>NC_064922.1:914708630-915333630 GCF_023897955.1 Schistocerca gregaria
TCGTACACGCACCTAAGCCCGCGTGATCGAAGGTTACCACCACCACACTGACATGAGCATGACAGAAGAGGAGCCCCAATTACGTCTCACGAAGGATGCGTTCGCACGCCACGTCCTTAACGATTAAACATAAAGATGCAGAAGGTAAATATGCAACAGAGACTCCCTTCTCCCTTGACCGCGACAGCTTCTTAACGGAACTTCACGCACACGATTCCGGTTTAACAACTGTATCTCAGATGATCCGTTAAATTACCTCTTTCAATAAGAAAGAAAATGTCGGCACTCTTTAGAACAGCAGATGAGACAATGCACCCAACTTCTTCACAATTTAGTGACTCTACGGAATCTAATCATCGATGAACGGCTTCAACTGGGGATGTCATAAGTGAAGAAACTTGTGGAGTCAGCAATTAAAGTACAACGGGTCCCAGCTTTGTGCCAAAACCGGAAAGTGGGAATCTGTAACAACGATAAGTCGTTCATTTTTATAGCTAATGCGAAAGTGACTGTAGACTTCTGGATTGAATAGACGTGTCTTTAACCAAAAGTAGGGAGAGAGCGTTTGTAATGACAAGATAGAGTGGTGCATTACTTGTCAGCAAATCACTCATCCTCTAATAGCACAAATTTTCAGAATGTATGTAATGAGCCAAAATATTTTGACTCCCTGCTTAACAGTGCCTCGAAAACAGTGACTTAGCGTAGCATTGTTTTGACGAGTCCTTGATAGGTTTTTGGAAGTATGTTGCATCACATCACGCGATTCTCGTAAATTATGGGCCCGATGGCTTTTAGGGGCTGATTGCCGCCCGATATCATACTGGATGTATTCCACGGAGTTTATATTAAACAAATTTTGTGGCGAAGGTAGGAAAGCGAGTTACTAGCATGCTCCACAAACCACCGTAGCACGATTGTGCCACGGATAGCTGTGATGCTGGAAGGTGATATCGACTTCCGGGAACACCTCAAGCAAGATGCGATCGATACGTACGATACGTACAATAATACGTACATCTCCACACCTGTCATGTGTCTTTAATTACTGTCGCATGTTCCGTGGAAGCCCAGATAAGAGTCCCCCATAACATAAAACTGGTCCACAGCTTTGCGACCACGGCGCGGTGCCTGTTTTGAACAGCCGTTCTCACTGGTTGTTGAAATGCAGAGGAGGAATGGTATTTCGAAGTAACTGCAGGTAATCTCAAAATATAGCCCCGAAATACTTTCGCAAACAAAATTATGGTTAGAAATAAATTGATTTGTTAACTCGCCAAGTTAACTCACAGTAACAACCTTCAACTGCAGATGTCAAGCTGCCAATATCCAATAATATTCGAAGAGTACTACATAGCCGAATAATGTAGACTAATTAAGATAATGACAAATATAGACAAAACTGTTTTTAGGGTTGATTTTGCCAGAATAATTATTACTTAGAACACGTTAACATTTTACAAAACTGAATAAAGAATACCAACTGACATGAGCACATAGTTTATAAGAAAACCAGTTTGCGTAACAGGTGGATATGGCATGCAGTAATTTTGCCTAGAAACAAGGCTTCTGCAAGAATTGTAAAACCAAATGATGAATTAGATTTTTTCTTACACTGGACTGCTAGTTATTATAACAATGCACCCAGTGTTCACACTCAACATACTCGTATGTTTGCCATAATGTTTTCATTTAACACAGATCATTCCAGAAGGAACACATTCCAGTTATTCTGCCAAGATACTGCCTCAGAAGTCAGTATCCTTGAAACCCGTTGGCAGCCAAATACGGTGCGTTGGGTGGTTTCGCTGGACCAGAGAATCAGCACATAAATATGAAGCTAATGTTTTTAAATTGGCTCTACATTGTGTGGGTTTTGTCTCCGAACGTAGAAGTAGCTTCTTAGTTGTAGAAACCTGTCTAAGCGTCGTTCGTTAGCTGCGTGAATGATGATTCAAGAATCGAAAGTCTACGCATTATTACTTCAGTCACTGTAGTCTCTTATATATGTTTGCAGTTCGTGTGTCGGTTATGTTTCCTAATTGGTACTTTCGGAATGTGTATACCATCGTACAGTTCGCGTATAGAAAGAAAAAACGTCTTTGCAGTAGGAACGTGAAAAATCGACAGGTTAAAAGCGATACCGTCAGTTTACTTCCGAATAACCGGTATTTTTCGCTATTTATTTGGTCTCGGTTATAAGAGGTGTTTCTCGCTTTTTACTAACAACCCGGTAAAAAAGCGGGATATCAAATTGTCATAGCAGCAGTGCTAAATTCTTTTGTTATTAAATTACACTTCTTTTAAAAACGTAGTCAAAGCTTTACAGACAAACAAAAGTTAAACAAAGCCAAAATTAGCTTAAGGACATCCATGCGTAAGGCGTTCAACGAATCCGAAAGTACAATTGTCAAACGAAATGATAGAAAATTCTAAGACGTTTTGGTCTTACATTACATCATTTAAAGGATCGAAGTCATCTGTCCAGATTCTCTGTGGCCAAAATGGTAGAGAAACGGAAGACGATATAGAAAACGCCGAAATATTGAATGTCTTTTTCCCGAAACTCTTTCACAGAGGAAAATCCCACTTCAGTGTCTCTTTTTGTACCGTCGCATACACGACAAATTGGCTGATGTTGAAATAAATCACACGGGATACAAAAGAAACTAAAATTCGTCAAAACGGGAAGGCGATAGGGCCTGACGGAATGCCATTGTGATTTTACATAGAGTATACAAAAGAACTTGCCCCCTCTCCAGCAGCAGTGTATGGTCGGTCTTTGGAAGAGCTACGTGTTCCTGATGATTGGGAAAAAACACACGTCATTCTAGTTCTCAAGTTATCGAACAGAAGCCTCTATTTCTGAAGTCGATCAGTTTTACGATTTTCGAACATGTTCTACGCTCGCGTATTACGAGATTTCTGGAATCCGAAAATCTCCTCTGTAGGACCGTCATGGGTTCCGAAAACAACGGTCTTGTGAAACCAAGCTCATTCAGTTCGCCCACGAGATCCAATGATTAGTAGATACAGACGGCCAGGTAGATGTCGTTTTCGTTGAGTTCAGGAGGCATTCGATACATTTACGCGCTACCACCTAATGAACTAATTACTAGCGTTTAAAATATAAGACCATCTGAGTGTGGTTGTATTGAAAAGTTAACAAGCAATATACAGCATGCCGTTCTGAAAGGGGAGTATACGCTCCGTAGGCATATTCCTTGGAATATTATGGAAGTGCCTGCTTCCAATCATGCGGCAATTATGTAATCATACAATAAAGGGTCTTTGTGCCTATGTATTTGCCATAAGTGATATTTGTTAATGTTGAGGGTGAATTGCAACTTTCTGCACCAAGAGTCTGTCCTCTGTAGGTACACCTGCCTAATATCGTGTAGGGCCCCGCGAGCACAAGTGCCGCAACACGACGTAGCGTGGACTCGACTCTCGAGTGATGTCTGAAGTAGTGCTGGAGGGAATTACAATGAAATGAACAGCCTTAGCTGCATACAGGCGTTGATATAAGTCAACGGGCACAGTTGACAATGTGTGCCGCGACCGGGACTCTAACCCGGGATCTCCCGCTTACATGACAGACGGTCTGTCCATCTGAGCCACAGAGGACACAGAGGATAGTGCGACTGCAGGGACTTATCTCTGGCACGCCTCGCGTGAGACCCACATTCTCAACTTATTGTCCCGCACTATATTCATAGTTCCTCTGCCCATCATACTCATTACTCGCGGCGTGTTGACGAATCCCGTAAGAGTTCGGGCACCTTTTGTGCATCTGCACAGAATACGATGGTCAACTGGCCGGTGAGTCTTAACTATATATACAAGGTGTCCCAGCTATCTTGTCCACCCAAAATATCTCTGGAACAATAACAGCTACTGGAAAACGACTTTCACCGGTATCAATGTAGGGCTGGGGCCCATGAATGTACATATTTGGAAACATTCTAAAACGAAAGCATATGTGTTTTTTAACACAAACTTATGTTTTTTTAAATGGACCTCCTACAGTTTTTCTTCAGCAATCCATAGCATGACAAAGCACATACACAATGGCGTTGATGGCATCGTAATATTCCCATTACATCCCGAGATATTAAGAAGCGAAGTTGACGCTTGAAACACCCGACATGCGCTGCTAGCGCACGTCCTGAGGCTCAGGCGTGAACCCCATGCTGCCCGTAATCGCGATGTGATTGACATGTGTAATCACACTTCCATACTTATCAAGAGGTCCGAAAAGAATAATACGGTCTGCTGCCATCCTGCATTAACGTCGTACTTTCCTGCAGGTATTTATCCCATAGACTAGGGGTGATGCGGTTCTGTAACATATCTGTGTACCGCAGCGTTAGTCACAAAGTTAACTTCGCTTATCGTTAATCCGTTACTAAAAAGGTAATGCCATTCATCGTTAAAACTTTACTTTACTATAGATCTAGCGCAAGTGACAGTTAATCATTCACTCGTAATAGTAAAATTCATGTTGATGGTATTAGTGAAACGAACAAGTGGACTAAAAGTCTTACCGTTGTTTAGGTAAAAATGTTTTGATTTGGGAAGCTCAGGTAGGACATAGAAGATGAATGTAAACATGTTTAACCAATTAGTTTTATTATCACATAATTATCAATGTTATGTTTATCTAATGCGTTAAATGACAAATTGTTGCAAACAAATGTTTCTTAACATCAGTGGGTAATATGACCCTTTGGAGAAACTTCCACTGTGATACGAGCGCTACATACTGAACATAGCGTTCACAGCTCATGCTCAAAGTGATGCCCATTGGCTTGCATACATAGGGTCACTCTGCGGATGAAGGATGCCCTACTTCGTGCTACTGTTTCCTCTTTGATGGCTCTACAAGCATCAATAATGCGTTGCTTCATGCCCTTTGGTGTTGTTGGTACATGTTGGTAAACAGCATTCTTCACTGCTCCCCAAAGAAAATAATCCAGCGGTGTAAGGCCCGGAGACCAGGCAGGCCTCCTAACTGGGCCACCTCGTTCAATCCACCTATCAGGGAACTTATGGTACAGAAATCGTCGTGCTCGTAAGGCGTTATGTGCAGGGCATCCGTCATGCTGATACCACATGACCATTCTGCGGTTCAGATGTGCGGTGTCCAAGAGAATAGGAAGATTGTGTCGTATAAATCTGGAGTATAGTCTGCAATTTTGGATGCCATTCATAAAGAAAGGTCCGATAATGGTATCTCCAATAATCCCACACCAAACATTAACTTTCCACGGACGTTGATGCTCTACCTGTTGGAGCCATTTTGGATTGTCTGCGGACCAATAATGCATATTCCTCATATTGACAATTCCTTTGTTGGAGAATGATGCCTCGTCGGTAAAGAGAGCATATGCAAAAAAAAATTGGATTAGTCAGAAGTTTTTGCCGAGCCCACCGACAAAAGGTTACCCTATTGCGGAAGTCATTTCGATGAAGACCCTGGTGTAAATCAACATGGTAATGATGAAATTTATGACGTTTAAGAATATGCTGTGCACTTGATTTCGACACACCAACTTCACGTTCAATTTGACGTGTGCTGATCTGAGGTTTCACAGCTATGGTAGCGAACACAGCAACTTCAGCACGTTAATCTGTGCGTGTTCTAGGACGATGTCGAGGTCTTGGATTTAAGCTTCCCGTTTCACGTAGACGAGATGTGAGACGACCAAACATCTGGCGCGAAGGCGACGGCTTGCCAGGGAATCGTCTTCTGTACAGTCGTTCTGCCTGAACAGCATTTCGTCCACCTACAACAGGGTACAGTACAGGTACGTAGAGTAGGGTAGAAAACAGACATAGTAACTTAATAATCACAATGTTCGCTAACAGTACTATCAAAAAACAAGCAATCTCAAAACGTATTTCCCGTCAACGTTGTCCCGTCTCAGTTGTGCGACTGGATTCGTGATTTCCTGTCAGGAAGGTCGCAGTTCGTAGTAATAGACGGCAAATCATCAAGTAAAACTGAAGTGATATCAGGTGTTCCCCAGGGAAGCGTCCTGGGACCTCTGCTGTTCCTGATCTATATAAATGATCTGGATGACAATCTGAGCAGTTCTCTTAGATTGTTCGCAGATGATGCTGTAATTTGCCGTCTAGTAAGGTCATCCGAAGACCAGTATCAGTTGTAAAGCGATTTAGAAAAGATTGCTGTATGGTGTGTCAGGTGGCAGTTGAAGCAAAATAACGAAACGTGTGAGATGATCCACATGAGTTCCAAAAGAAATCCGTAGGAATTCGATTACTCGATAAATAGTACAATTCTCAAGGCTGTCAATTCAACTAAGTACCTGGGTGTTAAAATTACGAACAACTTCAGTTGGAAGGACCACATAGATAATATAGTCGGGAAGGCGAGCCAAAGGTTGCGTTTCATTGCCAGGACACTTAGAAGATGCAACAAGTCCACTAAAGAGACAGCTTACACTACACTCGTTCGTCCTGTGTTAGAATATTGCTGCGCGGTGTGGGATCCTTACCAGGTGGGATTGACGGAGGACATCGAAAGGGTGCAAAAAAGGACAGCTCGTTTTGTATTATCACGTTATAGGGGAGAGAGTGTGGCAGATATGATACACGAGTTGGGATGGAAGTCATTACAGCATAGACGTTTTTCGTGGCTGCGAGACCTTTTTACGAAATTTCAGTCACCAACTTTCTCTTCCGAATGCGAAAATATTTTGTTGAGCCCAACCTACATAGGTAGGAATGATCATCAAAATAATATAAGAGAAATCAGAGCTCTAACAGAAAGGTTTAGGTGTTCGTCTTTCCCGCTCGCTGTTCGGGAGTGGAATAGTAGAGAGATAGTATGATTGTGGTTCGATGAACCCTCTGCCAAGCACTTAAACGTGAATTGCAGAGTAGTCATGTAGATGTAGATGTAGAACGTACATTCTCCATAGATCAGCAGCATTTCTACCATATCTTCATGTGTGTACATTATACTGTACAGTATAAGTTCCACAACACAACGTTTATTCACAATGTGTACTACCTCCGTGCCGTCACTAGATTACTCTGATGCGCGACTACACTGGCAAACGGTGTACTGCACGCCAAAGCAACAACAAATCGGATGCCTGGAGGGTGGTGGAGTACAGGAGTTTGCATGGGTCGCAAACCATAAACAAGGCGAAGTGGTAACTGTGGCAGTAGTGGGAACTACGTTGGGCACTTGACTAGGTAGAGCCAGGCCCTGCGCGACAGGCTCAATGGGTCATATAACGCATTAGATAAACCTTATTTTGGGTGTGCAGGGTAAATAAGACAACCTGACGGGTTTACACCGATCGGTACTGGTTCATATTATGTATGTAGATACGTAAAACGTGCAAGAGGGAAACCATTATGTGCTTATGAGAGTTGGTGGCAGCAGACCGTATTATTCGTTTCGGACCTGTTGATAAATATGGAGGTGTGATTACACATGTCAATCACATCGCGATTACGGGCAGCACGGTGTTTACGCCTGAGCCTCAGGACGTGCGCTAGCAGTGAATGTCTGGTGTTTCAAGCGTCAACTTCGCGTCTTAATATCTCGAGATGTAATGGGAATATTACGATGCAATCAACGCCATTGTGTATGTGCTTTGTCATGCTATGGATTGCTGAAGAAAAAATATAGGAGGTGCATTTAAAAAAACATAAGTTTGTGTTAAAAAACACATATGCTTTCGTTTTAGAATGTTTCCAAATATGTACGTTCATGGGCCCCAAACTTTCAGGAAACATTCCTCACACACAAATAAAGAAAAGATGTTAGGTGGACATGTGTCCGGAAACGCTTAATTTACATGGAGCTCCAGCGCATTTCACTCGAAGTGTTCGTACGCTTCTCAACAACAGATTCGGTGACCGATGGTTTGGTAGAGGCGGACCAATCTCATGGCATCCACGCTCTCCTGACCTCAACCCTCTTGACTTTCATGCATAGGGGCATTTGAAAGCTCTTGTCTACGCACGCAACCCCGATACCAAATGTAGAGACTCTTCGTGCTCATATTGTGAACGGCTGTGATACAATACGCCATTCTTCAGGGCTGCATCAGCGCATCAGGGATTCCATGCGACGGAGGGTTGATACATGTATCCTCGCTAACAGAGGACATATTGAACATTTCCTGTAACAAAGTGTTTGAAGTCACGCTGGTACGTTCTGTTGCTGTGTGTCTGCATTCCATGATAAATGTGATTTGAAGAGATGTAATAAAATGAGCTCTAACATGGAAAGTTAGTTAACATATTTTCTTTCTTTGTGTGTGAGGAATGTTTCCTGGAAGTTTGGCCGTATCTTTTTGTAACACCGTATATATGAAGATGGTATCCTTTCGGACATGTTCGAAAGAACAAATACCATCTTCGTATATACTGGAGGGAATTGACACCATGAATCCTGCATGGCTGTCCATAACGCCGTAAGAGTACGACGGGGTGGAGATCTCTTTAGAAGGACGTTGCAAGGCATCCTAGATATGCTCAATAATGTTCATGTCTGGGGAATTTGGTGACGTTCAACTTTCATAAATGTTTAAACTCAGAAGAGTGTTTCTGGAGCCACTCTGCAGGAATTTTGGAATTGTGAGGTGTCGCATTGTCCTGCTGGAATTGCCCAAGTACGGCGGAATGCACAATGGACACGAATGGATGCAGGGGATCAGACAGAATGCTTATATACGTGTTACCTGTCAGAGTCGTATGTAGACGTATCACGGGTCTAGTACCACTCCAACTGAACACGCCCGACACCATTACAAAGCGACCACCAGCTCGAACATTCCCCTGCTGACATGCAGGGTCCATGGATTCATGAGGTTGTCTCCATACACGTACACGTCCATCCGATTCGATACAATTTGAAACGAGACTCGTCCGACCAGGCAACATGTTTCCAGCCATCAGCAGTCCAGTGTCGGTGTTGACGGGCCTAGGCGAGGCGTAAAGCTTTTTGTCGTGCAGTCACAAGGGTATACGAGTGGGCCTTCGGCAGCGAAAGCCGCTATCGATGATGTATCGTTGAATGGTTAGCACGCTGACACTTGTTGATGGCCCAGCATTGAAATCTGCAGCAATTTGCGAAAGGGTTGCACTTCTGTCACGTTGAACGATTCTCTTCAGTCGTCATTGAGCGAGTCCTTGCAGGATCTCTTTCCGGCCGCAGCGATGTCGGATATATGATGTGTTACCATATTCCTGATATTCACGATACACTCATGAAATGGTCGTACGGGAAAATCCCCACTTCATCGCTACCTCGGAGAGACTGTGTCCCAACGCTCGTGCGCTGACTGTAACACCACGTTCACACTCACTGAAATCGTGGCAACCTGCCACAGTAGCAGCAGTAATCTACCAACAACTGCGCCAGACACCGAATAAAAATCTGTTCATTCGTCCTGTATCCTCCTAAAGTCATTTAAAGACGACACTGTTGCGTACACAACAAAAATCTTAGATTGCAAGTTTCGTTTTAAGCGAATCGAAGATTTTTACTACGCAGTCAAAAAGCTTGAATGTATGTAGAACATATGGAGTTTAGCTTCCTATTCTTAGTTAGTCGTTCGTTTCATCTTATGGTATATATATATTAAGTTAAACATTTTCTTTCCCCACAAATAACTTTATGATTGCAACTTGAACGTAGATGGATTGTGATACAGTGTGTTTCGGTGTTAGACGATCTGCAATAGAGATTCAAGGCGACAACTCTTCATGATATGTAATAAATGTACAAAAGATATAAAAGACTTCATGTGAAAATGGCCAGTACACTAATACACGTTACCAACTTCTGCTGTCCTGAAATCAGTAACATTAAAACAAGGAGTGAGTTCTGAAGCTTTTCGCATATCAAAATAAAGGAAATAAGGTTGAAGTTTAACGTCTTGTCTTAACCTATGTCACTGGAGGTGGAAAAGGTGTTAGCAACAAAAATTCAGTAACCTGAAACCCCTCATGCACCCTACCGATAGACAGAAAAAGTGTCCACATAACTGAGTTTATAGAGTTTGATTGTATTCGCTTAAGTACCGTGATATATCTTCGTGAAAGCTTATAACTATATTACCATGATGCCGGATACTTCTCTCAGGACTGCGCGGCCCTTCCCGCCGTAGGTTCGAGGCCTCCCTCGGGCATGTGTGTGTGTGTGTGTGTGTGTGTGTGTGTGTGTGTGTGTGTGTGTGTGTGTGTGTGTGTGTGTCTTTGTGTGTTGTTCTTAGCATACGTTAGGTTAAGTAATGTGTAGGCGTAGCTACCGATGACCTAAGCAGATTGGTCCCTTAGGAATTCACACACATTTGAACATTTGAATTGCTCTCAGGGTGAGATAAACAAATCTGTTTACTCTGAGCAAACGCAGCACGTATCTTAAAATACAGTATCAGGAATGAATAGCTATCTTAAAAAACAGTACATGAAATGAATAGTTATCTTAAAATAAAGTACATGAAGTTAATAGTTCAGAGTGGTTGGCTAGGGAAAAAAGACCAGCAAACATCAAAAACAACTGGAGATGGGCGGTGGAGGCGAAAGAGTAAGGTTTTAATATGTTCGTTAACGACAACCGAAAGCAAGCGAAAATGGTATCTGTGATAAACGTGCCATCGACGTCGACGACGAGATCGTTAGAGCTGGAGAGCAAGCTTGGATTGGGGAAGGTTGGGAAGGGAATAAGTCGTTTCCTTTTCCAAGGAAAATCACCTTGCCAATTGCCATAAGCGATTTAGGGAAACCACAGTAAACCTAAACCATCTTCTGAAAGTCCATCCTTCTCGTGGACGTGGAACAGCGGCTGACAGTACGAGTAATAGAAATGGAACACCATAACTCTAATTTCATAGCATTAATTACTCAGACGACTAGTTACAATCATTTGCGTTATCTTCAGGTCCAACTATTAACCAAATAAGTACTTAAAACCACTGGCCCATGTATCATAGGATCCATATAAAAACTAGGTGGCGTTGACCGTTATTCATCAGAATTATGTATTCCGAACGTGTAGTCACTACTGACACGTTCGGAATAAACACGCTCGGAATGAACAATACTGATGAACAGCTGTCTACGCCGCGTAGTTATTTAATGGCTCCTATGATACATGTCAATGGAGACTACACGTTCGAAATATACAATCCTCATGAATAGGGGTCCACGGCAACTAGGTATTGTATGGACCAATGACGAAGTACTTGTGTGGCTAACCGGTGGACCTGAAGAAGATTCAAAAGTAGTGTTGAAACTAGTCGTCTGAGCAATTAACAATTTGAAAATACGGCTGTGGTTGAGCTGTATTGCTGCTCAAATTACGTGCTAGAGAAACCAAAATTGCAATTTAACCACAGCTACTCAAAGGACATAGGAAGCTAGGTTCAAATGGCTCTGAGCACTATGGGACTTACCATCTGGGGTCATGAGTCCCCTAGAACTTAGAATTACTTAAACCTAACTAACCTAAGGACATCACACACATCCATGCCCGAGGCAGGATTAGAACCTGCGACCGTAGCGTAGGAAGCTTTGCTGATGAACCAACTTGTGGTTGGTACATAATTTTAATTTCGACTAAAGAACAAATTTCATTATTACAGAATTACAGAATCAGAACAACAATATAAAAATTTAATTCGGACCTTTGTCCCTTAAGAGAATATACAATCTGCGCGCCCCCTTTTTTTTAGACAGTCACCCCCATAAGCACATTATCGAATTGACTGCTTAAGTAACCAAAATTTACACGACACTAATGATTCAGGCTCCAAGGCAGGACAGAAAACTCGCCGAACACACACACGATCTCAGCCTGCCCGACAAGGCGACAAACCCCACCTGCCCCACATACCAGACCATTTCAGCAACAGCAAATTACACTCGTGGCAGACAAATTCAACTCGTGATTCACCTTTCTGAAGACCATGCAGGGCTTACTAACTACGTGACTGTAACATAACTGAAAACCAAACTGAGACGTTTAGCGAATAAAAGGACAATTAAAATTTCACTAACTTGACAAAAGCTCACCCTTCGTATTAAAAGAAATAATAAAACCAAAACTGGGCGAAGAACACAGTACTTAACACATTACATCAAATTAAAAGTGCAAGGAACCTTTAAAACAAGCAGTAAAACTCTATTCCCTTTTGAATTTGCCGAAGTAATTAGACTCTGCTCCGCGGAAACACTTCAAAGCCTTAGACTTCGTAAGTTACGTATAACACGCTCTTATTCAAAACCATCCTTAACTGATCTCTGGTATATACAACGTGCCACCATAAGTTTCACAAATCTTCACAGGTTAACAGCAGAATATGAATCAGACGTAACTTCATGCTTCCAGTTACGCGATGAGAAGATGTCCAGCCTGAGATGACGGACCCGCCACCATTTCGCACTCAAACGTGTCGACTAATCAGCACCCTACAGCCGGCGCGCGGCAAAACGGCGAGGACGGCGAAGACGGCGAGGCCCAGGCACAGCGGATCGAGACGAGGGCCCGCCTTCAAAACATGTTGCCTCGTTGGACGCCGACCGGAGGGAGACCCCGGCCAGACCCCAACCCGGTAAACCAAAGGCGAAACAGTCAGAGATACTATACCAGACGAGTGTCGGTATCAGTGACGCAAGTGGAGCATAACTAGCGCCAGTCGCCACGGCTCAGTGGCGTTCCACTTCCATTACGGAGAGTAAAGCACCCTCCTGTGGATGCGTCTCTTAAATCTGTATCACCTCGCTTTGTTGCAAACCTGATTTTCAAGCGGCAGAGACATTTGAAAGGGTATGATGAGTCAGCACTGAGCAGCACAAATATTTTAGTGAGAAACAGGGGACCCTTAAGACGTCCAACGAATGGGTAGACAGGCAACAGCTCTGACTAGAGTCAACATTGTAAGTAATGCTAAACAGGTTGAACACGATCGGAAAATGACATCTCGAATGATTGTAGAAGCACTATACATTCCCTGTGCAGTTTACATTTGGACAGGTGGAACCTCTGTATGAGGTTTTTCTCGTTTTTCTCAGGTAGTGTGTAGCGGGAAATAATAAACGATCATGTTTAGTCAAGACATGTTATCCATTATTAACGGCGAAACGAATTTCTTAGAAAAAATTGTTGGACATTTCACACGGTGTGATGCGTAAGACCCTCTAAGTTAATCTTAGTGTTTTGGACATGGGGGTGAAACATCGGCTACGCTGAAAAAATGCGCTTATAAAAATCAAGGCAGCCAACGATGCTGATCTTGATTTTAGAAAAAGGTTGTCCTATCTACAAAGACATCGGGTTAGTACTATAAACCAGGAAGTAATAAAACGGTTGCTAGCTCGAATCTATGGAGTTCGCCGATTTATCGTTTAAAAGCAAGGCCGAAGTCCGTGTCATGGTCACCACGTTCTTATCTCGGGACTGTTTCGTTTCTCAAAACTGAAATTCATCTCGACTCAGCAGATATCAAGAGGTCAGATGGAAACCCAGTTCTAAGCAAAGAAGAGAAAGCAGAAAGGTGGAAGGAGTATATAGAGGGTCTATACAAGGGCGATGTACTTGAGGACAATATTATGGAATTGGAAGAGGATGTAGATGAAGATGAAATGGGAGGTACGATACTGCGTGAAGAGTTTGACAGAGCACTGAGAGACCTGAGTCGAAACAAGGACCCGGGAGTAGACAACATTCTATTGGAACTACTGACGGCCTTGAGAGAGCCTGTCCTGACAAAACTCTACCATCTGGTGACCAAGATGTATGAGACAGGCGAAATATCCTCAGACTTCAAGAAGAATATAATAATTGCAATCACAAAGAAAGCAAGTGTTGACAGATGTGAAAATTACCGAACGATCAGTTTAATAAGCCACAGCTGCAAAATACCAACGCGAATTCTTTACAGACAAATGGAAAAACTAGTAGAAGCCGAGCTCGGGGAAGATCAGTTTGGATTCCGTAGAAATGTTGGAACAGTTATTCAATCTGTATTTTGAGGAAGCAGTAAAGGAAACAAAAGAAAAATTTGGAGTAGGTATTAAAATCCATGGCGAAGAAATAAAAACTTTGAGGTTCGCCGATGACATCGTAATGCTGTAAGAGACAGCAAAGGACTTGGAAGAGCAGTTGAACGGAATGGACACTGTCTTGAGAGGAGTATATAAGATGAACATCAACAAAAGCAAAACGAGTATAATGGAATGTAGTCGACTTAAGTCGGTTGATGCTGAAGGAATTAGATTAGGAAATGAGATACTTAAGGTAGTAAAGGAGTTTTTCTATTTGGGGAGCAAAATAACTGATGATGGTCGAAGTAGAGAGGATATAAAATGTAGACTGGCAATGGCAAAGAAAGCGTTTCTGAAGAAGAGAAATTTGTTAACATCGAGTATAGATTTAAGTTTCAGGAAGCCATTTCTGAAAGTATTTGTATGGAGTGTAGCCATGTATGGAAGTGAAACATGGACGATAAATAGTTTGGACAAGAAGAGAATAGAAGCTTTCGAAATGTGGTGCTACAGAAGAATGCTGAAGATTAGATGGGTAGATCACATAACTAATGAGGAAGTGTTGAATAGGACTGGGGAGAAGTTTGTGGCACATCTTGACCAGAAGAAAAGATCAGTTGGTAGGACATGTTCTGAGGCATCAAGTGATCACCAATTTAGTATTGGAGGGAAGCGTAGAGGGTAAAGATCGTAGAGGGAGACCAAGAGATGACTACACTAAGCAGTTTCAGAAGGATGTGTGTTGCAGTGGGTACTGGGAGATGAAGAAGCTTGCACAGGATTGAGTAGCCTGGAGAGTTGCAACAAACCAGTCTCAGGACTGAAGACCACAACAACAACAACACAGAAGATACAAGCGTTTGGTGAGAAACGCAAGACAATGACAGAAGAATACTTTTCTGTCACAAGAAACAAATTCCTAACGACCAACCTATGGTATTAAATGGATCCTGTTTTCCATAACTAAACAGTAACAACTCCTTTGGTTTTGAACTATTTTAAACTGCGCTGTAGACTGTGTTGAGCCCTCACTGTAAAAGGATCACTGGTATCTTAACAGCGGGATTTTTAGAGAAGAAAAATTGCAAGGAAAGACGAAAATGACAGATAATTGTGAAAGGGGGCAAGAGTGAGTAACAGATATGAAGAGTTAAGAAATGGCACACAGATACGAAGAACAAACAAGCTGAGACTACATTTTCATCTACATCTACATATACATCTACATGGATACTGTCCAAATCATATTTAAGTCCTGGCAGAGGGTTCATCGAACCACCTCCACAATTCTATATTATTTCAATCTCGTATAGCGCGCGGAAAGAATGAACACCTATATCTTTCTGTACGAGCTCTGATTTCTCTTATTTTATCGTCGGTCCTCCTTGTGTAGGTCTGTGTCAACAAAATAATGTCGCATTCGGAGGAGAAAGTTGGTGATTGGAATTTCATGAAAAGATTCCGTCGCAACGAAAAACGCCTTTCTTTTTAATGATGTCCAGTCTAAATCCTGTATCATTTCTTTGACACTCTCTCCCATATTTCTAGGTAATACAAAACGCGGTGCCTTTGGACTTTTTCGATGTACTCTGTCAGTCCTACCTGGTAAGGAATAACGAGTTCCTTTTAGCACTCATGTGGATGACCTCACACTGTTCCTTATTTAGGGTCAACTGCTACTTTTCACACCAATCAGTTTGCAGTTTGTTTAGATCTTCTGATGGCTTTATTTATCGATAAACGACAGCGTCATCTGCAAACAACCTAAGACGGGTGATCAGACTGTCTCCCAAATCCTTTATATAGATAACGAACAGCAAAGGGCCTATAACACTACCTTGGGGAACGCCAGAAATCACTTCTGTTTCACTCGATGACTTTGCGTCAGTTACTACGATCTGTGACCCATCTGACAGGAAATCACAAATGCAGTCACATAACTGAGACGATATTCCACAAGCACGCAATTTCACTACGAGCCGCTTGTGTGGTACTGTGTCAAAAGCCTTCCGGAAATCCAGAAATACAGAATCGATCTGAAATCCCTTGTCAGCAGCACTCAATAATAAATGAATAATTATAAAGAGATACTTGTGTTTCACAGAAACGATGTTTTCTAAACCCATATTGACTGTGTGCCAACAGATCGTTTTCCTCGAGGCAATTCATATGTTCCAAAATCCTGCTGCATATAGACGCTAACGATATGGGCCTGTAATTTACTGGATTACCCCTACTCCCTTTCTTGAATATTGGTGTGACCCGTGCAACTTTACAGTCTTTGGGTACAGATCTATCGTCGAGCGAACGGTAGTACATGATTGTTAAGTATGGAGCTAATGCATCAGCGTACTCCGAAAGGAACCTAATTGGTATACAGTCTGGACCAGAAGACTCGCTTTTATTAAATGATTTAAGTTGCATCACTACTCCGAGGATGTTTACTTCTACGCTACTCATGTTGGCAGCTGTTCTCGATTCGAATTCTGGAATATTTACTTCGTCTTATTTTGTGAAGGCATTTCGGAAAGCTGTGTTTAGTAATTCTGCTTTGGCAGCACTGTCTGCGATAGTATCTCCAATGCTATCGCGCAGAGAAGGCACTGATTGTTTCTTGCCGCTAACATACTTCACATTCGGCCGGAATCTCTTTGGATTTTCTGTTAGGTTTCTAGACAAACTTTCGTTGTGGAAACTGTTATAAGCATCTCATATTGAAGTCTGCGCTAAATTTCGAGCTTCTGTAAAAGATCGCCAATCTTGAGGATTTTGCGTCTGTTTAAATTTGGCATGTTTGTTTTGTTGTTTCTGCAACAGTGTTCTAACTCGTTTTGTATGCCAGGGAGCGTCAGCTCCGTCGTTTGTTAATTAATTTGGTATAAATGTCTCAATTGCTGCTGATACTATTTCTTTGAATTTGAGCCACATCAGGTCTACACTTGTATTATTAATTTGGAATGAGTGGAGATTGTCTCTTAGGAAGGCGTCAAGTGAATTTTTATCTGCTTTTTTGAACAGGTATATTTGATGGAAACAGGAATAGTTAAAACCGCAAGAAGAACGGAAACGCTTTGTGCTGTTCGTTCTCAGTAGAGTCACATACAAGTTTTCATTCACTGTGTAACAGAACAGCAGTAAGAAACGCATCACATAAAATTTGCGTGAATTTACTTTAGTACTGAGCTATGTGTTGTTCGGTTATTGCAGTATTAAATATTTCAAACAAATATTCTTTAAAGAGGTGCTGTGTTCAAAAAAACAACGACGCAAAAACTAGCATCTTTCAAGAATTTTCATATTTTAAAAGGAAATTTTACTAACTCCACTCTGTCAAGCACCCTGTCCAGAGCACGATCTGCACTTGGCAATAATTATTGGCAGGCTTTTGGCAGCGAAATCTGTTCACGTCCTTCCCATTACCCATAATGTATTCATTCTGGAAAACAGCCAGAGAGTTGTTGTGCGCCATGTCTATTTATAAAGCAATGGTTTTGTTAAAATATTTTTCGGAAGCTGTGCTCTGACGTTTTGATATAATTAATGAATAACGTGTGACACACAGTAATTTTGCTCAAATGTTTTATCGCGCAGTTGGGCCTTCAGACGACCAAAGAGGTAAAAATCAGACAGGGCCAATTCCGGACTGTAGGAAGGATAAGGACCAATTTTCCAACACATTTTACTGATTTTTCCCCTGCGTCATAAGGGCTGTATGGGGTTTGGCATTGTGATGGTGTAGTCTGATGTGCTGACCCTGAAGCTGTGGTCCGTGGGTCTTGATGGCACATAGCAGCTGGTTCAGTGATAATCAGTAATGGTCCCTGTTAATTGTGGAGCCAGGTTCCAAAATGTCAATGAAACTGGCACCACACTGATCCCAGAAGGAGGCGGCCACCGCCTTTCGGCCTGTTGTTCGTGAAAGTCTTTGTTTCTTCTTCCGAGGGGAACCCGGATGAAACCATTCCCTGGATTGGGTTTTACTCTCAGGTTCGGACAAAAACAACCACGTTTCATCCTGGGTAATGACGCCGTCAAAACACTATTGACAATCTTCAGTAAAGGCCTTCATGAGACCCTCGCACACATTCTTCCTCATCACTTTCATTTATCTTGTCAATAATCTAGGCACCCAACGTGCAGAGAATTTTCTATACCCTAGGGACTGTACCAAAAAAAATGGCTCTGAGCACTATGGGAATTAACTTCTAAGGTCATCAGTCCCCTAGAACTTAGAACTAGTTAAACCTAACAAACCTAAAGACATCACACACATCCATGCCCGAGGCAGGATTCGAACTTGTGACCGTAGCGGTCTCGCGGTTCCAGACTGGAGCGCCTAGAATCGCTCGGTCACCCTGGCCGGCTGACTGTACCATCGATACCACACTACCCTTTGACAAACGAGTCATTTCAGCAAGCTCTCATGTCTTCACATGTCCGTCGTTTTGGATAATTTGATCAATGGTTTCCTTATTCACATCACTCACTGCCGTCGATGGTCTACCGCATCGTGGATTGTCCAGTAGAGATAAATCCCTTTCTTTAAACCTCTGCAACCACCGCTGGATACTGCTGCGATACACTGTGTTCTCCCCACAAAGAGGTAGCAACTTCCTGTGAATCGATGTGGCAGAGTCATCGCCCGTCTTGAAGTGGAACTCCATCACCGACCGTTCTCGCAACCTGACATCTACTTCACGGTCCATTAGGGCTCACCTGTAAATAAAATAAAATACTTTTACATACTAACTTCTAGCTAAATGTTTCAAGTATGTTCACAAAATATTTTTCTCCTTCTGCAAAAAATACAAAATTAGAGACGACAGTGCTAAACTTTTTGAACACCCTTTGTATTTTAAAAAAAGTCATTAATTTTATTGTGACATCGTTATTAAAAATATTAACTTCGGAACTCTACTGATGTCTGTTGGATGGCAATGTTAAGCTCGGCGACGTCTTTGATGTCTCATTCCACAACAGGAGGTTGTTATGGCGACACCCGGTTTTACCCTCTCCTTTCTCTCTCTCTCTCTCTTTCTCTCTCTCTCTCTCTGTCTACGATCCTCGACAACACAAATACGCCACTAAAACTTTAAGAGCACTCGCAAAGGTAGCCAACACTTGACAGCTAAAGCTACGACACAACACATACACACTAGGCAAAAGAAAGATGTTATTGCGTACGAGAAAAGGAAACCTTTCCATTTAAGTGACTGAACGTACCCCTGGAGATTTTCTAGCCAACTATGTCATATGACCTTAACTTTTAATGCGTTGTGGTACTAACGGTGTTAGCTGAATCATATTTTACCCAAATATTACAATTTTGATGAATTTACGTTATCGATACTAAAGATTGATACGGGAGAAGGAGACACTGCCGGGAGAATGGAAATTGGCTATAAAATGCCCAGAATACAAGATGGGAAGCGAAATGGAATCTACATCTACATCTACATGACTACTCTGCAATTCACATTTAAGTGCTTGGCAGAGGGTTCATCGAACCACAATCATACTATCTCTCTACTATTCCACTCCCGAACAGCGAGCGGGAAAAACGAACACCTAAACCTTTCTGTTCGAGCTCTGATTTCTCTTATTTTATTTTGATGATCATTCCTACCTATGTAGGTTGGGCTCAACAAAATATTTTCGCATTCGGAAGAGAAAGTTGGTGAGTGAAATTTCGTAAAAAGGTCTCGCCGCGACGAAAAACGTCTATGCTGTAATGACTTCCATCCCAACTCGTGTATCATATCTGCCACACTCTCTCCCCTATAACGCGATAATACAAAACGAGCTGCCCTTCTTTGCACCCTCTCGATGTCCTCCGTCAATCCCACCTGGTAAGGATCCCACACCGCGCAGCAATATTCTAACAGAGGACGAACGAGTGTAGTGTAAGCTGTCTCTTTAGTGGACTTGTTGCATCTTCTAAGTGTCCTGCCAATGAAACGCAACCTTTGGCTCGCCTTCCCGACAATATTATCTATGTGGTCCTTCCAACTGAAGTTGTTTGTAATTTTAACACCCAGGTACTTAGTTGAATTGACAGCCTTGAGAATTGTACTATTTATCGAGTAATCGAATTCCAACGGATTTCTTTTGGAACTCATGTGGATCATCTCACACTTTTCGTTATTTAGCGTCAACTGCCACCTGACACACCATACAGCAATCTTTTCTAAATCGCTTTGCAGCTGATACTGGTCTTCGGATGACCTTACTAGACGGTAAATTACAGCATCATCTGCGAACAACCTAAGAGAACTGCTCAGATTGTCACCCAGGTCATTTATATAGATCAGGAACAGTAGAGGTCCCAGGACGCTTCCCTGGGGAACACCTGATATCACTTCAGTTTTACTCGATGATTTGCCGTCTATTACTACGAACTGCGACCTTCCTGACAGGAAATCACGAATCCAGTCGCACAACTGAGACGATACCCCATAGCTCCGCAGCTTGATTAGAAGTCGCTTGTGAGGAACGGTGTCAAAAGCTTTCCGGAAATCTAGAAATACGGAATCAACTTGAGATCCCCTGTCGATAGCGGCAACTATAGAGGAATCAGCTAGTTGAATGTAACGTATAAAGTGCTGAGACAGGCCTCAGACAAGAGGATACACTCGCATGTGTTCTGTTCAATATCATCTTAGAGAAAGTAACAACAGAGTGTAGGCAACAGGAGTGGACTGGAGTAGAGATGGATGGTAACTTCAATTGTCTCGCATATGCAGATGTATAGTACTACTAAGTGAATCACAGCACGAGTAGAAAGAAATGTACCAGAACATGGACAACGATGCACAGAAATTAGGGCTCAAAGTGAATCAATACAAAACAGAGTTCATACAAGTAGGAAGAAGATAAAAGCAGGTAGAATTTCTTGAGGTAGATGACAAGAGGTTCAAGAGAGTTCACCAGTTCAAATACTTGGGATATTGGTTTACCACGGACAACATAAAAATGGACATCAAGGAAAGAATAGCAGTGGGAATGAAATGCTTGCATTCCCTCAGAGAGACGCTCTAAATCGATCTCAGTGAAAACTAAGATGAAAATCTACAACACAGTCATATGCTCAGCAGTAATATACGGTTCAGAAACATGGAACATGACTAAGCGAGAAAGGGAAAAACTATTAATATTTGAAGGAAGAGTAATGAGGAATATATAGGGATCTCTTTTAGATAACGGAATATGGAGGAGGAACAGCGAGGAAATCTACATTCTGTGGCGACAACCAACTATCCTACAGAAAATAAGGAGCAAAAGAATACAATGGGTGGGCCATATAGCCCGTATGCCAGATGGATGACAGGCGAAGATGGCACTAGCGGGGAAACCAAACACCAAACGCCCCATTGGACGACCAAGGCAACGTTGGATAGACGACCTGGCAAAGGATCTGGAAGTCATGGGAATCGAAGAAACCTGGAGAAACCGGGCACAAAACAGAAAGGAATGAAGGCAGTTTGTAGAAGCAGCGCGTGATCTGCAGGGCCTGCAATCGCAGAGTATCTGTCTATCTATACTAATGGCGGTGGTGTTGCCAAGCTGTATAGGAGCGATAAATACAAGGTGCGTGTCAGTTCGATGAGTTGGCTCTTAAAGTAAAGGAAGGAAAGTTACAAACAAAATACCTTTACAGTCTCCAAGGTAATCATCATTAGCCATAACATACTTCTGTGATCGGTTGCAAAGCTGTTGGATGCTGTCAGGGTTGTTGTGGAATCGCTATAAGCACCGCGATCACGCGTTGTTGGATATCCTCAACGTCTGCGAATGCTCGTTGACAATAATGGTTGCAAGATTTTAAACATGGCTGCAACAGCAACTGTTGAAATTCTTCACGATAAAGGATGACAGCCAAAAACAGTTGCAGGATAAAAATTTATTAAAATTCTTGACCAAGGTTTCGGTACATATAAATATACCTTCATCAGAAGTAAAAAATCTGAAATTACATCATGCAATGGAGATTAATAAAACAATTGTGCCAAAGGCGTCGTCAATAATTAAGACATCTTCTCTAATTGTGCTGGTCACGTGCCCCTCCATATCTGTATCCAGTGACGCCTGTGGGCTGAGGATGACACGGCGGCCGGTCGGTACCTTTAGGCCTTCAAGGCCTGTTCGTACGGAGTTTGGTTTGTGAAACAGTAATTGATATCTTGACCTCATATGAAACTGTACTTCACCTAACTCCATCTTGTTTATGAGTAACGCAAGTTGCTTTTTATTAAACAGACCTTATAAATCGCTCATTCTTGAGAAGACGTTTACTTGTAACGCCGGAAATGTATATCCTCCTATTTCCATCTGTTGTACTATAATTTTTTTTCCTTATTTTGTTACCTGAAGATGTGACATTTCTGTGTCTCGAACGATTACATCGATAGGTCCTGTGGAGAACCAAAGTGTTTAGGGTCTTTGGTAGTGTTAACTCTGCCGCGTGGAGCGCGGGCAGAGGGGAGTCTGGCTGGAGTAGGGTGGTGGAGCAGGTGTGTTGTGTGACGCTCGCGCGAGTTGTCGCGCTCTCGGGGTTTGGCAGCATGTAATTGCGCCCGACTTGCTATGAAAGTTTCTGACATGGTGTCGCGGACGGGAAGTATTAGCTGCACACATCAAGAGCCCGTTTCGCCAGGTGACCGTGTCGAGAAGGAGGCGCGCCAACATCCAGCTTCTACAACAGCGACGGCCGACAATGAGTGACTGCAAACCAACAAGGAAGACTAAAAGCACGTCAAGTTTTAGAACTGTATGCAGACCTCAGCTTTTCAAACTATTGCATCACAAAAATACAGCAGCTTAGCATGAACCTTTGTTGCTCATTGTCCCAATTGCATTACCAAGCAGGGTCCCTTCCTTTTCTGGAATGAACCTGAGTGTAGTTGAAATTCATACACCAGCATTAAATTAATATCTTTCCATTTCACTGCTTTAATTTCAAAGTTCAGTTAAAGTATTAATAGCTGGCTACAATATTTAGATTACAAAAGCACAAATTAAGAGTGCGAGTTTTGTTACCATATTTTAGCTGACCTGTGACTGCAGCTCAGCTTGGTACGTACTAGATTTTACTATTGTTAATTGTTGAGAATCATTTAATTCAAGCTCAAAGTTAAATCTCTTATTTCTAAATTGCGTAGATTCAAGTAGTTTTTGAAATGATTTTTGAGGTAGCCCAAGACTAACCTTATTTTATTGAATTTCGTAGTGCTTCAGAAACAAAGCTCACTGTTAATTTCAGTCACTAAATTAACTTTCAATTTTCCGGTTTTATTAATTCTTTTGCAAAATTAAGTCAGAGTGTAGCGAAATTTATTACTTCTGACAAACATTCAGTTTTCACATAGCACGTGTCAACCTTCAGTTGCCACGATTTTAGTGCTAATTATATTTTCATTAATCTTTCATTTACAGTTATTATAGTAGTTGTGCATAGGACTAGCGACCGTAATTGTTCCCACATCTCAAATATCCAGTTAACGCCAATTATCTGTTAACGTAACGACCGCACATTTACTTTCTTTATTAATTTTACCCTTTTCTCAACATTAATTTTCACCAATTTCATTTGCATTTTTCCTTTCATTTAGATATAACCCCTTCCTCCCTCTTTGCCGACAAATTAACTTCGGTGGCGATTGCTTTTTCCTAATTTCCATTAGGCGCACGCGGTTTAATTTTTCACCGTCATTAAGGGCGATAAGTGAGGGGGAGGTTGCATACTGTGGTATTAGCCACACGTAATACAGGAAACTCACACCAGCAAAAAGGCTGCAATTGCATGGTCTTAATTTTATTTCACTATGACAAACTGAAGACCATTTAATTGCACTCTGTGGCAATTTTTATATCCTAGTAAACCATACGACGGCGGTCCCTACAGGCCAACGCCTTCTAGATAAACAGGTGGTGGTGCACAGCCCCTTCAACGACGGAAAGCTTTAATAAAACTCTCATCACTTATCTAACGTAACTTAGCTTTTTCTCGACGAAGCGTTTTTCACAGAACTGACGCCCGCGGAACAATAGTATTCTCACTGTTTGTGCTTGTTCCACATCGTCTTCCAGCTATAAGAAACTATTGAAGCCTACAACCTAACTTCTGGAAGTATTTCTTCACAATGAATGCATAAAAGACATCAAGTATATCCATTTACGGTAATTAACGTCATTCGAATCATTTGGAGCAAATGAATTTAACATCTTTACATTTAGATTGACGTATTATACATAACTAATGAGGAAGTATTGAATAGGATTGGGGAGAAGAGACGTTTGTGGCACAACTTGACCAGAAGAAGGGATCGGTTGGTAGGACACGTTCTGAGGCATCAAGGGATCACCAATTTAGTATTGGAGGGCAGTGTGGAGGGTAAAAATCGTAGAGGGAGACCAAGAGATGAATACACTAAGCAAGATTCAGAAAGATGTAGGTTGCAGCAGGTACTGGGAGATGAAGAAGCTTGCACAGGATAGAGTAGCATGGAGAGCTGCATCAAACTAGTCTCAGGACTGAAGACAACAACAACTTGGTCAAGAGGGTATACAGGAATAACAAGATGAGGATTATCACTCAAATGGAACAATCCACCACTTGTGTTACGGAAACCTTAAGTATTCCAAGACAGACTGGGGCGCGTTGCTATCTCGAAAAGACAACGGAAGCTCCTCATCCGTAATATGGATCGGTTTCGGAGCACATTTACCTTGTCATCACGGTAAGCCACGACGATCAAAGAAGATTCTATGGTGTTGACGCAGATAAACGTAAAATCAAGAGCAGAGGTGCCACCGGACGAGTACGGGCAGGAATAGCCACATCACGCACTTCCGTGGGAGAATTCCACAGAACATCCGTGGTTATACCATGGGTTACGCTGCGCTCACAATGGCTCCGACATCGGTGCATTCCACCGACGATCGACATCGTCCGAAGGCGGCCGATCTTTTCAAATCCGCCAAGTCATTATGGGACCAGTCACAATGTAGACCATCTCATTGCCATAACATACAGATTTCGGGCGATAATCGGTGAGACAGAAATCACTTTGTTATTTTTGGGCATAATGGTTGACACGATACTCAACATTGACTGTGAAAAGCTGATAAGCTTAGTCAAAGCAAGTTTGTGGCATTCTGAGGATGAAAAATATCAAAATCGGGGTAAACTTCGGAAACTATGAACTGAAATCACAAATTTATTGGAAACCATAAGCAGGCCAAATGTTTCTCGGAAATTTTAGGTGTAGAGTATAACTTAAAAAAATTATTTGTTCAAGTGACAAGGATGACGTATCATGTGATTAAAGTTATTGTAGCGAATCTTTTAGGGTTATGGTAGATGGGCATTAGCTGTTTACAAATTATTATTACTGCTTACTGGCGTTGTTATCTCATTAGGCTGCTATGAAGTTCTTTGCAAATCTGATGTACGTATGTGTTTCCACTTTACACTGCTTTAGCTGTTCCGGGTATCTTATTCCAAACTCTGTGTTTGTCTTCCACAAGTATGCTGAATGAAAGTGATTGGAGGTTAATTGACGTATGTCTGCACAATTTCAAATAAATTCAGCATGACGGGTTTGAGTGTTTTTAGAGGTGTGACTTGAGCTCTATTAAAATCTCCGGTACTCGCATTAAAGATTCAGTTCCGAATCAAGTAAAACTACAAGTGGCACCTGGCGAGTATATCTTTCCAATAATTAGCATGTATCACGTTCTGAAAAGTACAGTTTCAAAGTTTTGTGTTATATGTTTGATGCTTTTACCATGCCCTAGATACTAATTTGAAAGCTAATATTTACACTCTTGTACCGCAAATACTACGAAATTTGTAATTTATTCTACATTGAATTTTGGAGCTATGCTTCGTGGAGGTGCCCTAAAAGACTCTGTAATATAGTTGATTTTTCTTATTAAAAGCTACACTTAATATGAAATAGCTATGCCACCAGAAATATTGTTACGTCCTCTCTCGAATCCACTTGAAAAGTGTTTAACGAGTAGTAAAGTTTCCAGTTCTAGCATCTGATTACCTGACTATACCTAATGTTAGTATTGCATTAATATTCACCATTTTTAGAATAAAGTGAGCTGCAGCGAAAACATTAAACTAATTTTCGTTCATTAAAAAATGCCTGCTCACTCAAAAATGGTTCAAATGGCTCTGAGCACTATGAGACTTATCATCTTAGGTCATCAGTTCCCTAGACTTAGAACTACTTAAACCTAACTAACCTAAGGACATCACACATACCTGGGACCGTAGCAGTCACGTGGTTCCGGACTGAGGCGAATAGAACTGCTTGGCCACACCGGCCGGCTACCTGTTCACTCACAAACTAATTTTAGCCACTCATTATACACTCCTGGAAACTGAAATAAGAACACCGTGAATTCATTGTCCCAGGAAGGGGAAACTTTATTGACACATTCCTGGGGTCAGATACATCACATGATCACACTGACAGAACCACAGGCTCATAGACACAGGCAACAGAGCATGCACAATGTCGGCACTAGTACAGTGTATATCCACCTTTCGCAGCAATGCAGGCTGCTATTCTCCCATGGAGACGATCGTAGAGATGCTGGATGTAGTCCTGTGGAACGGCTTGCCATGCCATTTCCACCTGGCGCCTCAGTTGGACCAGCGTTCGTGCTGGACGTGCAGACCGCGTGAGACGACGCTTCATCCAGTCCCAAACATGCTCAATGGGGGACAGATCCGGAGATCTTGCTAGCCAGGGTAGTTGACTTACACCTTCTAGAGCACGTTGGGTGGCACGGGATACATGCGGACGTGCATTGTCCTGTTGGAACAGCAAGTTCCCTTGCCGGTCTAGGAATGGTAGAACGATGGGTTCGATGACGGTTTGGATGTACCGTGCACTATTCAGTGTCCCCTCGACGATCACCAGAGGTGTACGGCCAGTGTAGGAGATCGCTCCCCACACCATGATGCCGGATGTTGGCCCTGTGTGCCTCGGTCGTATGCAGTCCTGATTGTGGCACTCACCTGCACGGCGCCAAACACGCATACGACCATCATTGGCACCAAGGCAGAAGCGACTCTCATCGCTGAAGACCACAGGTCTCCATTCGTCCCTCCATTCACACCTGTCGCGTCACCACTGGAGGCGGGCTGCACGATGTTGGGGCGTGAGCGGAAGATGGCCTAACGGTGTGCGGGACCGTAGCCCAGCTTCATGGAGACGGTTGCTAATGGTCCTTGCCGATACCCCAGGAGCAACAGTGTCCCTAATTTGCTGGGAAGTGGCGGTGCGGTCCCCTACGGCACTGCGTAGGATCCTACGGTCTTGGCGTGCATCCGTGCGTCGCTGCGGTCCGGTCCCAGGTCGACGGGCACGTGCACCTTCCGCCGACCACTGGCGACAACATCGATGTACTGTGGAGACCTCACGCCCCACGTGTTGAGCAATTCGGCGGTACGTCCACCCGGCCTCCCGCATGCCCACTATACGCCCTCGCTCAAAGTCCGTCAGCTGCACATACGGTTCATGTCCACGCTGTCGCGGCATGCTACCAGTGTTAAAGACTGCGATGGAGCTCCGTATGCCACGGGAAACTGGCTGACACTGACGGCGGCGGTGCACAAATGCTGCGCAGCTAGCGCCATTCGACGGCCAACACTGCGGTTCCTGGTGTGTCCGCTGTGCCGTGCGTGTGATCATTGCTTGTACAGCCCTCTCGCAGTGTCTGGAGCAAGTATGGTGGGTCTGCCACACGGGTGTCAATGTGTTCTTTTTTCCATTTCCAGGAGTGTATAATAGAAACCTTCTGGGCGCTGCAGTCATGGACTGTGCGGCTGGTCCCGGCGGAGGTGCGAGTCCTCCTTCGGGCATGGGTGTGTGTGTTTGTCCTTAGGATAATTTAAGTTAAGTAGTGTGTAAGCGTAGAAACTGATGACCTTAGCATCTACAAGATTACTCTACAACTCACGTTTAAGTGCTTGGCAGAGGGTTCATCAAACCACAATCGTACTATCCCTCTACCATTCCACTCCCGAATACCTAAACCTGTCTGTTCCAGCTCTGATTTCTCTTCTTTTATTTTGATAACATTCCTATCAATGTAGATTGGGCTCAACAAAATATTTTCGCATGGGGAAGAGAAAGTTGGTGACTGAAATTTCGTAAATAGGTCTCGCCGCAATGAAAAGCGACTTTGCTTTAATAACCTCCATCCGAACTCCCGTGTCATATCTGCCACACTCTCTCACCTATTACGTGATAATAAAAAACGAGCTGCCCTTTTTGGCACCCTTTCGATGTCCTCCGTCAATCCCACATGGTAAGGATCTCACACCGCGCAGCAATATTCTAACAGACGACGAACGAGTGTAGTGTAAGCTGTCTATTTAGTGGACCTGTTGCATCTTCCAAGTGTCCTGCCAATGAAACGCAACCTTTGGCTCGCCTTCCCCACAATATTATCTATGTGGTCTTTCCAACTGAAGTTGTTCGTAATTTTAACACCCAGCTGCTTCGTTGACAGCATTGAGAATTGTACTATTTATCGAGTAATCGAATTCCAACGGATTTCTTTTGGAACTGATGTAGATCACCTCACACTTTTCGATATTTAGCGCCAACTGCCACCTGCGACACCATACAGCAATCTTTTCTAAATCACTTTGCAACTGATACTGGCAGTTGATAAGATTTCACACAAGAGATCCTTAGTGCCGCGTATCACTAAAACTACAGATTTACTTAATACACAGGTATTTCGAAGAAACAGATACAGCTCATTAGGCATCTTTTCAATAGCAAACGCCGCATTGCAGCGTTCGTCTTCAAGCACACAGGCGTTGTGGTATCCACCCTACCCTTGGAGGCTGAATTCTAACTCAAACTCCGCCAAAAACTGACGAATGAGATCGGATGCACCCTGACCAATCTGTCGTCCCATGTTATCGGGTGAATCTCTGGCGACGTTGTCTGACAACCGTTGCCCGCGCCACTGTGAGTGCAGCCATTAGAGACACGGGCCCAGACGGAGCAGTGAGGTGTTTGCGACAGCCGGACTCTCCCTCATTAGCCCCGCCGGGGCGTTGCGCGCGCCGCCGTGCACCGCCAAAGGGCCCCTGCAAGTGTCGAGCAAGCGGAATGTTGCGCTATCCAGTTGCTCTCCACGCAAGTCGACACGCTTCGCTCTCCAAACAAAGAAACCCGTCAAGCTACCTTTGTCCAGCCGCCTCGCAACCTGCTGATGGTATGTGTAATCCAGTGGCACTGGAGGAAACTGCATACGTGGAGTACCTCAAGCCCTTATTAGCTCTTTCCGAACAGTGACTCTCTTCTCAGTTCATCCTCGCCTTTCCAACCAAATTAACGACTTTCACATGGATTATGTGTCCTCATTTGCATAACACCGTACAGTTCCTGAGCCGTAATATGCTATAGTGTACGAAAACGCATCAACAGAGTTGCACATAACATTTTGAAGTAAGTGTGGTGGGTTATCTTACACTATTAACAGAACAACGAAAATATTGCAGTCGTTACTGTGCACTTGCGACAGATGAAGCTGTAATCGTTAACAATAAAATGTTCGGTGTGCACTTCACAAGATTTTGTCTTAGTATAAGCAATGTGCTTGGGTCGCTACACATACCATAATGGCAGAAATTATTAGATATCGCCAAAAGTAATAACACATTGATTTTTAAAACATATGTAGTTCGACTGACTGAGGAAAAAAGCGTCATTGTTTTTCACGGGTGTATTCGTCTAAGACAATTTTCAACAATCGGAACTAAAAGTCTTTGGAAGTAAGGTGGGATTTATTCCGCAAGCTTGCCTCAGTTTCAGAACCAAGGTTTCTACAGAGGGTCTGACCCCTTGGGGATTTCTGTATCCTCGTCGTGCTATATAATGGACAACATACTCCAACACTGTACTTTATGCTTTCAAAAAAACCATTAATGATACTATCCATGAATATTATTTAGTATAGATATCATTGAAACTTGTACACTGTTAGTGTTAGGATATTACAAGCATCAGAACGACTGAACGTTGGTTGTTGTAAATAAGAGAAATCTCTGTTAAGAAAAAAATGCTATGAAATATCTGCTTTTGCGGATCGAATGTTCACTACTCCGCGCTGTTACAAACCTACTCGATTTGTGTGTACTTATCTTGAGACATTCATGAAATGTTCAATTTTTAATGAGTGGCTGAAAATTTATGTCTTGCTAGGATGGTCGTGAGGGAGAAATAACAACGCATTAATGTGCTAGAATAAGATGTGGAGTGTGTAGAAGACACTACCTGTCTGATGGTGGCTAGTCGGAATCGTGCCTAGCCAATCAGGAATCATACTCCTAGGACTGTTTTTGAGTTAGTAGAAAGGTGTGAAAGTGTTATGTTCCATTCTTTTCTTTGGAGGGGGAATTGAACAGGCATGGTGCCGTCTCTCGTCCAGTTGGTTTCAAGCAGCCCGTTACGACTTTATCTTCTGTGCCAACCTCTCAGAGTACTGAGCAGCACTTACTCCCAACTTCGTCACTTGTCTAAACCTTGTGTTCCTTTACAATATTTTACTTATTCGGTTCCTTCTAGTTACGTGGCACTTCTTTTCTTATGTCTTAACATATACTTCATCATCTTATTAGCTCTAGATAATAAAAAAGAACGGATGCAGTACGGAAGAATTACCCAAATTGAACGGTAATCGGTAGATGAGATGTAGATGTACAGACCAACAATGATTACAATTGCAGAAAAATTGGATGTTTTCTCAAATTGAGCAAGTGAGTAAAGTGTTGGTCCACTTCTGGCATTTACTCAAGCACTTATTAAGCTTGATTGATAGAGTTGTCCTTCTGCAGGATATCGTGCCAAATTCTGTCCAATTGATGCATTGTTGTCATTGTGGTCTTCAGTGCAGAGACTGGTTTGATGCAAGCTCTGCATGATACCCCATCCTGTGCAAGCTTCTTCATCTCCCAGTACCTACTGCAACCTACATACTTCTGAATCTGCTTATTGTATTCATCCCTTGGTCTCCCTCTACGATTTTTACCCTCCACGCTGCCCTCCAGTACTAAATTGGTGATCCCTTAATGCCTCAGTACATGTCCTACCAACCGATACCTTCTTCTAGTGAAGTTTGATACAAACTCCTCTTCTCCCCAATTCCATTCAATACCCCCTCATTAGTTATGTGATCTACCCATCTAATCTTCAGAATTCTTCTGTAGCACCACATTTCGAAAGCTTCTGTTCTCTTCTTGTCAAAACTATCTACCGTCCACGTTTTACTTTCATACATGGCTGCACTCCATACAAATACTTCCTGGCACTTAAATCTATACTCGATGTTAACAAATTTATTTTCTTCAGATTAGGTCTTCAAAATCCAGAGATGATTGGAGAAGCTGCCAATAATGTTTCAAATTTTCTCGCCTGGGGAGAGACCTGGCGACCTTTCTGGTCAAAGTAGAATTTGGCAAGCGCGAAGACAAGCAGCAGAAATTCTCGCCCTGTTTTGGCGGGCATTATCTTGCTGAAATGTAAGTGCAGGGTAGCTTGCCATGAAGGGTAAGAAAATGGGATGTAGAACGTAACTGACATACCGCTGTGATGTAAGGGAATGACAACGAAAGCGATCCTGCTATGAAAAGAAATGGCATCACAGACCACCACCCGTGTTTGTCGAGCCGTACCGCACGTGACAGTCAGCTTGGTATCCCACCACTCTCCGGAGCGTCTCCAGAAACGTGTTTGCTGCTCACAGCGACTCATTTTGAAGCGGAACTCGTCACTGAAGCCATTTCTACTCCAGGCCGTAGACGTGTGTGGTGACGCACCTGACAGTAACAGGGTTGTGGCTCTCTATATGGCCCAACAGCGAGGAATGATGGGCTCCATTTCTTTTGACAGCAGGACCCCATTGGTTGTCATCTGCGGTACCCTTACAGCAAAGAGATGAGTCAACGATATTCTTATAACCGGTTTATTGCCCTTTGTGGCAAGCCATTTGGCTTACATTCAGCAAGATAATGCCCCCCCCCCCCCCACACGGCGAACGTTTGGCAGGCCACTATGACCGAGGGGTTCTAGGCGCTTCAGCCCGGAACCGCGCTGCTGCTATGGTCGCAGCTTCGAATCCTGCCTCTGGCATGGTAGTGTGTGCTGTCCGTAGGTTAGTTAGGTTTCAGTAGTTCTAAGTCTAGTGGACTGATGACCTCAGATGTTAAATCCCATAAAGCTTAGAGCCATTAGAACCATTTTTTTAACGGTGAAAGTTTCTATTGCTCTTTTGCTGCCTGCGAGTCCCTACCTTGGCCAGTGAAAACGCCGGATCTCTCTCCAGTTGAGAATGTTTGGAGCATAATGGGTAGGGTCTGCTAAATCTCGGGATTTCGACAATCTAACCCGCCTGGACTGAATTTGGCTCGGTATCTCACAGGAGGACATCCAGAAACTCTGTCAATCAATGCCAAACCGAATAACTGCTTGCATAAGGGCCAGAGGTGGACCGACATGCCTCAATTTGAGAAATCATCCAATTTATCTTCAGTTGTAATTATTTATCGGTCTGTACATATACATCACATCTACCGATCTGCGGTCTATTCGGCTAATTCCTTCGTGGTGAATCGGATTCTTTTGTTTCTTTCAGTATACTTTTCTTCATGATCCTACTGAGAATCTCCTTCTTTTTCCTTCTACTTTCCTTAATTTCCGCATCCTTTTGTGATCACGTCTCAGACGATTCGTTTCGCTCCTTCTCCGGGCTTCCCACAGCTCAGAATTAACTGTCAGATGTCAATAAAATTCTTCTGCGTTAGAGACCGCATTGTCATTTATAAATGACAATGCGGTCTCTAACCCAGAAGAATTTTATTGACATTGACAACGGCCGCGGAAGCCTACGGTTGCATTTAACTGTCAGATGTTTGGTTATTTACTTCTCAAGTTACGCCTGTTTTTGATATTATGAGACTTGCTTCAACCAGGAATGCTTCATTTGCCTGCTTATTATACCCTTTGTCCTTCGATCGTCATGCGTTGTTTAGCTCTCAAGATAGCAGAAATCCTTTGTTTTCTGTGGTACAAGGTCCTCAATTTTGATGTTAAATTTATAGCTAATCTCTTGTTTGTTGCTCCTCAATACCTTCGTATTTCTTTTATTTACTCTCAATCCACAGTCTAAGCTCACAACACTGATCGTCGCCTTCAACAGATCTTGTTGTACTGGCTCGTTTTCACAGAGGACGGTAATGTAAGTAGCGAACATTGTCTCCGTCAACTTTCCTCCCTGAAGTACGACGTATGTCTCAGAACTTCATTGAATGGTCTCAGAAACTTAAGGAAACAACAGTTATAAACAAAGTACTGGTTGTCATCTGACAAAAATTCATCATAGATCAAGTCCTTGCTGTCGAGAAAGGCGATCAACACTTTATTGACCTTGAATTTTGTCAGCTCAATTTGTTTTTGGGAAGGCGGGGAAGACGATGAACACCATCTCATTGACTGCCGCTTAGTCTCAGGATCGTATTTGTAGCAGTGGGCCTCAGCTTCTGAAGTGGTGCGGATGTCCAACAACGCGTAACATCGGTGCAGCATCGTGCCCGTCGTTTCTTCGATATATAGGCAGAACACTACAGGAGAAAGACGACACCCTCGCCTGATTCCCTCTTTAATCCGCGCCCACATCTATATACCGCCCTTGTTATTCGCTGTTGGTTATTGTGCAATTGTATAGAGCCCTCTTTCCTGCATACCTAGTTCCGTAAGAACTGTGAACACCTTGCACCATTTCAAATAGTTGAATGCTTGTTTTATTTCTCAAAACTCTTGAAGGGGTCATGATTTTTCTAGAATTTGCTTCCACTATAAATGGTAGCGCTAGACTCGCCTCTGCTAGTTTCACTTTTCGTAAGATCGTCACCGAACCGACCCTCAGTGCTATTTTACGTTGTTCCGCTCAGCAGTTCGGATGCACGAGCCATCAAGCTGACTGTAAGACAGTTCTCGCATTTATCTACCGCTGTGTTAATGATGGACGTAACAGTGGATGTGGTCTGCGCTATGATTGTACTCAACTGCTATCTGTCTCACAAGTTGCTGACATCCGATATATTTCATAATACTCGGTATTGAAGCAACTCGCCGTTAGCGAGAAGTTACACCATATAACCCTCGTCTTTAATTTTTTTATTTTATTGTATTTTACGCACTATAAGACGCACCTTCATTTTTAAGCAATTTAAAAAAAAACCATTTGTACCATTTTATTACTACACTGCAAAGCAAGATTAAAAAAATTCTTGGCTTATGAAAACGAACTGACTTTCAAAATCCCAAAAATCATTATTTTATAGTTCTGGGCATTTTGCATTGAGTCCTCTATTTGCAGATTTAGTTGTCCCCATTCTTTTCCGTTCTTCTTTCCTAGCCAGCCAATCGCAAATAGTTTTTTCTGTTGGAGGGTCGAAATGCTGCTTGGATGCTCTGTTTCCATGTTCTTTTGCATATGCTATTACTTACGATTTACGGCCTGCATCATATGAGCAACTTCTGTTTATTTCCATTACGAAACTAGCTACTATCAAAAATACTGTACTCTTACCAATAAGACAAATCATCACTTTCAGTTCAAGTTCACTGGCACCGTAGACTGCAGTGACGCATCATGGGCTAGATATTGTTCTGGGTTTGTGATGGCGGGCGGAAAGTAGACAGTGTTACTAAGTTCGCGAATCCTCGAAACTCATGTTCGTCGCATCGGTTTACGGTTACTGCCTGTTCAATCCAATGTTTCCAGACAGATACGTTACCTGCGGCATCGAATATATGGCTATTTTTAAGACTGAAGAAAATTTTAAATCAAACGCTGGACATTTTTATATTAATTTCGGGTTTAAGACGCACCTGAATTCTGGAGCCAATTTTTAGAAGAAAAAAGTCCGTCAGAAGTCCGTGCAATACGGCAAGTATCCGTTCAGAAAGGACTTTCCGTGTTACTGAGACAGTGTGAGCAGCTGCGTCATCTTGATCCTCCCCGTGGGTCCGCCGTGGTGCCTCTGAGATGCCGCCGGCATTCCCTCGCGGTCTTCAGATCCGGGAGGCGCGGCGGCTGTGCTCCTCGAATGAGCTACCGGCAAAGAGCCCGATACAATCACCGGTCGCCTTCGTGGACGAGACCGTTCGACTGCAATCCAGGATCTGCCTATCCAGCTTCTGCCAGGAGAACAGTAAAATCAGGTCTATATTTTTAAAAGGTGTTGGTGCTTCTAAATTGATATCCAACTGTTTCTTGTCTTTGATATATTGCCCCAAAAAGTTGTTTCCGGCACGTTCCCCGAAGGATTCGATGCAGCTATTTCGTTGCACTTAAAGGAAAAGAAACTTTTTAAGTTCTTCCCTTTAACTCCATGAGGCTAACATTTGTAGTTATGGTGACCCACAGCATTCTAAAACGCAACTCATTTGACATAGTAAGGTAAAATAAATTTCTTTTATGTACATCAATGACCACAAAACTTTTGTTCCTTATTCATCCGGTTTCGCTGAGCAAAGACCGTTTACAGATCTGCAGCAAAACACAGGAAATGAAATGCAACTAGTGGAGATATTATATTTTAAAACAATGAAGCATGACATAAAGAAAAATTATTACTTTCATGGATGTGGAAACACGCGCTTAAAGTATGTACGTACATAATGAAGTCACAGTGGCAGCATCTCACAGTATGCACAAAGTCAGCTTAGCATAGTAACAATTGCTTAAAATATGCACAGTGCGACGGAGTCATATTGTCAATAGCACTTCCTCTCGTTACAGACTGTCGTATAGTAGCCACAGCATATGCTTGTACCGTAAGGTCGTTAGATGCCGCTGCTGCCGATCTACACATATTAGTCCATTATAAAATTGTACTGGATGCAATAAATGAAGAGTCCAATAGGTACGGAATTGGAAGATTTGTAGGTTATTACAGCGATCATTAGACCTACTGATAGTCTTGGGAGAGACAGTCCTGACAAAACTCTACCATCTGGTGAGCACGATGTATGAGACAGGCGAAATATCCTCAGACTTCAAGAAGAATATAATGATTCCAGGTGTTGACAGATGTGAAAATTACCGAACTATCCGTTTAATAATTCACAGCTGCAAAATACTAAAGCGAATTCTTTACAGACGAATGGAAAAAACTAGTAGAAGCCTACCTCGGGGAAGATCAATTTGGATTCCGCAGAAATATTGGAAGACGTGAGGCAATACTGACCTTACGACTAATCTTAGAAGAAAGATTAAGAAAATGCAAACCTACGGTTCTAACATTTGCAGACTTAGAGAAAGCTTTTGACAATGTTGACTGGAATACTCTCTTTCAAATTCTAAAGGTTGCAGGAGTAAAATCCAGGGAGCGAAAGGCTATTTACAATTTGTACAGAAACCAGATGGCAGTTATAAGAGTCGAGGGGCATGAAAGGGAAGCAGTGGTTGGGAAGGGAGTGAGATAGGGTTGTACCCTCTCCCCGATGTTATTCAAATTGTATATTGAACAAGCAGTAAAGGAAAGAAAAGAAAAATTTGGAGTAGCTATTAAAATCCATGGAGAAGAAATAAAAACTTTGAGCTTCGCCGATGACATTGTAATTCTGTCAGAGACAGCAAAGGACTTGGAAGAGCAGTTGAACGGAATGGACACTGTCTTGAAACGAGGATATAAGACGAACATCAACAAAGGCAAAACGAGGATAATGGAATGTAGTCGAATTAAGTCGGGCGATACTGAGGGAAGTAGATTAGGAAATGAGACACTTAAAGTAGTAACGGAGTTTTGCTGTTTGAGGAGCAAAATAACTCATGATGGTCGAAGACGAGACGATATAAAATGTAGACTGGCAATGGCAAGGAAAGTGTTGCTGAAGAAGAGAAATTTGTTAACATCGAGTAAAGATTCAAAAGTCAGGAAGTCGTTTCTGAAAGTATTTGTGTGGAGTATAGCCATATGTGGCAGTGAAACATGGACGATAAATAGTTTGGACAAGAAGAGAATAGAAGCTTTCGAAATGTGGTGCTACAGAAGAATGCTGAAGATTAGATGGGTAGATCACGTAACTAAAGAGGAGGTATTGAATAGAATTGGGGAGAAGAGGATTTTGTGGCACAACTTGACAAGAAGAAGGGACCGGTTGATAGGACGTGTTCTGAGGCATCAAGGGATCACAAATTTAGCATTGGAGGGGAGCGTGGAAGGAAAAATCGTAAAGGGAGACCAAGAGATGAATACACTAAGCAGATTCAGAAGGATGTAGGTTGCGATAAGTATTTGGAGATGAAGAAGCTTGCACGGGATAGAGTAGCATGGAGAGCTGCATCAAACCAGTCTCAGGGCTGAAGACCACAACAGCAACAACCAAGTTCAATTTAAAATTATTAAAGGAAAATGGTTACGTGATGAGAAGTGATTCTGAGAAGCTCTTGTGGCCATTTAAAATAATAATAATAATAATAATAATAATAATAATAATAACGTACACAAGAAGTATCTTATGGAGCTTCTAGTCATTATCTTCGCATTGACATCCCGCCCTCGATGCTGATCATCGCCAGCCCTCGTCTTCACTGCCAGTCTTCGCCTCCATCAGTGTCACCATCGTTTCGTCTCCTGTTTCTCATCGCCGCCGCCTCCAAGTGTTGAACTTCACTACCACACCACGCCTAATACTCCTGGTTCCATCGCTGTATCATCGCAGACATTCTCATCGTGCCCAAATTCACCACAGCTCATCGCCATCGTCACAGCGCCGCTTCGGCGGCCGCTCACCACTGTCGACGCTGTTCATCACTTTCCGCCATCATGGACCATCTACACCTCTCCATCTCTTCCTCTCACTGTCACCACATTGAGCATGTCTTCTATCCCGCCCCCTACATCTGTGCCCACTTACCTACCGTTTCCTGTACTACTGCAGCAGTTACCCATCGAGCCTCACTGGACCGACCAACGCAAGCCGTGCTGAAGGACCTGCACAACGCCCAGGTAGCCATCACCAACGTCATATCCCGCCTCCTCTAAACAAACCTTCCCTGCAAAAGCCGTTAAGAAACCTGCTAAACGTCAACCGACTGACATCTCTCTCGCTCCCAGACCTAAAAACCGTAAACTGAACCTGTCGACACTTAGCATATGCATACGATTCCTCCTCTTACAACTTCTTCCCTACCATCATCAGCTTCATCCTCTCCAATTCTGAGCCGAAGTTCCTGAAACCCAAGTCCCACACCCTCGAAACAGACTCCATCTTCCTGAAGTCCCTAAACCGCAAGTTCCACACTGCCCTCCTTTCCAAAATTTCTCCATTACCTTTAGCCCCAAGCTTTCTTAACATTTATCACCACGATACCCAGGGCGTGACTCCCATTCCCCTACTCTGGGAAATGCAAAGTTAAGCCACAATCTACCAGACCTGAGCTCTATCCCAGTCTGTCCCTGTGATACCCTCACTCACCACAACAATTGCCCCCATCCACTCCCACTGCTGGAGATATTATAAAATTCACTAAAATACCTCTCCAAAACATCCATTCATTCCAACGTCCACACACCCACCAACACATCGCCCACTTCATCTTCCATCTCAAAATCCAAGCCATTTGCTCCAACAACCAGGTCCATTTCGTCTTCACCCACTTCCGCACCCTTGTCTAAGCCCCTCAGACCTCATCCACACAAACCAATCCTATCCAATATAGTGGCGCGACAGCACTGAAAATCCTGCACCAGTCTCTCCCCACCAATAAACCACTTGTAATACATACCCTAGCCAACACAACGTCCATACATTTATCCTTAATAAAACATTCCTCTAAAATTTATCCTTAATGAAACATTCCGTCAAAATTTTCACACCATCGAATCCTTTCTCTACGCCCTTCACCACACAGATAACACTACTCACGTGGCCTGAAGCGGAGTTGCAATTGGTCACAACAAGAAAATCTATGTTCGGCCAGAACCCTTATACAATACCCCCAAACTCCTTATACTCACTCTTTTTTCCAGACCGTAACAATTGCCTTTGCCATTATCTGCATCCGACCTAAACAGACCATCCCCTGTGGCTTCCTCACCCATGCAGATCGTACCTACTCCACCTATATTATTGCTGCCACCTCAAAATCCATATTATATCATCCGCAGAGCTCCAGCAGTGGCATTAGTTTATTGTCTCCCAGCCACCTGACACTGTTACCACCCTACGTCCAACTCCTAATCCACTGCATATGGGAACATTTCTATATGTTTTCCTTGCATTCACAGCGCCAAATTCTTACCTTATGGCAGAAATAGGAACTAATTTGTTCCAGCGTAAATAGGTTCCAAATGAACGCAGTGGAATATGTACCAGTAGCTGCACTTTAATTATAACCACTTGGTACTTTGATTTCCGTGTCCCGTTCCCTCAACGAATTTGCAGGTGGAATATGCCCAAACAGTTTCCTGAAACATATACTGGGACTAATTATCTGCAACCCTAAGCAGAGGAATAACAGGGTTGCGATATCAACAGACATCTCAGACCTACCTCGTTCTGTACATTCGTAGCCAATCCGCCCGTCCTCTACCTTTTGAAAGCTGACTGTCTATACCAAGTACGCAGTCGTTCTTAAGTTGAGCTCCAATTCGCTTGGCTCATCACAACGCAGAAAGAGGTTGACCCACCACATCAAATAAATAGCACACCACTCTGGTAAAGGCACACTACATTGTTGAGGTCGTCTCTTCTACAATTGGTTTGGTGAACATAACAACAAAAACTTATGCTTAAGAATTCCAGGGGGTATACAGTAGACTATAAGTACGATTAGCAAAAAACACTTCAGATTTAACTCACTAGTGACTTTCATTTGAGATCAAAGTTATACAACTTGCCACGCGAAACGTGATGATAGTTTTGATTCCGCTTTACAATAAGACGCATGATATTATCGAAGGCGATGAAAATATTGACCATCGCAGTCCCTACCTATGTAACTCTTCATATGTTGATTTTGTCAACGTAACATAAACAATTAAAAAGCTTACTGTGTCATTCAGGTTGAACTGCCCTTAGCTACAGGTCCTTTCTCAGCCAACACATGATTGTTATAAATACCAATCCTGTTAGGAGTGGAGATAAACTGCAGAGACTTCGAAGCCTGGAACCTGTGGTACAAGTTTTTGACGGCACTGTATATAACACATATTCTGAAGTAAAGGGGATGTTTCACGTAACGGCATTAAAGTTACTGAAAAACTGTTGCTTATAAAGAAACCGTGAAGAACATTCCGCAGAAGAAAATTTTGTACCTACCAGTTTTTATATAAACTTCCAAAACACTGGATGTAACGCATTTTACTAGTAGCGTTGAAGTCACCACTTCCTATCATACTGGCTCAGCCAGTGCACGTCTCCAAAACTACGAGCTAGTGTCTACGCTGTGTTAAACGTACTCATACTCCCGTGACTGACTAACAACTAGCTGTCTCATTACAAAGAGGCTTGGTAATATTGTGCAGAATGGTTCTAGCGACATTTACTGGATTGACAAGAGATGTAACGCTATTATTGATGTTACCTATGTTTGTCTTCTCTAACTTCTTTGTCTGTTATTAGTTAATGTGACTTATGTCTAACCATATTCTCTGTTGTGACGTCTGTATTAATGTTTTATTCAATATATATGACGATTTGTTTTTGTTGTGGTCTTCAGTCCTGAGACTGGTTTAATGCAGCTCTCCATGCTACTCTATCCTGTGCAAGCTTCTTCATCTCCCAGTAACTACTGCAACCTACATCCTACTGAATCTGCTTAGTGTATTCATCTCTTGGTCTCCCTCTACGATTTTTACCTTCCACACTAGCCTCCAATGCTAAATTGGTGATCCCTTGATGCCTCAGAACGTCCTACCAACCGATCCCTTCTTCTAGTCAAGTTGTGCCACAAACGTCTCTTCTCCCCAATACTATTCAATACTTCCTCATTAGTTATGTGATCTACCCATCTAATCTTCAGCATTCTTCTGTAGCACCACATTTCGAAAGCTTCTATTCTCTTCTTGTCCAAACTATTTATCGTTCATGTTTCACTTCCATACATGGCTACACTCCATACAAATACTTCCAGAAATGACATCCTAACACTTAAATCTATACTCGATGTTAACAAATTTCTTTTCTTCAGAAACGCTTTCCTTGCCATTGCCAGTTTACATTTGATATCCTCTCTGCTTCGACCATCATCATTTATTTTGCTCCCCAAATAGCAAAACTCCTTTACTACTTTAAGTGTCTCATTTCCTAATCTAATTCCCTCAGCATCACCCGATTTCATTCGACTACATTCCATTATCCTCGTTTTGCTTTTGTTGATGTTCATCTTATATCCTTCTTTCAAGACACTGTCCATTCCATTCAACTGCTCTTCCAAGTCCATTGCTGTCTCTGACATAATTGCAATGTCATCGGCGAACCTCAAAGTTTTTATTCTGTTGCTCAATATACAGATTGAATAACATCGGGGAGAGACTACAACCCTGTCTCACTCCCTTCCCAACCACTGCCTCCCTTTCATGTCCCTCGACTCTAATAACTGCCATCTGGTTTCTATACAAATTGTAAATAGCCTTTCGCTCCCTGTATTTTACCCCTGCCGCCTTCAGAATTTGAAAGAGAGTATTACAGTCAACAATTGTCGAAAGCTTTCTCTAAGTCTACAAATGCTAGAAACGTAGGTTTGCCCTTCCTTAATCTAGCTTCTAAGGTAAGTCATAGGGTCAGTATTGCCTCACGTGTTCCAACATTTCTACAGAATCCAAACTGATCTTCCCCGAGGTCGGCTTCTACCAGTTTTTCCATTCGTCTGTAAAGATTTTGCGTTAGTATTTTGCAGCTGTGACTTATTAAACTGATACTTCGGTAATTTTCACATCTGTCAACACCTGCTTTCTTTGGGATTGGAATTATTATATTTTTTCTTGAACTTTGAGGGTATTTCGCCTGTTTCATACATCTTGCTCACCAGATGGTAGAGTTCTGTCAGGACTGGCTCTCCCAAGGCTGTCAGTAGTTCCAATGGAATGTGGTCTACTCCGGGGGCCTTGTTTCGACTCAGGTCTTTCAGTGCTCTGTCAAACTCTTCACGCAATATCATATCTCCCATTTCATCTTCATCCAGATCGTCTTCCATTTCCATAATATTGTCCTCAAGTATATCGCCCTTGTATAGACCCTTTATATACTCCTTCCACCTATCTGATTTCCCTTCTTTGCTTAGAACTGGGTTTCCATCTGAGCTCTTGATGTTCATACAAGTGGTTCTCTTATCTTCAAAGGTCTCTTTAATTTTCCTGTAGGCAGTATCTATCTTACCCCTAGTGAGATAAGCCTCTACATCCTTACATTTGTCCTCTAGCCATCCCTGCTTAGCCATTTTGCACTTTCTGTCGATCTCATTTTTGAGACGTCTGTATTCCTTTTTGCCTGCTTCATTTACTGCATTTTTATATTTTCTCCTTTCATCAATTAAATTCAATATTTCTTCTGTTACCCAAGGATTTCTACTAGCCCTCGTCTTTTTACCTACTTGATCCTCTGCTTCCTTCACTACTTCATCCCTCAAATCTACCCATTCTTCTTCTACTGTATTTCTTTCCTTAATTCCTGTCAATTGTTCCCTTATGCTCTCCCTGAAACTCTGTACAACCTCTGGTTCTTTCAGTTTACCCAGGTCCCATCTCCTTAATTTCCCATGTTTTTGCAGTTTCTTCAGTTTGTATCTACAGGTCATAATCAACAGATTGTGGTCAGAGTCCAAATCTGCCCCTGGAAATGTGTTACAATTTAAAACCCGGTTCCTAAATCTCTGTCTTACCATTCTATGATCTATCTGATACCTTTTAGTATCTCCAGGGTTCTTCCATGTATACAGCCTTCTTTCATGATTCTTAAACCAAGTGTTAGCTGTGATTAAGTTGTTCTCTGCGCAAAATTCTACCAGGCGGCTTCCTCTTTCATTTCTTAGCCCCAATCTATATTCACCTACTATGTTTCCTTCTCTCCCTTTTCCTACACTTGTATTCCAGTCACCCATGATGTAATGTCACCCATTGTAATGTAATGTAATTCTAATCAATGTAAGGATGAAATTTTAAAAGTCTTGTAACTGATGGAAATGTTGGAACTTCACCTCTGATACTGGTTTACGCAAAGGGAAGCTCATGTAAAACTTCGAGAAAAGTCCGTCAGCCACAAAACTAGCTTTTTGCGAACAGCAAAGGCGGATTTGGCAGCCGAACTGCAAGATTCCTTTGTGATAAGAATTAGTCGGTGGTTAATAGGCAAAGTGTTCCCATCTTGTGACCTAAACGACTCAAGAAGAACAGTAAGAGTATTTAACATTGCCTCGGATGCGGAAGTAATTGTTACACAGCAAGAGTGATGGATACTTTTGCCGCCTTTTTTGAATAGCCACAGGAGATCGACACCGCCATCATCTTCTTCTCAAGTTGTCGCTTGAGTACTTTATAACGGCATGGACCAGTTATGCAATTTCTTTTTCATTAATAATTTTTTTTTCTGTAAACTACTTGTTGAGCACCTATATTTTGTCCTTAACCGTTTACCTAGACAGGGTCCTATTCCAAGTACTAGTTCGTTTTCGAGTATCCTCCTTTATTGAAATATAAAGCAGTTACCTCCCTTAACAAGAATGAGTCAACTTTGTGGAGTCGTAAACTACAGAATTACTCAGTGGGCCTCATGATGGAATAATTCCACGTAATATCCATAAAAGGGTAGTTAACGTTTCACCAAAGTAAATTACAGAGACAAGATTTAAAATATTCCGTTTAAATTTTTTTATTATTGAAATCTTAGTACTGAATAATAGTTACCTACAAAAACTGTGTTGCTTCATCATAGTTACTGGCTAGTAGACTTGAAGGGTTAGCATAAGAATTAATTACTGTGCAGGTTTGGAAATAACACTGTTTACAACTTCATGTGTACATAGTCAATAATGTTTCTTATATCGTGTGGTGACTAAAATATTCAGCATTGGTCTGAGTCTACTGTTAGATACGTTTCTGGGTCCCTGTGTCAAAAGTTGAGCCAAATTTAAATTTCATATTACAATAACAGTACTCAAGGAGTACAACTCCTTGTGTTTATAACTTGTGTGAATTACAGTACGCAAATAGCTACAGTTATTCAAACTGTACAAGATCCGGGTATCACATGTCCTATTTGAGATAAATAGTACAGAGGAAAGAATAATCCTTGAGAATACAAATACTAATTAGTACAAACGATATACTTACCTGAAAAACATTTCAATAACAGTATTTTCAAATAATTGAACTGTTAAAAGAACCTCAACTCCAAGTGAGTAGTGCTCCACCATAAGTGAATCATCTACTTGTAATGATCTTTACTTGCTGCTTTATTACACAGACAGTAAGTGCTCTTGCCAGCCGGTAGTTGACAAAACATTTTAACATCCCTTTTAAGATATTCATGCCAAACCACCGGTATAATGCTTGCTAAATTGTACTACTGTATCCTATAAGCAAAAATATTATTTCATTATCAAGTAATGTAAGTACTAATAGTTAACTTTCTTTATGAACAGAGCGAGTAATTGGTGCAATTTCGCCTCATTAGGCCAGCGAGCGTTTTCCTTCTACGTCATTACAGCTTAATTTATAACTTATAGAATCTTCGTTCGAAACCTGTTTGTTCTACTATTGTTTCCTTTAAATGTTAATCTTTTGAAAAAGGAAAAATTGTCCGATACCTTATTCATAACACACAGTCACGTCAAAATTAAATCCTTTCACACGAGTAACATTATCTGTTAATTGTTAGTTTAGTACTAGCCGGTAGTGTTATATTTATCTTTTGCCCCTTGACAGGACTAATATTAATGTTGGGGAAGAACCGCTATAGAGAGTCCGGTTGTAAAAATACCTTACTTTTCGATGTTACTGGTAAAGATTATGATTATGATTACTATTATTATTATTGTTATTATTATTATTATTTTGTCTTTAGGTCCGTTTGATGTGGCCAACCACGAATACCTCTCCCCTGTCAAAATTTTCATGTACATCCTCAATTATTTGCTGGATGTATTGGTTCAAATGGCTCTGAGCACTATGAGACTTAACATCTTAGGTCATCAGTCCCCTAGAACTTAGAACCACTTAAACCTAACTAAGCTAAGGACATCACACAACACCCAGCCATGACGAGGCAGAGAAAATTCCTGACTCCGCCGGGAATTGAACCCGGGAACCCCGGCGTGGGAAGCGATAACGCTACCGCACGACCACGAGATGCGGGCACTGGATGTATTCCACTCTCTCTCTTCCTCTACAGCTATTATGCTCTACAGCTTCCTCTACTGACATGGAAGTTATTCCGTGATGTCTTAACTAATGTCCTATCATTTTGTCCATTCTTCTTGTCATTGACTTCCATATAGTCACTTCCTCACCGATTCGGCAGAGATCCTCCTCATTCCCTACCTTATCAGTCCACCTAACATTCTTCTGTAGTTCCACATCTTACCTCAAGTGCTTCGATTCTCCTCTGTTCCGGTTTTTCCACAGCCCGTGTTTCACTACCTTAGAATGCTGCGCTCCAAACATATAGTCCAAGAAATTTCTTCCTCATATTGACGTCTATATTTGATTCTAGTACTATTCTCTTGTAAACGAATGCCTGTGATAGTCTGGTTTTTATTTCCTCCTTACTCCGTATGTCATGGGTTGCTTTGGTGCCTAGATAGCAGTTGTGGAACTGCGCCTACTTCGTGATCTCCAATTCTGAAGTCACAGTTTCTCGCTGTTATATACACTCCTGGAAATGGAAAAAAGAACACATTGACACCGGTGTGTCAGACCCACCATACTTGCTCCGGACACTGCGAGAGGGCTGTACAAGCAATGATCACACGCACGGCACAGCGGACACACCAGGAACCGCGGTGTTGGCCGTCGAATGGCGCTAGCTGCGCAGCATTTGTGCACCGCCGCCGTCAGTGTCAGCCAGTTTGCCGTGGCATACGGAGCTCCATCGCAGTCTTTAACACTGGTAGCATGCCGCGACAGCGTGGACGTGAACCGTATGTGCAGTTGACGGACTTTGAGCGAGGGCGTATAGTGGGCATGCGGGAAGCCGGGTGGACGTACCGCCGAATTGCTCAACACGTGGGGCGTGAGGCCTCCACAGTACATCGATGTTGTCGCCAGTGGTCGGCGGAAGGCGCACGTGCCCGTCGACCTGGGACCGGACCGCAGCGACGCACGGATGCACGCCAAGACCGTAGGATCCTACGCAGTGCCGTAGGGGACCGCACCGCCACTTAGCAGCAAATTAGGGACACTGTTGCTCCTGGGGTATCGGCGAGGACCATTCGCAACCATTTCCATGAAGCTGGGCTACGGTCCCGCACACCGTTAGGCCGTCTTCCGCTCACGCCCCAACATCGTACAGCCCGCCTCCAGTGGTGTCGCGACAGGCGTGAATGGAGGGACGAATGGAGACGTGTCGTCTTCAGCGATGAGAGTCGCTTCTGCCTTGGTGCCAATGATGGTCGTATGCGTGTTTGGCGCCGTGCAGGTGAGCGCCACAATCAGGACTGCATACGACCGAGGCACACAGGGCCAACACCCGGCATCATGGTGTAGGGAGCGATCTCCTACACTGGCCGTACACCTCTGGTGATCGTCGAGGGGACACTGAATAGTGCACGGTACATCCAAACCGTCATCGAACCCATCGTTCTACCATTCCTAGACCGGCAAGGGAACTTGCTGTTCCAACAGGACAATGCACGTCGGCATGTATCCCGTGCCACCCAACGTGCTCTAGAAGGTGTAAGTCAACTACCCTGGCCAGCAAGATCTCCGGATATGTCCCCCATTGAGCATGTTTGGGACTGGATGAAGCGTCGTCTCACGCGGTCTGCACGTCCAGCACGAACGCTGGTCCAACTGAGGCGCCAGGTGGAAATGGCATGGCAAGCCGTTCCACAGGACTACATCCAGCATCTCTACAATCGTCTCCATGGGAGAATAGCAGCCTGCATTTCTGAGAAAGGTGGATATACACTGTACTAGTGCCGACATTGTGCATGCTCTGTTGCCTGTGTCTATGTGCCTGTGGTTCTGTCAGTGTGATCATGTGATATATCTGACCCCAGGAATGTGTCAATAAAGTTTCCCCTTCCTGGGACAATGAATTCACGGTGTTCTTATTTCAATTTCCAGGAGTGTATATATATATATATATATATATATATATATATATATATATATGGCCGGCATCTTGGCTGCATTAGTTGTGAAGCTGAATTTGCAATAATTCTCGCACTTGCGGTTTCGGAACTGTGCCGATGATGTCTTTTCCGGAAGTCTGATTGTATATCGCCGGTCTCATACATTCGACACGCCAACGCGAGTAGTCTTTTGGTTGGAACTTCCTCCAACAATTTAAGAAATTCTAATGGAATGTTATAAATCTCTTCTACCTTATTTGATCTTATGTCTTCCAAAGCTCTTTTAAATGCTGATTGTAATACCGCACCGCCTATCTCTTTCCTGTCGACTCCTGTTTCTTCTTCTACGAGTACCAGCCTTCGATGTACTTTTCCAGTTTTCAGCTCTTCCTCTTAACAGTGGAATTGCCGCCCTTATTTTTAGTTTCATTGAAGGTAAATCTGATTTGTAGTTGGAAGCTGCCGAACTGAGACGCCCGTGCTCGCTTCTCACGCGACGCGCCTCGGCATGCTGTGTTCACTGAGCTCAACTTCGTTCTATAGCAAAAAGGTAGAAGGCGTGACAGGGCGGAATAAGATCACGAGAAACCAGATCGGCTACAAGAAGACTGTGGCAAATGAAGGAAATTACGGAACGGAACTGTTTACACTACAAGAAAAAAAGCGGTGATCAAAAGCGGCACAAGAGAGAGACAGAGAGAGAGAGAGAGAGAGAGAGAGAGAGAGATAGAGAGGGAGACGGAGAGGAATAGGGAGAGGGAAAGGGCAGAGATGAGAAGCCGAGAACAAAATTTTCTTGTTGATACACGCGGGACTCTTTCACATGCTGTGTTTTCGTACAAAAGCAAAGATTCTAACGTCTACTGCTACAATTGTTTATTACAGTCAAACTTACGATTTATTACAGCCGATGACTGGCTGCGGCGACAGTTGTGGGATATCTACAGAGCTAAAAGAAAAAAAAAACTCTTTTTCAATGAATGACTGAGCACCGTCTGAATCTTAATTTCTTTTATTAATGACTACCGATTTCGCTCTGCCCAGCAGATCATCCTCAGATTTAAGTTGGCAAAGGAAAAAAAGAGACAACAACATAAATAATTATTTAAATAAATGTGATCGTTAATGTAACACGTCTTTAAAAAGAAAAAAAGTAATGGACCCATTACAGATACTCCTGAAAATCTAAGGTTGTGAATTTTTAATAGCTATGAAAGTACCCGTAAGATCTGAAATGAAAAACGTGCGTTGCATGCAATAGATAACGGTAAGGAGGTGAACAATTCATGCACGGTTTATGTATTTGATGCATCCCACATTTCACAGCTTACAACTATTTTCGTATTTGTTAAAAATTCACAGTCATAATATTTTAGGGAACTCTGTATGGCGTATACGTGGCTAACAGAAAATGTTTTATACTTTTTAGTCGATTTCAATAATGAGGTATAATCAAAATTCATTTTTATTTTATAATTTTTAGCCGATGCTGTGTGAAAGTTTTCAATCAATTTCAAACGTTCTGATGAGATTACAACAGTGACATGTGGTAAATTTCAGGTTTTGTTCAGATCCTGTTAATCTGACTCAATATAATGATTCCTGCTACCTCATATGTCGCGAGAAGATCTTGAAGCTAAAATTTAGAGAGATTCGAGTTCACATAGACACTTACCAACAACCGTTTTTCTCGCAAATCATTCGCGACTGGAAAAGGAAAAGGTGGTAATGGCCGTGGTACACACAGTACCCTCCGGCACACATCACGTAAGAAAACGAGTTGGAATGCACTATGTTTTGTATAACATGTTAATATTTTGTTCATGACACCTCGTAAGAAACAAGATATTTTGTTTTAACAAGAGAACGTTTACTGCACGAAACGAAAGATGGTAATGGGTTCGATTACACAACCCAGACAGTGTTTGTTTACACAAAAATGTGCTGTGCTGTATGTGTCAGCGGTACCTATGATTATTACATTTCCGAACGAAAAGCATATCTTGTTGTATTACTACCGCGCTCAGGATGCGCGCATACGTAATCGTTTGTTCAAAGGGTGTATGACCAAAATCTGCAAGCCTCATGATGACTCATAGTAGCTGTAACACGCCGTTTTGTAAGGTAGCACTATGTAATGATATACTAGCATTATATATAATACTTCCGTCTACGATTATTATGTTTATATAATCTGTGCAGAAATGAGGTTTGGCTTTGAATCCAGCGTTGACAATATGAATGATGGTTGCGTCGGATGATACTCAGATGTTTATTTAATGCATTACTGTTGGTTTGGTACTAAAGGTTACACTAATATTGTAATTTGCAAAGCTGTAACTGTTTTACGTCTTTCACCTTTTTTTTCATTTTATACAGTATGCGGCTAACATGCAATAATGAAAAGCATATTTTAGGCTTTAGCATTGACTCCCTGTATACAAGTTAGTAATGTTTGATACTTCCCTACTACAAAAATATAGGTCTATATACAGGAAGGCTCGCTATGTCGTCGCTTTCTAGCTTTGTATGTTCCGTTTGGACGCTACGATATTTTGTAAAAATTTGTTTATGTCTCCTGTAGTGTAAAACTGATATTTCGTTCACATGCTACATTATTTTGTAAAACAAAATTGTCAGCATTTTCTATAATGTAAATTCGATATTTCTTTACTTTTAAAATCTTACCGATAAACAGACAATCGTTGCGGCAGCACTATAGAAAACTGATAGGCAGTCACATAAGTATGTGCATATGTACGAACGTGACACCGACAAAGTTGTCCTGTTTGTGCTGTAGGTAGTATTTTTCAGTTTGGTTCTGTCAGTCAGCAGCAACGGAGACGTAGGCTAAGATCAATGACGGTACTTGTTGCCCTCTTTGCCGTGCCTTTTGGCACCTTATTGTATGAATAATTACAGTTAATACGAGGGTATATCTATAAGCAAATGAGCGCCCATAGTATGGATATACATACTGTTTGTACACATTATTGTAAGACACGTACCTCGTAATTTTTAGATATTTGGATTACAAATGCGTGTGTGAGCCCGAAACCGGTGACCATTACAGCTGAATTTTGTTATCAGTGCAACTGAATCAGACGAAATAAAAAATTATTCAATTTACTCAGAAATCTATTAGTATCAAGAGCTTTGATTTGAAGAAAAGATTGCTGAGAAATTGCGTCTGGAGCACAGCATTATGTTGTCTTTACTGTGCTCTTCAGTTCGAAGTCTCTTTTAATGCAGCTCTCCACGCTACTCTACTCTTTACAAGCCTGCATAACTACTGCAACTTACATCAGTTTCAACCAGGTAGCCTAATTGTGCTTTACAACTTCCACCCCCTGCTTTTTTCTCTATTACCATTTTGTCGGTTCCTTGACGCCTAACAATGTCTCCCAACAACCAATGCCTTATTTTAGTCAAACTGTATATAAACTGTATATAAACATTCTTCTCTAGCACCACTTTGAAAAGGTCTGTTCTCTTCTAGTCTGAAGTGTTTACTGCCCATATTTCAACTCAGTTAAAAGCTACACTACAGAGACATCCTCAGAAAAGACTTCTTAACAGCTAAATTTAAAACAATTTTCTCTTTTTCACAGATGCATTTCTTGATGCTATCGGTCTGCGTTTTATGACCTGTCTACGTCACTTATTTTGCTGCCTGAATACCAAAACTGGACGAAGCTTTTAGTGTCACGTTTCCTCGTATATTTCTTTCCGGTTCTGGTTACTGTAAAAGCAGTTCCTAAATTCTCGAAAATAAACTTTAAAAAGCCTTCAAAATGTGTTTTGAAAATGAATGAAAATTCTTCAAGGCCGCATTAGCTGTGTATAAGATCCTTTATTAGGAATGGGTTAGTAAGGAAACCTGTATATAGCTAATGGAGCGTTGAAGAATTTTTACTCATTTTCAGAAAGCTTTTTAAAGGATTTAGATGAATTATTTTGGAGAACTTTTGGAAATTTTCTAACAGTCACAATGTATAATCTGAGCTGCGCTTGCCCTATCAGCAAAATGGTCTATACAATCTGGATCTCTAGAATTAATTCGACAACATGTAATCACCCTTCCAATCTTTTTATTCATTTAAAAATTTCTTTCAAGCCACGATTAATTTCGACCAAGTACACTTGTTTTTCTTTTTTCGGTGTTCTTCTTTACTCCTCCTTTTAAAACACTGCCCACTACATTCAACGGCTCTCCCAAGAACTTTACTGTCTCTGACAGAATTGTAATGTCAACTGCAGACTTAAAGATTTTTTTTATTTCTGCTCCCTGCAGTTTAATCCCCTATCGGAATATCTACTTCGATTCATTTCCTTGCTCAATACAGCCTTTAAGTAACATCGGGGAAAGGCTACAACCCCCATTACTGCCTTCCGAACCAATGATTCCTTCGTGCCCCTCTATTCATATAACAGCACAGCGGCAGTTAATAATGCTATAAACAGTACACACACGCAGTCAACACATGCTTTTAAGAAATACACATTGTAATAGTGAAGTGTTTAGCGGAAATGTGCCGGAAAGCCCCAAACACTGGATTTCGTTGAGTACGCAGAACCATGAGTTACAATTCGATAGGAAAGTGTATGTGATAAAAAGATCCCAAGAAGTCGTAATCAGGATGAAACAGCCATTTAACCTAATGAAACACTTTTTTCTGTTCCTTAGTCAACTATAAGAGACAACAAAATATCTGTAAGAATCACTTTTATTTTAAAGTTATGTGCAGACACCATACGCATATTGTAGGTTACTGAGGATGCTTCTCAGGTAAGAAGTGGCGAAATGCACAGGAGTCTGGTATAAAAAATTAGCTTTCATTTAGTCGCTTCAACGGACCACATCTCCAAAAAATGGTTCAAATGGCTCTAAGCTCTATGGGACTTAACATCTGAGGTCATCAGTTCCCTAGAACGTAGAACTACTTAAACCTAACTAACCTAAGGATATCACACACACCCATGCCTGAGGCAGGATTCGAACCTGCGACCGTAGCAGCCGCGCGGTTCCGGACTGAAGCGCCACATCTCCAATGCCAATAAACAACAAATGCACCAATCGCGAAGAGCCAGATGGAGTTTATGAAGCTCTCATTTACATATATAATGAACCGTAATAATATTATGTATGTCAAAAACATAGCATCCACTGGTCGTCGCTACCTACTGCCGTCTCGTGGACGGACTGACCGAGATGATATTCAGAAACTGTTGTTTCAAGATTCCTTGGTGCTTCCAACTACTTCCATAGTTCTACAACAGATACGAGTGATACGAGCCTAGAGTTTTGTGCGTCCGTTCTATGATCCTTCTTGAAAACGGGAGTGATCCACGCATTTTCCAGTCACCTGGAACACAAAATTCCTCTGGCGACCTATGGTAGACTGCTGCTGCAGTAGGGGGAGTTATTTTGTAGCACTGTTGAAGAACAATCAACTGATGGTAGTTTTTCGGAGTTATTATGATCTCCTTCCTTGTTGTTGTTTTTGTGGTCTTCAGTCCTGAGAATGGTTTGTTGCAGCTCTCCATGCTACTCTATCCCGTGCAAGCTACTTCATCTCCCAGTACCTACTGCAGCCTACATCCTTCTGAATCTGCTTAGTGTAGTCATCTCTTGGCCTCCCCCTACGATTTTTACCTTCCACGCTGCCCTCCATTACTAAATTGGTGATCCCTCGATGTGTCAGAACATGTCCTACCAACCGATCCCTTCTTCTAGTCACGTTGTGCCACAAGCTCTTCTTCTCCCCAAATCTATTGAATGCCTCCTCATTAGTTATGTGATCTACCTATCTAATCTTCAACATTCTTCTGTTGCAGCACATTTCTAAAGCTTCTATTCACTTCTTGTCTAAACTATATATCGTCCGCGTTTCACTTTCATACATGGCTACACTCCATACAAATACTTTCTGAAACGACTTCCTGACTTTTAAATCTTTACTCGATGTTAACAAATTTTTCTTCATCAGAAACGCTTTCCTTGCCATTGCCAGTCTACATTTTAGATCATCTCTACATCGACCATCATCAGTTATTTTGCTCCCCCAATAGCAAAACTCCTGTATTACTTTATGTGTCTCATTTCCTAATCTAATTCCCTCAGCACCAACCCACTAAATTCGACTACATTCCATTATCCTCGTTTCGCTTATGTTCATGTTCATCCTATACCCTCCTTTCAAGACACCGTCCATTCCGTTCAACTGCTCTTCCAAGTCCTTTGCTGTCTCTGATAGAATTACAATGTCATCGGCGAAGCTCAAAGTTTTATTTCTTCTCTATGGATTTTAATACCTACTCCGAAACTTTTATTTTGTTTCCTTTATTGCTATATACAGATTGAATAACATAGGGGATAGGCAACAACCTTGTCTCAATCACTTCCCAACCACTGCTTCCCTTTCATACCCCTCGAATTGTATGACTGTCATCTGGTTTTTGTACAAATTGTAAATAGCCTTTCGCTCCCTGTATTTTACCCCTGTCACCTTTAGAATTTGAAAGGGAGTATTCCAATCAACGCTGTCAAAAGCTTTCTGTAAGTCTACAAATGCTAGAAACGTAGGTTTGCCTTTCCTTAATCTTTCTTCTAAGATAAGTCGTAGGGTCAGTATTGCCTCACGTGTTCCAACATTTCTATGGAATCCGAACTGATCTTCCCCGAGTTCGGCTTGTATTAGTTTTCCCATTCGTCTGTAAAGCATTCGCGTTAGCATTTTGCAGCTGTTACTTATTAAACAGATAGTTCGGTAACTTTCACATCTGTCAGCACCTGCTTTCTTTGGGATTGGAATTATTATATTCTTCTTGAAGTCTGTGGGTATTTCGCATGTCTCATACATCTTGCTCAGCAGATGGTAGAGTTTTGTCAGGACTGGCTCTCGCAAGGCTGTCAGTAGTTCTAACACAGCTGAATTACTTGGTATATTGTCCAGGAGTAGTGCTTTATCTTCGTTCTCCAGTAAGTTTTACTATCCGGAGCTCCAGAAACGCCGAGTACACCTGCTTCTGCTGTCCAAGGTGCTCGACATACCGTGCGTGAAGGACAGTAGTGCCCAATTCGGATGATGGGAAGAGAGCCGCGGAGTGACCTTGGCTCCGGAGTTACGCAACATGCGGACCGCGGCCACGCCGTCGCCGGAGGCTGCGGAGCTTCCAGCGGGCCCGGGCCGGTCCAGCTGCGGATGGGCGGCGGGGCGGCTGGAGCTGGAGGCGGCGTGCGCGAGGACGACTCGCCCGGCCGGCCCTGGCTGACGCGGTGACGCGACGCCCGCGAAGCGACGGACGCGCCCCGCCGCTATATAAAGCCCGGCCCGCGACCGCGTCCACACGCACAGCCGGCAGTTCTCTCTGACCGCATCCGCAGCAGACATGAAGGCCCTGGTGAGTACCCGCTGCACGCTCTACACCCCACACTCTACCCGAACTCTCCCATCCTCTTCGACTGTTCAACTTTTCTCACCTGCATTCAGCATTCAGTAGCATGTGCTACCATTTTCACACTTAATCCACAAAACTTCAGTTGTCTTTTCCTCCCCTTCTTACTATTCTTACTTCATTCCTTCTTCACCATTTGCCACTGTAGCTTCTTAGTTTTAAATAATGCTTGCTGGTGGTATCTTTTACAGTGATTCATGACGTTTTTCTGTCAGTTTTCATCTCCACTCAGCACAGATGCTGTTTTCCTTTCCCACTTCCTGCGTACTCTGTTACTGTACTTCCTCCCTACAATCTTTCAAGGTATTTTGACCAAATCTGTATTTACTATTCAGTAGTATGTGCTGATATCATGACTAGTCCCTTTATTTTGATGTTCCCTTATCTTCCTGATCTTCATCATCATCATCATTTTCATCATCATCTTCTTCTTCCATCTTTCCCATAACGCTGTTCTACTGTCATCACAACTTGTTCGTTTTTGGTAATATTAACTGCTTTCATCTGGTGCTGTAGTCATCGAATTTTTGCCTTTCGATTTACTCCTCATTCTCCGACTGATCTTCTTTCTCCATTTCCCTGTTCTACTTTGACAATGTTTCAAATCCTCAATTGCTGTTTACATTTAGTATTTGCTGACACCATGTTCATACCAGTCCTTCGAATTTGCTGTTCCCTTTTCCTCCATTTATTCTTGTTCCTCTTTCTGTATTCCCCTTACATTCCTCTTTAGTTTGTTGATTTTCGATGTTGGCCTTTATTTGCAGTAATTTCCGTCTTCACTTACTGTTTCTGGTGTTTCTCTGCATGTGTTTCTGTGGTTCTCTTCCGAGTTTTCACGTGTAATGCTATCAATTGCATAAAAACATTAAATTTTTACTAACAGACACATAATCCATAATTCTTCCTACCCATAGGTGTCTATTTTTGTGTGAAAAGTGATTAATTCTAGTTCTCTGGCATGTTCCAGCCAGAACAACACCTGTGTTCCAGTCTGTTATCATACGTACAACTCATTATTTTATTCACTTTTTCGTTCTGCTGCTTACTCCGATACGTTTAGATGTAAAAAAACCTATTTTCCTGGTCTTTATGTTTCTTCTTCCTTGACTTCGGCTCTTATAACTTCACCTGCTTTCTGCTAACACGCAACTTGTATACTATGTGCTCCTCCTGTTTTCCATACTTTCGACTCTCACATCATCTGAATATTTTTTCCTCCTCTCTAGAACTTCTTTGAGCTAAAAGGGGTTCCCTTACTACTTCCTACATACTTCATCGTTTTCAACACTTTTAATTGAACATCAACTACCAAGTTTTGTCGTCGCTACCAAAGCAGTTTCCTTTCGACATATCGTCGAACAAGCGAACTACAGACTACTATTATTCCCCAGATTCAAGTAAATATCACCAGGTATCTTCTGTTTGACTTAACATTGGAAAGTATTTAAAGCCCATTTGGTCACTGAGCGGTGTACGTAGCTAAGTGAAATTTGCAAAATACGTCAGTCAGACAATATGTCAAAGAAAGACCTGCAGAGAAAAGCGTTCTCTTTCACGTATTTATGTATAATTTCTAATATCTGTTTCTCACATATTCTGTTATTGTGTAGTACTCCTGAGTGCATAAAGGAACTACATTGTAATTTGTCTAAAGTTCGTACACAAATTGATCTTATGGTTATCATTTTACACTCAAAAATTGGACTAGCAGGCATTCTAGAGGCGGGGCAGCCGTCTCCGTTCTAGACTGGCACGATACGAATAAGCATTAGGGTTTTCTGGTGATAATATTTTTAAAAATGTTTACTATCAGTTTTATATTATGTATGAGAGAATTGTATCTGAACAACACCATTGACGATAACGAGCGACCATCTCTCAGAGTTTTACGGAGCACAGATATAAATGTCCTCAAAAGTTGATGTTTCCCCTTTCCATGAAATACTGTCAGTGATTTCCTGTCAGTATCAGTGGAAATGATACTTCAAACGATTGCAGGTGTATTGGTGCCACTCATTGTAGCTCTTGGTGTAGTGTTTATTATGCCGCGATCGGTCCCGCTGACGACAGCGTTCACAACGCTGAAGAGCATTGCACTGTTCGTCTTTATACCTTCATTCCAAAGATCCACGAAATTACTGACCTAATATGGGCACATTTCATTTTATAAAGGAAAGTAATCATCGAATTATTTAACGTTTGGCCTTTACCTCTCATAGCGAGTTGTAGCAATTATTTTGAGGTGTTTATAAATAATCGTGTAAAATCAGAATCATGTCCGTAAATTTTGGTAGAATTGGTAGATCCGCTGCCAGGACATAGAAGAAATAATTTGCCTGATCCGAATGGGCTCGTCAGAAAGGACGTGGTGCAAACCTCAAATAATTTCCACCTGCCGTTCATTCATACAAAACGTTAATTTATATAAAACGTGCATCAAAAAGTTACAGAGTCGTGTAATAGCGATACTATGTGTCTCATGCTCGTCACTCCACCACATTTCCGCAGCAGTGAGCTTCAAACAACACACACCAAGATATGTAATGATGCATCTGACACTTGAAACTCAGAAATATTACCTCACTACCTCACTCACTAATTAATGAAAAGTAGATGTAATTAATCAGAAATGAGTGAGAACGTGTAAGATTCCAGTAAATGTATATCTGCAAACATCAAGAATCATCAAAAATTTAAATCCTCGAAAACGGAGAGCGGTTCTGTGGAACCAACTTGCACGTTGTAGAATTGTACAATTACTTATCTACAAATAACTAGTATGAACAACACGCTATCGCTTTGAAAGCACAAGAATTTCGCCTATGAGTATCCACAGTCTGGCAACCGATCTCCCTGACACAAACTGTGAGAAACTGGGACATGAAGTCAGATTGTTCTCTTGTGTTGGAAATACTCTTGCTACAGAAGTACCTCACGACACCTCGGTGGCACCTCTCAGGATCAAGCTTCCAATTTTTCTGCATGCCACAGAGGCATTCCCCACGACTACTGCAAGCCAAAGAAACAGCATTTCTCTAACGATCCTAAGCAGTTTCCAGAAGCTAATTCCATAATGAGCACAGCGTTGTTAGCAGAAAAAAAGATGTTTGACTTCGTGAACTTTGAACGACGTCTTTCTCAACAGTCGCGACGATACGTTTCAGCAAACACTCTTCTGAAGAAAAATTTCGCTGCCTCAATGACCTCTTCTGATATTTACTCAATGTATTTTTTACATCCTGTCTCTTACTTGTTAAATTAGCGACATTAAACGACGATGAGTCTTTCCTCTGAAGTATATACAGCGCGTTACATTGGTTTGTGTTTAGAATTAAATGCCCTTTTTTATTTTTATTTATTTCTTTACTTTTTTGTGTTGTGTGTAATCTCCCTCTGACGCTCTTTGCCTCCTGTAGTAGCGCTGCTTGTAAGCGTTCCTGATATGCAACAATCAGTAGACCTATCGTTTTGTAGGCAACGTCCTGATCTTCTGCTGGCCCTCCTCCAACTCGATATCTTTCTCTGCTTTTGTGAATTCACTGTAAACAACACAGTCATCAGCGAACGGGCCTACAGAGATGACGTCACGCATCAAATCTTGTATTTCTGTCGTCAACAGTACTGGTCACATAACGCTACCTTGAGTTAACCTCGAAATTCTTTCACACAAGTGACAATTTCTCCATGATACATAGTCACAATATAGCTTAAGTTACGCAACGCATATAGGAATACAACTTCCAGTAATCGGCTGTAATTTAAGTATCCTGCCAATATCGTGTAATAATACAGAGTGGTTTGATCGACCAAGTGAGTGTCTATTGTTGAACGGAGAGCGGCGCGGTGGATTATGTATCTAAAGCTCCATGCGTTATTAATGTTTGTTAGCTAACTATGGGTGACAATGATAAGCACATAGAACAAAAACTCACTCATCTCCATACAGTGAAACACCCCATATCCTTGATAACAGCTTCAATTTGCCGAGAAAGAGTCCATAAGAGAGGCATAAGTAGCTGAAACCACTCATAGATTATTAGATCCCTTAGAGCTACCACACTGAATGTTTCTCAACTGCTATGTTTCTTCCACGGTTCTGATTAGTACCAACTATTACTTATAGTTTATTCTTGGGTGATTTACTATACCAAACGAGGTACAACGGATTTACTAAGTGTATGTCAAACCATAAATCTGTACGCCCAGCTCGTGGACAAGGCTGTTGTGATCTTGGAAGATGGGACTCTCCACAGCTTACCATTAACATGTAAAAGAAAGTAAACACATTGTTACCGAAATTGTTGAAATAACTAAGCTTGTTCACGTTTACAGTCACTTGCATGAGTAGGCCCAAATCCAGATACCAAAAACATCTACGGCCTGAACTTTACCCTCCATATACTGTGAGCTAAAGGGCTTAATTGACTGTCGATGCGCTAGACCCATTGCATCACTTGTAAAGAGGCGAAAGTGTTACTTGTCACACATCAATACTTCCTCCAGGTGGCTATTGTCTAGTTTTTGTGTTGTTTGGTCAGCTGAAGACATGTAGCTTTGGGATGAATGGCCCACTCAAAAGTCCATTGCAGGCAGTTTTCTTCTCAGTGATTGCTGTGAAACTCCTTGAGACAGACTTATAAAGTAGTCCGGTGCCAGGCTTGGAAGTGTAGAAATAAGAGATCACCGTGGCTACATCTGTTTTCAACTTTCCGCAATGTCAGCAGTGTTACCACCACAACAGCGATTCTTGCTGGCCTGACTGAGTCCGCTTGAGCTACATGAGATAGTCCGCCCTGCTAGCTTCCACCTTCTTCCCTGTGGTGAACATTCCCTGCTCACCCGCCAAGTGACAGAAGCGGTGGCGTAACACTTGTCAAGGACTTTTTCAACAATGGAAAGTTGCATAACCACCTGGTATCACTACTACACAGCCAACAGCGATCTGGGGATGACTAATACACTACTGGCCATTAAAATTGCTATACCACGAAGATGACGTGCTACAGACGCTAAATTTAACCGACAGGAAGGAGATGCTGTGATATGCAAATGATTAGCTCTTCAGAACATTCACAGAAGTTGGCGCCTGTGGCGACACCTACAACATGCTGACATGAGGAATGTTTCCAACCGATTTCTCATACACAAACAGCAGTTGACCGGCGTTGCCTGGTGAAACGTTGTTGTGATGCCTCGCGTAAGGAGGAGAAATGCGTACCGTCACGTTTTCGACATTGACAAAGGTTGGATTGTAGCCTATCGCGATTGCGCTTTATCGTATCGCGACATTGCTGCTCGCGTTGGTCGAGATACAAAGACTGTTAGCAGAATATGGAATCTGTGGGTTCAGGAGGGTAATACGGAACGCCGTGCTGGATGACAACGGCGTCGTATCACTAGCAGACGAGATGACAGGCATCTTATCCGCATGGCTGCAACGGATCGTGCAGCCACGTCTTGATCCCTTAGTCAACAGATGGGGACGTTTGCTAGACAACAACCATCTGTACGAACAGTTCACCAACGTTTGCAGCAGTATGGACTATCAGCTCAGAGACCATGGCTGCAGTTACCCTTGACACTGCATCACAGACAGGAGCGCCTGCGATGGTGTACTCAACGACGAACTTGGGTGTCATTTTTTTTTTTTCTTTGATGAATCCAGATTCTGTTTACAGCATTATGATGGTCGCATCCGTGTTTGGCGACATCGCGGTGAACGCACATTGGAAGCGTGTATTCGTCATCGCATACCGGCGTATCACCCAGCGTAATGGTATGGCGTGTCATTGGTTACACATCTCGGTCACCTGTTGTTCGCATTGACGGCACTTTGAACTGTGGACGTTACATTTTAGACGTGTTAAGACCCGTGGCTCTACCCCTCATTCGATCCCTGCGAAACCCTATATTTCAGCAGGATAATGCACGACCGCATGTTGCAGGTTCTGTACCCGCCTTTCTGAATACAGAAAATGTTCGACTGTTGCCCTTGCCAGCACATCCTCCAGATCTCTCACAAATTGAAAACGTCTGGTCGGTTGTGGCCGAACAACTGGCTCGTCAGAATACGCTACTCTTGATGAACTGTGGTATCGTGTTGAAGCTGCATGGGCAGTTGTACCAGTAGACGCCATTCAAGTTCAGGCGTATCAAGGCCGTTATTACTACCAGATGTGGTTGTCCTGGGTACTGATGTAATCACCTGTCAGTTCTAGTATAAATTATTTGCACAATGAATATCCGTTTGTCATCTGCATTTCTTCTTGGTGTAGCAATTTTAATGGCCAGTAGTGCATTTTGCCTGGTGAGCTTTAGCTTTGAAGCGTTTTACGCCGTGGGTGTTTACGTATTGCTGTGTCCCTGCAGTTGATCCTGAGCTCCGTTGTGGCGATGGCGCTGGCCAAGCCCGGCTACCTGGGCCTGGGCTACCACCACGCCTACCTGGGGGCGCCTGTGTTCGTGGGCGACGCGCCCGACGTGGCGGCAGCCAAGGCGGCGCACCTGGCGACGCAGGCGGCGGAGGCGGCGCGCAACACGCTGGGCGTGCCCGCGGCGTCCGCCGTGCCCGCCGACGAGCCGCACGTCGCCGTCGCCAAGGCGGCGCACCTGGCCACGCAGGCGGCGGAGGCCGCCCGCAACACGCTGGGCGTGCCCGTCGTGCCCGCGCCCATCACCGCCGACGCGCCCGACGTGGCCGCTGCCAAGGCGGCGCACCTCAGCATCCAGGCCGCCGAGGCGGCGCGCAACACCCTGGGCGTCCCCGCCGTCGCCGCCCCCGCAGTCGTCGCCGCCCGCGGCTACTACGGCTACCCCGTCGGCGGATACGCCAACATCGTCATCGGACCCCAAGGTGTCCCTCTGGACACCCCTGAGGTTTGTACCGCAAGTACTGCTCTTTTCCGTAACAACGCGCACTGATAGACAGGGTGTTCCGCAAATCGTGTTATACACTTCTAGATACAGGGTGATCAAAAAGTCAGTATAAATTTGAAGACTTAATAAACCGCGGAATAATGTAGATAGAGAGATGCTTGGAATGACATGGGGCTCAGAACCAAAAAAAAATCACAAAATGTCCTACAGATGGCGCTGGACAGCAAAACGTCAGTGACTGCGCATGACAATCGTGTATAATAGGAGACGTAATGAGAGAGAGAATCAGATGCGCCAGCAGTCGCAGCATGTTGACGTTACCTGAAAAGGCGCTTTTAGTGAAGCTGTATTATCAGAATGGGGAATGTGCTAGTTCAGCGTTACGATCCTATCGCCGTAGGAAGGGGATTCGAACGGGTAATGGTACGTTGACGAATGCAGTTGTGGCGAGAACCGAAGTTCGAAGCCACGGGCTGTTTAGACGATAGACCCCGTAGTGGCCGACCGAGCACGAGGCGTAATGTTGCTGAGACAGTTCAGCAAGAAATGGAGACAGTAGCGGGTTCGTCTATGCACGGCGAATTCAGCGCTCTTGCAGTCGCACGTCAAACTGGCATTCCATACACTACTGTTTGGTTGGCACTGAGGCGTACCCTGCGATGCTATCCGCACAAAATCCATTGGCATCATGAACTGTTACCTCGCGATTTAGTGCAGCGGAGGGCATTTGCGGTGTGGGCGTTTCAAAAGATGGCGGAAGATGACGATTGGTTGAGTAACGTGTTGTGGACCGACGAAGCTCATTTCACGTTGCGAGGGTCAGTCAACGCCCATAACTGCAGAATTTGCGCTACCGAAATTCTTACAAGTGTCGTGGAAACTCCATTGCATGACGAGAAAGTCACGGTATGGGTTGGATTTACCACATCTACAGTTATCGGGCCTCTTTTCTTCGAGGAAATGCGTAATTCTGGTTTTGTAACTCCTACCGTGACGGGTGAGAGGTACGCCGATATGTTGCAGAATCGCATCATCCTCAATCTGGCTGATAAACACTTGCTGGAACGTACGATGTTTATGCAGAATGGCGCTCCACCCCGTATTACTAGACGCGTGAAAGACCTCTTGCGCGCGTCGTTTGGTGATGATCGTATGCTCAGCCGCCACTTTCGTCTTGCTTGGCCTCCCAGTTCCCCAGACCTGGCTTTAGGGTTACCTGAAGTTGCAAGTGTATCGTGATCGACTGATATCTCGAAGGATGCTGAAAAAAAAACATCCAACGCCAAAGCCTCACCATAACTCCGTACATGCTTCACAGTGTTGTCCACAACATTATTCCTCGACTGCAGCTATTGCTGAGGAATGATGGTGGACATATTGAGCATTTCCTGTAAAGAACATCATCTTTGCTTTGTCTTCCTTTGTTATGCCAATTATTGCTATTCGGATCAGATGAAGCGCCATCTGTCGGACGTTTCTTGAACGTTTGTATTGTTTGGTTCTAATAAAACCCCATGCCATTCCAAGCATGTGTGTCAATTGGTACCTCTCTATCTACACTATTCCGTGTTTTATTCAGTTTTCAAATTTATACTGACTTTTTGATCACCGGGTACTTCAGGGGGGGCAATTTTGCATAGGAAACCATGTCAGGAAACGTCTTCCAACGACGCCACAGTACGTCAAACCTATAGACGCCGGCGCCTGTAAATGTATATACAGCGTGATTCCGTGATTGTGTTGCACATCTTGGTAGGACAATGGAGAAGGATAAATGCATCAATTTGAGGTATTGGTCCATGTATCCTAAACAAACGAGTCGAAAGTTACAAGCGAAAATCGTTCTGATACGTTTGACAGATGGGGTTGGGTTGTTAGGGAGAGGAGACCAGACAGTGGGGTCATCAATCTCATTGGGTTAGAGAAGGACGGGGAGGAAGTCGGCCGGGCCCTTTCAAAGGCACCATCCCTTCAATTTCGTGGAACGATTTACGGAAATCACGGAAAACCATGAAACATTCCCTTAGAACCAGAAATGCTGTTAACCAGGCCGTTGCTGAATTATCAACACATGTACGAGCACTAACATTCCACTTTTTCACATATTTTGCGTATACTATGACCAACAGAAACGTGTGCAGGGAAATGAAACGTAATTTGAAGAACTGGTGTCTACACAATTATAAATTTACAACATAGAATACAATTACAAAGGTACAAAATACATCATTAAAGAATATAATAGTACATTTGTAGTAATACCGGCTTTACAACACAATAGAAATAAACATACACATCAGTGGCTCGTTCCTTCGTGATTTGGACTGCAGCGAGTTGTCTGCGCAGGTGGCCGCCGCCAAGGCCGCCAACGCCGTCGCACACGCCGAGGCCGCCGCCCGCGCCGCCGCCTCCCCTGTGGACCCGGCGTCCGGGCTGCCCGTGGCCGCCTACTACGGCGTGCCCGCCGCCTACCGCGTGCACTACGACGGCACCCTGCTCACCCCAGAGGGCGTGCCCGTCGACACCCCCGCCGTGGCCGCCGCCAAGGTCGCCGACGCCGTCGCGCACCTTCAGGCCAAGGCCGCGCTCCTCGGCTGAGCCGCCCACCCCGACCACAGCTCTGACGACGACCGCCGCCTACGCCAACGCCACTAGTCCTCTACACTACTTCTAGAACTCTGCCCTTCAACAGATACCCGTAATTTATGTACAAATCCTCTTTTTTTGCAAATAAAATCAGTTGCAAGTGTGTTTTTATAAATATTTCCAATCTTTTTATATTTGCTCTAAACCACAGAGCATCAGCTCCTATGACTACTACAGTGCCACATTCCTCTCCTGAAGTATTTCCTTACTTCGTACCAAGAATGACTTTAACCTCCTCAGTTAGCGTTAGGAGCGGTCTAACGTCCAAGTCACACAAGTGCCCAATTAATTTTTTTAAAACTTATCTACCCATGTCTATTGAAGTTTATACTCCATCTTCAGGCCACGAGTGGCCCACCGGGACAATCCGACCGCCATGTCATCCTCAGTGGAAGAGGTGTATAAGAGAGGCATGGGGTCACCACACTGCTCTCCCAGTCGTTATGGTGGTATTCTTGACCGAAGCCGCTACTGTTTGGTCGAGTAGCTCCTCAGTTGGCATCACGAGGATGAGTGCACCCCGAAAAATGGCTACAGCACATGGCGGCCTTGATGGTCACCCATCCAAGGGCCGACCACCCCCTACAGCGCTTAACTTCGGTGATCTCACAGGAACTGGTGGATCCACTGCGGCAAGGCCGTTGTCCTGAAGTTTATACTGCTAGAATGTTTTTATTATGCTGCGGGATACAAGGGCGTTATGTCAATTGTAAAATCACAACTGGGTTTCACAACAAGTGTTGTATATGTGTGAATGTTATTTTCAAAGATTACAACATTTTTAAATTGTCACACTCCAATATTTCATTCTTATACTAATTCTTATTCTTACGTATCATTTATGTTTATTATTCAAGAAGATTTGGTGCATTCTCTCTGATTACACCGTTTAGAAACAGGGAAATTCAGAATACAAAAAGTATCGTGCGAAGGCAAATTTCCCAAAGCAACATTTTCTTCGTATGAATCACACTCCAGAAAGAACCGTCATTAATATTACTGACAATTTCACGCGTTGGCAAGAATTTCGTGGCAAGCAGCAATAACGAAAAACGTTCGTTTCGTTATCTTCTACAGACTTGGATAGGTAAATGAGAAATAAAAAAAAAAATAAAACATGAGGTGCAGAACTGTGAGCCGCGATGCTAACGTTTGTGCCAATGCCCCAGCCGGATTATTTTGTCGCTAAAAGGCACATAAATTACGTCCGAAACTTCGACCATCGTTTTCTCAGAAGCGGTCGAGTACCTATGGATAAGCCGAGGCACTTGTTCGCTTACTTTGAACCCTCTTCCAGTAAGTGAAATTTCTGGGAAATCAGGACATGGCACTTGCAGTGTTCTCCTCATGAGAGGGGTGTTAGAGGCACCACAACTTGAAGGGTTTTGCTCAGTACATATCACAGTGGAGCTGGGAGTGCAAGATATCTACACAGTGCGTGACACAATTAGCAACGTAAACTGACACAGGTGAAAATGTATGAAGGAAAAGGGGGATGTAAAATCGCTTCTAAGAAGCTTTCAAGTTCTCTACTACTTCCCCACCGGAAAGCACACCTTTAAATCTAAAGCTACCGTGATCGATATCTTTGCCAGCGAGATACACACAATCAGGCGCTAGTTGGCGAGTGTTACGTTCCAGAATTTTCTTTAGTGTCCCGCCTTTTCCAGCAGACAGGGCATTGTCCAATTGCGTCGACAATGCGAGTTAGTAACGAACGCCCGCGGAGCGTTGCCAATCTTACGATCTGGTTCGTACCTGTATTGTCCACAAGCCTGTATGGTCCACAAACCTGTATGGTCCACAAACACACGATCCATCTATCGGATGGCACGTCTATTGTACGACTTTTTGAAACGCTTACTATTGTTAAGTTTCATCTTTTTCATTATTTTAATTTCTGTCGTTTATTTTATTTTTTCGATTTATTTCTCAAATACTATTCTGAGCAGCCTACATGTCAGTCCGTCCAGCCGCGAGATTCTTCAATTTCATTACGCTGCATCTACATAAGTCAACTCAGGTTACTCTCCGAGGTGAATCGCCTGGGGAATTCATCGTACTGACTGCTTTGCTTCTGCATGGGGCTCATATATAACTAAAAACGATTACAGTTAACTTTTTGGCTCAGGTGAGGACAGTGAGCTATTTATAAGGTGTCAAGAATGGCAAAATTGGATCAAATGAAAGAAAACTTCTATTGAGAAATCTACAACGTGCATGTTTAAATAGTAGGGGTGAAAACAAAAATGCACATAAGTCTGGGAAACTAATCCTGAATTTAAAGGTTGGTTGTGCGCTGATGAATCGACCTCTGAAAGTACTAGAAGTAGAATCTGTAAGGCAACATTGTGTCTCAATTGGAGTGTGTTAGAAAACATTTTAGATGTTAAAATCATGTAAGAAAAAGGTGGTGTCATATAAAAGCCAGACAGTTCTGTGTACATTTGTGAAATCCGCTACAAATAAAGCGTCTTTAAATAATTAGGCTCATATTGTTGAAATTAAAATGACAAGAATCGTGACAGAACACAATGTTCCTTTCAGTGTAGTAGATCATCTGAGGGCGCAGTTAAGAGTTGGTTTCCTGATTCTAAAATCGCCGACACTGTGCATTTTCGTCGCACTAAATGTTCCACATCGTAAAAGAAAGTGACAGTAGGAGAACCTTGCAGAAAAACTGAGATGTACAAAATTCAGTGTTCTTGTTGGTGAGTCAACAGACGCAGCATCTGTTAAAACGTCGTGTGTCGTGGTTAGATGTTTTGATAAAGAGACAAATAAAATTGAAAGCAAATTTTGGAATCTTTATGAAATTTTATGAATGATGAACACGATAAGGCAAAATAAGGACCAGCAAGTAAAAACTTTTATTCTAATCTAATGTTTTCATTTTCTAAATACAATGTTTCTGAAAACAGTATTATAAGATGTGTTTCTGATCGTTGTAATCCTATGATGGGGTCAAGAAACTTTGCTGCTTCTCTGTTAATTGAAAAATGTCCTGGGTCAATTATTCTCAAATGTATATGTCACTCGCTTTACATATGGGCCACTTAAGGCTGTAAATGTCTTTCCAGACGTTTTGAATACCTAGCTAGGAATAATCACGACAGTTTTAAGAGATAGGCAAAACTGCATGAATTTAAAAAGGTATTCGATATTAAAATTCATAAACTTTTACATCCATCACAGTCAAGACGGCAATCTTTCCGGGTCGTTGCAATGAGGATTTTAGAAGAGTGAAATGTTTTGCGTTTCTATTCTGTTTCTAAATAGCTAGAGGAGATATTGATTGCGACAGAGGAAATTCATCTATCCCTCAATTGCAATTTTTTTTAAATGATTTAATTTACTTTTGGCCTACATTTTACCGAGATTCACAGATTTCAATAAACAATTTGGGAATGGTTGTTATTGTTGATTTACAAGAAAAGATGGTTGAAGGATACAAGGAAATGTTGCTTTGTGACATGGACCGGCAGTGTGTCGTAACCTATAAATTGATTGACACTGAGCCGAACAACAGGTCTAAGAACCTTCCTGAGAGCAGTTCCGAAGGCAATTCAGAAACCAGAAATATATAATAAACATAATGCTGTGAAAGACATTTATCACAGATGTAGGGATTTCATGGAGACAAGATGCTCGGAACTAAAAAAAGAGATATAATTCTGATGATGTTTTATTGCCATTTCTTGTAGTTTTGACGCCTAAAGGGGAACTTTCAAACTAAGAAAACCAAACATTCCCTCTCTTGTAACTATTACGTCAAAATTAGCTGAGAATAGTCTCACTAGATGATTATAAGCATCTAGAACAAATCGATGATCACTGGAGGAAACTTTCTATCGTAAAAATAGACGAAAATTTTATGAACTGTTCAGAAGTGGACATATATTCGGGGAACATACTCAACGTGAGAACGTTACTTCGGGAGAGAGAATTTCCAGCACTACCATAGTTTGTGCTCCACTTTCAAATCCTGACTGCGAAAGAGATTTTAGTAACATGATTCTTTTAAAAGTGAAAAATAGAATTGGGCTAGTTACTTCCAGAGTGAATGACGTTTGCTTGCCAGGCCAGAGTGTGAGGAGCAGCAACTTGTGCAAAAGTTTTGTTCCTATTGAAAATATGCTCAGTACCATGAATAAAACCCAGTTAAATTCACGGCCATCCACTTCCAGTTATTCTGTTCCTGACCCTTCAGTCGACGTAGGTGCCGATTTTTAAGTCCTCATCCAAGGTAAGAAAATAAGGAAGTCATTTTTATATAATTATATGAACGACATTTAATTTTTGTAAATTGTTTCCTGGCAAAAAAATTAAATATCAATAGCATTAAAAGGTAGAGAACTTATCGTTTAAATAATCGGACGTGCCTATTTTTCTGTGGTACCAGTACCAAGCTCCACCCGAGTTCTTCCCAAGGCACTGCAATAATCATAATAGCGCTCTAAATCCGTTATTCTTGACAATAAGCATGTAAGTGAGAAAAGGTTTAGAAAAGGATTGAAATTATGCTTAAAATTTGTTGGAAGTCGCTAATTGCTTTCATTATGATATACTGGATGACTATCGGATAGATAATTTTCGCTACATTTTAAGCAGAAACGCTTTTTTATGTATCACATTGTATCTGACATCATATGTCCTGAACATATTTGCTGTAAAGCGATAGTTGCAGCTGCGTTCAGTAATATATGTAGATACTACATTTAAAATATGTTGCGAATGGCATTAGTAGTAAAGAAATGATAAATGAAAACTTAGCGCCTGATGTTGGAGTTTTACTGCACGCCAATCTAAGCAGACGCCAGTTTTTGGTACATGTAAGTGTCTGTGACGTCATGTCCTTCTAAACCACATGCCATTCAGTGATATGTGTAAATACTGTGTGCAAAGACTGTTGCGAATAGCATTAGAAGTGAAGAAGTAAAAAACTAAAACGTTGTGGCAGATGCTGAAGTTTGAGCAAATGAACAGAGAAAATATAGTAAGCGATGAAGGTTTGAAGTTATATGTGAAGCTTGTTGGAAATCGCTGTGTGTTGTTTTCGAATAACGGATAAACAAATTTGAAATACTTGACCGCCATCAGCTTCATTACGAATATTTAGTTTCTAATTGTAATACTTTTAAACTTAACTTACTCTCAATGAGTTGATTATGGTAGCATGTTAAATTTTTAAATTCGATCAGTAATTACCATAAATACTGAAAATGAGCTTTTTGTTGCCCCCAAAAGCAGTTAGACAGGCAAGTGCAAAAAAAAGTCCAGCACAGACACATAAAAACAGATTTTCTATTATAGTCTTTAGATATGTACGATCCATTTACGAAATGTACGATAATTTTGGTGCAGTTATGAGATCCAGTAACATGAAAGTTTGGCAACGAAGCACCCAAGGCACATAGTGGGTAAGACAACGCTGACTGAACATGTAATGAAAGACTTGTTAGCCCAAGGACGTTGCCAAATGGGGTAGACCTCCAAACACCTAATTGAAATTACACACGAGCTAGCTGTTGTGTAATGAAGTTGAAAAATTTTTAATTTTCTTCGGAAAACACTTTCGGTCGCTAAGATCGCATAAATTGAAACTTAGGCCTACTTTTTGATTATATAAATTTTATTAAGTTGTTGTCTGTGTTCGTATTTCTTAGTTTCTTGTAGCCCGCTCAGTTCGCAACTATACGTTTCGTTAAGATGCCTGAGTTTTGGAACTGAATGTTTAAGTAATGGAGACACCAGAACTTGCAACTAATTTCCAACGTTTACGAACGCGAGGGATCCTAGTGACCTATTGTATTAGTTCCACCTAGTACAAAAAACTAATTACATTAATAAAATAAATGTGTTTGAATTTTTTAAAACGTGATTTTAGATACTGGTCTTTGTGTCAACGACAATACGTTACAATTATTTTTTCCTTACTTGTAAACTATAAGCTGATGGCCTCTTTTTGGCATCTTTACTGTTGAAAAGAGCATTACACTTTCTTCCAAAGGATCCAAGCAATACTTTCGAGTAACGTGAAAAAGTTGCAAATTTTATTCATCTACAAACATCGTCTACTTGATATTCCCCAGAATACATTAGCCAATCCATTTCTCTGTTCGTGATGCTAAAAATTATCTAAACTAGACGACCGTTGATTGAACTAAAAATCCGCTGCAGTTGTAAATAATGTATGTTTTATTGCACAATTGGTTTCGAAGCTTACTGCTCCATAATCACCACCAGGTAATTTACTGATACATGGAAACTTGGCGGGAGCGCCAGTCAGTCATTAAAAATACGGCGGCACTTGACATGGGGAGACGATAAAGTGAACAAGGTGTCTGCTTCGCCACTCAACAAGGACAGCTAGAGGAAACACAACCATAAAGCGACTGACTTCTCATTGGAAATCATATTAACAATAACCAGTTTCACGGCCAGGAGATGATGGGGAACCAATGAAATTATTCAACAAAAACTTACAATGGCTGTAGGTAACTGCGGTATATGTTACATATTACGTGTGTTTGCCATTACTCCATATCGGATGTAGCATTTATTGTTTTCAGTTGTCATGTAGCATAGTAACACGACGATCTATACCAACTGCTATATGTTTCCCAAAATGTCCATTCTTGGAGACTCAACAGCAAGTCTTCGCGATAATCCAGTCGAATGGGACGATATCTGAAGTCATCGCATGTAGGAAAAATTAATCCACTTCACTTTCAGTACGGAGGCAACTAACTACCAACTAACGCTAGTGATGATTATCGAATTAATTAAGACGCTCTATAACGGGAGCGTGCTATCTCACAGCGTGAAATTAAAAACGTCAGCCCACAAAACTGGTTTTTCTCGTGCAACAGGAACCGGTTTCCGCATTTCGGGAACGAATGAGTTAAGGAGAAACGCCTCTGGAGGCCGTCTGCGGACAATGGTAGTAATTAGACGTTTCAGTTTTCCGCCTAATGGCTGGAGTGGCAGTTCTCACATTAGGAGCAAATAAATTGTTGCTGAGCTCGCGGTAGCTGCGAAGGAATAACAGGGAGCCTCTGGACAGGACGAGAAGGCATTCGTGACATGCTGTGAGTTTGTTATTGCTCATGTCTTCAGTCCGTAGACTGCTTTGGTGTAGCTCTTCATGGTGAACAATAGTATGCTAGTCATGACCTCCGCTTAACTAAGGCAACCTAAATCCATTTGAATCTGCTTATTGTGTTCAAGCCGTGTCTCTCTGTAGAAAGTTAACCTCCCTCTCCCCCTCTACACATAGAAATTATTCTTTTTTCCGTTCCATTATGTCTCAGAAAATGACCTAGAACCCTATTTATCCTTTTAGACAAGTTATGCTATAAGGCTATATTTTCTCTGATTTGATTCATTGTCTTTTCTTTGGTTATCCGATATACTCATCTAATTTTCAGCATTAGTTGAAACGTCATGTCTGAAAAGCGTGGAGTGGAATCTTTTCTGGTTTATTCTGTTTATCGCCATTATTCTTCTTCCTGGTGCTCCGAAACGTTACAGACAAATAAAGCGTGATTCAAAGAAATGGGAAATTTTGAAAATTAAATAATTTCATGAAAACAGTATTTCAAAAATAATTATTTATATCATTTAATAGTAAACACATTCCCATTTTAGAATACATATGGAACAATTTATTTTTTGAAGATGATTTATTTTTTGAAGATGATATTTACAGGTGAGCTCCTTCTCTACGCAATCTTTCCTGCAGTCTCTTCGTTACATTGTTCATTTTTGTCCTAATATCACAACCGGAATTCCGGCAATTGCTTCTCGGGTCTTGGCTTTCAGTTCTTCCTTTGTCGCCATTTTTCGAAATTATTCGTCCCCCAAACAATTGGCGTAGAGCAGCCATCGATATTCGTGCTGTGTGTAACGCTGATCCATGTGTTTAACCCTGCATTGCTATTGGTGGGTATTCCGCCCTCGGTAGCTAAGGGCCCGGGTTCGATTCGTGGCTGGGTCGCAGATTGTCTCCACTCAGGGACTGGGTGTTGTGTTGTCCTAATCGTCATCATTTCATCCCCATCGACGCGCAAGCCGCCGAAGTGGAGTCAAATCGAAAGACTTGCACCCGGCGAACTGTCTACCCGACGGGAGATCCTATCACACGACATTTACATTTTCCTGGTGGGTCTCCCGGACCCTGACTGTTGTGAGCGATTCGTTTTTGTAAGTTGACAACACTGCACACTAGCAGCGTTCCTTGTAGCTTCCTACCTTACACAGCTGCGCCATTTGCTCGTCAATCGACGGCGGAAATCCATTGTCTAGGAGTGCTTGTAGTGTATTTGGGTCTGCCAGACCGATCACAGCTAGTAGGTAAGTACTTGTTTGGGCTCTATGACCCAGAGCAGCTATGATGATATCTTTTGTCCCGACAGCAATACGTTTGTAGCACACATTCAAATTGATGAATCAGCTTATTTACTTAAGACGACGGCTATAATGGATGGAGCAGAAGATCTGTGCAACGATGCCTCGCGAAATGAAGTCGTTAATGACGAACCAGGTGGATACGGATACGTCGAACTATATGGTGAACACGATACGGAAAGCGACGAAAGCAGGGATGACAGTGATAGATATCAGAGCAATAAGAAATACTTTGTTGCTAAGGACAAGCCAACTAAATGTATGAAAGACATGCCTACTCCTGGTATCAGAACGAGGTCACATAATATTGTTCACATATTCCTAGTGCTAGGGGAATGACAAAGAATAAAAGGAGAGATGCCGAAATATGGTGGCTGTTTTTCACGGATCAAATAATGGATGAAGTAGTGATACATAATAACCAATGTGCCGAATCCGCTAAAAGTCGAGATACTCTTCTTCTCAGACCTTCAATTGAAGCATTTTTTCGCCTGTTGTAGTTGGGTGGAATCTACGAAGAAGTCTGGGACAGAGCTGGAACAGGATTGGAATTATTTTACTCTACAATGACTGTACAGAGATTGAGGTTTCTGACACAGTGTCTGAGATTTGACGATTATTCAACGAGGTCTGACAGGCGAAAAGTGGATAAATTGGCTCCTATACGAAATATATTTGATTTGTTCGCTAAAAACTGCATAGCACACTATTCTCTTGGAGAATATGCCACTGTAGATATAATCTACATTGATTCCAAACCTGGTAAATATGGAATAAAAGTGTTCAATCTAGCTGGTGCAAGAACGACATACACGTCAAATTTTGAAGTTTGTTTAGTTGAGCACCCAGATGGACCATATAAGTTGAGTAATCGTGCAGCTCATGTCTTCAAAAGATTGTGTAATCATATTTCCGAAACATCAAGGAACATAACGATGGGTAACTGGTTTATGAGCTATGAACTGTCGCCATCATTTCTGAAAGACCATAAACAATAAGGAAGAACAAGACGGAAATTCCCCCACAATTCGTGAACACAAGAGGTAGAACTGCTTTTACAAGCATCTTTGGCTTTCAGAAGACGTGCACATTAGTGAGCTATGTACCAAAGAAAACAGGTGCCTACTTCTAATGAGTACTATGCACCATTACATCAAAATAGATGCAACAACTGGGGACGAAATGAAGTCGGAGATGATAACTCTGTATAATGCTACTAAGGGTGGGTTAGGTTTAGTAGATCAGATGTGTGTAGCAAGAACCACTAGAAGGTGGCCGTTGGCCTTATTCTTTTGCTTACTGAATGTAGCAGACATAAATGGTCTCGTCATCTTCAGAGCTAACAACCAGAGGGAGACCACGAGGAGAGACTTTCTGAAATCCTGGTGTGGTTAAACGACATGTGGAAACAATAGGTTCAAAAGACATTGTGGATACTCTCCGTTTGCTTACAACGTTTTCGTACATGTTTTCTACTCATTTGTTCATACCTGAGTTTGGCTTTCGGAGTTTTCATTGTTCCACTTCGTGTGCTATGACACACGACAGTCGCATTGTGTAACCATTTTTATCCTGTACGGTATGTAAATGTTATAATGACTGTCTAATTTGCTTGCGTAGTAATAAATGACAACAATTTACTCAAACCCAAAGCAAAACGTGTTTGTTTACTTCATCTAAACAACATACGTGAATGTGAAGCCCTTTTGTGCTCCCTATCCTTAACAAATCAGACTGATTCGCACGTCGGGTCTCTGAGACGCCTCGTAGCAACGGTGGTGCTAACGATTACCGTTGCAACGCAAGGTTAAAAACAGGCTATGTTAGCAATGTGTGAAAATTTCTGTAGTTGTTGCTCAACAATGGTTTCATGCATGACAATGTAACGGTTCGATGTGACTATAATCATATGGTCTATCTCGTCCTCAAAAAATTAAGGGTCCATCACATAGTATGATGACGTAGCACACCAAACGGAGACTTTGTTGCTGTGCAAAGGCGGAAATGTAGCTCCGTAGGATTGTCTTGTGCCCAATATGAAATATTTTGTTTGTTAACAAAAGTACTGAGGTGGAAGTAGGTTTCATCTGACATCCGCAGTTTTTTAATAGACTCCTCCTCCTCGATTACCTTCTGAAGCATTAATCCACAGAACTGTCGTAGCATAACATGACCGTTGGGTTTTAGTTTCTGGACGATCAGCAACTCGTTTGAATGGCACTACAAGAACTGTAGTAACATTGTTCGATCACTTGAACTAAGCAACTGTAAAGTTATTATTTGGCGACTGTCAATGTTCTTGTAAAACGCTTTGATCGCAAATGCACCTTTTGCATAACTCCAAGCATCCATGATTACTTTATACTAGGGTGTCCTTTTTTTTTTTTTTTTTTTACGTGCTGTCGCACGACTAACAACACAATCTTCTAAATGCCACGTTTCTTTCAATCAGTCTGTACCTTCATAAAAACCTTCTTAACTTCTCTTTTTCTGTAAATTTTACATTGTTAACGCCAATTTGAATGTTGTATCCTCACTACTTGTGACGGCGTCAACTATTTTACTGTCCAAATCAGAGAAATCTTATGCTACTTTTGTGTCTAATTTCCTAATTTCCTAATCTCTTTCATCCAGGACTGCTGTACTTATCTGTTTTTTACTACTCAACCCATACTGTTCAACTGATATTTCTGTCTGTAACAGAATAATAATCGTATCGGAAAATTTTTCTCGGTGGATTTCAAAATCCTTTCCCAAATTTCTCCTTCTTTTCTTTTACTGATTGTTCTACATTCAGACTATGACTCTGTCTCATTTCCTTCGCAATTACTCCCTCCCTTCAATGTGCTCTGACTCTTCGAACTACAGTATGGCTTCCGTACAAATCTTAGATTGGTCATCGCTCTGTGCATTACGTCCGTGACTTAATATCAAGAGTTTATTGTAATAAGCATAGGAAAAAAATCTAAAAATCACATAGATGATGGCTGCTAGAAGGTGATATATGACAAAATAGGCATTTAGAGTAAAGGATTTGATTAAATACGCAAATAAAGTGCTGAATTTAATTGTTGAAAGAAATAAGATGGACTTACGTTGCATCCGGCAGTGTGTCTTGTGAGCTTGTAGACAGCAAAATGGTTGAAAAATTCCATTCTGAAACAAAGCCTAGGGAAGTACATGGTTGGAGTGCATGCCGATAATGGCTCAAGGAATTAAATGACGCCTTTTAAATTAACGATGAAAGGTACTACTTAATGGTTTACTGTAGTGCTAGCTTGTATTTGCTACGCCATTAGCTTTATACAAAGTAATTATTTGTGTAGTGTTTTATATATCTCATCATTGAGATTATGTTATCTGAAATATTAAAAAGCTATGTCAATATTAATATACATGGTCACGGCTTTAATATTAAGTAAGAACAAATATCGCATAAATAAAGGCTATTCGGTTAGAATCACTAGGTACATTCCCACAGATACTTTTAGGAGGCAAAGCTTCATCGTTTTTTGTATCATGAGAAGATTCTAAACGAAGTCTCTGTACTCACTCTTGTGCAGTTTTTTACCGAGGAAAACGGATAGTAGTGTGTGGTGTAATTCTGAGCTTATTAGCAAGAGTAGCCTCGGATGGATGAGATATTAATGCTTCTTGTATTTCAGCAATGTATTTGAGCACCGATAATCAGCGGAAGAAGAGGTGTCTATAATTAACTGTCAGTTCTAAGCTAATGTGTACAGGGCAATGTAATGCATTATGCTACATCAAGACACTTTATCCTGGCTACGAAAGACTACTGAACTAACGACGTTATTTCTAGCAAAAAATGTCAGCTGCTAATTCTATGGCTGGTGATATTTCTCGCAGGAATTTTGACGACAGCTCACCACCAGTGCACAAGATGATAGTATATTTTTTATTTGTATAATTACTGTAACGTGGACTTCGTATCAGGAAGACGTATTGTTCTGTTAAAGCATTACTATAACTGCTGCGTTTAAGTTGAGTGAAATGGCTCTGAGCACTATGGGACTTATCATCTATGGTCATCAGTCCCCTAGAACTTAGAACTACTTAAACCTAACTAACCTAAGGACATCACACAACACCCAGTTAAGTGATATACTTGTCGCTATTTTTTTTTTTTTTGCTTCTCTTCATATGTGTTTATTTATGTACTACGAAGGAGTGCCCTTTTTCCTGCCAAACGTGTATTACAAAACTTATGATTTTCAGTTATTAAAGCTGGTATTTAGTAATACACTGAAGAGCCAGAGAAACTGGTAAACCTGCCTAAGCCGCGCGGGATTAGCCGAGCGGTCTCAGGCGCTGCAGTCATGGACTGTGCGGCTGGTCCCGGCGGAGGTCCGAGTCCTCCCTCAGGTATGGGTGTGTGTGTTTGTCCTTAGGATAATTTAGGTTAAGTAGTGTGTAAGCTTAGGGACTGATGACCTTAGCAGTGAACTCCCATAAGATTTCAGACACACACAAACCTGCCTAACATTATGTTGGGTCCCCAAGAGCACGCAGAAGTGCCACAACACTACAAGGCATAGGCTAGACTAATGTCTGAAGTGGTGCTGGAGGAAATTGACATAATGAATCCTGGACGGCTATCCATAAGTCCGTGAGAGTACGAGAGGGTGTAGTTCTCTTTAGAAGAGCACGTTGCAAGGCATCCCAGATATCCTCAAGTCCTGGGAGTTTGGTATCCAGCGGAAGTGTTTTAACTCAGAAGAGTGTTCCTGGAATCACTAATAGCAATTTTGGAAGGGTGGGCCATCACTTTGTCCTGCTGGAATTGCCTAAGTCCGTCGGAATGCACAATGGAGCTGAATGGATGTAGGTGATCAGACAGGATGCTTACGTACGTTTCACCTGTTACAACCGTATCTAGACGTGTCAGGGGTCCTATATCACTCCAACTGCACACACCCCACACCACTACAGAACCTTGACCATATTGAGCAGTCACCTGATGACATGCAGGGTCCATGAATTCATGTGGTTGTCTCCATACCCGTAAACGTCCATCCGCTCTACACAATTTGAAACGAGACTTGTCCGACCAGGCAATATGTTTCCAGTCTTGACAGTACAATGTCGGTGTGGACGGGAGAGGCCTAAGGCTTTATATAGTGCAGTCATCAAGGGTACACGAGTGGGCCTTCGGATCCAAAAGCTCATATCGGGGATGTTTCGTTGAATGGTTCGCACGCTTGTGGATGGCCGAGCATTGAAATCTGCAGCAGTTTGCGAAAGGGTAGCACTTCCGTCATGTTCAACGATTCTCTTCAAGTCGTGGGTCCTGTTCTTGCAGGATCTTTTTCCGGCTGCAGCGATGTCGGATATTTGATTTTTTACCGGATTCCTGATATTCTCGGTACACTCGTGGAATGGACGTACGTGAAAATCCCTACATTGCTACCTTGAAGATGCTGTGTCCCATCGCTCAGGCACCGGCTACAGCACCACGTCCAAAACCACTTAAATCTTGATAACCTGCCATTGTAGCTGCAGTAACCATTCTAACAACGGCGCCAGACACTTGTTGTCTCATAAAGGCGTTGCAGACAGCAGCGCTCTGTTCTACCTGTTTACGCATCTCCGTATTTGAATACATATGCCTATACCAATTTCTTTGGCGCTTCAGTGTGTATGTTATTGTTCATTACATGCTTGAAAACAACTTTGTACAACCAACCATAAATATTTTCCCGATAAATTCTTTAGAAAAAGTAATATGCAGCAGATTCTGGACACCAGGAACAGGCGTAGAAAGGTATTGTGACTTTATATTATTTTCAGTAGGTAATACCGTAGTGGATTTGGTCTACACAATTTCATGAGTTATAGCGTTTGTGATTGACGTAATTCTCAGTTCACTTGCAGTACCGGATAAGGGAATAATTTACCTTGAAGGTGTAATATCTGCTTTGAAATTGACAAGTGTTTTAAACGCAACAAGTCTTTTACTTTAAAGAAATCCGAATTTAATGTTTATAGATACACATTCAGAAAACAACCACCACAGTAGCTTAGCATCCTCAATGCTTAGCAGATTTTCTTTCTATAATATTTGAGGAATACGTTTTTGTAGATAGTTAATGTGCATGGAAGTGATATACTGTGAGGATATAGGTGCTAAAGTGCCCACTAGGTAATCTTATCATGTGTTGTCTTGTTAGTGCATTAAGTTACATAATCGTCACCTCCAAATGTCGACCGTATACAGTGTTCCACTATCATCTGCATTTTATTTATATAATAGCAATTATTTCATTTATTTAAAATTCATTTCGTGCGATACTGTGCATGCCCTGTGTACTAAGAGAGCGATCAGAAGTGTAGTTGTCTAGCACCTACTGCACGCGATTTTCCGTCCAAATTAGACGAGTCCGATTGCCTATTTCGGTCATTTGCAGAAATTAGGTATTCCTTGTTAGAATAAATCGGAATGGGACATCGCAACTGCTTCACAATGCAGTGCATAAGTGTTTTTATTTTGCCATTTGTTATTTACCGTGTTTCATGCTAATCAAAAAGGACCGTGTTTTCCTACGACACTTGGGTAACCCTGCACTTCATTAATGGATAACTGAACTACGTAGTGTAGTCTAGACTGTGTTTGACAACAGAAGTTTTACTGTCACGTTTCGCCTTTTTTGCTATATCTTCAGAATTTGTTTAGGAACTGCGGGTTACGCATTAGTCATAATCAGCTAAAACTTTTACTACGCACCTTCAGCGAAGTCATGCAGTTAGCATTAGTCGTAAGTAACCAAAACCCTTGGTATGCACCAACGCGATGGTTTGTTTTTTCCTACTGAAAATTCTATTTACTCATTTTCCAGTTCATCCAATCTCCTGCATCTGTCTTAAGTACAAAAATTCGTCAACTATTATAAAACTTCATTGCTAATTTGTATAATTTTCTCTTCAAATCGTAGTTCATTTTCCGGCTTACTTTTAACTTTCCCTTTCAAGTTATTCCATTAGTTACTGAAATTCATCCGCGTATAGGGATCTGAAAATTTCCTCTAACAGTGATGAGAATGTTTTTGGTCATAAGAAACTCCCCTGCCGGACTCATTTTTCAATTCTCAATTCTTCAATTCTCCCGGTCTCCTGGTGACTGTTGCATTGAGAAATGTATTCTACAGCACATTAACGTACGATTAATTCACCTATTCGTATAACGTAACACGCAACGCACTATTTTGAGAGAAAGGAACGTAAGCTACACCAGAATCGAAAACACACGACTAACTAATGATTGTGGCTGGTACAACGGCCAACATGAGTGTTGGTTTCACGCTGTTTCCCACACTCTTCTGGGCACGTAATGGGGTGGTCAGAAATTCCGCTCCAGAAAATACGATACACAAACAGTTAAAATATGATGACACACAGACAAAAGTTCACACAGTTCGCAAACAGGTGCGGTATACGATTTCCCTCCCTTATTTAACCGGCGGCTGCGGCAACAGGGACTGTATGCGGCCGCGAAGTCAAATAAAAATTATAAAACTGTCAAATCTTTTAGTACAGTAGACCCCGCATTAGGCGGCATTAACGCAGAGTAAAGAAAGAAGTATTAACCTGCGAGTAAACGATTCCTTGTTTCAAAAGAACTGTTAAGACAACAAAATTTATCAAACTTAGTTAATTCCTTTGTCAAAATCTATAGAACCTTCGGGAAGTAATTTATTCATACTTATGGCTCCTATCCATCATTTTGCTAACGATTTGCGAATAGTCTATTGCATCTGAAGCTAGGGTGATTAGTCTTAAGTCGTTCCCATCTTCCCCTCCCCTCTGTGTCCTTCCATCTTTCCTGCCACCTCTCCCTTCCATCTCGTCCTCACCGCTATCTATCCCTATTTCCTCCTTTTTCTCTACCCATGTCCTCTCCGCCCCCCCCCCTCTCTAGAGCCTTCTTTGTTGTTATTTCATGTTCAGATTCTGTAGTAGTATTCTAATCATAAGCTGCGTTTCTGATTCATCAATTGACCTACACAAACAGTTAAGTAAATCTTCCAAAGCTATACCGGCTTCTACAGGTATATCATCAGTCATATCAACCAACTGAGTAGCTTGTCTGCGCTACAAGTTTCTATTTTGTTTTATTGATACTTTTATTGTTTTCAGTTCCAATTTAATTTTCTGTTAGTTTCTTCCTGGCAGAATGTGTTAAGAACAAACATGCTATTCTCGACAGATTCTGTTAACAAATGCGTCCGACATGTTTCATGTCTTATATGATTGGGTATTTGCCTGCACATATCAGTTTCTGTAACTCTCCTAAAAGGATCTTCAGCCTTCTTAGCATCTCTGACAATACGTCATGCTTCAGAGGAAATTAAGTAACTGACGCAGTAGTAGGAACACAAATGTTTCAGGCTTAGTAACTACGGTATTGAACCAATTTCGTTAACGACTAAACACCAACGAACTATCATATCCGCGAGGACGGAGTTTTATAAAAGGAACCATGTGATGTCAAGCAGTTTTATCTAATAAATTTTCAACATAGATAGCAGACAACAGACGAGTACAAAATTACATAGTAAATAATATTCATGCTTCGAAGCAGGACATTTTCGGAGACACTGGCATGTTTCATGGTGAATCTGTATTTGCTTAGCTCCGTAAATACTGACTAGAAAGGTGTAGTTGTAGAATAGTTAGTAGCTAAAAAATGGTAAACTGCACCTAGGCGTGGAGGCTACAGTGAACTGTACCTCTACTTTAACTGTTTGTATAAATGAGTTTACAATTCCGAGGAAAGGATGGTCCCGACACTTCTATAAAGCAATTTTCTACTGAAGCACAAAAGAAATGTGTGTGAAATCTTATGGGACTCAAGTGCTAAGGTCATCAGTCCCGAAGCTTACACACTATTTAACTTAAAGTATCCTAAGGACAAACACACGCACCCATGCCTGAGTGAGGACTCGAACCTCCGCCGGGACCACTGAAAGACAGTTTTACTTCTTTTATGACTTAAAGTATTAAAGAATGCCGTTTTTGACATCAAGAAAGATTTAACTAGATAATGCGAAATGAAAAGATGGAGACGCTGTAGAGATTTTGAATTATGCACAGTGACAATAATATATATAAAACGAAGTTAAGAGTAATAAAAGGCAAATTGGAGAAGCGTTTATGGTGCGATTACTGTTCATCCCCTTGGCTATTTAACTGTGTGCCGAAAAACAAAGACGAATAAAATTACAGTATAGGGATAAAAGTACAATTTGAACAAGTAGGTGACCATTAAGCATATAGTGATTTACTGCCAATTCAACATTTTCATTAAGCAAGTAGAAGAACACTTAGAAGATATATCGACGAGAAGCTGCAGATTTTGAAATGCTAACCAAAACATACACAATGTGATCAAAAGTATCCGGACACATGGCTGAAAATGACTTACAAGTTCGTGGCGTCCTCCATCGCTAATGCAGGAATTCAATATGGTGTTGGCTCACTCATAGCCTTGATGACAGCTTCCACTCTCGCAGGCATTCGTTCAGTCAGGTTCTGGAAGGTTTCTACGGGAATGGCGCCCATTCTTCGCGGAGTGCTGTGCTGTTAAGAGGTATCGATGTCGGTCGGTCAGGCCTGGCACGAAGCCCGCGTTCCAAAACATCCCAAAGATGTTCTATAGGATTTAGATCGGGGCTCTTTGCAGGCCATTCCATTAGAGGGATGTTATTGTCGTGTAACCACTCCGCCAGAAGCCGTGTATTATGAACGGGTGCTCGATCATGTTGAAAGATGCAGTCGCCATTCCTGAATTGCGCTTCAACAGTGGGAGGCAAGAAGGTGCTCGAAACATCAATGTAGGCCTGTGCTGTGACAGTGCCACGCAAAACAACAAGGGGTGCAAGCCCCCTCCATGAAAAACCACACCATAACACCACTGCTTCCGAATTATATTATTGGCACTACACACTCTGGCAGATGACGTTTACCGGGCATTCGCCATACCCATACCCTGCCATCTGAGCGCCACATTGTGTACTGTCATTCGCCACTCCAAACAACGTTTTTCCATTGTTCAATCGTCCAATGTTAACGATGCTTACGCAAAGCGAGGCTTTGTTTGGCATTTACCAGAGTGATGTGTGGCTTACGAGCAGTTGCTCGACTATGAAATCCTGGTTTTCTCACCTGCCCCCTAACTTTCATAGTACTTGCAGTGGATCCTGATGGAGTTTGGAATTCCTGTGTGATGTTCTGGATACATGTCTGCCTATTACACATTACGACCCTCTTCAACTGTCGGCGGTCTCTGTCAGTCAACAGACGAGGTCGGACTGTAAGTTTTTGTTCTGTACGAGTCCCTTCACGTTGCAACTTCACTATCACATCGGAAACAGTGGTCCTAGGGATGTACGTGAGCTCCGCGGAACCCCCCATTCTGCTCTCTCACGATGTCTAATGACTACTGAGGTCGTTGATATGGAGTACCTGGCAGTATGTAGCAGCACAATGCACCTAATATGAAAAACGTATGTTTTGGGAGTGTCCGGATACTTTTGATCACATAGTGTAGATGGTAATGATAAAATATAATAGAATAAATGAAAATTGGAGAAGGTGCTTCAGAAGAAGTAAATAGCTCCGACTTCTAGGATTTGACTAAATGAACGAATTTTTCTGCCTTAATATATTTACCAATTTAAAATTCTAAACCACAATTAAGGAAGAATTTTTATAGTATTTTGGAAATTTAATATGAGATCTGTGAAAACTTGTAAAGGTGAAACTTAAAGTAGTGGAAACGAGGAGCACCAGTAGTCTTTCCAGCTTAATTAAAGTTGTTGAGACATACCCTGAGCCAGAAAAAAAGTTGTTGACATATCAATTGGCAAAATCATAGTCAACATGTAACACAATGTAAGACCGACTACTGACGGCACTGAGTGATACACTGTAAATGTCGTCTGATTAGCCCTCCCGTTGGTAGACCGTTCGCCGGGTCAAGTCTGTCGATGAGACGCCACTTCGGTGACTTGCGCATCGATGGAGATAAAATGATAATGATTAGGACAACACAACACCCTGTCCCTGAGGAGAAAATTTCCGACCTCAGCTGGGAATTGAACCCAGGCCCAAGAATTAACAGTCTGTTGCACTGATCACTGAGCCACCGGGGGCGACACTTAGTGATATATGCATAGAGACATGAAGAGATTTGCGGAAGACAAAAATGAAGAATTCCATTGCATCAGAAACAATTAGGGTCTCCAAGAAGGAAGAGAACAGAATTGAGAATTCGAAGAGAAAAAACTAGATTTCCCTTTAGGGAGAAGTGGACCCAATCATCAAGTTAGAAATAACTTATACACGAACGTATACATGCAAAAGGAATCTTTGTTGGAAAAAATTATTAAATGAACTGTAAACCTGCATTAAATTAGTCAACGTGTATGTAGAGAAAAATGATGTCAGGTGTAGTCGGCGTTAGTTGGTTCGAAAATTATACCTGAAAGGAGACGTTATAATAAATTAGTTTTATTTGAAAGGAGGACATTTTCGAGTTATCGTGTGCAGATGACTTCACTGCTGAAGAGTGTGACAATCTGCAGACGTAATACTTAACGAAACAACAATGAATGAAAAGTCTACCTTGAGCTTAGCAAATCGAAATGACACGACAGGCTATAAAAAGAAAACAGATATTGTAAATCATGTTAATGAAAAGGGGAAAGAAGTCACCGTTAAAAAAAGTAAAAAAAAAAACATAGCGATGAGGGCTTGGAGTTCTAGATCACCAAATTATGTGCGAGAATTCTGGATCAATGTCCAAATCTCTTCGCAGTGGGTTACTAAGAGAAGGGACAGTGCAATATGACCTTTACGTCACGTCAAATGAGTACATTAACTTTGTCGACCCAACTGGAGCTTTCTTGAGAGAAAAGAGTAATATAACCACATCGAAAGCGTCGTTTTCAGCCTCCGACCACAATATCTCCACCACACCCACAGTAACATATTATACTTGTTTTCATTGCAAACTCATGCTGTAGAGAGTTAAAACTGAAATACACAATTCAAACTTCGCAAGATAGGGAATTAATGTGGGAAAATTTTGGAAACTATTCTAGCTAGACTGCTCGATGTCATACTTCTTGAGCTGCGTGTCTTCAGGATCTATAATGTTGTAAACAAAGAAATTTTTTATTACATCCACATTACGATAAATTAAATATTTTACACAAAACATTTACAGATACTGTGAGCATTTAGTCTTTTGTGAGTTCATACTGCAAAGAATGCACAATTCGCCTATCACATCCACACAAACATTAACAATGACAGAAGTAAGAAATATCTTAACTTCCAGGTGTTCTCTGCTTCGTCACCTTCTGCAACGAAAAGCTGTAGATGCCAAGAAACAAAGAGAACATGTTTCTAGACATGTTAACCAAAGGTCTGAGGTACGTCCCAGTTCATTCAATGTTTTAAGCCATTGCAGTGAAGGGCCCCTATACTTGTAGTAGACCCCAGGGCCTGTTGGCTGGATTCTGTCATGAGTGTTTGAAAACTGCCGCGGTTGTAACAAAAACTGTGCGTGCCCAGGAGCGAAACACAGAGTCCAGGGCGCCATACCACAGGACACTACCATAAACATCAGTTTCCGGCTGTCGATCTGCAGCGTAACGGTCCAACGCCTATTACACGTGTTTAGCTTCTTTCACCCAGATAACAGCATGTCGTCCATATCATTTTCAATATCGTTTGGTATTGGGCGTAACATACTCCTTCACCACACTGACGTTGTGTTGGAGTATCCCGCTGCTTCGGGAAGTAGTAATAACGCCGTAGTTGTCTTTTAAATATAGAGAGCGACTTGTACTAGTAATGTTGTACCAGTTATACTGGAATATTGTTCTCGTATTTGGATTACGCAGCAACACTTCCCCCACATCAAGTAATCAGCGGAATGAAATCATACTACAGGGTGTCCAGCAAAGAACTCCCTGATTTCAAAATTAAATATCACGAAAACAAAGATCGATAGAAAAATGCAATAAACGGTATGTTTATCGTGAAAGCTGTAAGAAGTTTATACAGCAGTTTGAAATAATAGTTACAAAAGCTGCTAACAGATAGCACTGTATGCTGTACAGCTCATATCAGCATACATAAGTGAAATAATCGTATGAAAACAATCTTTGCAAACAATCACATCACGTCGCTGCGGTCCGGTCCCAGGTCGACGGGCACGTGCACCTTGCGCCGACCACTGGCGACAACATCGATGTACTGTGGAGACCTCACGCCCCACGTGTTGAGCAATTCGGCGGTACGTCCACCCGGCCTCCCGCATGTCCACTATACGCCCTCACTCAAAGTCCGTCAACTGCACATACGGTTCACGTCCACGCTGTCGCGGCATGCTACCAGTGTTAAAGACTGCGATGGAGCTCCGTATGCCACGGCAAACTGGCTGACACTGACGGCGGCGGTGCACAAATGCTGTGCAGGTACCGCCATTGGACGGCCAACACCGCGGTTCCTGGTGTGTCCGCTGTGCCGTGCGTGTGATTATTGCTTGTACAGCCCTCTCGCAGTGTCCGGAGCAAGTATGGTGGGTCTGACACACCGGTGTCAATGTGTTCTTTTTTCCACTTCCAGGAGTGTACTATAGGTTCTTGTAGACACTTGTCTCACCCGTGGAATCTTCGACCAGCACTCGGTAGGGATCGCTGCTTCAGAACTCTACGGATAACAGTCACTGAATGCTGCCCTCTATTCTGACTGGACTTCCTACACTTCGGTCATGATCATACGTTCCTTTGTCTTCTCTGGCTTAAGGGCTACTTGACGTATGCTAGGACATGGAGATGGCGTAATGTAGCTCCGAAATTGTATCAAGGTATAAGTGTATATTTTTATTTTTATAATTATATATTTTATGATTTTGGTTGGAGTGGCTTTAAATATTGTGGGCTAGCATGAGACCTTTAATTAACTTATACCGGGATAACACTCGTACAGACATCGGCTGCCCCGAAGTACGTACGATATAATATTTTTTAAACACAGCGCGCGACTCACCGCCTTCTAATAAATAGTTTGCGTGAGCGCTGCTATTTAGAAAAGAAAATATGCGTATTCTTACGCAAACTGTAATTATTAATATGGGTCTAAGGGGCTACTGGTTACTTATGTACGAAATTACATAAACATTAACTGAGATATTGCGGAATATAATGATTTTCAATATTTCTTATTCATCATTTGCAAGGCAAAACTGGAGAGAATCTCGTCTGCCGTTAGGCGGCCAAAATGAAGCTAACTGAACTCATTCAGTGCTGTGAATTTTGGTAACTGAAATTAATTTTAACTTCGAAATTAATGAAAGATCGAAATTGAGGTCTCTCGCATTTCCATTTAATATTATGATATGAAATTTTAATTAAATATTACAGTCAGCGTAATGGCCGACTACCTCCTGCTAGGGGAGATGAGCTCCCTGCACTACGAAGTCCTTTAAAAACTTTGTTAATTATAATTAATGGTTGCGATCATGAGAGGTGACAACTAAGTCAATAATAAACACTTTCTAATAACAATTTCTCTTATATTTTTCAAAATACAAATAAAACTTACGTTAATTATCAGACAGCACTATAATGGCGGCCAACCGCTAGACGAAACAAAACAGCAGAGATAGTTCAATCAAAGCATTTTCTCTGATCTTCATGACATATGTTTCACAGGGATTATACCAAGAAAACTGTGTTTTGTTAATAACATCGATATTTGTGTTTTGATAATAACTTACGTTCTTTACTATTTGTTATACATCGCGCACACGTACACAGTGTTGAAATAATTTATAATTCACAGGTCTCATGACAAAAACTTCTTATCCTTTTGTCCAAATGTCCATTTATGTGACGTAACGTCATAACTGGTTGCTCAAATAAAATGACAATTGGAAATTTCGGCGGCTGAAAGATGTTTTGATTAGAAATTTTTATAAAATTAGGGCCATAAGTTTTAAAAATTAAGTTCTTATGTACTAATTCCAGATGAGTGGCAGTGACTAAAATGAGAGTAATTGCGGAGCAATACAAGATGTATGATGAATTGACGCGTGCTTTCATCGAAGAATGCTGTTCAAACTGAGCGCTAGAACAGATGAAAATGGGAAAGATGATGACAGAAAATTAAGTAAAGTCGAGATGGCTGAGTGCCGTTCAGTTTTTGAAAGATATGGTAGGGGCGTACCAATTTTCAGACACAGTTTATGGAGCAAATAGTTCAAATGGCTCTGAGCACTGTGGGACTTAACTTCTGAGGTCATCAGTCCCCTAGAACTTAGACCTACGTAAACCTAAGTAACCCAAGGGCATCACACACATCCATGCTCGAGGCAGGATTCGAACCTGCGACTGTAGCGGTCGCGCGGTTCCAAACTGTAGCGGCTAGAACCCCTCAGCCACTCCGGCTGGCAGTTTATGGAGTAGCCTAAGTCCTATACCTTCGCTTGAGGAAGCTCTCACAACAAATTCAGAAAAAGATCAGGATCTGTGGCAGAAAGAGGCAAGCTATTCGCAGATTCCAGCATCTGTTGCACGAACTGGGCTTTAACGGAAGTGGAGATGCGATGCCACCAGTACGCTTCAGTCAGACGTACTTTCCGCCGGTAAATCAACAAACGAATATTCAGAAACAGAGATCAAGGGCACCACCATGATGGTACGGAAGTAGATGGGATAGGTGAAATGATAACCGACGCTAGGGAGCTCACTATCGGCCAGATGACCGAAGAAACAATGGAGACGTGACGATCGACCGAACAGTGAAAGACAAGATGATACACAAGAGGGAAGAATAGAGGTTGTTGAAGTATTTGTGCCACCCTTAAGAAATAACAGGGGAAGTGACGAACGAGGAAACGTACCGAGAAGTTGACTAATGGAACCAGGGTGACGGCCAGTCTGCCGACAGCGTTAGTAGTGATTTTGAGCAGTTAAAGGAAACAGTGCGTGATGGAAATAAACAGTTAAGTAAAAATAAAAATAACAGAAGTTGTCGTCTCCCCGATTTTAAGCTTATCACTGGGGGAGGGCAGGTGCAATGCATACTCGACTCAGGCACCCAAGTCTCGGTACAGGATGGACTTCCTGAGAGGGAGAAGCAGTGGCCATTATTTAAAATGCAGAACAAGAAGATAAGAGGGTGGTGTACAGCAAATCCGCGGAATTTTAGGAAAAGGTCCCGAGTGGATTTCGAATGTCAGTCGCACATGCTTAGTGCGGCCTTTTTGATAGCAAAATTTTGACAATGAAGGCTATACTTGGACTCACAACGGAGGCGTAGCTCCTGTTGTGATAGCAAGAGGCAGGATTCGATGGATGACGTGACCTCGCATTCTGTTGCAGCAGTCTTGAAGAGAATAAATGAACTGAAAGAATGTGTCAAAGACGACGACGGGTGGAAAGGTGTATGGACTAGTTGATCCAAAGACGAAGAGGCAGAGTATGTGGGCTGTAACGTAGGAGAAAGGGACTTTCCGGTCTGTGACTTAAGAGGCTTTGTGGACGACTGTTGAACCTACCAGAAGAAGAAGAAGACACGAGTGAACATGAAGAGATTTCAGACATTAGGGAATGTTGAGATTTGATCATGGTCGGAATAGAGAAGAGTTATTACGAAAAGATCGGGAACTTTAGGAAGGTGAAGGGCACTGTGTGGTCAAGCCAGGCAAAATTTTGTGTAATGAACGGGAGGGAAGCAAGTTGTGAACGATCCACTTACTATAAAGGAGAGAGACAATCACTGTAGAAGATAACGTTTTTACTAAGGTCAAAGAAAAGATAGACGAAGAATCAGCATTCAAACAGTAATTTTTTTTACATTTTGTTGGCTTTACCTACTACGAAAAATTATCTACCATTGTCGTGAAAATGGGAACTCCACGAAGTTGTAAGTCGGCCATAAACCAACATATTTCACACGTCAAGGCAATTAGCAAATGAGAAGTGTTGGAAGAAATGAACAGAGACGCAATATCTAGTCTCCAGTCTGTTATGAAAATATGCTGCGATAATAACATGAGGTGATCCCAGCCATTATAAAACTTATGTAGTTGAGGAAGAAAGCTTCGGATGGAACAAGAGCAATTATCAACAGAGGGAGTCATGGCGATGGCGCAGGAAATATTGGAAGAGGAACATTAAAAAGATCTTTGGCTGTAATTGCCGTGAGGAAGAGACAGATACTAATTGACGTTTTTGTAGGTACAACAGATGTAATATCACATTGAGCAGGAAGCCATGGAGCTTAATGATTTATTAGCAAACTGAAGGAACGGTGCAGAGTTAAGGTGCAACAATTGTGAGGGGATGCAGCAGAGTGAGGGTTTACAGACGTGGATGGAGGCTGCCATATGTCAGTGACGAGTCAGAGTTTTGGTATACTAATTTAGACGAGTATTTTGCGAGTTGATGAGAGTGTGATGTAATGATTTTATGTATGTGTATGGACTGTTCGCAAGACAGAGAGTTGGATTACAGAGAGTAACCAAGTCGAATCTAAAAGCAGAGCAGAGAATAAAAGGGATTACGACCCATGGTGAAAAAAGATATACTTAAAATTTTTGATCTACTGATAAACAGAGAGATATACTACGATCAATGGTAAATAAGGTTTAAGGTGACATTCAGGAGTCGACAGAGAGAAGGCAAGGAGCCACTGTAGTTTGAAGACGTAGAAAATAAAGGAAACCGACACAGAACAATTTTCGTATGCGTTTAGAGCAAGATTATGATTGTGCATTTTTTGTTACACATGAGGGATCTACAATTTTAAGAAAATCCACAATAAGACTAGATAATGAGTTGATACGATGGATGGATGTAAAATGCAATTTCGGAGGCAAACTAATGAACTGAAATAATAAGAACTGTAAGAAATAGTTGTGGTACAGGGTACATTCCTCCACGTACCAAACAGTGGCTTTCGAAGTTTGTACGAAGATGTAGAAATGTATTTAGTGTGGCAATAGTGGTCTTCTAGTGAAGGACACTATACAGCAATGTGCAAGTAACTGAGAGAAAGTTACTGTGTATTGGTGGTACACCGAAAATGCAGATAAAATACCTTGTACACCATCCAAAATTTTCGCCGTTTAATACCCGTTGATAACTTGCGCTGTTCTTCTGATTCTGACGCTGTAAGCTGTGTTACAGAAATTATAATTAGTTAGTAATCGATGTACTAGTGTATTTATTTTTGACTGTATATAAGTGATTATCATTCTAATGAAATATTGTAAATTGTTGGGTAATAGCCAAGGGCTCTTTATAGGAATGTATCGATAGCCACGACAAAATCATGTCCGCATCTCGTGGTCGTGCGGTAGCGTTCTCGCTTCCCACGCCCGGATTCCCGGGTTCGATTCCCGGCGGGGTCAGGGATTTTCTCTGCCTCGTGGTGGCTGGGTGTTGTGTGATGTCCTTAGGTTAGTTAGGTTTAAGTAGTTGTAAGTTCTAGGGGACTGATGACCATAGATGTTAAGTCCCATAGTGCTCAGAGCCATTTGAACCATTTTTGACAAAATGGTAGTAGCTATGTCATTGTTTATCTATGCGTGTAGAGAGTCTCTGTCGCATTGCGGGCAGAGATAAGGCAGAGAAGCTTGAGACAAGAAAGAGTGCAGAAGTATTTGTTGGTCGCTCCTGCCGCCGCGGTGTGCAGCTATACTCGCGACAATGTAGACGCACCTGATTTGCTGACCACGCGACTATTGAGCGCACGGTGGGAGTGGACTGGTGGAAGATGCAGCAATCGCAACTATTGCCTGTCCAATAATTATCCATGGCTCTGGAGACGACTCGGGGTTCTTCGCACCGAACAGCAGCAGCAACAACAACGGCGGCTCAGGTTTGTCATCGGCTACATTCTTCGTCTTCCGCACATCATAACATTTGTTAAGTGAGAAATTATAAACTCACGTTGCAATTGCCGACCAACGTTTCGTTCACGAAATATGAATGTTGTTGTTGTTGTTGTGGTCTTCAGTCCTGAGACTGGTTTGATGCAGCTCTCCATGCTACTCTATCCTGTGCAAGCTTCTTCACCACCCAGTACTTATTGCGACCTACATCCTTCTGAATCTGCTTAGTGTATTCATCTCTTGGTCTCCCTCTACGATTTTTACCCTACACGCTGCCCTCCAATGCTAAATTTGTGATCCCTTGATGCCTCAGAAGATGTCCTACTTTCTATTTGTCAAGTAGTGCCACATATTCCATACAAATACTTTCAGAAACGACTTCCTGACACTTAAATCTATACTCGAGGTGAACAAATTTCTCTTCTGCAGAAACGCTTTCCTTGCCACTGCCAGTCTATATTTTATATCCTCTCTACTTCGACCATCGTCAGTTATTTTGCTCCCAAAACAGCAAAACTTCTTTACTACTTTGAGTGCCTCATTTCCTAATCTAATTCCCTCAGTATCACCCAACATAACTCGACTACATTCCATTATCCTCGTTTTGCTTTTTTTGATGTTCATTTATATGTTCCTTTCAAGACACTGTCCATTCCGTTCAACTGCTCCTCCAAGTCCTTTGCTGTCTCTGATAGAATTACAATGTCATCGGCAAACCTCAAAGTTTTTATTTCTTCCCCATGGATTTTAATCCCAATTACCAATTTTCCTTTTGTTTCCTTTACTGCTTGCTCAATATACAGATTGAATAACATCGGGGAGAGGCTACAACCCTGTCTCACTCCCTTCCCAACCACTGCTTCTCTTTCATGCCCCTCGACTCTTATAACTGCCATCTGGTTTCTGTACAAATTGTAAATAGCCTTTCGCTCTCTGTATTTTACCCCTGCCACCTTTGGAATTTGAAAGAGAGTATTCCAGTCAACATTGTCAAAAGCTTTCTCTAAGTCTACAAATGGTAGAAACGTAGGTTTTCCTTTCCTTAATTTTTCTTCTAAGATAAGTCGTATTGCCTCACGTGTTCCAGTATTTCTACGGAATCCAAACTGATCTTCCCCGAGGTCGGCTTCTACCAGTTTTTCCATTCGTCTGTAAAGAATTCGTGTTAGTATTTTGCAGCTGTGGCTTACTAAAGTGATTGTTCGGCAATTTTCACATCTGTCAAGACCTGCTTTCTTTGGGATTGGAATTATTATATTGTTCTTGAAGTCTGAGGGTATTTCGCCTGTCTCATACATCTTGCTCACCAGATGGTAGAGTTTTGTCAGGACTGGCTCTCCCAAGGCAGTCAGTAGTTCCAATGGAATGTTGTCTACTCCGGGAGCCTTGTTTTGACTCAGGTCTTTCAGTGCTCTGTCAAACTCTACCCGCAGTATCGTATCTCCCACTCCATCTTCATCTACATCCTCTTCCAATTCCATAATATTGTCCTCTAGTACATCACCCTTTGTATAGTCCCTCTACATAATCCCTGTACCTTTCTGCTTTCCTTTCTTTGCTTAGAACTGGGTTTCCATCTGAGCTCTCGATGTTCATACAAGTGGTTCTCTTATCACTATTATTAGGACAATAACAAGTAATTAAATCAGGTATCTAACACTTGACAATTTAGCAGTCTACGAAAGAAACATTAAATTTCAGTAAAATTAAAGTCAAAATCATAATAAATTTCAAAATGAGCATAAATTAACATTAGTAAAGTAGAACCAACGATCCCAAAGAATACTCCGTGTGAGTACTCTTTGGGAATCGTGAGTAATGACTAAGTATTATTCAATGCATTGTCACTACGTTGCGATAGTTAGCCGAAGCAGGTCGTATATCTGAATGCTCGTACATGTAGGCGCGCTTAGATTGTTTTTGAGATTGAATAATTGCAATCTATTATGACGCAGTAATACGTTCTTCTGACTTCAAATATCGCGGCATTAGAATTCGAACGGAGGACTTTTACCTACTAGAATAAAGAGAACTTTTAACTAGATAATTGAACTAAACATTACTTTTTTGATTTTTATTTCTCGTCCGAGGAAGTGACATTAACGGCCAATGACGCCAAACGCTTATTTTCATATTTGGTTTTGAAACATATATACAAAAATACATACAATTTTATAATTTGTATGGATTTAGGGGCTGTGGGTGCTCACAGTAACAAAATTTTACTAATTTGTGTAATCGTTTTTCACTGACTCGAGGGCACAATTTTGTCAGTTCTGGTAGCGAAATCTACCCTCACACTGCCAAGAAGTAAAATATTGTGAGGGTCACAGCTGTCTGTCCGGCGAGTTTCCTTTTGTAAGAGCTGTTCCTCGCTGGCACGCTGCAGTTGTTTGCGCAACCTATGGGCTCGGCCTGCTGAGACCTGAACCGGCAGCTGACGCGTGGCCAAGGAGTTCTGTCCTGCCGGCCCCGCCTCGGAAATCACGCGATTAACAGAGCGCCTCACGTAAACTCAGCGGCTCCCAAATGGCCCTCCACGGTCAGCCGTTCGGAGGTCGCTCTTATTGACGTTAACGGCGACATATTGCTACCTCGAGACACCGTAAACACCCCAGAGCCCGTAATGACAATTATCTACTTTTCTTGTTGATCTCGTCGCTACTGTGGTAAAATTGCTTTGACATTTGCATAGGACAAAGACATAGTTGCCTAGAAATGAAAAATTCTGGAAGTAAAGCTCACAACGATTATTATGACTACCGCATAGTCAATCATTTACTCTCTATCGTGCAAATTGTTGGAAAAGTTAACAATTATAATTACTGTAAATCAGGGTTACTTGGACGCTGTTTACCTATTTTTGTGATTCAAGGTCTCGTGAAAACATAATTATAAAAATGCTGGTACTAGTAACTATTTTTCTCAATCTATAACTTCTATGGTCGGCCGCTTAGGCCGAGTGGTTCTAGGTGCTCCAGTCCGGAACCGCGCTGCTGCTACGGTGGCAGGTTCGAATCCTGCCTCGGGCATGGATGTGTGTGATGTCCTTAGGTTAGTTTAAGTAGTTCTAAGTCTAGGGGACTGCTGACCTCAGATGTTAAGTCCCATAGTGCTTGGAGCCATTTGATTTTTTACAACTTCTATACTTCCTTCGCCCTGTTAAAGAAATGGGATAAAGGCCACGAAAAAGAAGAAATAAGAAGGCGTGGAGAGGCCATCTGTCTGTGTTACACCTGTCTTCATTTCAAAACTTCTTCAAAGTGCTCCTCAGAACTCTGTATCTGATGCACCGTTTTTAAAATCCGCAGGACAAGATTATGCGTCTAGACCCAGTTGCTGCAGGCTCTTGATGAGAGTAGGAGTGTCTGTCGAATCATATATATCCTTAACGTCAACAAGGACGGTGACATGCTTCTTGCCAGCCATAATCACTTTTTGTAGGACTGAATTCAGGTTGAGTGTCTGTTCAGTATAAGAGCATCGTTTTCTGAATCCACACTGGTATTCTCCTGGTTTTGTATCTAGTTGGCTCTGTTTAGTTTGGCATCGGAGGAAATCTTGAACGTGGCAGGTATCAGAAACTTCCCTCGATAATTACTAAATACAGTCAGCTATCCACTCTTTTCCATGGGATTAATCGAAGCAAAAGTCCAATCAATACGAAATTTTTAAGTCTTCCAAACGGTTTCCTGTATTCCGTCAACTTACCTGGTGTTGTGTTGTCCTCATCATCATTTCATCCCCATCTACGACGCGCAAGTCGCCCAATGTGGCTTCGAATGCAGTAAGTGCTTGCTCACGGCGGCCGAACTTCCACGAATGAGGGACTCCCGGACCGCAATGCCGTACGCTCATTTCCATTTTCCTACCTGCAGCTTGCTTCCACTTTTGAAATAGTCCTGAGGCTTCCCCGAGAAGCTTTGCTGCTTATGAAAACTGGATGCTGTCTATCACTTCTTCTTCGGTCGGATGGTGGGAATTTAGTTGCTTGATGTTATGTTGATAGTAAAAGGCTGTATCAGGTGCTTCATAGCTATGGAGATTCTCAAAATACACTCCTGGATATTGAAATAAGAACACCGTGAATTCATTGTCCCAGGAAGGGGAAACTTTATTGACACATTCCTGGGGTCAGATAAATCACATGATCACACTGACAGAACCACAGGCAACAGAGCATGCACAATGTCGGCACTAGTACAGTGTATATCCACCTTTCGCGGCAATGCAGGCTGCTATTCTCCCATGGAGACGATCGTAGAGATGCTGGATGTAGTCCTGTGGAACGGCTTGCCATGCCATTTCCACCTGGCGCCTCAGTTGGATCAGCGTTCGTGGTGGACGTGCAGACCGCGTGAGACGACGCTTCATCCAGTCCCAAACATGCTCAATGGGAGACAAATCCGGAGATCTTGCTGGCCAGGGTAGTTGACTTACACCTTCTAGATCACGTTTGGTGGCACGGGATACATGCGGACGTGCACTGTCCTGTTGGAACAGCAAGTTTCCTTGCCGGTCTAGCAATGGTAGAACGATGGGTTCGATGACGGTTTGGATGTACCGTGCACTATTCAGTGTCCCCTCGACGATCACCAGAGGTGTACGGCCAGTGTAGGAGATCGCTCCCCACACCATGGTGCCGGGGGTTGGCCCTGTGTGCCTCGGTCGTATGCAGTCCTGATTGTGGCGCTCACCTGCACGGCGCCAAACACGCATACGACCATCATTGGCACCAAGGCAGAAGCGACACTCATCGCTGAAGTGGACACGTCTCCATTCGTCCCTCCATTCACGCCTGTCGCGACACCACTGGAAGCGGGGTGCACGATGTTGGGGAGTGAGCGGAAGACGGCCTAACGGTGTGCGGGACCGTAGCCCAGCTTCATGGAGACGGTTGCGAATGGTCCTCGCCGATACCCCAGGAGCAACAGTGTCCCTAATTTGCTGGGAAGTGGCGGTGCGGTCCCCTACAGCACTGGGTAGGGTCCTGCGGTCTTGGCGTGCATCCGTGCGTCGCTGCGGTCCGGTCCCAGGTCGACGGGCACGTGCACCTTCCGCCGACCACTGGCGACAACATCGATGTACTGTGGAGACCTCACGCCCCACGCGTTGAGCAATTCGGCGGTACGTCCACCCGGCCTCCCGCATGCCCACTATACGCCCTCGCTCAAAGTCCGTCAACTGCACATACGGTTCACGTCCATGCTGTCGCGGCATGCTACCAGTGTTAAAGACTGCGATGGAGCTCCGTATGCCACGGCAAACTGGCTGACACTGACGGTGGCGGTGCACAAATGCTGCGCAGGTAGCGCCATTCGACGGCCAACACCGCGGTTCCTGGTGTGTCCGCTGTGCCGTGCGTGTGATCATTGCTTCTACAGCCCTCTCGCAGTGTCCGGAGCAAGTATGGTGGGTCTGACACACCGGTGTCAATGTGTTCTTTTTTCCATTTCCAGGAGTGTAGTTGGCTAGAGGGGGGGCAGTTTTGTACATCGTTGTAGAATATCTTTCACCTGATGCTCTGAACTGAAGGCCCTGTGGCCTATAGAGTGACAGTGGTTTTGTTCAGAACTACTGTAGAAATTTCTGGTGTTTTTATTCTTGAGATCATGGAGTTGGAATCAATGTACTCGAATGTAGGTGCTGAAAAAGTTTCACAAATTTTTAATCACTCTACCACCTATATTTCAGATAATAAGCCCAATTTCTAGCACAATGCACTTTTTCCAGTTATCAGCAAGTATGACTAGGCTAATATATTTCCCTACCCTCTTTTCAGCTTGATTTTGACCTTTATCGTAATTAACGAAACACTTTTTGTAGCCCCGTTTCGCAATATTTACATTTACTGTAAGACATAGGTTTCGGATTATAGCCCAATTTTCTAGGCCCTTATAACACGAAACCTAGGTCGTAGATTGATAATAAAGCTACCACCAATTGCTGAATTCTGCTCGCGGAGTGTAAAAGGTGCATCTTAAGTGTAACTGTATAGTAAATTGTAGTTCGGTTGCACACAGCCCGTAGGTGACTTCGGACAAGATCTGGAGAAGAGATTATGGTGTACAGATTACGATCGCCAGACTATACGTAATAGCCAGTTTCCAAGTCTGTACTTTTACAGTGTCTGTGTAGTACTATGCAATGTCCTTCAGACCCACATGTGGTAGGATCCCAAATTGACAAAAGATATTCAAATACTGCTCGAACGGGTGTTTTGCTAGCTACTTCCTTTGCTGACGGTCTGCGTGTTATAACGATTATTTCAAAATGGTTCAAATGGCTCTGAGCACTATGGGACTTCACTTCTGAGGTCATTAGTCCCCTAGAACGTAGAACTACTTAAACGTATCTAGCCTAAGGACATCACACACATCCGTGCCTGAGGCAGGATTCGAACCTGCGATCGTAGCAGTCGCGCAGTCCCAGACTGTAGCGCCTAGAACCGCTCGGCCACCCCTGCCGGTAAGGATTATTTCAATGAATCTCAATTTGCCATCTCCCTTACACAGCATTAATTTTATGACCTAGTTGCACTTCTAACAGCTCCGTACGCATACTCGTAGATATTTTATTTGAAGTAACTGTACCCAGCAACTTTTATCCAATCGTACAATAACGCAGTCGGCGTTTGTGGCCGAGGAGTTCTAGGCGCTGCAGTCTGGAACCGGGCGACCGCTACGGTCGCAGGTTTGAATCCTGCCACGGGCGTGGATATGTGTGATGTCCTTAGGTTAGTTAGGTTTAAGTAGTTCTCAGTTTTAGGGGACTGATGACCTCAGATATTAAGTTCCATAGGGCTCAGAACCATTTGAGCCATTTTTTTTTTGTGATAAAGAAATAAATCATCTATCTGTTCGTGTACCCGCAATGCGTTGCGTTTCCTTATGCTGAGGATAGGTTTCCATTCCCTGCACCGATCGCAGATCGTATGGTGGTTTTCCATCACTTTGCTGCTGTTATCTAGTGTTGACACCCCTCTGTATACAACACTGTCATCCGTGGAGAGCTTCATGGAACTTCCGACGTTATTTACTAGGTGATCTGCACTTACGATATATATATATCATTGGGAAATACTGCTAGCAAAAGTCTCGACAAGATCTAGACCGTTTTACTTGGATTTTTTACACTATACTCTAATAAACGTTCCGAGGGACATAGGACATTTATTTTATTAATCTGTACAATATATAGCTATCCATGTAATACACAATGAAGAAAAGTTGTTACCAAAAATCTCGAAAAGTTGTGGACCGATTCACATTTTTTCATTATACTCTTGATGATGCTTGGGCTGATTGCGACAAAGAAAATTCTGTGCTGTGCTGTGTAAATGAGCGGTTTCTCCAAAACACTCGTATACTCTTTCTGCTTATGTACATTTTCAAACAAAAATGTATGGACAGCAACACATGTTTTCTTTCCTTCCTCGCTGTCGGGTTTATAGAAAATAGAAAGGTTGTTCGAACAGTCCACAGGTGCACTGCCGGTCCATAGTGCCCAACGGGCACAATATTTTCGCGATCAGACATGTCGCCATCGTCTGGTGCGCAGAAGAACTGAGCTCACGAGGGCAGATGCTCATCTTAAATCCCAGTTCGGGCGACTAGTGTGGACGAGGCAGTTACACCGACGCCACCACAGACTCCGACGCCAGCGTCTCACCGACCGCTGACGCGCGGGCGCAGAGAGAACGCCTCGCGAAGGGAGGAGATTTAAGACGACCCCCGGCCCTCAGGAGCTCATCTCGTCAGCGTACCTGACGGTGGCGACATGTCTGATCGCGGAAATATTGTGCCCGTCGGACGCTATGGACTGGCAGTACACCGTGGACTGTTGGAGCAAGAAATACGCCGGGAGAAACTGAAGAATCACATCATAAAGGTTTTGTTTATGGCTTATTAGCTTAGGATTAGAATACTGCCACGAAATGTTAAGTATCCGAAACTCTGTAATCCTTCCGATTCACAGATGAGAAGTATGTGCAATACTGTCAGTGGAGCTATTGTCCTCACTTATCCAGCAGCTGTAAAAGTCTCCCTCAGAGACAATACACGAATGATTCCAATCTATTTACCCATTCATTTGGAGCTACTTCAGTATCAAATGGAAGTTTCACTTGTAGTAACAATAAATAAGGCTCCAGGTCAGAGATAGAGCGAAAAGACAGGGAGGATGCGGGAATGAAATGGTCAGTGAGAGGGAGGGAGGGGGGGGGGGAGGGGAACAGATAGACAGAGGATGAGGCAGCGATGCGCATGGAGAGGAGAAGGAGGTGGTAGACAAGGAGAGCTAGTAATATATAAGAAAACAGTTGGGCAGACATAGCTTGGGACATTTGAACATGTTTATGTTGCAAATATCTCAAGAATTTGGTGACCGATTAGCTTTAAATTTTTACAGTATACCCAACTTACGAATAACAATTTCGGGAACATTACTCTTTAACTGACTTACCTCAGACTTAAATACATTACCCACAAGCAGCTGAGATTTCTGTAAACAATAATGGATAGGTTTTCTGTTAAAACCGACTACGAGAAAGAAAATGTTGTGTTCCATTTTGCTCTGATAATGTGTGGTTTAGTTTTTCTCTCTCGCAGGCAATTTGAATCATGATAGCAGGCCTTCAAGCCAGTAGACAAATTGTGTCTCCCAGTTACATTATTTTCCATAAGCATAACCGAAAAGAATTATTTACACAACTATGCGCTGTCGTCATCTCAGTTGGTTAGAACAGAGAAGAGGAACATTGCATTTATGGCTTATTGGGCTAGGATTAGAATATCACTACGGAATCTGAAGAATCCAAAATTTTTGTAATGCTATCCGTTACAGATGAAAAACATGTGCAATACGGTCATTGCATCCTCACATGTTCAACAGCATGAGCTATCTCTCACATCCTGTGTACTAAGTATACCAACAAATTTACCCATTCATTTTAAGCGACTTCAGGTTCCAATCAAGGTTAAGTTGGCTGTCACTGAACAACGCTGAAGATCAGACAAAGGGGGAAGAGGAGATGGACGGAGAACAGGGTGGAGTTGGGGGGGGGGGGGGGGGGAGATTCAGGGTAGGATGTGGACACAGAGAGGGAGAAGGAGAAGATCTACAGAGAAAGAGGGGATTAGAAAGTGGAGAAAGATAAGGGGAGATGGGAGGGATACATGGAGAGTTGGACAGTGAGAGGATGAGGGGGGGCTGATTGACAGAGAGAGGGTGCAGAAGGAGATTTGGGCGTATATCCAATTTCCATACTTTGTATTTAGTTACTGTGAAGCATTGCCAGATTCGCTAGTTTATATACTGTGTACGGGACGCTCAAATGAAAACGAGACAGATGGCAAAAAAGTAAGCAAACTGTTCATTATTTCTAAAGTAATCGTCATTACTTTGAATCCCCTACTGTAAGACAAGAAAGTTAGTGCCCTCAAGGAAAAATGATTGTACCCAGGCCAGCACTTCTTTGTCCAAAGCAAATCGAATGCTACGTTTGTCTTTTGTCAGGACTCCAAAAATATGGAGATCGCATGGAGGGAGATCGAGACTGCATGGAGGATGTCTAAGAGCTTGCCAACGAAAATTCTGAAGGGTAGTTGAACAACAGGCGCGACGTCTCTGGGAAAGTCATGATGACCTTTTCCTTTGATTGCAAGGGCCCGCAGCTCATTGATTTTCTGGAAAACGTTACCTCAATTAAAGTGCAGGTGCACGTGGGCTCAATGGAAAAACTGAAACGTACCGTCACGTCCAGACGCTCGCGAATGCTGGCCTTCCATGTATTGAGCGACCTCAGACGTTTTTCTAGCCCTTGGTCACTTATTTCGATATCTTTGATTTAGTCGTTCGTGCGACGATTTAAAGGATGGATTAAAGTCCTATTCTCCTCTACGGGACGGTTATGCAAAAAACTTTAGAGTTTCGGCGTTGTCTGTGTCATCCTATGTTTCTGTGCCATTATGGTCTCAGAGTGCTTGGACAGACGGCTTCGATTCTTTTAATGATTTAATATAGGAATGAAACTTCTTAGGATTTTCTGTCAGTATTACTTTCGAATTCCTTGAACGTTTCACCCATGGCCCTTCTTACGCTAAATTTGGCTTCGTTGAGGTTTTTTTTTTTTTTTTTTTTTTTTTTTTTTTTTTTTTTTTTTTTTTTTTTTTTTGTCTGTTGTGCTCTGGGTGCGTTTAAATTGGCAGTGAAGCTCTGTTTCCTTTCTTAACAACTTTCTAACAGGGTTGTGGAACCGTGGTGGCTCTTTCCCGTCCCTCACAACTGTGCTCGCCACATACCTGTCTAAAGTGTACTGTACAATGACCTTGAAATATGTCCATTGTGGCTCAACATTGTCAGTGTTGCAAGATAAAATTTTCATGGTGACCTGTCAAGTAATATGAAATCTGTTTGTTTGACACTTTTGGTAAACAGAAAGATCTTCATACCCTTCTTCGAATTCTTGTTTACAGCCGTATTTAGTAATGCTGTAATGGCTAATTGAGTACAAACGTGCGGGTCTGTTTGTCGTTAGCAGTTCTTAGATGTTACCTTGTTCTCTGATTAACTGCTCAAGATAATTTTCGGATAACGCATTTAAAATAACTTCAAATGCTTCCCTATCTCTACTACATGCCTCTATGACTTCTGTCTCCTAGTCTACAACGGCAACTTGAAATCTCTTTATTTAAATCTATAACATTACTAGGAAGATATCAAACCACAAGTATTTTCAAAGTGAATTTTTTATGCGTAGCCATCAGCCATGTGTTGCCGGTTCAGTATTCGTGTCGAAATCAACACATGTGATAAAAGTAACTATTTTGAGGTCATGGGCAGCACCAATGAATAGACCCAAGTATTCTACTCACAACGGTCCCATCTTTCTGTGGCGGAAAACCGATGTAAATGAACATACTGAAATTAATTAACTTACGTTTGCAATGTCTGATGTTGAATTCCATCCACAGCACATCGTCCACTTCGTCTTTTGCCTAAATGGTCTCAGGGTATTGGAATAAGGTCCTAAAGTTCTTGCAGCCTCTATTGGCACTTGATGGCGTGTATGAAAAAAACTGAGTTATTCTCCGTTTTGTGAAGTCTCCAGTTTCATATTCACGCCCTTGCAAGTCACACATGCCACCGTTCCTACTCAATCTTGGCTGTATGTACTAAATAGATACGTTAATGGACCATTTTTCTTTCAATATCGATTAGATAATGTCTTTGTGTGGGTATTCAGATTATTCTAATGAACTCATATTTTGATCATAATTGACTGGCAAATATTGGAGCGCATCACACATTTTATTATTCAATGAAATTCCTGGAGTGAACAGTCTCTATTAATAAAACGTATTATTTGCTGTGTATTTCGTCTCCTTGTGTTCATACGACATCTAAAGCATTCGTCCGCCGTGTAATCTACGAGTACATTCAGAGCTTAATAAGTAGGTCACACTGCCAGCAACAGACGACACCACATACACTGTAGACACGAGCAGTATGCAAATAGTAAATAAATTACTAGCTTCCCCTGCCTCATTTTCCGATTACAGGGAATACAAGAAGTTCAAGATTATACGGCAAAAGGTGGAACTACAGAACTAATGGTAAATTCGACAAATAAAACTTGAAGAAAATGTATTCGGAAAAGGAAGCAGAAGGTTTGTATCTGCCAGTGTGTTCCATAATTACTTGAAACCATGCGTTTCATGATTCTAAATGAACACGCTTGCAGATCAACTTTTCGAAATAGCGTTTGACACGATTAAAGCTTTATAAAGTGATATGCCTGTGGCTAAACGAGATAAAATTCACGCCAAAATTCTACAGCAGAGGTCAACGGCCTCTGTGTTACAGCATCAGCGTTCAGTTATTTAAATTTAAATAATGTTCTGAAGCAATAGAAAAAAAATTTGTAATTACTCCGGTAGTATTAATATAACAAATTTTATTTAAGTGTCTCTTACGTATCAGTTTATAAGAGCAACATATCTGTCTATAAGAGATGCCCAATGACCACCACATTTTTATATTACAAAGATACTCGATTAAGTATTAAAATAATTAGATTTTGGCTTTCATATTTTTCTGAATGAACGTTTTGATGTCTGAACTTGTCATTTTCATCCAACGAAAACTGCAAATTCGTGTGCCTTCTGGCTATTCTAACCTGAAGAAAAAGAGAAATAACTGTAGAACGAAAATGTGTTAGGAAGTAACGGTGATGTTTATTACTTACTTATGTTATATTTTTTATAACAGCCTGTGCATACTTTCTAAGTAATCCTTTCTTCAATTGCTCAACATGTTCCTGTTAATTAGTGTAATCTCTCACAGGATATCAATGCGTCGCATAGCACGGAAGATTCACAAAGCTGAGCACCGTGAACGGCCACAGACTTGTTTAACAAACGGCAGAATGACATGGAAGCTGTAAAACAACTGTACTGACAGACACTTGGAGAAAGAAACAACTATCCAGCCAAAAGCAGGTTCAAATTGTTATGGGCAGCAGATGATGCAGAAGACGAACAGATTTTCACGGATTAGACTACTGTGGGGAGCCCCACTGATCTCAGATCTGAGGACCACAGCAACAACATTCAGCGAAACCATACCACAGAGTTTGAAGAAGACAGAGTAATCTGATGAATCTAGGAATATACTAAAACTCCCCAACGCATCACTCCCATAGGGAATACGAAACCAGATGAGCTAAACTCTAGCACGCAAAAATACACTATGTGGTCAAAAGTATCCGGACACCTGGCTGAAATTTACTTACAACTTCGTGGCGCTCTCCATCGGTAATGCTGGAATTGATGCAAATGGTTCAAATGGCTGTGAGCACTATGGGACTTAACTGCTCTGGTCATCAGTCCCCTAGAACTTAGAACTACTTTAACCCAACTAACCTAAGGACACCACACACATCCATGCCCAAGGCGGGATTCGAACCTGCGACCGTAGCGGTCGCGCGGTTCCAGACTGTAGCGGCTAGAACCGCTCGGCCACTCCGGCCGGCAATGCTGGAATTCATTATGGTGTTGGTCCACCCTTAGCCTTGACAGCTTCCACTCTCACATGCATTCGTTCACTCAGGTGCTCGAAGATTTCTTGCGGAGTGGCAGCCCATTCTTTACGGAGTGCTGCACTGAGGAGAGGTATCGATGAAGGTTTTGTGAGGCACGGCTCGAAGTCGGCGTTCCAATACATCCTAGAGGTGTTCTGTAGGCCTCAGGTCAGGACACTGTGCAAGCCAGTCTATCACAAGGATGTTATTGTCCTGTAACTACTCCGCGACACGCCGTGCATTATGAACAGTTGCTCGATCGTGTTGAAAGATGAAATCGCCATTACCGAATTGCTCTTCAACAGTGGGAAGCAAGAAAGAGTTTAAAACATCAGTGTGGGCCTGTGCTGCGATAGTACCACGCAAAACATCATGGGGTGCAAGGCCCCTCCATGGAAAATACGACCACACCCTAACAGCACTGCCTCTGAATTTTGCTGTTGGCACTACACAAGCTGGCAGATAACGTTCACCGGACATTCGCCATACGCACACACTGCCACACTGTGTACCGTGATTCGTCACTCCACACAACGTTTGTCCACTGTTCAATCGTCCAATGTCTAAGATGCTTACGCCTAGCGAGGCTTTGTTTGGCATTTATCGGCGTGATGTGTGGCTTACTAGCAGCTGCTAGACCATGAAATGCAAGTTTTTTCTCCTACCATCAGAGTTTCATAGTACTGGCAGTGGATCCTGAAGCAGTCTGGAATTCCTGTGTGTTTGTCTGGATAGATGTCTGCATTACTACACATTACGACCCTTTTCAACAGTCGGCGGTCTCTTTCAGTCAACAGACGAGCTCGGCCTGTACGCTTTTGTGCTGTAAGTGTCCCTTCACGTTTCCATTACACTACCACATACGAAACAGTTGTGCTAGGGATGTTTAGGAACGTAGAAGCCTCGCGTACACACGTATGATACAAGTGACACCTGACCACGTTCGAAGTGCATGAGTTCCCCATTCTGTTCTCTCATGATGTCTAATGATTTCTAAGGTCGCTGATATGGAGTATCTGATAGTAGGTGGCAGCACAATGCATCTAATCCGAAAAACCTATGTTTTTTGGAGAGTCCGGATACGTTTCAACATATAGTTTTCAATCATTCTTCCCGGCTCGAAAAGCAAATGAAATGAGAAGAGACAATATGTGGTAGACTTGGGGGTACTCGCTGTCACGTATTTCACGGTGGTTTGTGGATTATAGAGGAAGATGTAGATATAATGGCCTATTTTGAATACATTTTAAAAGCTGTTTTTCATTTCTGATTGCGTTAAATCCTGATAGGTACTGGAGAATAAAAGTCTACTACTAACCTCTCCGATTTCGTCTTCTACCAATTATGGTTGTCTAATTGGCCATTACGTTAGTAGACACAGATTTTGCCGTATGACTATGGACTTTTATTGTTCACCTTGAACTGAAAAGAGGGTGGGGCGATAGTTAGTAACTTACTTACTTACTTCTAGCGTACCGAACCGAGCGGCGTAGCGCAGTGGCTAGCACACTGGACTCGCATTTGGAAGAACGATGGTTGAAACACAAATTCGGTCATCCTGATTCAGATTTTCCGCGATTTCCCTAATTCACTTAAGGCAAATGACGAGATGGTTTCTCCGAAAGAACGCGGCTGCTTTCCCTTCTCCATCCTTCCCCAATCCGAGCTCGTACTTCGTCTCTAAAAAATGGCTCTGAGCACTATGGGACTAAACATCTCAGGTGATCAGTCCGCTAGACTTAGAACTACTTAAACCTGACTAACCTAAGGACATCACACACATACATGCCCGAGGCAGGATTCGAACCTGCAACCGTAGCAGCAGCGGGGTTCCTGACTAAAGCGCCTAGAACCTCTAGGCCACTGTGGCCGGCACTTCGTCTGTAAATGACCTCGTTGTCGCTGGGACGTTAAACACTGATCCTCTCCTCATCGTCTACCATGGATAGTTTCGTCCATTCCTTTTAGCACGTTTTTTTTTAAAAAATTAGGTTCTGAATACATATTGTGCAATATGTGGATGCTGCCGAAAAGATTCAGACACACAGAGACGAAATACACATAAAATATAATTTTTGTTCTTGATAGGGAATATTTGATAATCTACTAAGTTATCTCTTGAAAAGCACAGATTTTTGATCATTCGGGGAATTTAATAGGATAAGTAAATGTGTGATGGGCTTAGACGTTAGGAAGACAGTTAAGATCAAACTAGCATTTTATCACAATAATCTGAGTGCCTACATAATGCACATCAAACGTTATCAGAGCGACATTGACATAAAAATTACACTAGGGGCAAGACTCAGTGAGAACGCTGGCATGTACGACTTGTGAGGATGTGGCTACGAAACCAGAAAACTTCACATAAGGGTGAAAAACTCAGTGTTTTACACGCATGTCACGACACCCGTAAAGGTAAGAACATTATGACCTTACTCCAAGAGCACGACGCCACTCAGGCAGAAGACACACGGGGTGAATTACGTTGGGATAGAATCCGAAATCAGAGCTTTTCTCCAAAAATCAGTGAAGTAAACACCCTCATTTAAGTCGAGTTTTCATGAAAGAAATCTGAGTTCGTTCTGCATGAAATACTTTGGTCTATTCGTTGGTACCATCCATAACCAAAAAATAGTTACTTTCATAAGACATGGCGGTGGCGCAACATGAAAGTTGAAGCTCGAATCCAAGGGAACCATTACAAAATCTACCATAAAATTAAGAGAAGCACGTGTGAGAACCGTGGGCGAATCACTAAAGGCAGTTATCCAATTAAACGAATGCAAAATTTACTGGACAGGGATATTAGAATGAAATTCACTACTCAAGATCACAAATTTCTTACACCCCAAAAATTGTGTTTAAAATACTTGATCTAATGACGTATGCCTAGGAATTAGACAGTGAATAAAATCAAAATCATAGATGTATTCTTCTCGGGTTATCAGCCGAGTGGTGGCGTCGTCTTGTCGCAACGTTTCAATGAGTCTCGTACCCATCACCTTCTGGCTTATCATCTTCGCCAGAAGACTGAAACGTTGCGACAAGACGACGCCACCACTCGGCTGATAACCAGAGAAGAATTCATCAGTGGAATACGCCGAGACAGAAATCGCATATATCAGAATCATATTCGAACGTGTAACTGCAATAGCTGAAGGATTTCTCAACAAAAAATAACTGTTAAATCTAAATTAAATGATATCACACCCAGTCATGTTCTGGAAAACAAGGACATACTCACCTCTCGGAGGTGATTCCCAGAGCAACTTAGAAAAGCGTTGGTCAATAGCCATTGCCACGAGGACTAGATTTTTCAGTAGGGTGCGAACAGCGAACGGTCTTGTAGCCACTTGTTTGGACGTAAAAAGCAGCAAACCTCAGGATTGAGAGGTAACTACTTTACCAGACAACTTTGGAGGAACTTCAAAACATTGACACTGCTCTTCACCAGAAAATAGCTTCTGTGTCCCACTACTAGCATTTTTGAAAACTCGCTTCCTGGCACATTCACATGTACAGATATTACTGAGGGACAAGATGAGAATGGAAAATTCCCTTTTCAAGGACGTTACCTAATAGTACCGAAAATCTTTCAGTAAGTCACAAGCGTAATGACACAGACGAAAAACGAGAAAAAATGAAGAAGGCCTGAAATGGGCCTCTTTCAGTATTTTTTACAGAATGGTGCTGCAGAAGCTGCGCAAAGAAAACATTTTTATTTAATGTTATTACCGAATTAGGTAATGAAATGAAAAAAAATTACCGAATTGGGTTATCCAAAATAATTTTTTACTTTGCAGGAGAGCGTGCGCTTATGTGAAACTTAATGGCAGATCACAACTCTGTGCCAGTCACTATGTGGAAGACTGAGACTCGGGGACTTTACCTTTTCGCGTGGAAAGCGCTCCACCGACTGCGTTATCCGTCCTCAAATTTTTATTTCCGCCATTCGTACCTAGGTAGCTCAGCCCTCGGCTGCGAAAGATAAAGGCCCAGAGTGTAAGATTCGTTGCGGTACACAGTTTTAATGAGGCAGGAAGTTTCAGATTAACGAACACACAGCTGACTTGGAGACATCTCTGAAGTTCGGGAGGTAGGCGATGTGGAACTGGCGGAAGTAAATTTGTGAGGGCGGATTGTTGAGGTTTGGCTTTCACCCGCCTCCTAAGATAAGTCGTTGGGTCAGGATGGTAGGATGGAGGGCCTCGACTATTCCTACACTTTTGCGGAACCCAAAGTAATGATCCGCAAAGTCATCTACTACCAGTTTTTCCATTGTTCCGTCTATAATTCGTCTCGGTATTCTGCTGCCCCGTTTTATTAAACCGGTTGTTCGGAATTATTATATTGTTCCTTACGTCTGAGGGTAATTCACCTGTCTTACATATCTTGCATACAAGGTGGAAAACTTTTTCTCAAGGAGCCTAATACTTCTGAGGGAATGTCGTTTACTCCAGGGGATTTCTTTCGAAGTACTTCTTTCAGTGCTCTGTCAGTCTCTTCTCGCAGTATTATATCACCATCTCCTATTGATCTATTCATTCATTTCTACATTATTGCCTTCAAACTAAAATTTCCTTCCACCTTTTAGCCTCCGCTTCTTTGTTTAGTAAAGGGTTGCACTGTAAGATCTTAATAATCAGACAGGTGCATTGCGGTTCTCCAAATGTCTCTTTCAGTTTCCCTGTTTTAACTTGTCATTCGCGCTCCTACAGCCTTGCGTTTCTGTCCAGCTGTTGCTGATTTGCTGTTCTCCAACGCCTCCCTCAGGTAGAGAAGTACCTACGTAAATTATTTTTTTCATAGTGATCATTAAAACTTTATTACTGTCGAACGATGTTGAAATCTTCTAAGTCGTTGCTCTGCGTCGTATTCCTCTTTAAATTTCTTGCTCGGCGTTTGGATACCTCTTCGTTCTCTCCCGGAACTGCACATATTCTCTGGATGGCTCAACACTGTCGAAAGGATATTTTGCGGTGTTTTTACGGAAAATTAGACTTACTGGGTAAAAGTCTTCAGGCTGCTTTTGACGGACTGTCGTCATTGGGTAAAACCTCAAAGCATATACGGAAAGAGTGGTAATCCACAAGACTGTTGTGGTTTTTTCCTGATAATTGCTTATGTTTCTTGCTCGCTTGACTGGATGGTTACTTCTGTGATGACAGCCGCCAAGATGGAAACTTGTGCCTGTCATTAAAATTATACTCATTCTTCACGGACTTTCCTTTTGTATCATCCCATGTAGGCTTTCACGGCCGGCGTCTTCATCAGTAAACACTTCCGGGCTAAATTGCCGTGGTCGACGACTCACCTCGGAAGATGTTCTCCGTAGTTGAGAACGAAACGTCAGGGAGAAGAAGTTCTACAGATCGACCACGGCAATTTTCCTTTTGTAGTTATTACTTTCTATACCTAACACATTTATGCTCTTAAAATCAATAACTTGGTCGCATTCTTCTCGGTTCTCTGTTATTCCTCATCTTATATTTTGTTTTCATAGGGCGTTCGTGCTCATTAACTCGTTCTGTGACGGTTCTTCCACTTTCATTGATACATACCTCGCCAGAACCACTCGGCACTTCTTGTGCTCCCGTAGTTTCGGAGAGGGGGGCGGGGGCGGCAGACACGTCCGTTGTAAGTCAGAAGAGGTCTGAGAATACAGTCCTTACACTGTTCTTCCGAAGGATTACGCCTAAGGTGTCGGTTACTCTTGTCACAAACTGTAGCCCCACAGTATGTGTGGGCGTTTCCTCGCTCTTCTTTATTGCATTGTTACTATTATTATCGCTTGTCTTGGAAGCCCTCTTTATGATAAGGTCACCATAACTGTCTGTTTTTCAATGATTTCTTAAGGAAATGTAGTCCGATTGCAACTTAATGCGGAGTGCACATGAAGAGGCCGACCAGACCCTCGTCTTTCATCGTGAAGCTGATTGTCAGTTGATTCAAAAACAACAACAAAACCGAAAAAAGGGCCAAATGGCTCTAAGTACTATGGTACAATATCAGACGTCATCAGACTTAGAACTACTTAAACTTAACTAAGCAAGAACATCACACACATCCATTCCCGAGGCAGGATTCGAACCTGCGACCGCAGCAGCAGGGCAGATCCTGACTGAAGCGCCTACAACCGCTCGGCCACAGCGGCCGTCTTCAGTTGCTTATGGATCACAAAGTAGAGAAATCTACACAGCTATGCACTCTTGTGTGACCATGCAACAAACGTATCATTCACATAGCGGAGCAAATAGCATGCTAAGACTGTTAGAGTTCCACGTTACTTAATGTGTGTTGTAAATTCTGATTGTCATCTAACACATCCTCAGTTTTGTTTTCTATTCTTCTGTACATTATTCTTGTCAGCAGCTTGGCTACATAAGATGATAAGCTGATGGCGCGATGGTACTCGACTTGTCAGCTCTTGCAGAATTCGGACTTGTGCGGATGATATTTTTTTCCGAAAGTCAGATGTTATGTCGCCAGACTCACCGTACACACCAACCTGAATAGTCGTTTTATTGTTACTTCCCACAATGATTTAAAAATTATGATGCCTTATTTGATGTTAGGTCCTCCAAAACACTTTTAAATTTTTATTCTACTACTGGACAACATGTACACTCCTGGAAATGGAAAAAAGAATACATTGACACCGGTGTGTCAGACCCACCATACTTGCTCCGGACACTGCGAGAGGGCTGTACAAGCAATGATCACACGCACGGCACAGCGGACACACCAGGAACCGCGGTGTTGGCTGTCGAATGGCGCTAGCTGCGCAGCACTTGTGCACCGCCACCGTCAGTGTCAGCCAGTTTGCCGTGGCATACGGAGCTCCATCGCAGTCTTTAACACTGGTAGCATGCCGCGACAGCGTGGACGTGAACCGTATGTGCAGTTGACGGACTTTGAGCGAGGGCGTATAGTGGGCATGCGGGAGGCCGGGTGGACGTACCGCCGAATTGCTCAACACGTGGGGCGTGAGGTCTCCACAGTATATCGATGTTGTCGCCAGTGGTCGGCGGAAGGTGCACGTGCCCGTCGACCTGGGACCGGACCGCAGCGACGCACGGATGCACGCCAAGACCGTAGGATCCTACGCAGTGCCGTAGGGGACCGCACCGCCACTTCCCAGCAAATTAGGGACACTGTTGCTCCTGGGGTATCGGCGAGGACCATTCACAACCGTCTCCATGAAGCTGGGTTACGGTCCCGCACACCGTTAGGCCGTCTTCCGCTCACGCCCCAACATCGTGCAGCCCGCCTGCAGTGGTGTCGCGACAGGCGTGAATGGAGGGACGAATGGGGACGTGTCGTCTTCAGCGATGAGAGTCGCTTCTGCCTTGGTGCGAATGATGGTCGTATGCGTGTTTGGCGCCGTGCAGGTGAGCGCCACAATCAGGACTGCATACGACCGAGGCACACAGGGCCAACACCCAGCATCATGATGCGGGGAGCGATCTCCTACACTGGCCGTACACCTCTAGTGATCGTCGAGGGGACACTGAATAGTGCACGATACATCCAAACCGTCATCGAACCCATCGTTCTACCATTCCTAGACCGGCAAGGGAACTTGCTGTTCCAACAGGACAATGCACGTCCGCATGTATCCCGTGCCACCCAACGTGCTCTAGAAGGTGTAAGTCAACTACCCTGGCCAGCAAGATCTCCGGATCTGTCCCCCATTGAGCATGTTTGGGACTGGATGAAGCGTCGTCTCACGCGGTCTGCACTTCCAGCACGAACGCTGGTCCAACTGAGGCGCCAGGTGGAAATGGCATGGCAAGCCGTTCCACAGGACTACATTCAGCATGTCTACGATCGTCTCCATGGGAGAATAGCAGCCTGCATTGTTGCGAAAGGTGGATATACACTGTACTAGTGCCGACATTGTGCATGCTCTGTTGCCTGTGTCTATGTGCCTGTGGTTCTGTCAGTGTGATCATGTGATGTATCTGACCCCAGGAATGTGTCAATAAAGTTTCCCCTTCCTGGGACAATGAATTCACGGTGTTCTTATTTCAATTTCCAGGAGTGTATATTCTAAGTCGTCTACTGTTTCTTCTTCTATCACGTCAGACAAATATTCCCCCTCATAGACGCATTCGGTGTACTCTTTCCACCTATCAGCTCTTTCCTCTGCATTTAACAGTGGCATTCAAGTTACACCCTTAAGTTCCCCCTATGTTTTTCTTTGCGACTTCAGTGATTGCTCATTTTAGATATGTCCATTCCTCCTCAGCTGTACTGCCTACTGAGCTATTCCTCGTTGCTGTATATATAGCCTTAGAGAACTTCAAGCGCATCTCGTCATTCCATAGTACTTCAGTATCCCACTTCTTGGTGTATTGGTCCTTCCTGTCTAAATCTTAAACTTCAGCCTACTCTTCATCACTACTACATTGCGAACTGAGTCAATATCAGCTCCTGAGTACGACTTACAATTCAGTATCTGATTTCGGAATTTCTGCCTGACCACGAAGTAATCTTATTAAAATCGTGCGTATCTCCCGGCGTTTTCCAAGTATACCTCCTCCTCTCGTTTTCTTGAACAGAGTATTCAATATTACATGCTAAAATTTATTACAGAACTCAATTAGTCATTCTCATCTCCTATTCCTTGTCCCAAGCCCATATTCTTCTGCAACAGTTTCTTCTACTTTTTCACATATTACTGCATTCCAGTCTCCCATGATTATTTGATTTTCATCTTACTTCATTTACTGTGTTGCCCTTTCAGTATCCTCATATACTTTCTCTATCTCTTCATCTTCTGTTTGCGACGTCGGCATGTATACCTTGAATTATCGTTGGCGGTGATGACTTGCTGTCGATTCTGATAAGAACAACCGTATCGCTGAACTGTTCATAGTAAGACACTCTCTGCCCTGCCTTTCTACCCATAACGAATTGTACTCCCGTTGTACCATTTCCTGCTGCTGTTGATATTATCCTACGCTCATTTGACGAGAAATCCTTATGTTCTTTGCACTTCACTTCTCTGACCCCTATTATATCTAGATTGAACCGATTGAACCTGTGCACTTCCATTTTCAGATTTTCTAGCTTTCCTACAATGTTCAAGCTAGTGACATTATTCTCCCGGACTCATAGAACGTTCTTCTACTTTTTCACATATTACTACATTCCAGTCTCCCATGATTATTTGATTTTCGTCTTACTTCATTTACTGTGTTGCCCTTTCAGTATCCTCATATACTTTCTCTGTCTCTTCATCTTCTGTTTGCGACGTCGGCATGTATACCTTGAATTATCGTTGGCGGTGATGACTTGCTGTCGATTCTGATAAGAACAACCGTATCGCTGAACTGTTCATAGTAAGACACTCTCTGCCCTGCCTTTCTACCCATAACGAATTGTACTCCCGTTGTACCATTTCCTGCTGCTGTTGATATTATCCTACGCTCATTTGATGAGAAATTCTTATGTTCTTTGCACTTCACTTCTATGACCCCTACTATATCTAGATTGAACCGATTGAACATCTGCACTTCCATTTTCAGATTTTCTAGCTTTCCTACAATGTTCAAGCTAGTGACATTATTCTCCCGGACTCATAGAACGTTCTTCTACTTTTTCACATATTACTACATTCCAGTCTCCCATGATTATTTGATTTTCGTCTTACTTCATTTACTGTGTTGCCCTTTCAGTATCCTCATATACTTTCTCTGTCTCTTCATCTTCTGTTTGCGACGTCGGCATGTATACCTTGAATTATCGTTGGCGGTGATGACTTGCTGTCGATTCTGATAAGAACAACCGTATCGCTGAACTGTTCATAGTAAGACACTCTCTGCCCTGCCTTTCTACCCATAACGAATTGTACTCCCGTTGTACCATTTCCTGCTGCTGTTGATATTATCCTACGCTCATTTGATGAGAAATTCTTATGTTCTTTGCACTTCACTTCTATGACCCCTACTATATCTAGATTGAACCGATTGAACATCTGCACTTCCATTTTTAGATTTTCTAGCTTTCCTACAATGTTCAAGCTAGTAACATTATCCTCCCGGACACATAGAACGTTCCACTTTTTCACATATTACTGCATTCCAGTCTCCCATGATTATTTGATTTTCATCTTACTTCATTTACTGTGTTGCCCTTTCAGTATCCTCATATACTTTCTCTATCTCTTCATCTTCTGTTTGCGTCGTCGGCATGTATACCTGAACAACGTATCGTTTATTATTGAACCTTTTCCTCATCTACACCTTCCCCTTGGGAGTCCCCTCCCAGAGATCCGAATTAGGGACTATTCCGGAATCTTTTCTCAATGGAGACATCATCATTACACTCTTTCAATTACAGACCACGTGTCCTTTGGATATATGTTATTTGTTTTAAATGAAGTGGTTTCCATTGTCTTCTGCATCCCCATGCCGTTGATCACTGGTAGTTCTTCTGCCTTTAGGGGCAGTTTCCCACCGAGGGACTAGAGCGTTAACCGAACCTTTGCCCACTCCTCTGCCCCGTTTGACAAGCTCGTTGGCAGAATGAGGGCGACTTCCCACGGCGGAAGTATTCGGTCGCCAATGTTGATTATTAATCAAAATTTAAGCGTTGGTGGGTTTCCAACTGGGGGTCAAGGACGTGTCTATTATAATCAGAGACGCTAGCACTGGACCGAGCAGTCCTCGCGGCGATGCTTTAAACGGTTCTTCCACGTTGAACACCCCAAGAAACTAAGAATAATACAGATATTTATGCCTCAGTGGGAAAGAAAAGCTCTTTCCAATGTCTTTTTACCTGGTGAGACGTCTGTTTACCACATTGAGACTCTATCACATGGACATTGGGTGCTTCAAAAAGAGGCTCCAGAATTCTCGGTCCAAACTCACCATTAGTTTTCTTTAAAACTATGAGAAGGTGGGTGGTGAGTGTGAAAAAAAAAAAAACGTTTTGAGAGTCATAGCTAAGCACAAGAAACATCTGGTGTACCCAAAGCGTTTTATGGCACAGGTACAGTTGTGTAACGTATACAGCTTTCAGTGTTGGAAGAACTTTGAGGGACGATTTTGAACTTTAGTATTCTTGAATGATTATGTTGTCAGTCCCCACTTGAGAAACAATAAAACCAATCTGCGGTCACTAGTACATAATCAGTTCACTTTGCAAGGCTTACCAATGTACTGAAAGATGCGTAATACAAATCAGGATATTTAGAGGACCACCTGTGACAATTTGCAATCCTGCTGAAAATTGTTTTGTATCGTCTTATCCGCTGAGTATACTACGAGAAGAAATTTTATCTGCATGGTGTAAAAAAAATTATGTTTTTATCATTTCCTTACAGACTGTCATTGTCGTAATTACTTTCTGTCTTAATAATGAGTTACTAATTGTTTCAATTAACAAAGACGATAAACTAAAAAATAAAAAAAAGTGGCATGAGTCGTCCTTGGGTAGCTCAGTTGGTAGAGTAGTATCCCGCGAAAGGCAAAGGTCCCGAGTTCGAGTCTTGGTCCGGCACACAGTTTTAAACTGCCAGGAAGTTTCAAAAAATCGTGAATATAAAATGTGTAATAACAGTGTAAGTACTGCTTTTTTTTTATATATAGCTTCCCAATGCTTCAATGATACCGTAGTTCCACGTTTGGCCAACAGATCGCAGTGGTGTTTGCTTTCGTGACTCTCCGTTTGTTTGAAATGCAGAACAGAGAAGTGTCGTGAGTTGTGCTACTGCATTTGTGAGTGAACAATAACTGTTGTCTTTAGTTTTATTCTGTGTATAGTGAAATTCTTGGTTATGGAACCAACTTTACGTAGTTCCTCAAGGGCAAGGGAAAAAATACTTTCAGTTTACAATACAGTCATGTATGCATTTTTATGAGTAATTATTATGTAATTTCCGATGATGCCATTTGAAATCATTATTTTATTTATTAACCAATAGCTTCAAAAGAACTTTTGCAATGGATATGGCATATGTGCAAGAAATACAGTAAATATTCATCACAAAAAAATTTGACCCAATTTTTGTTTGTTCTAAATGTGACGCACGAAGGGTTAACGTGAAATGGCAAATGACTTTTCAGATTGTGTTTTACTCCTTTAAGTGGAATTGGGCAAAGAATTAAATTAAATTAATTTAGATTATGATTGCATTTTTGGAGTAATTTATATGTAATTTCTAATAATGCCATGTGGAATCATTATTTTATTTATTAACCAGTAGCTTCAAAAGCACATACACATTAAATATTTATCACCAAAAAATTATACCCATTTTTTTCTTCTAAATGTGACGCAACAAAACGGTTAACGTGAAATGGCAAATGACATTTCATATTGTGTTTTACCCCTTAAAAGTGGAACTGGGCAAAAAAAATATAAATTAAATTATGTTTGCATTTTTTGAGTAATTATTATGTAATTTCTAATGGTGCCATTTGGAATCATTATTTTATTTATTAACCAATAGCTTCAAAAGAACTTCTGCAATGGATATGGCATATGTGCAACATATACAGTAAATATTCATCACAAAAAATTTTCCCCTTTTTTTTTTATATGACGCCCAAAGGATTAACGTGAAATGGCAAATGACTTTTCAGATTGTGTTTTACCGCTTAAAGGAGTAAATGGGCAAAAAAAATAATTTAATTTAAAAATTCGTATTGCATTATTTTGCTCATTTACACACCCGCCAAGTTCAGATGGTTCATTGATGCTTGGGAATGCTCCCTTGTTAGTCGACTGCAGTTGGCAGCGCCGGAGCCCGAAAGAGGACGGCGCGCTCTGTTGTGCTTTGGCTCTCGCGTCGCGTCTGCTGTATCAGCGTAGGGGCCGGTGCCGAGATAGGCGCCTAGGCGGGCGCAGGAGCTGCAGGAATCTCAAGGTCATGCGTGGCGTGCTGCGGGATGCGGCGAGGCGAGGCCGCTACGCAGGCGGTGCTTGTGGCGTGGCCTGATCTCCTATCCCGAGCTGCGCCAGCGTCCCCCGCTAGCTGCGTGCCAACCGCCCAGCCCGGCCCAGCCCGACGTAGCTGCGGCGCTTCCTCGTCCGGCAGGCGTCGCCCGCTACAGCCGACCTACGCTCGGCGACCTCGCCCCCTGACCTCCACCTCACAGCTGAAAGTCGCTCTTCCGACATCGCTGGTGCTGGCAAAGCCCGAAGAACTAACGCTAATACACACCTTCCGGTACTGCGCTACGACTAGGAAAACGGAAAAAAAAGTATCGATCACTGTACGTGGCATTTTCGCCTCGATAGAATTAAGCAACTGCATTGATACGGCGATTAAAATTCTTCTGGGCGTTGTACTGCGTCACTGCTTAAAATACACCACTAGCCATTAAAATTGCTACATCAGGAAGATGACGTGCTACAGACGCGTAATTTAACAGACAGGAAGAAGATGCTCTGATATGCAAATGATTAGCTTTTCAGAGCATTCACACAAGGTTAGCGCCGGTGGCGACACCTACAACGTGCTGACATGAGGAAAGTTTCCAACCGATTTCTCGTACACAAACAGCAGTCGACCGGCGTTGCCTGGAGCAGAAATGCGTACCATCACGTTTCCCACTTTGATGAAGGTCGGATTGTAGCCTATCACGATTGCGGTCTGTCGTATCGCGAAATTGCTGCTCGCGTTGTTAGAGATCCAATGACAGCAGAATATCGAATCGGTGGGTGCAGGACGCTAATACGGTACGCCGTGCTGTATCCCAACAGCCTCCTATCACTAGCAGTCGAGCTGACAGGCGTCTTATCCGCATGGCTGTAACGGATCGTGGAGCCACGTCTCGATCTCTGACTCAACAGATGGGGACGTTTGCAAGACAACAACCATCTGCACCAACAGTTCGACGACGTTTGCAGCAGCATTGACTATCAGCTCGGAGACCATGGCTGCGGTTATTGTTGACGCTGCACCACAGACAGGAGCGCCTGCGATGGTGTTCTCCACGACGAACCTGGGTGCACGAATGGCAAAACGTCATTTTTTCGGATGAATCTAGGTTCTGTTTACAGCATCATGATGGTCGCATCCGTGTTTGGCGACATCGCGGTGAACGCACATTGCAAGCGTGTATTCGTCATCGCCATACTGGCGTATCACCCGGCGTGATGGTATGGAGTGCCACTGGTTCCACGTCTCGGTCACCTCTTTTTCGCATTACATTTCAGATGCGTCAGGGCCCGTGGCTCCACGCTTCATTCCATCCCTGCGAAACCCTACATTTCAGCAGGATAATGCACGACCGCATGTTGCAGGTCCTGTACGGGCCTTTCTGGATACAGAAAACGTTCGACTGTTCCCCTAGCCAGCACATTCTCCAGATCTCTCACCAACTGAAAAGATCTAGTCAATGGTGGCCGAGCATCTGGCTCATCACAATACGCCAGTCACCGCTCTTGATGAACTGTGGTAGCCATTTATCACAAAGCGAAAAAAGTGGTCCAACTAAAACATTCATATTTCTTTACGTACTACACGAATATGTAAAAAAAAACGCATCTGATATGCGTTTAACCTATGGCAGCGCCATGTAGCGGGCCAACCATAACGCCATCTGGTTTCCTCCTTCAAGCTAGACAAGTTTCGTTTTTTGCAGTTTTTTTCATTTATCGCTTATTTCGTGAGATATTTGGCAATGTCACTATCAATCGACCACCCTTTATATATACATACATATATATATATATATATATATATATATATATATATATATATATATATATATATACTTGGCTGGAAATTCCGGTTACAGGCTTCTAGGGCTTGTAGAGGGGAGTGAGTAGATCGTATTTTGAATAGAAACCCATGTCCGGAAACGTCACCCTACGAGACTACAAGTTACAAAGTTACAGGCGCGGGCTTCTGTAAATGTAAGTATACATGAGGTAATTCCGTGATGATGTTACAGACGTCCTAGGATGATGGAGTGTTGGTAACTTTCAGAGGCGGTAGTATGGACAAAAACAAGAAAAAATGCCCAATAGACGTGGGCTCTAAAGTCCATTCCGTAACAGCTATGAACACTTGCTCAATAGACGAGATGTGTTTCACGTTAGTCAAGATGAACGAATGGTCATAGCTCCTCAGGTATGCATTTTAGAGCCCACGTTTATTGGACATTTTTTTCTTGTTTTTGTCCATATTACCACCTCTGAAAGTTACTAACCCTACAATCTTCGCAACACAAAAACCGGTACACGTATTCAACTGTCTGAGATATCAGAACGGTTTTCGTTTTTGACTTTCGACTCGTTCGTTTCCGGTACAGGGATCCCTACTTCAAATTAATACATTTATCGTTCTCCATCATCCTAGAAAGTCTGTAACATCATCACGGAATCACCCCGTCTATACGTACATTTACAGACGCCCGCGCCTGTAACTATGACGCTCTGTAGTCTCGTTGGGTGACGTTTCCGGACATGGGTTCGTACAATCTAGCTTCTGCAGCATTTCCGTGCAATAATGTGTTCGTTGCACGTGGGTATTGTAGCAGTACTGTTACATGTTTATTACCTTGTAAAAAATCATAATTTAAATATTTAAATACAGTGCATTAATATGATCTTAGTAAATGAGTGTTGTAAAATGATCTTTTCAAGTAGTGTTCATAAAAAAATGACGATCATTCCACTTGGGACCTGTGGAAAGTACATTAATTTATTAGTTTTAGTTGTAAATACTTCGCATGTATTATTGTTTTTCTGACATGTTCTACACCCTGCAGAACCTACTCACTACGGATCAATTGGAATGAAAGTAAATTTAATCTAATGTAATGTAAACTGACAAGCCTGCTAGCCCAGAAATACCGTCCTACCTGCCCTCACCTTCCGCCATGACTAGCCTATTATATCCTAGCGCCACAAAAGTTTAAAAAATATGACATTGTGACACCGAAAGCCAGCAATAAATAGAACCACCTTTCCTCCACCAGAATCAGTGTCGCCCTGAGGAAGGCCGTTGTAATACGGTCGAAACATTGGTTAAAAGTTTATAATTATTCATACACTGCTGCTGTTCAACACTTACAAGAATTTTAATCACCATACCACCGAACGCCGAAACCTAGTTAGTTATGAACTGCATTGCTATTTAATTTTTAATTTTTTTTACCTACGAGGGTTGGAACTTTAATAGTGGCAACTATTTATTTACAGCTCGTACAAAATAGGTAGGAGTTTCAAAGTTTTACTGACCTTCAAAGTAGTCACCACGATTGTGCATAACTCGTTGCCAGCGATGTGGAAATCGTAGGATATTCTTAGCAGTGCCAGTTGTGTTGACAGTTCGATCGGCGCGGTCTATAGCCCGACAAATTTTTAGTAGTTCTGAAGCGAATGGCGCCAAGTGTTTCCTTCAATTTAGGAATAGAGTTAAACTCACAAGGGCTTAAGTCAGGGGAGTGCAGTAGGTGGTATAGTACGTAGCAGCCCAATCAGTCAAACAAATCAGTAACAGCTTGCACTGTACGTGATTGAGAATTTTCCTGCAAAATGATGGTCAGGTCCTGCAGAAAGTGTCATCACTTCTGTCTCTAAGCTGGTCGTAGGCTGTGTTCCAAAAACGAACATCGTAGAGACAGAAGAGATGACACGTTGTGCAGGACCTGACCTTCATTTTGCAGGACAATGCTCAAGCAAGTACAATGCAAGCCTGTGGGGCTGCTAAGTGCTGTACCATCTACTGCACTCCCCTGACTTAAGCCCTCGTCAATTCAACTCGATTTCTAAACTCAAGGAAACACTTCGCGACAATAGACCGCGCCACTCGAATTGTCAACACAACTGGCAGTGATGAGAGTGTCCTACACTTCCACATCGCTGGCAACGGGTTATACACAATGCTGGTGACTGCGTTGAAGGTCAGTAAAACCTTGAAACACGTATCTATTTTGTATGAGCTGTAAATAAATAGTTGCAACTATTAAAGTTCCAACTCTCGTATCTTTTATTTTCTAGTGTCACTTACATATATTTACAATGTGACTAGTTTCGATCAACCTCGATCATCTTCAGGTCCATGCAATTACCGCAGCTCCAGCTACACGGCCGTGAAAAGAAAAGGAACACCTTCAAGAGCAAGGTCACTTCATTAACAGTTGACTTGACAAGTAGTTCATCATTGTAGTAGCATATGAGAAGAAACTGATACGAAGTGAAACACACATGTAACAGTAAAGGACGCCCAAACAATGGTACCAGTACACTGTGTCGGCAGCGCAGGAGTCTGTTCTCGCAGGCAGACGCTCAAAAAGTTACCAAATGGCGCATCCGACGTTAGATATTCCAAAGCATCATGCGCCATTTGTCGCTATTCGGCACTGGTTCTTGCAGGACCTGGATAACGTTTAAGTCCTCGCTTGGTCACGTCAATACGTGTACAGTTCGCGGGAGACCTAGTGACATTGCTAACCAAGGCACTTGTACACAGCGGAGAGCACGTTGTATCACGGTAATCTTATGTGCACTGTCCTTCTGGGAAAGCATATCACTTGCGAGTCATAGAAATTGCAGTGGTAGTTGGATATCAACCTGTGCAATGTAGCGATCACTGTTTAGTTTACCCTGTAGAAAAACCAGAAGTTACTGCGAGATGCAGCTGGTGGACCCCACACAATGAAACCTGGGATGGTACCTGTGTGTCGTGAGCGAATGCGCTCTGGAGTAGGCAACTGACCAGATCTACGACATACCCGTGTACGTCCATAACTAGCATGCAGACGGAGTCTACTCTCATCACTGAGCAGAGCGCCATTGCACCCTCCAGTCAACACTTTCACGACACCAGAGTAACCATGCTTCGCGGTCTTGTGGTGTCAATGGCAGCCTAGCCAAAGACAAACGCGGTGTGACTCCTGCTGCAAGCAGACGATCCCCGGTGGTCCCTGATGACACAGCAAGTGCAATGCCTGCCCGGAATCCGTCTCTGGATAATGCTTTGTCAGCCACCGCTGCTCGCCCAATGGATCGATCTTGTACATCTGTAACACCTCACGTGCAGAACCCGATCTTCGGATGTGGGAATGTTCCACAGACGACAGTTGAAAGGAGCGATACACCGCCGATACACTGCGGTGAACTCGTGCAATAATCCGTCGCTACTTCCATACAGATTCGAACAGGCCCACAATGGGACCTCTTCAATTGGTTGACGCTGTTAAAAGCGAGTACATGCTCTTAGATTGTCTTAGATTCTTTCAGTGTATCAGAATGCAAGAGGGCGTTATCAAAAAAAAAATGGTTCAAATGGCTCTGAACACTACGCGACTTAACGTCTGAGGTAATACGTCCCCTAGTACTTAAAACTATTTAAACCTAACTAACCTAAGAACAACACACATCCATGCTCGAGGCAGGCTTCGAACCAGCGACAGTAGCGGTCGCAGGGTTTCAGACTGTAGCGCCTAGAACCGCTCGGCCACAGCGGCAGGCAGAAAGTGCACAGATAGGCCTCACGAGCAACTTCTGAACGCCGCTGACCGTCACAATTGTATCACTAACATAGCCACTCCGTATGTACATGTCATAACGTTGTGCCACTGAACACATGCTGGAGGGTGTTAAATTTTTTATGGGCAGCGTACGTACGTCTGAAGATGAATCAGGGAAGAAGTCATACTGTGAAAATCTGCAGCAGAGACTGGAATGTATAGATTCAATTTTTTTGGGAAGTATCAACACCTGGTTTTTGTTATCGAGTACTTCCCTTTTAATATCGAAATTGTTATACACGATACTTCTCAAAAACTAATACCAATACTTCATAGCAGCTGTCGTATCAAATGATCCACTTACTTAGAACAGTTTTAATATGTATCCAGAATTTAGCCCCTTGACTCAATCGTGACACTTTCAACAATTGAACGTGTGAGCACCAACAGGATAACAAATGAACGAGCTCTGTAAGTCCGAGAGACAGAGTGAGTATATAAAAACACTTGCGACGCCACGTCAATCTTTACAACGTTTCGTTCGCAGTTCATTCATTTGGAACCTTCTCTTTCTGAGAACTAAAATTGCTTCTTTGTTTTTATATTGTTGTTTAAAATGGTTCAAGGTTGTTGATTCAGCAGAAAATAGGACCCAGCAACAGTGAAGCCTGACAGTTTTTTTTGAGAAACTAGATGTTCACTAACTGAGGTGCAAAATCTATTTCAGAAATTTGATCTTTTTGGAAAATGCTTGAAACGTGACAATCCATTAAAGAAAACTCTCTACCACAACAGAAAGGTAAAATTATTTGCTTAACAAGATGATGGAGTGGATCGTGACGTAGATGCCAGACAGGCGAAGGTCAAGAAATGTAGTTCTGAGATAATTTAGTTTCAGAAATTAAGGAATTCGGAAACTGACCTAGGAATTCATGTTTCACCGATGTGATCTGCCACGATAAGCTCGAATAGCCGGAAAAGATCACTTACAGATTTTTGGAGTTATAGGCTGTTTTTTGAGATCGGTTTGCACTGTTCTACCAAACACGGGCACATTTTATACTGCTTCTTACAAAATTCACCCCGGGTGTGTACGTATGTGCATGTACAACTCCTAAAATATCGATCTACTGTGGTTTCTTTCCAGAACTGTACACGGAAAAATTTTTCAGTTTCACTTCTCGGTAAATCACTCTTTAATATCCGACCGAAATCGCGGCTGAAATTTTGAGTACTGATACATTCATTTCAAAAACCAAAATGGAAAAATTTTAGCCGATGGACAATATCTAATCTTTCGTACGATACTAAATATCGATTGCCGGCAGTCGATACGGTATCCCGAGCCACAAGCCCTATCCCAGGTAATGTCATGTAACGTTAAATACGCGGACAACACTGCATATGAGGATATCATCACCTACGACTGAAATACTTCAGAAGGCAATTGTGGGACACTTGGCACTTACCTCCCATATCCAGTAGCACTCGTGAATGGAGTCTCCGTAATGGTTTCAGCTTCACTGTTTCCCACTAGGGTCGTTTCGTTAAACATATAGCTGCTAAACTGAATGCATAATTCTTAAATGAATACAAAATCGCGAAGATGAAATAAAGAGGCGAAACACAGCCAGTAGTTCGTGCCAAATTAGGGCTACTGCCCAGCACGATGATGTTGACAATCGTGTACGACAAGTGATATCGTGCTTGAATGTTCTCGATGCCTACGCTGTCGAATTGTGATACAAAATCTCTCCGAGATGCAAGGCGCCTACAGCATCAAGCAGTGTCGTTTCAAGACTACCTCCTAGATCAGTGGTTCCTAACTTGGGGGTAATTGTCCCCTAAGAGGGGAAAAAACTATTCGATTCTATTCCGATCACTAAATTAAATTACACTACTGGCCACTACACCACGAAGAAGACGTGCTACAGACGCGAAAATTAACCGACAGGAAGAAGATGCTCCGGTATGCAAATGATTAGCATTTCAAGGCATTCACACAAGGACATCTACAACGTGCTGACATAAGGAAAGTTTCCAACCGATTTCTCGTACACAAACAGCAGTTGACCGGCGTTGCCTGGTGCAACGCTGTTGTGATGCCTCGTGTAAGGAGCAGACATGCGTACCATCACGTTTCCGACTTTGATAAAGGTCGGAGTGTAACCTATCGCGATTACGGTTTATCGTATCGCGACATTGCTGCTCGCGTTGGTCGAGATCCAATGACTGTTAGCAGAATGTGGAATCGGTCGTTTCAGGAGGGTAATACGAAACGCTGTGCTGGATCCCAACGGCCACCAGTCGAGATGACAGGCATCTTATCCGCAGGGCTGTAACGGATCGTGCAGCCACGTCTCGATGCCTCAGTCAACAGATGGGGGCGTTTGCAAGACAACAAACATCTGCACGAACAGTTCGACGACGTTTGCAGCAGCATGGACTATCAGCTTGGAGACCATGGCTGCGGTTACCCTTGACCCTGCATCACAGACAGCAGCGCCTGCGATGGTCTACTCTACGAACCTTGGTGCACAAATGGCAACGTCATTTTTTCGGATGAATCCAGGTTCTGTTTACAGCATAATGGTGGTCGCATCCGTGTCTGGCGACATCGCGGTGAACGCACATTGGAAGCGTGTATTCGTCATCGCGATACTGGCGTATCACCCGGCGTGATGGTATGGAGTGCCACTGGTTCCACGTCTCGGTCACCTCTTCTTCGCATTACATTTCAGATGTGTTAGGACCCGTGGCTCTACGCTTCATTCGATCCCTGCGAAACCCTACATTTCAGCAGGATAATGCACGACCGCTTGTTGCAGGTCCTGTACGGGCCTTTCTGGATACAGAAAATGTTCGACTGCTGCCCTGGCCAGCACATTCCCCAGATCTCTCACCAACTGAAAACGTCTGGTCAATGATGGCCAGGCAACTGGCTCATCACAATACTCCAGTCACTACTCTTGATGAACTGTGGTATAGTGTCGAAGCAGCATGGGCAGTCGTAGCTGTACACGCCATCGAAGCTCTGTTTGACTCAATGCCCAGACGTACCAAGGCCGTTATTACGGCCATAGGTGGTTGGTCTGGTTACTGATTTCTCAGGATCTATGCACCCAAATTGCGTGAAAATGTAATCACATGTCAGTTCTAGTAGAATATATTTGTTCAATGAATAGCCGTTTATTTCTTCTTGGTGTAGCAACTTTAATGGCCAGTAGTGTATTTTCATAAGATCATTATTATTATCACAGTTTTGTATAATTCTAATGTTGATTATATAAGTGATTAATAACTACTTTTTCTCAATAATTAGCATTAACACGATGGAGTTTACAGGTTCCTCAAATAGTGCTTTGTCCAGTTCATCGCTGCTGATAAGAGTCAGACATATACGTAAGAATTACTAAATATCTAAAAAAAATTATCCTACAAATTGTAGACAAAGCATTAACAACATGAAGGTTCCAGTTTCTGCTAGTTCAGAAGTAAGGACTGCAGCAATCAACTGAATTACGAGCAGTAAGTAAATGGACACATTTTAATTTGGTTGATGTTAACTTGTGTTTGCAGTGTGGAGGTGAAGGAAGTGTCGGAATGGAGAGGAGTAATGCAGGGAAAGTACGTCTTGGAAAGAGTATATCTACCCTCACCGTGGATAGTCAGCATTCTTGTCTGTGAGTAGCACTTGCGTTGCACCACAATTCCTTCGATATTCATTGTAAAATACACACACACACACACACACACACACACACACACGCACACATACATGCAAACACGAATACACACACATATTAAATATCATTCATATTTCATCATTTTAAAAATAAAAGTATTGCAAGAAAAGTCTTTCATTCTACACTTTAGTTAGACGCTAAGGTTGGTAATAATGTGGGGGAACATGAGGGCAGTGGTGGGGGAAGGTAGGGGGGGTAGGGCGGTGATACTGGCTAATGACTAATTGCACTTTGGGGCAATGGTCCAAGACAGGTTAGGTTTGGATCCACTGTCCTTAACTGTCACCCACTAACCAAACGAATCCCGGAATTGTATATCTTCTGCTCTCCTTTATTAATTCTGCCTGGTAGTGGCTCCAAATTGACGAGCAATTCTGATGAATCGGGATAACAAATGTCTTGTGTAATGCAATTTTTGTAGGAGAATTAACACTTCCTCAGAATTCTTCCGATGAATCTCTGTCTTGGGTTTGTCTTTTCCTACGCCTAGTTTTTTTCTTGGTCCCACATTTGGTGTCTCCAGAAGCATACTCCTCGTTACTCTACAGTTTTCAGTGATTCATATCCCTTCATCTAATTGAACAATAACCAGCCTTCCCACCCATTCAAGCGTGAAACATTACACAGGCTGGTCAGTCAGAAGCGGCCTGAAGAGAGTACAATGAAGTTGCAGAATAGATTTTGCTTATAAATAATTGTTAAGAAAAAATAATTCAATACGTTGCGCCATTTTCGAATTAATTTATATTGAAGTTAGCCACTCAGGACGGCGTATGCAAATTCAAACGGCAGTTACTGTCAACTGTTGTCACAGAGTAGCTGATGGCACACGACGCCGCTCACCCTTTCATCGGCTTATCCTTATTACCGTCCCATGTCCAATTTTTGCATCGCTCTTGTGTTCGGTTTTAGGAAACCACACGTTTGGCGACGCCATCTCTGGTGGGCAGATTAAGCGAACACGTACTGCACTGGTGCACTCGGCAGTTTACCTGTCATGTGACACATTGTCATCCGACCATGTCTTCCGGTGCTCCAGTTTTTTCGTCATGTGGTTCATTTCCAGATTCTGTGGACATACTGTGGCAGTGTCTATGATTAAAACTATACTCAGTGTGTTCAAACTGTCTGTTAGAAGAGTAATATCTAGTTAATATGGGACAATTGGTTCTATGTATAAGTTCTTCATTTTACGATGGTGTATATCCTGATCATTTCGACGCCAGTTTGCAAAATGAAGTTCATATCGTTCTGAAAGTTTTACGCTACGATTCTAGCGCCCTACAACTGTTCAGATTTATTGTGTTCACATCCGGCACAAGGTCTTATTACTTCACTTTTTTGATCCACAATTATATTTATTCAAGAGTTTCTCAGTTTCTCTTCCATGAAAAGACCTGAATGAAGGGGCAGTTAAGCTGGGAAATTTTTCCTCTGTTTCTTGTACAAGTTGCCTCAAAGAGAGCAGCACACACTGGAGACGGGAATTATTCACATAGAGTCGACAACTTTGATCTACATAGTATCAAGTTATTTTATCGGTATCAGGACTTCAGTTTTTCGAGCTATGATAGCAATTACTTAATTCAGTTTCAGTTGATTACATCACGAATTTGAATGTGAAACCTTTTCTCATAGTTCGATGTAACGAGATTTGCCCCTACTGACCAGCTGCATGACTTTATTTATAAATGTTGTTAGGAGGACGACCTTGCGTCAAGCAAAACACTGTGCCCGATTTAGCTACTCCGTACTGTATATGGTTCACAAGTGTAATTCACGCAGCGCGAGTAATTTATATTCATCGGACAGCTAAATAAGTTATTTCGTCTGGTATACGTAGCGTAACGAAGATTAAAATGTAAATATGACGATGTATGCTGCCAATCTACATGAATATTTTTACGTTATTCTTAAATGTTGATCTTCAGAACACCGGGTAAACACTTACGGACTGCGGTTTTTGTCCTTGAAATGTTCCCTTGTGCGTAAACAAGGACTTCTTGTTATACATGTTTCAAAGTCTTACAATTGCAGAAACCTGAAGATTCAGTCTGTCTTGCTACGGTAACTGGTGTGTAGTAACCCTTTTTTAAAATCCTCTCATTAACTTTTCTCTAGAAGACAGTACTCTGCACCTTAATGTACCGTAACCTAGTGGACGTAAATATTTTTTGATCCAATCTGGGTTAAGAAACAGGGACAGTGGCCGGTATTTTAGAACTGCAATGCGTAATCCCTTTTGATGCTGAAGGAACGGAAACAGAGAGGCAACTACCCGTTATTTCGAATGTTATTCTCACCAGTGGCCCCTACCAATTTTTTCATTGACACCAATATGCAGGATGATGAACAGAAGCTAAAACAATGAAAAATACGTGACTGAAGCCTTTGTTAGATAATAAGAGTAACAAATAAGAAAGGACTACCCTCCAGAACAGCGAGAAAGCCGGTCAGTCCCTTACATACGCTCAATGATGTTTGAGAGAACTGTCGGGAGACACTTATCAAATTACGTCTAGATTCTTAGCGATTCGATACGAGAGGAGGATAACGTTGCTTATCAACTGATGTTTGACATTCCTGCACTCCACAGCGCAGAGCACGCATGAGGCGTTGGGAATAATAAAACGAGAAGTGATATGGTGCTGGCTGCCGCTATTTAAGTCCCTTGAACAGGCTGAGACATCACAGCGTCGGCATTATATGTCAGCAGACATGAAGACTCTGGTGAGTGCCTCACACATTCACGCAACAAGCGGTGTTTCGTTAATTTCACTGTATCCGCATGGCACAGTGTTTCTAAGTCACAGTTCTCTTTTGTCTTAAAGGGGACATACATTTTACAACGAATAGAAATTTAAGCAATTTTTGAAGCAGTTATATCTCTAATTAAGACATTAACGCTACATAATACATAAAAATGTGCAACCGAAAAAAGCACTGACAGGCTTTCTTTTATTACCCATTTCATGACATATGATAGCTCAGAACTGCCTATCATCTTTACACGTATTGAAAACGTACTGACCGAGCGAGGTGACGCAGTGGTTAGCACACTGGACTGGCATTCGGGAGGACGACGGTTCAAAAGCTCCAGTGTTCTGAGCTTGGTCGCACGAATGTTTTGTATGTAATTAATTCGATGGCACTTTCGTAGTACTCTACCAATGAAGAGTAAACTGTCACATACGGCTGAGTGTATATGACGGTAACATTTCATAAGCCTACAAGCGGTTGGATTCAAATGTCTGTTTGAACTCTTCGACTCTTAAGTGTGACTCATTAATATTTTAGTGTTAAGAGACAATTGGATGTTTTTCTTTCTTTTTCTTCTTCTTTTTTACCAGAAAAACTTTAAGTATCTCACCATTTAAAGCAATATTAGCACCATTTTCAAATCGTAACAAGATCGAGTCAATATTTGTTCGGCACTTCTTGCACATTACTTCGTTACTATAACTCTGCGTAATGTCTGACGTTACTATCAATATTTTCTGGCTATTAATACTCAACAGGAAAAAGCAAGTGTACTAATACACTTTACTGCGACACATCTGAAGATACTGCCCTCTCGATAATGCTTCATCCAAGATAGCATGCTTTATCCTTCATACAAGAAATCCTCAATCCAGCCACGAACCTCGTTTGATTTGCCATACGTTCGTACTTTCGAAAACCAGCGAATGTGTGCTTTTCGGAAGACAAGAAATGCTGCATCTAATTGTCCCTTTGACCTATGGCTTTCAGAATGTCACACAACAAAAGTACCAGTTCAGCTTAACGTGATCAATATTTTGTAATCCATACTGGTTGGCACGGAGGTAATTCTATTCGAGATACCTCATATATTTGCTCTCCGAGTATGTTCTAGTGTGTCAAGGTCCTTCATTAGCTACAGTATCAAGTATCTTTTTACAATATGATATCAATCAATTTTACACGTATATTTCCATCGTTAACAGTGCGAAACAAGTTGTCTAATGGATAAGGGCAGGAAACATCAGTAGAGGACATCACCGCTGCCAACTATCCCGTTTCTACATCTACATCTACATCTACATCCATACTCCGCAAGCCACCTGACGGTGTGTGGCGGAGGGTACCTTGAGTACCTCTATCGGTTCTCCCCTCTTTTCCAGTCTCGTATTGTTCGTGAAAAGAAAGATTGTCGGTATGCCTCTGTGTGGGCTCTAATCTCTCTGATTTTATCACCATGGTCTCTTCGCGAGATATACGTAGGAGGGAGCAATATGCTGCTTGACTTCTCGGTGAAGGTATGTTCTCGAAACTTCAACAAAAGCCCGTACCGAGCTACTGAGCGTCCCTCCTGCAGAGTCTTCCACTAGAGTTTATCTATCATCTCCGTAACGCTTTCGCGATTACTAAATGATCCTGCAACGAAGCGCGCTGCTCTCCGTTGGATCTTCTCTATCTCTTCCATCAACCCTATCTGGTAAGGATCCCACACTGCTGAGCAGTATTCACGCACTGGGCGAACAAGCATACTTTAACTTACTTCCTTTGTTTTCGGATTGCATTTCCTTAGGATTCTCCCAATGAATCTCAGTCTGGCATCTGCTTTACCGACGATCAACTTTTTATGATCATTCCATTTTAAATCACTCCCAATCCGTGCTCCCACATAATTTATGGAATTAACTGCTTCCAGTTGCTGACCTGCTATATTGTAGCTAAATGATAAGGCATCTTTCTTTCTACGTATTCGCAGCACATTACACTTGTCTACATTGAGATTCAATTGCCATTCTCTGCACCATGCGTTAATTCGCTGCAGATCCTCCTGCGTTTCAGTACAATTTTCCATTGTTACAACCTCTCGATATACCACAGCATCATCCGCAAAAAGTATCAGTGAACTTCCGATGTTATCCACAAGGTCACTTATGTATATTGTGAATAGGAACGGTCCTACGACACTCCCCTGCGGCACACCTGAAATCACTCTTACTGCGGAAGACTTGTCTCCATTGAGAATGACATGCTGCGTTCTGTTATCTAGGAACTCTTCAATCATACAATTGGTCTGATAGTCCATATGCTCTTACTCTGTTCATTAAACGACTGTGGGGAACTGTATCGAACGCATTGCGGAAGTCAAGAAACAAGGCATCTACCTGGGAACCCGTGTCTATGGCCCTGTGAGTCTAGTGGACGAATAGCGCGAGCTGGGTTTCACACGATCGTCTTTTTCGAATCCCATTCCTACCGAGTAGATTTCTAGTCTCCAGAAAAATCATTATACTCGAACACAATACGTGTTCCAAAATTCTACAACTGATCGACGTTAGAGATATAGGTCTATAGTTCTGCACATCTGTTCGACGTCCCTTCTTGAAAACGGGGATGACCTGTGCCCTTTTCCAATCCCTTGGAACTGTACGCTCGTCTAGAGACCTACGGTACACCGCTGCAAGAAGGGGGGCATGTTCCTTCGCGTACTCTGTGTAAAATCGAACTGGTATCCCATCAGGACCAGCGGCCTTTCCTCTTTTGAGCTATTTTAATTGTTTCTCTATCCCTCTGTCGTCTATTTCGATATCTACCATTTTGTCATGTGTGCGACAATCTAGAGAAGGAACTACAGTGCAGTCTTCCTCTGTGAAACAGCTTTGGAAAAAGACATTTAATATTTCGGCTTTTAGTCTGTCGTCCTCTGTGTGTGTTGGATGCGTACATGCGTTAGGTGTGTCCGTGGGTTGTACTTTGCATCATTACTCACGTAATAAATGATTTCTCATATAGGGATAGGTTCTGTTCATAATGGAAGTATCACAGTGCCATTTTGTTCGCCAACTGTGTGAAAAACCACTATGACTCGTTTTTGTTACAGGTTCTTCTGGCCGCAGTGCTTGCAGCTGCCTTCGCCAGGCCTGGTGGCGTGGCTAAACATGCACACTCACCATGTTCGCCAAAAAGGGGGACATCCGGCACTGTCATCCCAAAAGACAGAATTGGAGCTGTCGTACAAAAAGTAGATGCTGCAATAGTTAATAGTGAATGGGTCCGGTCTGAAATGGCCGTCACCAAAGTGTCAAATTTGTCTCCTTATCCTGAAAACCCTGACAGTTCCTCAGAGAGTAAACCGAACGCCAACCATGAGATAGGTCTGGCTTCTGGAGGGAGACTGCCCTCACCCAGCTCCAACAGTCCGTCTACAACGCCGTCAGCTCTTAAGAATGTTGCTAGTTTCGAGGAAACTTTCAGCTCAGAAACGTCCAACCTGTCGCTTCACCCTGAAAAATCTGTAAGTCACTCAGAGAGCAAACTGAAAGGCAACTGTAAGATAGGCCTCTCTTCTGATGGCAGGTTGCCTTCACCTAGCTCCAACACACCGTTTGCAGTCTCGTCATCCCCTACGAATGCTGCTAGTGTCGAAGATATTGACAGCTCCGAAACGTCCAACTCGTCTCCTTCCACCGAAAAGCCTAACAGTTCCTCAGGGAGCAAGCAGAACCCCAACCACAAGATTGGTCTCGCTACAGATGGTAAACTGCCTTCAGCTGGCTACAATAGCCCGTCTGAAATGTCGTCAAATTCTAAGGATGCTGCTAGCCTCCGGAATACTGACAGTTCCGAAATGTCCGATCTATCTCCTTACCCTAATAGACCTGACCGTCCATCAGAGAGCAATCTGAACACCAGTCGTAAGACAGGTCTCGCTGCTGGTGGCAAATTACCCTCACCTACCTCCAACAGTCCGTCTCTAATGTCGTCAACACCTAAGACAGCCGCTGGTCTCGAAAGTACTGATAGTTCCGAAACGTCCATCTCGTCTCCTTCCGCCGAAAAATCTGATAGTTCCTCAGAGAGCACGTTTGATGCCAACCGAAAGGTAGACCTCGCTTCTGGTGACAAATTGCCCTCAGCAAGCTCCAGAACCCCGTCTGAAACGTCGTCAACCCCTACGACTGCTGAGAGACATCAGGATACTGATAGCTCCGAAACTTCCAACTCGGTTCCTTCCTTCAAAAGACCTTGCAGCCCCCCTGAGAGCATGATGGAAGACAACAGTTCATCGGATCTGTCTTCTGGTGGTAAACTGCCCTTACCTGGCACTGTGTGTCCTCCTCCAAAATCGCCATCTGTTAAGAATACAAACAATCTCCCAAAATTTCAATCCTCCGATGTTTCTCAGTCCGACAACGAGGCCAAAGATCACTTACCTATCAGTAACGCATTTCAGAATTTTCCTGGAAGTAGCTTGCTAGCTAGTTCTTCTGTTAAGACCCAAGAAAGCGTTTCCAAAAGTCCGGGTAATTTTGCCAGTATAGAGAGCTCCACTGCATCTGTCAACAATCCTAGAGCCGATTCATCAGACAGCACCTCCTTTGGAGATCTCCCTGTCCGCAACGTTCCACCAAGTCCGTCTGCTGACCCCCATGCAGATTCTCCTCCTGCTGTCTCCCCACGCTATCCCACCAGTCACATTGCTCCTGCTGCACCTACCACTACTGTTCTCAACCTGAAGGATGCCTACAATTACTGGCCTTACAGCAGTCTTCTCTACAACCATCCACCCAACACGTTCATCGTCAGCGTACCCCTGACAGCGATGTGCTCTCCTCCCAGCTCTAACAACGCCATGTTTGGTCTTCCCATAAGCAGTCCGTTTGCTGATCTTCCCGCCCATAGATTCTCACCTGACCTTACTGCTCTCTCCAACAATATTATGGACGCAGTACAGGGTGCAGCTGTGGCAAACTGGCTGGCCAACTATGCTGTGATTCCACAACAGCTCTCACTGGATGAATTTAATAAGGTGAGAAATTAGCTCTAAGATTAAATACATAAATTTGTTCTCCTGTGTAACGAACTTTTACAACACTCGTTCCTCTGAAGAGCTTAACGTTTAAACACTAACAAAATTTTTTTCTGTACCACAGCCAAGCGGACTGCACATAGCATACTTGCGTTTGAAGTACATCTTTAAGCATTACTTGCATTGCCATAAAGAAAAGTAAAAAGAAACTATTTAATGTGGCTGTGATTAGATGGTTCTACAGTAATAACTATCAATACAACATTAATGTTTCCATCTTAGAGTTAGGTAGCATACTTTACATAAACAAATCGAAAAGTGAGGTCCGATCAGGTGCAAAGTGGAAACCACAGCAAAAATCCGTTCAAGCTCTGCACATACGTGTGGGCAGTGTCTCCGGTATCTCTGCCGATCGCGTCACGTCGCTCTTTTCTGAGCGCACAGTGAGCACGAAAAGATGCCTGGATAAAAAGTATGAGGGCCTAGTGAGAGATTTCGCCTGACGTTATGCAGCCCTCATAACATAATTGTCATGCGTTTCCTTCTTCATGACAATTCACGTCCGCACGCTACAGGGGCAATAAAGATGTTCCTGCAGCGTCTTCCATGGGATGTCTTTGATCACTCGTGATACATCGCGTAATTCGCTCCCTCTGAGTTTCATCTCTGCTGACATGAACCGCTGGCTATAAAGAAAACATTTTGGCACAGACAACGAGCTCTAGACCAGCGTAGAGAATTGGCAGAAAGCGCAGGCGGCTGCCTTCTATGACGAGTGTATTGCAAAGTTGGTCCGCCACTACGACAAATGTCTACATCGGAGTGGTGACTACACAGAGCAGCAGCTACAGGACGTAGCTAACTATTACAATAAAAACATTTTTGATTAACACGGTGGTTTCCTTTTTGGGAGTGATCGGACTATTTTACGAAGAGTACTCATAGTTATAACATTATTCATAGCATTAGCCTCTGGAAGCAGTCTTGTCTTACATTACATTCTAATCATCTGCCCTCCGTTGGTGCATCCAAAACCAACCAGGAAACGCTTTTCTCTATCATCACTAACGCATTTGGTATACATATTACCTTTGATATACAGTACAAATAACTTCTCTAGATTTATTTAAGCATTCCAGTGTTTGCTTGTGGTACGATTCAGACGAAACTGCATGAAACCTAGTCAAATTGTCAACCTTATATTCGCCTTGATGCTGGTATCCAGTGCTTGTCAAACGACAATCTCACATACACTACGTTACCAAAATCTCATAAAAGAAATGGATTGATAGGATAAAACAATAACGCTCTCTTGCTGGCGATAATCGTTTCAGTGCATGTGGAGAAATCCTTGCTTTGGCATACTTTTCCTGATTATTTAATAAATCATTTACAGTTGTTTGTGTATTTATTTTAACAATAACAGAAATATAGTCAGTCTCGGCATCAAGAGCTACATAACTGTTTGTCACATGTTATTTTGAGTATCTGTATAATTTGTTATTTATTTCATAAGCAATTTTTAATTAATATGTCAATAATAATTTTATACATATAGTAATAATTTTAGTGAGTCCGCTTAGGTATCAATAAATCTACACTGAATGGAGATATTTTGTGGCAAGTCTAGAGGCAGTTTTAATGATTTCAGTGAATCTGTTAAGTTTTACTTTTAATATAGTTCCTGGACCCTTTTTGCCTTGCTTTCTTAAGCATGCCGCAGCACGCTCTTCCACTTACCACATCGTCATTTACAAATAGCTGAGCCGCCATAATTTGCCTAGCTACCTCCACGTCCCCTTAAAGATCACTGCTGTAGCCTTGTCCTCTGCCTATAATAGTAACAGGTCAACCACACACCACTCAACCAAAGATTCTACATTCAAATACAACTGTTAGTGAACATGTCCCTCGTAATATGACACAGTACTTTCCTCAACGTATTAAGGAGATAGTAGGCTGTAATTAACGCATCAAAGGAAAACTACTACCAAAAAAAAATCTAGGCTAAAGCACGAGAAATGCAATTGCTTCTAGCCGATTATTAACACTCGAAACTCTTTAGAGCTTCCTTACGGCAATGACTTCACAGCATAAGTTACATTATTTCAGATCGTGTTTTGAAAAACTTCCAAATCATACGCAGCACTCACGAGGAAGCTTCAGCGCAATGATGGACGTATCAATATTAACGGACGGTACTTTGAACAACTGATTCACGGAAGTGGATTGCCTAGGCTACGCCTAGTATGTGTTGATTTCGTGTGTGCTCCCACGGTTAATATACTGTGAGGAGTTGCAGTAAATGGACAAGTACAAATGGCGTAATCGGATCCACGGCCACACTACATATTTTCTTCTCCCCGGTGTGAGGAACGTGTCCTGTAAATCTGGTAGTAATGTTTACTTACATTCAGTGAAGTTTCCGGGTGCTTTGTACCCAGATGTGGGGTCTCCACTCGGCAAAAACTTTGAAAATGGGAAGCTCAGGATCATAAGTAATATGGAACATAATTATTTCCTGTAATTACTTACACAGTGGTGTCATGAGTGCTCTCCCAGCGCTGTGGAAACTGCCCGGTGTGTGACTTAAGCTGTAACTGAAGTGTGGTTGAATTGGCTCTGAGTACTATGGGACTTAACATCTGAGGTCATCAGTCCCCTAGAACTTAGAACGACTTAAACCTAACTAACCTAAGGACATCACACACATCCATGCCCGAGGCAGGATTCTAACCTGCGACCGAAGCGGTCGCGCGGTTCCAGACTGAAGCGCCTAGAACCGTTCATCCACAGCGGCCGGCTAACTGAGTGTGACAAGTAATTTATTAGAAATATGGCATGAGAGCAGAGCATCTGCATCTGAATATTACGCCCTCAGTCATCATAACCTGCTTCACTTTTTCGGAAATAATTTTGTTTCTGCCTTGTTTCTGATATTATTTCACAACTACACTTTGCTTATTTCTTAGTTTAGAGGCCGGAGATCATGAAAAGGTATTCATGCACGCTGAAGCCATCTTAAAAGTGACATCGTTTTACCTGCCACAGTCATGACTCAGGACACAATTAACATGTACGTCATCACTGTCAAATGATCTTAGTTCCATGACAGATCGCGTCTGGCAAGCATGAGCCCTCGGTAATTGGTCTTTCGGTTCAATTCTCTCTATCAGTCTTCTTTCTTATAGGGTGTGGCCTACAGCGACATTCACTCAAGCGCTAAACTCTTGATGTCAGTGTAGAACATACATCCAACGTTCTCGACTATTTGTTGGATGTATTCCAAATCTCTGTCTTTCTGTCTCTTCTTTCCGTCGGTCTTTTTCACCCCTCCTCCCGGATCGTACAGAGCACCTCGCCATTTACCATCGTTGCACTTAATTTGAAGCATCCTTCTTTAACAACACATCTCAAATGCTTCGTTTCTGTTGTTTCCTGCGATTCCTATAGTACAAACACATGATCCACGTCGATACACCACCCTATTGCAAACGTACATTTCAGTAATTTCTTCTCCAAATTACGGCTATTTTTTATGCTATCTAGCACTGTCCCCTTTCCGCGTGCTACTCGGTTTATTATGTCTTTCTTGCTTCCCCCGTCATGCGGTATTTTGGGTTCCGTGGTAACACTAATGCTTTAGTTCGACTACTACGAGGTCCTCAAATTTCTTGGTAAGTTCAGCATTTCTGTTACACCTCATTTCTTTACTGGAGTCGACGTAACCCGCTTTAGAGATTCAGAAACTGTTTGGATATTTACGATAATTCTGATTTATTGTTCCGGCTCAGATACACTTTTTTAATTACATTACATGTTTCGATCACTCTGGATCATCTTCAGATCTAGGTACTTGTGTCAGCAACCTGTTTTTTCTACTGAGAACCACATCTCAGAGTACTACATGTAGTTCTGAGTAGACAAGACGGTTGCTGACGCAAGTACATGCAGATAAAAATGTTCAACGGAGTCGGAACAATAAATGACAACTATCGTAAATATTATTGCTTTCCTTGAACTAATTGGTTTATGAGTAAAGAATAATGAAATAAATTGTGGATATGTAACAATTTTTTATAGGTACCAGCAGCACTCATGTCGTTATCGTCACAGGTTGGGGCAGTCTACAACGCCGAGGATCCAGAAGACGCTGTAGATGCCGATGTCGACGCTCCACTTTGTGCCGCTATCGGTCCAGTGGCTGAACCACTGGGACTACCTGCAGACACCACCAGTTCCGCTGCACCATCGAGCACGGCACCAAATATTGTCACCTTCGGTGGCGTTCCTGTCCGCATATGGGCGCCACCAGCTGGTCCATCTACGAGCCAGGTTCCAGGCAGCATCAACTTCGGTAGCTTTCCTCTTCCTACCACAGTCAGACAGGCAGCAGCACCAGTGAACGCTGTTCAGAACACAATCAACTTTGGGGGCATGTCTGTTCGCACACTGGGCCAACCGGCAACTGTACCAATGAGTGTGACTTCAAACATCATCTCCGTCGGTGGTTGGCCAATGATCAGAAGGCTGCTGCACTAATGAACAGTTAACTGCGCGCCCTCAGCTTCACGTGTGTCTCCGTCCATGCATCAGATGCTGAACGCTGTTAGCTAGTGACTGCGGATGTTTGCTTCATTGATTAACAGATCTATCTGTCATGCCATTTCCACAACATCTGCAATTGTTCTAGAAACAGCAAGTGTAAAAACTGACCTCATGAAATTACAAAAGACATCGGCCTCTCAAAGTATCACAAGAAATTAAGACTGTCCTGTACCATATGTCCTTGCTACCTGAATAAAAATGCAGTTGTGGGCGGAATTTAATTTGCGTATTCTTACATGTTCCTTACCTTTTTGACTAATTTTTTTCCACATACGTTTTGAATCTTTTAGTGATCAAGACATGAACAGTAAAACGAAGAACAATGCCAACTGCGACTAATCAACAAATACACATCAAGAAGTACAGAGTACAAATCAAGACGGACCTTAAGAACATAACCCCTCCGTCTACAGGCCACAAGTGGCTCATCGGTACCGTCCGACCGCCGTGTCATCCTCATGGAAGGATGTGGATAGGAGGGGCGTGGGGTCAGCACATCACTCTCCCGGCCGTAATGATGGTATTCTTGACCGAAGCCGCTACTTTTCGGTCGAGTAGCTCCTCAATTGGCATCACGAGGCTGAGTGCACCCCGAAAACTAGCAACAGCGCATGGTGGCCTGGAGGGCCCCCGTCCATCTGCCGACCACGCCCGACAGCGCTTAACTTCGGTGATCTCACGGGAACCGGTGTATCCACTGCGGCAAGGCCGTTGCCCACCTTAAGAACATGCAAAGAGGAAATATGAAAAACGTAGTTATGAATCTACGTTGCAAAAGACCAGAGAAACTGAGGTGTTCCACACCATCTCTCTAAAATGTCTTCAATGCCACAACAGCGCACAAAGGAAATATCGAAATAAAAATAACACTGAAGCAGTATATGAGTAATAATTGAAAAAAAATCGGTTATCCTTCATCTACATCTACATCTACATTGATATTCTGCAAATCACATGTAAATGCCTGGCAGAGGGTTCATCGAACCGCCTTCACAATTATCTACGAGGGCTATCCACAAAGTACATAACGTTTTGGAATTAATTTAAATAAAGTATTGGAATTATTTTTATTATATACAGATGAAAGCCACACTTAAATAAAACTTTTCTACATAGTTGCATTTAAATTAAGGCACTTATCGTAGCGATGGACGAGCTTGGAAATTCCTTCGTCGTAAAATTCGGCCGCCTGCGCCTTCAACCACGTGGTTACCTCTTCTTGAAGCTGTGCGTCGTCATCAAAACGCTGCATAGCCAACCACTTCTTCATTGCTGGGAATAAGTGGAAGTCGCTCGGTGCCAGGTCGGGACTGTACGGTGGATGAGGAAACAACTCCCACTTAAAAGATTCGAGAACATCAAGAGTGGCATTTGCCGTGTGGGCCCGGGCGTTGTCGTGAATCAGCAAGATCTTTGAGCCCAACTTTCCACTGCGCTTGTTTTGTATTGCTCTTCTGAGGTACCTTTGAAAGTTTATTGTAGTGCCTCTTTCCAGGAAATCCATAAAAATCCCACCTTTTCTGTCCCAAAAGACAGTCGCCATCACCTTCCTTGCCGACATTGTCTGCATGCATTTCTTGGGTTTTTGGGGGGAATTTGTGTGCCCCCACTGCAATTTTGTCTCGCAGTTCACATGCTAAACCCATGTTTCGTCACTAGTAACGATGTGATCGAGTAATGAGCCGCCATCTTTCTCGTAAGCGTCCAAAAACGTTAACGCTTCAGCCATTCACTGATTTTTGTGAACCTCTGTCAAGATTTTTGGTATCCATCTTGCACAAAACTTGTGGTAACCAAGCTTTTCGGTAATGATTTCGTGCAACAAACTTTGTGGAAAACTCATAGAGAGTTCCGTTATTGTGAAATTACGGTTTTCACGGACCGCGGCATCGAGTTCTTCGACAAGTTCGGCAGTCACTATGCCGGGTCTTACACGTCATTTTTCGTCCTGAACGTTAGTTCGGCCATTTTTAAATTTTATGACCCATTGTTGCACTCCACCTTCAGTGACTATGTAGTCTCCATACACTTCACAAAGCAGTCGACAGATTTCTATCGGTGTACAGTTTTTTGCAGTCAGAAACCTTATTACAGCACGCACTTCACACTTCGCAGCATTTTCAATTAACGCTGACATTCCAAACTGTCACAGTAACTCAACGGAGGCGGAATGCCATTTCACCAAGATGGCTGCGCTAGCCCCACCCCTAACGGACACAAACGAAAACGTAATGTACTTTGTGGATAGCCGTCGTATTATTGTAATTTCGTGCACAGCACGGAAAAAGCGAAAAACTCTCTCCGTGGGCTATCTGATTTCCCTTATTTTATCATGGTGATCCTTTCTACTTATGTAGGTGGGCGTCAACAAAATATTTTCACATTCGGAGGAGAAAGTTGGTGCTAGGAATTTCGTGAGATGTCCATCCAAAATCCTGTATCATTTCAGTTTCGCAATAATAAAAAGACGTGCTGCCCTTCTTTGAACTTTTTCGATGTACTCCGTCAATCCAATCCTATCTAGTAAGGATCCCACACCGTGCAGCAGTATTCTAAAAGAGGACGGACAAGTGTAGCGTCGGCAGTATCTTTACTACATCTGTTACATTTTCTAAGTGTCCTGCCGATAAAACGTAGTCTTTTGTTAGCCTTCCTCACATTTTATATGTATTCCTTCCAATTTAAGTCGTTCGTAATTGTAATTCCTAGGTATCCTGTTGAATTTACGGCATTTAGATTTGACTGATCTATCGTGTAACCGAAGTTTAAAGGATTCCTTTTAGCACTCATGTGGATAATCTCACACTTTTCATTATTTAGAGTCAGTTGCACATTTTTGCACCATATAGATCATATAGTAATTTGCTTTGATCTTCTGATAACTTTGCTAATCGATAAATGGCAACGTCATCTGCAAACAACCTGAGATGGCTGCTCAAATCGCCTCCCAAATCGTTTATATAGATAAGGAACAACAATGGGCCTATAATACTACCTTCGGGAACGCCAGAAAGGTCTTCTGTTTTACTCGATGACTTGCCGTCAGTTACCAAGAACAATGACCTCTCTGTCAGCGGCTTGTATAGTACAGTGTCAAAGGCCTTCAAGAAATAGAGAAATACGGAATGCATTTGAAATCCCCACTCTAGCTAGTTGTGTTTTACAAGAACTATGTTTTCTAAATCCGTGTTGACTGTGCGCCAATAGACCATTTTCTTCGAGGTAATTCGTAACGTTCGACACAATATGTGCTCCAAAATCCTGCTGCATGTCGGCGTTAATGATATGGGCCTGTAGTTTAGTGGATTACTCCTACTACCTTTCTTGAATATTGGTGTGATCTGTGCAACGTTGCAGTCTTTGGGTACGGATCTTCCGGCGAGCGAACGGTTGTATATGATTGTTAGTGTGGAGCTATTGCATCAGTATACTCTGAAAGAAACGTAATTAGTATACAGTTTGGACCAGTAGACTTGCTTTTTTTAAGTGATTTAAGCTGCTTCACTACTCCGAGGATATCTACTCCTATGGTACTAACGTTGGCAGTTGTTCTAGATTCGAATTTTGAACATTTACGTCGTTTTCTTTGGTGAAGGAATTCCGGAAGGCTGTGTGCAGTAACTGTGCTTTGACGGCACTGCCTTCGATAATATCTCCGTTGCTATAGCTCAGAGAAGGCATTTATTATGCCTTGCTGCTCTGCATACTTCACATACGGCCAAAATATCTTTCGATTTCCTGCCAGGTTTCGAGACAAACTCCCCGATCCCTTTTGCAACGAAGCAACTAAACAGAACTTCTATCGGTGAGTAACAGGATAACAGGTATGAAATATGGAGACTTATTTATACAGTTTATCTACATCTACATCTACATGATTACTCTGCAATTCACATTTAAGTGCTTGGCAGAGGGTTCATCAAACCACAATCATACTATCTCCCTACCATTCCACTCCCGAACAGCGCGAGGGAAAGACGAATACCTAAATCATTCTGTTCGAGCTCTGATTTCTCTTATTTTGTTTTGCTTATCGTTCCTACCTATGTAGGTTGGGCTCAACAAAATATTTTCGCTCGCGTATCATATCTGCCACACTCTCTCCCCTATTACGTGATTATACAAAACGAGCTGCCCTTTTTTTGCACCCTTTCGATCTCCTCCGTCAATCCCACCTGGTAAGGATCCCACACCGCGCAGCAATATTCTAACACAGGACGAACGAGTGTAGCGTAAGCTGTCACTTTAGTTGACTTGTTGCATCTTCTAAGTGTCCTGCCAACGAAACGCAACCTTTGGCTCGCTTTCCCCACAATATTATCCATGTGGTCTTTCCAAATTTTTACACCCAGATACTTAGTGGAATTGACAGCCTTGAGAATTGTACTGTTTATCGAGTAATTGAATTCCAACGGATTTCTTTTGGAACTCATGTGGATCACCTCACACTTTTCGTTATTTAGCGTCAATTGCCACCTGCCACACTATACAGCAATCTTTTCTAAATCAGTTTGCAAATGATACTGGTCTTCGGATGACCTTACTAGACAGTAAATTACAGCATCATCTACGAACAACCTAAGAGAACTGCTCTGACTGTCACCCAGGTCATTTATATAGATTTGGAACAGCAGAGGTCCCAGGACGCTTCCCTGGAGAACACCAGACATCACTTCAGCTTTACTCGATGATTTGCCGTCTATTACAACGAACTGCGACCTTCCTGACAAAATCACGAATCCAGTAGCACAACTGAGACGATACCCCACAGGCCCGCAGCTTGATTAGAACTCGCTTGTGAAGAACAGTGTCGAAAGCTCTCCGGAAATCTATAAATACGGAATCAACTTTAGATCCCCTGTCGATAGCGGCAAGAACAAGCATTTCGTAAACAAATACCTATTACAAATGTGAAATACATAATTGTGCTCGTAAACCTTTGTTACTCCACTTGCATGTAGAACACTGCAACCATAATCAGAAAAGGGCAGTGAATAGAGGCTGTAGTCATATACATAATGACGTTACTCGTGGAGTGCAGTACTGTATGGAAAAGAAACGTAGTTGTTGCAGAACGGTGCTCTGTGGTACAGAGATGATGATGATGGTTCAAATGGTTCAAATGGCTCTGAGCACTATGGGACTTAACATCTATGGTCATCAGTCCCCTAGAACTTAGAACTACTTAAACCTAACTAACCTAAGGACAGCACACAACACCCAGTCATCACGAGGCAGAGAAAGATGATGATGATGAACAGCACAAAGAGCAAACTACACGAAAAGAAGGCGACCAGGGGCACCATCAGGAAACTCTGACGTCGGTTACAATGCGCGATGCAAAGTAAGCGACGCTCGTGGATTTCATCGGAGAACATCAAGTATAACCCCAGAACGCCAGGTGGCGCACCGAGAACTACAGACCGAAGAATACCTCGCCAGCCGTCAGCAAGGTGTTGCTGGCTGTACCTCAAAACCACGCCTGCATTCGGTCACGTATGACAAGGGGACAGCACATCTCTTGCTGAAATGTAGCTACTTCAATCAGTCCAGGGACCACTGCAGTCAGTTTCCGTCAGCAAGAGTTGGCAGAATCATGTTCTGCCTGCTTGCAGTCCATCACTCAAGCTCTCGTCTACATGCTGTTGGAGAAGACTGAGTCACGTCTTTAGAATAGCTGAAAACGTTGATTTTTCCTCTTCCCTATTGTAACCACCAGTTATGTGCCAGCTAATAAACAAGCTATTTGCAACGTATACCGTGGTTCTCCTCTATTCATGGATACATGGGAATGCATGTATAAAGCAAAGGAAAACAAATGTGGAGGAACTAAAATATGATCGCACTGACGGTTTTAAAATGAAGTTAAAAATACAAGTAAGGATGGGAAAAAATACTTACAAAATCATAGGAACTAAATTAAGTAGAAAAATTCGAGCAGTACCAGTGGTCAGAAACCAGTCCAAATGCATAAAGGCAATATTTTAATGAGACCAGTTTTCAACTTTAACACATCACATTGCTAAGTGTGCACACAAATAATTAACTGAACATTTGAAATTACATGTTAACTAAAGTATAAAAACATCTTGGATAAACACAAATAATAAAAGATACTCACATCCCATCAACAGTGCAGTGGATATACATTGATGTAAAAGGCATGTATACTTCAATCCCTCTTACTGACACAATTAACATCGTAAAAGAACTGGCAAATCCAAATAGTCCAGCACTATCACAGAAGAACGGATACAAACTATAGTAGTAATCACTGAGCAAAACTACTTTGACTTTAAGAATTCTTTTTATTTAGAAAAGGAAAACTCTAGTACATGTAAGCAAACATCCTAATGAATCGCACCGAAAATAGTACTTTTTGCAGAAACAGTAAAACACAAGAATATAAAATATTAAAGAGCTGCAGATATTTAGACAATATGATATGCCTCTTAAATGAACCGCAAGAATGTACAAACAGATTACAAATGCAGATAAATGATACACACCAAAACATTCAATTTACTAAGGAAGTAGAAACAGAAAAGACAGTGCACTACCTCAGCCTCCAAATCACAAAATTTGACAGTTTATAAATTTGTGAAAAGGGATTAGCTACACACACGATAATACACAAGACTTCGAACGCTCCACATTTTCAAAAAATTTCAGCCATCAGATTTATTGCAAACAGTAGCAGCAGGAATGACTAAAGATGTTTGTAAATATAGGGCAAAACAGTGGATACGACAGAAAGACAGTATATAAACTACACAAGAGCATCAAAAGGATAATACAAACAGAAGAAAGCAAAATTAAAAGAATCCAGATACACCAAGATACATCAGTAACATACAATGCTCACTCACACAAAAAAATTCATCTCTCAACACTAACACAAAATGGCACAACATAACATATCACAAACAGCTTAAACAAAAAAATTAGTAGCATCTTCAAAAAACATGAAATTAATATATCCTTCAAGACAAACAGCGCAATAGAAAAGACGATAAAAACTGTGGCAGAGGAGAAAGATAAATACAACAGTTCAGAAACATATGAGTTAACGTGTGATAGCTTCAGACTCTAAATATATGTGGATGAATGCAAGAAATTTTAATGTCAGTACCAAAGAAGATATAAGGGCATGAAAGAGCGAACGTACCCACTTCACATTAGTAGCCATCTAACAAAATAAAATCATTAGCACACTGGGTTAAAACACACAGTGCAAGGACATAAATGAAAATGGAAATGTGCTGAATGACCAAAACAGCAATATCAAAAGAAGAACATTCACTGTTCACCAAAAAAGAAAGCAAGCACAGACACACACACACACACACACACACACACACACACACACACACACACACACACACACACAAGTGCCCCACCATCTTTCCTCCTTCATCCCTCATCCCTATTCTAGCACAGCAATCGATTCTCACCCTCTACATCTCCTATGATTCCTCAGTCAGCCTTAAAGTATGTGGGCAAGAACATGTGCAATGTGATACAGTTCATGTTGCAGGTAGTGAAATATTTCAGTGTGACCTATTACCTGGAAGAAAACTGTACGATATGCATCAAGTACGCACAGAAATCGCATGGGTTCATGAGAAGGACATAAAACAGCAATTAAGTTTAAAAAACGAAGCTGTATAGCTGGAAATAGAGAGATTATTAAATGAGCTGCCAGGAATTAGTACAGGTCTCTTATCAAAATGTTTATGATTAAATAATTTTTTGTGCATTATAGGCCAATCAGGATACCTAGCGTGAATACACGAAATGTGTCTGGTACACAAAAATAAAACTTCCACTTACAAAAACGGAACTTTTGTTTTCTCTAAAGTACAACATAACTGAAACAGCAACTGACAAGCGAGTATGACAAAAATTATGTGACATGTGACCAGTATACACCCAACGGGTTTTAAATGGAGTTGGCTGAGCTGCAATACATTCCGTTAACACTATCGGAAAAATCACAATACCAAAAAGTAATTAATGCTCAGTAATGAAATTTCGGGAACATATTTGTCTAGGTGACATGTTTAAGAGTTAACATTTCAATATTGGAGGTTAATTAAGCACGCGATACGCCATTTGCAAGTATGAATTGTTGGTACATTAATAACCGGTGTAAACGCCAGAATGTTGAGTGCAAGCACGGAAACGTGCATGCATTACGTTGAACAACAGTGGGATGTCAGTTTGTGGAATGGAGTTCCATGTCTGTTGCACATGATCAGTCAATATAAGTTCGGTTAAAGCTGTTTGTGGATGACACTGGAACTGTCGTCCGATGGTGTCTCTTATGTGCTCGATTGGAGACAGGACTGGTGATCGAGCAGGCAAAGGCCACATGTAGACACTCTGTTCAGCCTGTTGGAATACAACAGCAGTAATTGGGCGAGCGTTATCGTGATAGAAAACACGACCTGGAATGCTGTTCAAGAATGGCAGCACAACAGGTCGAATCACTAGACTGACGTACAGATTTGCAGTCAAGGTGTGTGGGATTCATAGTCTTAGGTTGGGCGTTCCTCTATGCAAGACCAACATGCGAAAATGGGACATTCTTCCAGCCGATGGAGATACATCCTGCGAGTGCGGATAACACAAGACTCGGCCCACCTGCTAATATGTCCTCAACTTGAACAACCCTGCACAACACATGACCTGATCGACAGAACCAACAAGTCCATAGGAGCTGCTACCTTCTGGAAATGCTGACCGGACACTGGATAACCGCGAGAGTGCTCCTATTATCACACGAAATCGCCCCTCAGAACATATGTCCAGGTGTAGGACCAGCGTGTCTACCAGGAGGACAAGTCGGTTGCAGGTATTTCAACCGGACTCAATCTAACCAACATACAGACATCACTTTCACAGAGGCAGAACTGGATTGCATCAGAAAACACAACAGACCTCCATCCCAACCTCTAGTGAGCTCTCAGTTGTCACCACTGATGTCTCAAATGCAGGCTACAGGACGTCTGTCTCGAAGCTGTCCTTGAAGTAACCGATTTTTTGACAGTTCTGTCAGTGTGGTGCCAAGTCCTGCTCAGACTGCTGCTGCAGATGCACCACGATACACCAGAGGCACACGCCAAACACGATAGTCTTCCATGTCGGTAGTGACAAGTGGCAGTCCGGAGCGACTCACGCTGCCAGCAGCCATGTACAGTGGCTACGTTCCTGCCTAAGCTTTCTGCAGTAACGGAGAACGAGCTTCCAGCTTCTCGTAGCCGTATACAGGACCTCGTGCAAACACAATAAGTTGCTAATAATAGTGTCCTAGTTGCCTTAAAGGCATTTTTGACTAACATCATTTTACTACGATCCGTCTAAAAGTTAACTAATGCTCACGACTGATACAGCGTATATTCAAAAAATCTGATTTGTGTTCCCATAGTCTCGCTCCTTGCCAACTATTATGCGAGGGGCGCGAAATTTGAATGGACTTCAGCTTTAAGTTGTAGAAACAAGCTTACTAACTTTTGACTATGTCACAAAACTCCCTCTTTGTGTTACCTTTTTCTGAGTTAGTGTATTTTTATTTTGTATTTAACACAAGCCACGGTTTTGGATGCCATTGTTCCATTTCTCAAGGAAGATACAATACTTTTCTCTGTACTCTGTACATAGCACTTAGCAAAAATGACAATAATGAGGTCAAGATAACTCAAGACCTGACATTACTTGCAAACAACAAAAAATACTGGAATATTTTAAGGAAAGTCATTAAAACGTCCAGAAGCATGCATGTACTGACAGAAATTAGTAATAAAATAGTAAAATTAGAACAATATGGAATACTGTGGAATGGGGAGAGGACAGTCGGCCAGTGTATAATATATCCCAACATAAAGACTAAATGGTAATATTGTGATTAATAATTTAGAAGTTGCAAGCACTTTTAACAACCACTTTATATGTGTAGCAGAAACAACTGGATGAAATAATTGTTTTAACTTAATAAGTAATGTCCTTATTGATATATGTCATGCATCAATGCCACAAGGAATTCTTCCAGAGAGATTAAAATATGCAATTGTTAAACCTCTTTATAAGTAAAGTGTGAAGAACCACTTTGATAATTAACATCCAACTTCCTTAGTGACATATTATTCTCAAAGTACCGAAAAATAAATTTACTCAAGGGTGGCCTCACATTTAAGTAGAAACAATTTACTTTGCATATCACAGATTGGAGTTAAGAAGAATTGTAGGGCTCAGAATGCTATTCATAGATTCACCCACTAAATATTACAGCCCTTAAATCATAAAATTTCGCCACGTATTATTTCCTGTGGTCTTTCCAAAGCATTTCATTGTGTAGATAATCATACTATCTCAGAAGAACTTAAATTTTATGCAACTGATGACTATAAACACAACTAGTTTGAATCACGCTTAATAATCATAATGCAGAAAGGTTTGCTGAATAATTCAAACAATGTTGGAAGGCTAGAAACTGTTAGCAACTCAGGTGATTTCACAAACGGAATCCCATAGTGTTCAACTTTTAGTCCACTCCTATTTCTTATGTATGTGAGCAACTTTCCCCTTCACATTCAGCTATCAGAATTAGTACTTCTTGCATATGATATTGTTGTCGTTGTCGTCTTCAGTCTGAAGACTGGTTTGATACAGCTCTCCTATGCTACTCTATCCTGTGCAAGGTTTTTCATCCCTGAATAACTACTACAAACTCCAGCTTTCTGAATATAGTTACTATATTCATCTCTTGGTCTCCCTCTATAATTTTTACCTCAAATACTAAATTGGTGATTCCTTGATGTCTCAGAATGTGTCCTGTAAACCGATCCTTTCTCTTGGTGAAGTTGTGCCACAAATTTCTTGTCTTCTTAATTCTATTTAGTACTTCCCCATTAGTTATGTGATCGACCCATCTAATCTTCAGCATTATTCTGTAACACAAACTTCTGAAAGCTTTTATTCTCTTTTTATCTAAACTGTTTATCGTCCATGTTTCACTTCCATACTTGCCATACACTCTAGAGAAATATCTCCAGAAAAGACTTCCTAACTCTTATATCTATATTCAGTGGTGGCAGATTTTTCTTCTTCAGAAATGCTTTTCTTGACATTGACAGTCTACATTTTATATCCTCTCTACTATGGTTATCATCTCTTATTACGCTGCACAAAAAGCAAAACTGATTTACTACTTTAGGTGCTTGTTTCCTGCTCTGATTCCCTTGTAAACCTGATTGAATTCGTCTTCCATAGTACAGTCCTTAAGGGCTTGTTCCATTTCTTATCGTTTTGCAGCGCTACGTCTTGATATTTAATCGATATGACTGTGTAAAGCAACACAATACTAATGGTGTATTCGAACATGTTATCACCATATATTTAATGCCTTGACGAACGAGTCAATACATAACCTCAGTGAACGTCCTTCTTCTAAACTTTACTCGGTCTGCTGTATACTCTGTTCGCCAAACTGAAATGAATCCGCACACCTGTCAACTATCTCGACATTGTCAACTGCGTCATCCTATTGCGCATTTTCTCTAGGAGAGAAATATTTCCCGGAACGGAACAATAGATAAATAAGTTTACTCGTCTTCAGTCTTAATCACTTCGTAATTTCTTTGGCAAAATACCGATCTTTTCGTAGTAACAAGATATAAAACTCTTAGGAAGAGCTCAGACTTTATAAATATCATTGTTTAAAATCTTTATATCTAAACCAAAAACATCTAATTGCAGTTATTGCTCACAGTTTAAAGGAGATAAAAATTCGCTTGATGCCTTCCTAAGAGAGAGTCTCCATACCTTCCAAGCTAATTATGTAAGTGTAGACCAGATGTAGCTCAAATTCAAAGATACAGTATCGACAGAAATAGATAGAGTGATGGCGCATCAGTTAATAAGAGACGGGAGTGATCCACCATGGTACACAAAACACGTCAGAACACTGTTCCAGAAGCAACGAAAAATGCATGCCCAATTCAGAAGAATGTAAAATCCCCAAGACTGGCTAAGTTTCACGGAAGCTCGGAATTCAGTGCGAGATGCTTTTAATAGTTTCCACAATGAAATCTTGTCGCAAAATATGATATAAAACTCAAAGAGCTTCTGGTCGTATGTGAAGTACACCAATGTCAAAAAACAGTCAGTACCGTCACTGCGCGATAGCGATGGGAATGTTACCGATGATGCGGAGTTACTAAATACAGTTTTCCGTAATTTCATCACGAACGAAGACGAAGTAATTATTCCAGAATTCGAAACCATATGAGTGACATAAAAGTAGATATCTTAGGTGTTGTGAAACGTCTCAAATTACTTAAGAAAAGCGTCTTCCGGTCCAGATGGTATACCAATCAAGTTCTTTTCAGAGTATGCAGACACAATAGCGTCTTTCTTACCAGTCATATACAACCGTTCTCTTGACGAAAGGTCTGTACCTAAAGACTGGAAAGTAGCACAGTCACTCCAATATTAAAGAAAGGAAATAGGAGTAACCCAATGAATTACAGACCCACATCAGTGACCTCAATTTGCAGTAGGATTTTGGAGCATATACTGTACTCGAACATTATGAATCACCTTGAAGAAAATGACTTATTCATACACAACCAACACGGATTCACGAAATATCGTTCTTGGGCAACGCAGCTAGCTCTTTATTCCCATCAAGTAACGAGTGCTGTCGACAAGAGGTCTCAGATCGATTCCATATTCCTTGATTTCCAGAAGGCTTTTGATACCGTTCCTGACAAGCGACTATTAATCAGATTGCGTGCTTATGGAGTATCGTGTCAGTAGTGTGACTGGATTGGTCATTTCCTCTCAGAGAGGTCACAGCACGTAGTGATGGACGGTAAATGATCGAGTAGAACAGAAGTGAACTCTGGCGTACCGCAAGGTAGTGTCATAGGCCCTCTGCTGTTCCTGATTTATATAAATGATCTAGGTGATAATCTGAGCAGACCCCTTAGATTGTTTGCAGATGACGCTGTAATTTAGAGTCTAGTAAAATCATAAGACGATCAATTCCAATTACAAAATGATCTAGAGAGAATTTCTGTATGGTGCGAAAAGTGGCAATTGGCGCTAAACAAAGAAAAGTGCGAGATCATCCACTTGGGTACTAAAAGAAATCAGATAAATTTAGAGTATACGACGAATAGCACAAATCTAAGGGCTGTCAATTCGACTAAATACCTAGGAATTACAATTACGAGCAACTTAAATTGGAAATCCCACATAGATAATATTGTGGGGAAGGCGAAACAAAGACTGCGCTTTGTAGGCAGATCACTTAGAGATGCGACTAACCCACTAAAGAGACAGCCTACATTACACTTGTCCGTCCTCTGCTGGAATATTGCTGCGCGGTGTGGGATCCTTACCAGGTAGGATTGACGGAGGACACCGAAAAAGTGCAAAGAAGGGCAGCTTGTTTCTTGTTATAGCGCAACAGGGGTGAGAGTGTCACTGATATGATGCGCGGGTTAGGGTGGCAGTCACTGAAGCAAAGGCGGTTTTCTTTACGGCGAGACCTATTTACGAAATTTCAATCACCAACTTCCTCTTCTGAATGAGTAAATATTTGGTTGATATGCCACGTACGTAGCTAGAAATGATCATCATAATAAAATTAGAGAATTCAGAGCTCCAACGGAAAGATTTAGGTGTTACTTTTTCCCACCCACCATTCGAGAGTGGAATGGCAGAGAAGTAGTATGAAAATGGTTCGACGAACCCTCTGCCAGGCACTTAAGTGTGACTTACAGAGTAACCAAGTGGATGTACATGTAGAGCAATTTATTTTTACAATTTTTTGATAAAATTCTTGCCCATAACCAATACAAACTGTCCGCATCTCGTGGTCGTGCGCCCGGGTTCCCGGGTTCGATTCCCGGCCGGGTCAGGGATTTCCTCTGTCTCGTGATGACTGGGTGTTGTGTGATGTCCTTATGATAGTTAGGTTTAAGTAGTTTTAAGTTCTAGGTGACTGATGACCATAGATGTTAAGTCCCATAGTGCTCAGAGCCATTTGAATCAGTTTTTGAACCATACAAACTATAAATATATATTTATGTATGTTTCAAATCTCTGCCTGAGCCACTGGACCGATTTCACCCAAACTTGGTTCACATATTGTTTACTGTCAAAGAAGGGCTGAGGGGATAAGAACACATCTGTCAGGCTGGGGGTGAGGGTGAAAAAGTTGTGTAGCCCTCTACGTGAGAATACCCACATTTCAATCATACAGTGCTTGAAAATGAGCCTTGCAGCTAACTTTACACATAATTTCAAATGTTTACGAAACTTTTCTCGATGATGACCATCACAAATCAATGGAAAGAAAAATGTTTATCGCCTACTACATTTTAGATGTTCATGCAATAAAACTACTAATTGTATTCGAAAAACATTTTGCTAATAGTATTCTCTTGTATCACTATATGTATCATAAAAGCTATCTCGTTGTGGGACGCTAAGTTCAGGAGAATTGACGTCATAAACATTGCAACACTTTTAAATATACACTACTGGCCATTAAAATTGCCGCACCACGAAGATTACGTGCTACAGACGCGAAACTTAACCGACAGGAGGAAGATGTTCTGATATGCAAATGATAAGCTTTTCGGAGCATTCACACAAGCTTGGCGCCGGTGGCGACAACTACAACGTGCTGACATGAGGACAGTTTCCAACCGATTTCTTATACACAAACAACAGTTAACCGACGTTTCCTGGTGAATCGTTGTTGTGATACCCCGTGTAAGGAGGAGAAATGCATACCATCCCGTTTCCGACTTTGATAAAGGTCGGATTGTAGCCTATCGCGATTGCGGTTTATCGTATCGCGATATAGCTGGTCGCGTTGGTCGAGGTCCAATGACTGTTAGCAGAATATGGAATCGGTGGGTTCAGGAGGGTAATACGGAACGCCGTGCTGGATCCCAACGGCCTCGTACCGCTAGCAGTCTAGATGACAGGCATCACATCCACATGGCTGTAACGGATTGTGCAGCCACGTCTCAATCCCTGAGTCAACAGATAGCGACGTTTGCAAGACAACAACCATCTGCACGAACAGTTCGACGACGTTTGCAGCAGGAGGGACTATCAGCTCGGAGACCGTGGCTGCGGTTACCCTTGACGCTGCATCACAGGCAGGAGCGCCGGCGATGGTGTACGAAACGACGAACCTGGTTGCACGAATGGCAAAACATCATTTTTTCGAATGAATCCAGGTTATGTTTACAGCATCATGATGGTCACATCCGTGTTTGGCGACATCGCGGTGAACGCACATTCGAAGCGTGTATTCGTCATCGCCATACTGGCGTATCACCCGGGGTGATGGTATAGGGTGATATTGGTTACACGTCTCGGTCACCTCTTGTTCGCATTAACGGCACTTTGAACAGTGGACGTTACATTTCATATGTGTTACGACCCGTGGCGCTACCCGCACATTCTCCAGATCTCTCACCAATTGAAAACATCTGGTCAATGATTGCAGATCAACTGGCACGTCACAATACGCCAGTCACTACTCTTGATGAACTGTGGTATCGTTTCGAAACTGCATGGGCAGCTGTACCTGTGAACGCCATCCAAGCTCTGTTTGACTCAATGCCCAGGCGTATCAAGGCCGTTATTTCGGCCAGAGGTGGTTGTTCTGGGTACTGATTTCTCAGGAGCTATACACCCAAATTGAGTGAAAATGTAATCACATGTCAGTTCTGTTTAAATATATTTGTCCAATGAATACCCGTTCGTCATCTGCATTTCTTCTTGGTGTAGCAATGATAATGGCCAGTACTGTATTATGCAGGCAGTATCCAAATCTGCCACTGAAGCTATCTACAAAAATGTCTGATTCTACAACACATGATTAATGACATACGATGTCATGAACATTGAGTTGCGTGAAAATGAAACCGCAGGGCGAATTTTCCTATAGAATAAGCTGAAATATATGTACCAACATGCGTGAAATATGTTTAAAATGTGTGAAATGTTTTAGACATGTTCGTATGTGGGCAAAGCAATTGATTCACTCGCCCCAAACCCCTGCAACTATTTCAACCAAATCTAACACACACTTCAATTAGAGTCTGGAAAGAAATACTATCGATGTAAGAACCATTAGCCTTCTACGGGGGTGACTGTGATATCTTGGGGAGAGGTGGGGGGACAAGGAGATAGACAGAGAGGGTGAAAGAGACAGGAAGAGGAGGAGGAGGAGGAGGGGATGGACAGAGACAGCAGAGATCGAACTGGACAGGGAGAAGAGGAGATGGACAAAGAAAGGAAAAAAAAAGATGAACAGGGACAGAACGAGGAAGAGATATGTAGAGAGATGAGGGATCAGCAGATGAACAGAGAGAGGAGCAGAAGGATAAAGACAGAGGATGGTGGACAGAGAGAGGGGAGAGGAGGGTATGGGCACAGAAAGGAATGGGGAGGAGGTAATTAGGGAGGGGGGGAGGTGGGAAGATGTGGACAAAGAGAGTGGGAGAAGGAGATTGGCAAAGAGAGGGGGAGGAGGAGATTGAAGTAAAGGGGGGAAGCGGAGATGGACAGGGAGTGGAGGGTGGAGGCGATGGATTAATAGACGAATGGAATAAATAAGTGCCACAGCAACGCCGGCTATCTCAGTTTATCATTAAATAAGCATTATTAATCATTTCAAATGTCGACGACGCACTACGTGAATGTAAAAGTAACGCTGTTCCGTTACGAAGTGTAATTCCCGTGGAAAGAAGACTTAATTTTTATCAGGTTGCAAAATAGGTTATTTCAGCTGGCAAAAGTCATGCAAGGAAGATTAAAATACGGATATGAATATGAACAACCTACCTGAAATTTCCTGTGTGACTCTTAAATTCAGATTTTGAAGGCACTGAGTAAACATTTTAGGTGTTAGCTTTTGTCTCTGATATTTTTGTCTTAAGCTTCGACAAGGAAACCTTCTTATAGTTGCAGAAGACAGATTCTTGCATCTGACATGTAATTGCGTGTTACGGTGATAGAGAGCAACCCTTTAGAAATATTATTCCGGTAGCACTTTTCAGCAGACGACACTGCCCTGCATATTATCACCGTGGATGTTGAGAGTTTGTAATTCAAATTGTGTCAATACAGTGCGATAGTGTCGCAAGTTGTCAGAATACTTTTCGGAATCCGTTTCCGGCGTTGAAGCAATGGGGGAAGAATGAAAACTGCTTATCACTTAGGGCACCACCGTTTCTAGTGCTCCCCGACAGTTTCTACGAAAGAAGTGCACCGAGTGCTCTCCACAGCGGCTACGTAAATTGGTTTGTGCTATGAATCTAAGTGATAAACTCTCCATGTGTTGTAATAAATTTGTAGCTTACTGTACGAGAATGAAATTATGAGAGATGAACAGAAATTAGACAGTGCTGTAATTCGTACATTACGATTTAAGCATTCAACATCAGTGCCGCAGCATGACTGACAGAAACTAAACCAGCTACAAACCTGCTACTTAAGCGTTTGGTAGATAATCAGAAAGTCAGAGAAGAAAAGCGTACCGTGAAGAGCAGAGGAAAGGCTGGCCAACCCCTTAATGCACCGTGAATGAAAGAGTGCGTGTTTGAGAGAAGTGACGGCAGGCGCTTATCGATGGCAGGTCTACATCCCTAGCGATGCGATACGAGAGAAGGATAACGTCGCTTATCAACCCGTGACGATATTCCTCCACCCCGCAGCGCTGACCACGCCCGAGACGCTCGAAATTATAAACCGAGAAGCGATATGCTGCTGGGTGCGGCTATTTAAGCCCTCAGAACGGGCAGAAACAGCACAGCACCGGGTTTATCCTCCAGCAGACATGCGGACTCTGGTGAGTACCTAACACAGCAATACAACAAGTGGTAACTTGGCAGTTCCACTGTTCTCTTCTCACTTTTCAGTGCTCCGAATCCATGGATTTCTTTTTGTAGTATAGGAAACACTCACTTCAAACCGAATAAGTCATTTAAGTGCCGTTTTTCGAGACTATGTCTCTTAAGTGATTCCTAATCGATATACAAAAGAACAAAATCAAGGAAGACAGCAGTAAGATCTTCATTCAGTACTCTGTAACATTTCTTTTTAAATGATGATGCACGGTGGATTATTTTATTTCCACGATCGTGGAATTTTATACGTATCGATTTAAAAAAAAAGTTGCCTGTTAGTGTTCGAAACGAAATAATGTGATGGTGGATTGTTCTCAACTAATCTTTCCTTTATTGGCAATTACACAGGTTGTTTTTCATACGCTTAACGGTCGAAGTACAATTGCAAAATACAATCTACATAAATAAGCAACTAAGCCGGCTCACGATGATCATGTCAGATGCAGGTTGCCAATCCAATGGCTTCCAGGCGCAACAAAAGTTTGATTTTCAGTGTTTCGTTCAGTCATTGACCGAATTTGAAAATTTTTAATATTGCCAGAATGTACTCGTTAAGGGGCATAATCTTATACAGGTTTCACACAACAAGACAAGCACCACAGATAGAAACTGTATATAAATCTTGAGGCAGCGTCAGGCGGACTTTATTCATTCAGTATTTCAGAATTAGAGCGTAACTAACATATAATATAACTAACATATAACGTAACTAACATATAATTTCAAACCATTACGAAACTGCTTTTCGCTGACACCCCCACAATATGATGATAGGAAATAAGTTAACCGTTTACTAAATTTTCGTTGTTCATGCAGTCAAAATTCAGCACAAGCCAAGACGTCTTAACTCACTACTTCTCACCAATGACTCTGTTCGCAACACATTTTGCTGACATTATCCATATACACCATAAAATTTGCCTTCAAAATTATATCATTATTTGAGATATAGTTCAAGAGATTTGACAACGTAACGACTGAGATGTGTAAAAAACTAGCTTTTGCTTAAAACGGTGCGCAAATTAGCCACACTCTGCTGAGCCATTGTGCGATAATTAAATAACTTAGGCACTCAACAAAAATTGAACATTAGTACGCTTCGATTGCAGCGTTGTCAGCACAGTAAACTTGTAATGAAAGGAGCCCTGGTTCGAATCCCGGCCGAGCCGGAAATTTTTTTCCGCTCGGCAACTGGGTGTTGTGTTATCCTTAACTTCCTATCGTCAAAAATGACACAAACGTGACCTCAAAACACGGTATATTCGTTCGAACAGGAAGGCATTCATAACGATTCTAGACTTTTTCTCACTTGCATGCATAACGTGAAATATTAACACATTAACTCATTTGTGAGGTTATCAGAAGTTTGAAGATGTTTCATATGTGGGAGTTTAAGTATATATAAAATCGGTGGTTTACTAGTGATATCGCAATACAGAAATATACAGTACATTGAGATTGCAACTAATGAAGGAAAGAAGATTAGCTTTCAGCGCCAAGTTTTCGACGAAATAATTTGAGATGAACGTTGTTAACACTCCAACTCGCCCAGTTGCAACTTTTCTCTTGTCGAAAACCGCAGCCAGAGTAATTGTTATTACTAAATCCCGTGTTCATATTAATCAGTAATGAATGAAGGTTAAGGATCTGTATGATGACGAAAGTAGCTACATGAATAGAGAAGCAGCTGTAGCTTCGACATAGATACTACTTGTTGTTGTTGTTGTTGTGGTCTTCAGTCCTGAGACTGGTTTGATGCAGCTCTCCATGCTGCTCTATCCTGTGCAAGCTTCTTCATTTTCCTGTACCTACTGCAGCCTACATCCTTCTGAATCTGTTTAGTGTATTCATCTCTTGGTCTCCCTCTACGATTTTTATTCTCCACGCTGCACTCCAATACTAAATTTGTGATCCCTTGATGCCTCAAAACATGTCCTACCAACCGATCCCTTCTTCTAGTCAAGTTGTGCCACAAACTTCTCTTCTCCCCAATCCTATTCAATACCTCCTCATTAGTTACGAGATCTATCCACCTTATCTTCAGCATTCTTCTGTAGCACATTTCGAAAGATTCTATTCTCTTCTTGTCCAAACTAGTTATCGTCCATGTTTCACTTCCGTACATGGCTACACTCCAAACAAATACTTTCAGAAACGACTTCCTGATACTTAAATCTATATTCGATATTAACAAATTTCTCTTCTTAAGAAACGCTTTCCTTGCCATTGCCAGTCCACATTTTATATCCTCTCTACTTCGACCATCATCGGTTATTTTACTTCCTAAATAGCAAAACTCCTTTACTACTTTAAGTGTCCCATTTCCTAATCTAATTCTCTCAGCATCACTCGATTTAATGTGACTGCATTCCATTATTCTCGTTTTGCTTTTCTTGATGTTTATCTTATATCCTCCTATCAAGACACTGTCCATTCTATTCAACTGCTCATTCAAGTCCTTTGCTGTCTTTGACAGAATTACAATGTCATCGGCGAACCTCAAAGATTTTACTTCTTCTCCATGAATTTTAACACCTACTCCTAATTTTTCTTTTTTTTTCCTTTACTGCTTGCTCAAAATACAGATTGAATAACATCGGGGAGAGGCTACAACCCTGTCTCACTCCTTTCCCAACCACTGCTTACCTTTCATGCCCCTCGACTCTTATAACTGCCATCTGGTTTCTGTACAAATTGTAAATAGCCTTTCGCTCCCAGTATTTCACCCCTGCCACCTTCAGAATATGAAAGAGAGTATTCCAGTCAACATTGTCAAAAGCTTTCTCTAAGTCTACAAATGCTAGAAACGTAGGCTTGCCCCTCTTTAATCTTTCTTCTAAGATAAGTCGTAAGGTCAGTATTGCCTCACGTGTTCATCATTTCTACGGACTCCAAACTGATCCTCCCCGAGGGCCGCATGTACCAGTTTTTCCATTCGTCTGTTAAGAATTCGAGTTAGTATTTTGCAGCTGTGGCTTATTAAACTGATAGTTCGGTAATTCTCACATCTTTCAGCAACTCCTTTCTTTGGGATTGTAATTATTATATTCTTCTTGAAGTCTGAGGGTATTTCGCCTGTCTCATACATCTCGCTCAACAGCTGGTGGAGTTTTGTCATGACTGGCTCTCCCAAGGCCGTTAGATGTTCTAATGGAATGTTGTCTACTCCCGGGGGCCTTGTTTTGACTCAGGTCTTTCAGTGCTCTGTCAAACTCTTCACGCAGTATCTTATCTCACCTTTCTGCCTTCCCATCTTTGCTTAGAACTGAGTTGCCATCTGAGCTCTTGATATTCATACACGTGGTTCTCTTCTCTCCAAAGGTCTCTTTATTTTTCCTGTAGGCAGTATCTATCTTACCCCTAGTGAGATAAGCTTCTACATCCTTACATTTATCCTCTAGCCATCCCTGCTTAGCCATTTTGCACTTCCTGTCGATCTCATTTTTGAGACGTTTGTATTCCTTTTTGCCTGCTTCATTTACTGTATTTTTATATTTTCTCCTTTCATCAATTAAATTCAATATTTCTTCTGTTACCCAAGGATTTCTAGCAGCCCTCATCTTTTTACCCTCTGCTGCCCTCACTACCTCATCACTCAGAGCTACCCATTCCTCTTATACTGTGTTTCGTTCCCCCATTCCTGTCAATTGTTCCCTTACGCTCTTCTTGAAACTCTGTACAACCTCTGGTTCTTTCAGCTTATCCAGATCCAATGTCCTTAAACTCCCAACTTTTTGCAGTTTCTTCAGTTTTAATCTACAGGTAATATCCAATAGATTGTGGTCAGTGTCCACATCTGCCCCTGGAAATGTCTTACAATTTAAAACCTGGTTCCTAAATCTCTGTCCTACCATTACATAATCTATCTGATACCTTTTAGTATCTCCAGGGTTCTTCCATGTATACAACCTTCTTTCATGGTTCTTAAACCAAGTGTTAGCTATGATTAAGTTGTGCTCTGTGCAAACTTCTACGAGGCGGCTTCCTCTTTCATTTCTTAGCCCCAATCCATATTCACCTACTACGTTTCCTTCTCTTCCTTTTCCTACACTCGAATTCCAGTCACCCATGACTGTTAAATTTTCGTCTCCCTTCACTATCTGAATAACTTCTTTCATTTCAGCATACATTTCTTCAATTTCTTCGTCATCTGCAGAGCTAGTTGGCATATAAAATTGTACTACTGTAGTAGGTGTGGGCTTCGTATCTGTCTTGGCCACAATAATGCGTTCACTATGCTGTTTGTAGTAGCTTACTCGTATTCCTATTTTCCCATTCATTATTAAAACTACTCCTGCATTACCCCTATTTGATTTTGTGTTTATAACCCTGCAGTCACCTGACCAGAAGTCTTGTTCCTCCTGCCGCCGAACGTCACTAATTCCCACTATATCTAACTTTAACCTATCTATTTCCCTTTTTAAATTTTCTAACCTACCTGCCCGATTAAGGGATCTGACATTCTACGCTCCGATCCGTAGAACGCCAGTTTTATTTCTCCTGATAACGACATCCTCTTGAGTAGTCCCCGCCCGGAGATCCGAATTGGGCACTATTTTATCTCCGGAATATTTTACCCAAGAGGACGACATCATCATTTAATCATAAAGTTAAGCTGCTTTCAGCGGTTCGCAGTACCAACACAGCAAGGCCGTTTTGGTCATTGTTACAAGGCCATATCAGTCAATCATCCAGATTGTTGCCCTTGCAACTACTGAAAAGGCTGCTGCCCCTCTTCAGGAACCACACGTTTGTCTGGCCTCTCAACAGATACCCCTCCGTTGTGGTTGTACCTACGTTACGGCTATCTGTATCGCTGAGGCACGCAAGCCTCCCCACCAACGGCAAGGTCCATGGTTCATGGGGGGGGGGGGGGGGAGGGGGGGGGGGAGCTTGAAGTACAACATTAATTTTGTACACACGAAAAATAAAGACACAGATATGCCAGCCGTTGTGGCCGTCCGGTTCTAGGCACTTCAGTCTGGAACCGCGCAACCGCTATGGTCGCAGTTCGAGTTCTGCCTCGGGCATCGATATGTTTGATGTCCTTAGTTAGTTAGGTTTAGGTAGTTATAATTCTAGGGGACTGATGACTTTAGATATCAAGTCCCATAGTGCATAGAGCTATTTGAACCATTTGTTGACACAGATATTGTTTCTTCAGGCACACAACTTTGTAGTAATAATGATAAACTCTGAGCCTAAGAAATGATTTAAAAATAACAGCCAGCTCACTTTTTAATGAATGTAATCGTTTTCTTTTTGTCAATTACAGTCTCTAAACAAATGGATTACTTGCATCAATTGTCATTGCACAGACAGAATGAAAACTATAATGAGAGTTGTGTGTCAGTTAGAAACCACACACAAAATTAAAAAAAGAAACACGTTTTAATGTCTTAATTTAAGTGGCCAAATTCGCAAGAAAAATTTTGAATGAACCAAGAGTCATCAGTACACTCCGTCTTCAGGACACGAGTGGCCTACCGGAACCATCCGACCGCCGTGTCATGCGGATAGGAGGGGCGTGGGATCAGCACACGACTCTGCCGGTCGTTATGATGGCATTCTTGAGCGAAGCCGCTACTGTTCGTTCGAGTAGCTCCTCAATTAGCATCACGAGGCTGAGTGCACTCCGAAAACTAGCAACAGCACATGGAGGCCTGGATGGTGACCCATCCAAGTGGTGACCATGCCCGACAGCGCTTAACTTCGGTGATCTCACGGGAACCGGTGTAGCCACTGCGGCAAGACCGTTGCCCAAACATCGTCAGTAAATAAGGAAATTGAGTGGCATGGCAATAGAGCCATTGAGAATATGAAAATTGTTGGTAGCAGTACAACGAGGATTGCACGATATTTTATTTCATATTTTGTGTGTATGTGTTTGTGTTTGTGTGTGTGCGTGTGTGGGTGGGTGGGTTCGTGGGTGTGCGTGTACGTGGGTGCGTGTCCTTAATTTGGCCCACCAACGAGTTTCGAGTATCCATTGTTAATATCTTGTCATCACTACTGACGTATCAAATGTCGTCTGTTCATAACGAAAAAGGATCACAATCACATTTTGTTCACGTACTGAGTGCTACAACACTTCTACTTGTTTTCTTGCAGGTCGTCTTGTGTGCACTGCTTGCAGTTGCCTTGGCGAGGCCTAGAGTCTTGTTGGAAGCCGCACCGTCACCATGTTCGAAAAAGGCAGGAGCAACCGGTGCTGTCAGCCTGAGGGACAGAGTCGGAGCAACCATGGGAAAAGAAGGCGCCTTATCAGTTAGCAACGAATTTGCCCACTCTGAAGCGGCCAGTTCCGAAACATCTAGTCTGTCTCCTTCTCCCGAAAAACCTAACAGTTCCCCAAGCAGCAACTTGCACACCTACCGTAATATAGGTGTTACTCCTGGTAGCAAAATGCCCTCACTTGGCTCCATGAGTCCGTCTCAAACGTCGCCAAATTCTAAAGATGCTGTTAGTATTCAGAATACTGACAGCTCCGAAACATCTAAGCTTTCTCCTATCGCCACAAAAGCTGACAGTTCATCAGAGACCAAGTTGAAGCCCAACCGTAAGATAGGTCTCGCTTCCGGTAGCAAACTGCCCTCATCTGGCTCCCTTAGTCTGTCTCATACGTCGCCAGAATCTAAGGAAGCTGTTAGTCTTCAGGATACTGATAGCTCCGAAAAGTTCAACGTGTCTCCTATCGTCGAAAACCCCGACAGTTCATCAGGCAGCAAGTTGAACCCCAACCGTAAGACAGGTCTCGCTTCTGGTAGCAAGCTGCCCTCATCTGGCTCCCTTAGTCTGTCTCAAAAGTCTTCAGAATCTAAGGATGCTGTTAGCCTTCAGGATACTGATAGCTCCGAAAAATTCAAAGTGTCTCATATCGACGAAAAACCCGACAGTTCATCGGAGAGCAAGTTGAACCCCAACCGTAAGACAGGTCTCGCTTCTGGCAGCAAACTGCCCTCATCTGGCTCCCTTAGTCTGTCTCAAAAGTCGTCAGAATCTAAGGATGCTGTTAGCCTTCAGGATACTGATAGCTCCGAAAAGTTCAACGTGTCTCCTATCGTCGAAAACCCCGACAGTTCATCAGAGAGCAAGTTGAACCCCAACCTTAAGACAGGTCTCGCTTCCGGTAGCAAGCTGCTCTCATCTGGCTCCCTTAGTCTGTCTCAAAAGTCTTCAGAATCTAAGGATGCTATTAGCCTTCAGGATACTGATAGCTCCGAAAAGTTCTACCTGTCTCCTATCGCAGGAAAACCCGACAGTTCATCAGAGAGCAAGTTGAACCCCAACCGTAAGACAGGTCTCGCTTCTGGCAGCAAACTGCCCTCATCTGGCTCCCTTAGTCTGTCTCAAAAGTCGTCAGAATCTAAGGATGCTGTTAGCCTTCAGGATACTGATAGCTCCGAAAAGTTCAAAGTGTCTCCTGTCGACGAAAAACCCGACAGTTCATCAGAGAGCAAGTTGAAGCCCAACCGTAAGACAGGTCTCGCTTCCGGTAGCAAACTGCTCTCACCTGGCTCCCTTAGTCTGTCTCAAACGTCGCCAGAATCTAAGGAAGCTGTTAGTATTCAGGATACTGATAGCTCCGAAAAGTTCTACCTGTCTCCTATCGCAGGAAAACCCGACAGTTCATCAGAGAGCAAGTTGAACCCAAACCGTAAGACAGGTCTCGCTTCCGGTAGCAAGCTGCCCTCATCTGGCTCCCTTAGTCTGTCTCAAACGTCGCCAGAATCTAAGGAAGCTGTTAGTCTTCAGGATACTGATAGCTCCGAAAAGTTCAACGTGTCTCCTATCGTCGAAAACCCCGACAGTTCATCAGGCAGCAAGTTGAACCCCAACCGTAAGACAGGTCTCGCTTCTGGTAGCAAGCTGCCCTCATCTGGCTCCCTTAGTCTGTCTCAAAAGTCTTCAGAATCTAAGGATGCTGTTAGCCTTCAGGATACTGATAGCTCCGAAAAATTCAAAGTGTCTCATATCGACGAAAAACCCGACAGTTCATCGGAGAGCAAGTTGAACCCCAACCGTAAGACAGGTCTCGCTTCTGGCAGCAAACTGCCCTCATCTGGCTCCCTTAGTCTGTCTCAAAAGTCGTCAGAATCTAAGGATGCTGTTAGCCTTCAGGATACTGATAGCTCCGAAAAGTTCAACGTGTCTCCTATCGTCGAAAACCCCGACAGTTCATCAGAGAGCAAGTTGAACCCCAACCTTAAGACAGGTCTCGCTTCCGGTAGCAAGCTGCTCTCATCTGGCTCCCTTAGTCTGTCTCAAAAGTCTTCAGAATCTAAGGATGCTATTAGCCTTCAGGATACTGATAGCTCCGAAAAGTTCTACCTGTCTCCTATCGCAGGAAAACCCGACAGTTCATCAGAGAGCAAGTTGAACCCCAACCGTAAGACAGGTCTCGCTTCTGGCAGCAAACTGCCCTCATCTGGCTCCCTTAGTCTGTCTCAAAAGTCGTCAGAATCTAAGGATGCTGTTAGCCTTCAGGATACTGATAGCTCCGAAAAGTTCAAAGTGTCTCCTGTCGACGAAAAACCCGACAGTTCATCAGAGAGCAAGTTGAAGCCCAACCGTAAGACAGGTCTCGCTTCCGGTAGCAAACTGCTCTCACCTGGCTCCCTTAGTCTGTCTCAAACGTCGCCAGAATCTAAGGAAGCTGTTAGTATTCAGGATACTGATAGCTCCGAAAAGTTCTACCTGTCTCCTATCGCAGGAAAACCCGACAGTTCATCAGAGAGCAAGTTGAACCCCAACCGTAAGACAGGTCTCGCTTCCGGTAGCAAGCTGCCCTCATCTGGCTCCCTTAGTCTGTCTCAAACGTCGCCAGAATCTAAGGAAGCTGTTAGTATTCAGGATACTGATAGCTCCGAAAAGTTCAACATGTCTGCTATTGCTGGAAAACCCGACAGTTCATCAGAGAGCAAGTTGAAGCCCAACCGTAAGACAGGTCTCGCTTCCGGTAGCAAACTGGCCTCATCTGGCTCCAATAGCCCGTCTCAAACGTCGTCAGAATGTAAGGATGCTGTTAATCTCCAAGTTAGTGATAGCTCCGAAAAGTCCAACTTGTCTCCTTTCGCCGAAAAACTCGACATTTCCTCAGAGAGCAAGTTGAACCCTAGCCGTATGACAGGTCTCGCTTCCGGTAGCAAAATGCCTTCACCTGGCTCCAATACACCGTCTCAAACGTTGTCAGACTCTAAGGATGCTGTTAGTCTTCAAGTTAGTGATAGCTCCGAAACGTCTAACATGTCTCCTTTTGCCAAAAAACCTGACAGTTCCTCTAAGAGCAAATTGAACCCCAACCGTCAGATAGGTCTCGCTTCTGGTGGCAAAATGCCCTTGACTGGCTCCATTAGTTCTTCTCAAACATCGCCACAGGTTACGAATGCTGCTCGTCTTCTCAGTATTGATAGCTCCGAAACACCCAACTCGTCTCCTTCCGCCGAAAGAGCAGACAACTCCTCAGAAAGAGTGTTGGAGGATAACAGTTCAGTGAATCCGTCTCCTGGTAGCAAAGTGCCCTCATCTGGCTCAGTTAGTACCCCTGGTAAATCACCATCGCTTAATACTGCAGACAGTTTCTCAGATTTTGACACGTCCAGTGTCTCCGCATCTGCCGAAACACCCAAAGATAACTTACCTGCCAGCAACACATTTCAAAGTATTCCAGTAAGTAACCTGCAAGCCCCTTCCTCTGTTGACTCCCAAGAAAGCATTTCTAAAACTATGAGCAATACTGTCAGTGCAGGCACTTCAGGTGCATTTCAGCCTGTCAACAAGCCCAGTACCTCCTTTGTGGATCCTTCTGCCAGCGACTTTCCATCGAGTCTCTCTGCCGACACGGAAGCAGATTATTCTCCTGCCAGTGCCCATAGCTATCCCATCAGTAGCTTTGCTCCTGCTGCACTTGCCACTGCCATTCCTTATTTGAACACTGCCAATAATTACTGGCTTTCCTGCTGGCCTTTCTGCAGCAATTCACATAACAGTGTCAACGTGCACCTGCCCATGGCAATGATGTGCACACCTCCCAGTGCTAACAAGGCCATTTTTGATATTCCCATTAGCAACCCGTTTCCTGTTCTTTGCACGGAGGACAGATTCTTACCTGACATCGTTGTCGTCTGCAGAAAAGATGTGGACACTACTCAGGGTGAACTTCTCGCCGACTCGCCGTCCAACTGTGCGATGACTCCGCAACAACTGTCATTGGACCAACTTAGTGAGGTGAGAAATTGAAAGCATAACCTGGTTTTGTGTTTAATGATCTTCTACAGCTCCCTGCACTTGGAATAACGCTGCGTTTAAGTGCTTACCACAGCCGAGCGGACTGTACATTGCTTAATGTGTTTCAAGTTATAGCGTATGTTGTGTGTTGACAGACGACTAAAGGAAGTACAAGGGCAATATCTGTATGTATCTAAATAAAACGTACACTCATAACAGTATTCATACTATACTCTTTAACGAACAGTCACATCTTGTGTTACATTCTAAGCTGCTTAATATGCAACCAATCACCACGAAAAAAGGATCTGAGATGGCATAGAAATACACATTTTCCTCTGTGTACCACTACTAATGCATTTTCTCTAACTGTATTTTTAATAACCTAGAACTAATAGATGTCCCAGTATTTAGTAAAAATTTTCTAGTGTTTAATTCTATGCTAAAGAATTGTTTAATCACTCAGAGATAACTCACAAAAGAAATGGTTCAAATGGCTCTGAGCACTATGGGACTTAACATCTGTGGTCATTAGTCCCCTAGAACTTAGAACTACTTAAACCTAACTAACCTAAGGACATCACACACATCCATGCCCGAGGCAGGATTCGAACCTGCGACCGTATAACTCACATGGTTTGACGTTAGAAACACTAAAATCTTCATTAGCTCTCCGACTGCCTAGGGATTCCTAATTTTAGAGATCCGTCATCCACTTGAGCTTTACATTCAGTTGTGTCTTTGGTCAAAAGTATTGTCGATAAAGTTAATTTTCCGCGATCTAAATGTCTACCAGGCGCAAATTCTTGACACGCGTGTCAGGTTTCAGAATCAGGTAGCGAACATCATTTACGTTTCTAACGTTTTCACCTTACGAAGTGTAAGTGTATAGAGCAATGCTGTGAACCTAAGCAAACATTAAACAGAAGCATGGTCTAAAAAAAATACGCAGTTGAAAATTTACTGGCTCTGACTGTAGGAAGCCAAGCTAATTACCTTCCACCTAGATGTAAAGCAGCAGGAAACACTTATGAGCTTTCACGGCTTTGCCCTTGTCTAAAAAGCCAAACATTTTAAGTAAAGCAGACACACGCATCAGGCTGAGAGGACACAGAACTTAAGAGGCTGTCTAGCAGACACAGACAGTGACTCTGCTGTGGTAATCACTCGCTCATTCAGCAGATGATTATTTGCTGTTGTATAAGACAGTTGACAACAATTATTCGATGAATAGAAAGACAACATTCCTCATGGATAAACGGATGTGAAGTACTTTTGCCTAAAGGGATTTATGAAATGTACGGAAACGTAAATCATATTGGACTGACGAGAGACAACTAATTACCACAGAAATAAAAAGTTGAAACACAGACCATTCATTGTTGGATATCAAGAGTTAAGAAGATACCAAGGTGTGAATCGTGGAATGTGGGTAGGTGCCATTAGACGATATGCGGGCTAACAGAGATGTCTGTAACTGAGGACAGTGATGTATGAGATGCCTGGAGAAGCCCTTGTCTAGCAGTGGTGTTCAGGCCTAATATAATATTTGTGAACAAGATTACTTAGCGACAGATTTAAAACAAGCTGCTGCTAGTTCACTCCATAAGCTAATGAGTAGAAAGTCATCTCTAATTAATGCTTTCAAGAAAAAGTATTAAGGACAATGCATCTAAGGTAAAACATCGGAAATTCAGTTGTTTACAGTCGATTTTTAACGATCGAACTGTCTTATAATATTTCTGTAGCAAGGGCTTCATAGGACACACTATATCCAACCTGACCGAATTAAAGAAGACTTGCAAATCGTCTGTATAGTACCAGGGATACTTTAGCATTTCCGCGATTCGTTGTGATTGTGGGGAGCCATTTTCAATGATTGATTAAGGATACAGGTCATAGTGGTTTTGCTCGTACAGGGTGTTCGTAAATTCCGTTACAACTTCTAGGACTTTTAGAGGGGATTTAGTACATAAAATTTTGATAGGAACCCCTGACTACAAAATAACCATTTCCGTTTTACGATGGTTTCAGTTCAGATGTTTAACTCTTACACTTCTGTTCGAGGAACTGAATTAGGCATGACACAGTACAGTATTAGGTAACAACTCTAAAGCAATACAAGTATTAGGTAACAATTCTAAAGGAAACATAACGAAACATCCATTTATTACTTCCATGGTTGTGTCAAGTGTCTACTCTCATACCCGTCGAGGAACATTCGTTGGTGTTTGCACTTAAACTTTACGTGCTTACGCTATTCCAAAACAAGAAAAGAACCCAGCATACTGTACGTACAGGACATTAGCGATGCATTACAACAGCAGCTTGATGTAGCGGCCACCAACGTTGTTACAGACGTTGTATCTACGAAGCATGTCCTGGTACACACTGTTCATCCCACACACCCGTGGAAGCTGACCGCTGCGAGAATTATAATTGAAATGTGTCAATAAATCACTTAGTCTTAATAAACTGCTTAATTTCTTTTCCGGGAGTGAATTTGGTTTCTGACTCGTTTCTGAAATTATTCCACAAAATAAACTTCTCTACAACTACACTTCACTTCTTTGTTTAGTTTCGATGACCATTATCAAGTGGTCGTCATATTACTCGGTACACGCATGAGTCAGATGACACTGAATATTTACAACCTCACATATTAAATGATCGTAATACAATGATAGGTCGTGTCTGGCAAGTATGATCGCTCGATAATTGACCTTTGGGTCTGAATTCTTTCTGACGATCTCCTGTCTGGTAGGATGTGGTCCGACACGACTCTCACGCACCAAACTCGAGATGTCAGAGAAGTATGTAACCTAGTATCATCGACTATTTGTTGGGTGAAATCCATTCTCTGTAATTCTCTACAATTTTTGGATGTACTACTCTGTTCTTTACTGGTATTCCTACACCACCTGCTCATGATTCGCTTCCATAAACCACCCTGCACCAAACGTACATACTAAGAAATTTTTCTCAGAAATGAAGGCTAGCTTTGAGGCTAGAGAGGACTACTTGCTTATGTCCTTCTTGTTCAGTCCGTCAAGCGGTATTTTGTATCCTTGGTAGGACTTGGGACGGCAATGGTATTATTTTGTTTATCACATGGTTCTGAAGATTGGAGTTAATTTTATCGCTAGCCTCACTTGTATTATACCTCATTGCTGATAGACCTACACTACTGGCCATTAAAATTGCTACACCACGAAGATTACGTGCTACAGACGCGAAAATTAACCTACAGGAAGAAGACGCTGTGAATTGCAAATGATAAGCTTTTCAAGAGCATTCACACAAGGTTGGCGCCGGTGGCGACACTTACAACAAACTAGGAAAGTGTCCAACCGATTTCTCACACACAAACAGCACTTGACCGGCTTTGCCTGGGGAAACGTTGTTTGTGATGCCTCGTGTAAGGAGGAGAAATGCGTACCATCACGTTTCCAACTTTGATAAAGGTCGGATTGTAGCCTATCGCGATTGGGGTTTATCGTATCGCGACACTGCTGCAGGCATTGGTCGAGATCCAATGACTGTTAGCAAAATGTGGAATCGGTGGGTTCAGGAGGGTAATACGGAACGCCGTGCTGGATCCCAACGGCCTCGTATCACTAGCACTCGAGATGACAGGCATCTTATCAGCATTGCTATAACGGATCGTGCAGCCACGTCTTGATCCCATCTGCACGAACAGTTCGACGATGTCTGCAGCAGCATGGACTACCAGGTCGGAGACCATGGCTGCGGTTACCCTTGACGCTGCATCACAGACGGGAGCGCCTGGGATGGTGTACTCAATGACGGACCTGGGTCCACGAATGGCAAAACGTAACTTTTTCGGATTAATCCAGGTTCTGTTTACAGCATCATGATGGTCGCATCCTTGTTTGACGACATCACGGTGAACGCACATTGGAAGCGTGTATTCGTCATCGCCGTACTGGCGTATCACCGGGAGTGATGGTATGGTGTGCCATTCGTTACACGTCTCGGTCACCTCTTGTTCGCATTGACGGCAATTTTAACAGTGGACGTTACATTTCAGATGTGTTACGACCCGTGGCTCTACCCTTCATTCGATCCCTGCGAAACCCTACATTTCAGCAGGATAATGCACGACCGCATGTTGCAGGTCCTGTACGGGCCTTTCTGGATACAGAAAATTTTCGACTGATGCCCTGGCCAGCACATTCTCCAGATCTCTCACCAATTGAAAACATCTGCTCAATTGTGGCCGAGCAACTGTCTCGTCACAATATGCTAGTCACTACTCTTGATGAACTGTGGTATCGTGTTGAAACTGCATGGGAAGCTGCACCTGCACCCGCCATCCAAGCTCTCTTTGACTCAATGCCCAGGCGCTTCAAGGCCGTTATTACGGCCAGAGGTGGTTGTTCTGGGTACTGATTTCTCAGGATCTATGCATCCAAATGGCGTGAAAATGTAATCACATATCACATGTCAGTTCTAGTATAAGATATTTGTCTGATGAATACCCGTGTATCATCTGCATTTCTTTGTGGTGTAGCAATTTTTAATGGCCAGTAGTGTAGATAACGTAGTAAATTGTGGCTTTGTAATTGTTATTTCCTGCGATACCATCAGTATTTACCGCCTTACTGGTTACAGATCGGAGCAGTCTACACTGCTGGGGATCCGGCAGCCGCTGCCTTTTCTCCAGCGTGTGCCATCGTCGGTCCGTCGGTTGCAGCTCCCACCGGGCTGTCTGCAGACACCATCAATTACGCTGCTCCGTGGATCGTGTCACCGAACACCGTCACCTTCGGTGGCGTTCCTGTTCGTACAATGGGACATCCCGTAACTGTTCCACACAGTGTGCCTTCGAACACCATCACATTCGGTGGTTGGCCTTCTACTACTGTGCAGTACAACAGACTGCTGTTTTAATGAACAGTCATCGTGGAGCCATCGGAGTCGCTGGTGTCCCTGTTCGTGGACCGGCTGCTGCGAGCTGCTAACTCATGACTGCGATTATTTGCCTCACTGACAAACAAACGTATTCACGAGAGAGCATAGAGAAACTGTTAAGCTGTCTGCACAGAATGTGCACTGTTGTTTAAACAGTAGGTCTAGAAATGTGCCCCATAAAAAGACGAAAGACAACCATGTCTAGAAAATCGTGTACGCTATGTTGTTACTGATGTAAATAAAAATGCAGTTGCAGCTTAATTTTCGTTTGCTTATTTTTACGTGTTCCTTAACTTATTAAGTAATATGTTTCGCCGCTTAATTTTCATTTGCTTATTCTTACATGTTCCTTAACTTATTAAGTAATATGTTTCAACACACTTTTTGAGTCATTTACTGACGGAGGCATCAACAGAAAAAATAAAAACCAGAGCAGCTATAACTATCAACAATAAATTAAGAGTGCGCAAGGAAGTAGACTGCAAGAAGAGGGAAATGGGAAGTATGAAAAATGTAGTAATGAATTTGCATTATGGCTAACAAAACAGGAGAGGTGTTTCATATCATATGTTTCAAATGTCTTTACGACCACCACAGCACAAGGAAGAAAAAATCTTCAAGAAAACAACCGTGAATTAGTCTGTGAAATATATTTTGGCAAAAAGAGAACTGTTGCGATGTTATCCTTAGCAACTAAGCAGTTAGCCATAGTATTTATCAGTGTGTAGCAAGATAACAGTAATGTAGTCTCAGACTAATTTATGCAGTTTACAAGATCAGACATTTGGAAAACAAATATAGTACTTACAATAAGCGTAAAATATATAAATGGAACTTATAAAACGTCTCCCACTCCATCTGGGCGACTGGTACAGTAACCGCATAAAGATTGTTGTTGAATTAAACAGTCTTGGTCCGAAAATATTTTCGCACCCATGTCTGTTTTAATTAGGAATAACTGAAACTTCTACTATTCCACTTGTATATAGACGTCTGTAATCACAACCAGAGAAAGACTTACTTTTGTATATAATATTATCCATGTAGGGGGACCGGGACGGAATCCACTGCCGGCCTAGAACAGCCCCAGCCATAAAATTTCGTCTAGAGCTGCTAGAGTGGGCTCACACAGGCAAGTGTTTACCGACAAATATCTGTTCTGGTTTAATAAGGTGCTACTGCTGCCGCGCTCTAGTTGCATAGTCGCTATTCAACTGTTATAACTAACTGGACTAACTAAGTGGACCGTTTCCAACCAACGCATGTCTGTCGTAGTTTTTTCTTCACAATCAACGTTTTTTCTACCTAAATCACTATGTTCTTAGCTGTGATTGCATAAAATTCACTCGGAAAAAAATGCTTATGATGGTCACTGAATATTTTCTCAACAGATATGCGACTGGATCACAGTGTCCTACTCGTACATTCCGTTCCGTCAAGTCCTGGTCGCCTTCATTCTTCGATTAATGGATTCTACTGCATGTTTTGTCTTTCTCGTATGCAGATGGTACTGAAAACCGATAGACAAAATCAATAACTCGACTGGGTCAAGCTTCCCTACTTTTAGCTTGGAAAATGTTGCAACAATACCCAGAGTTATACGAGGGTAGAAACGAGTGGCAAGAAAGAGAGCTAAAACTGCTATTCTCAAATCGTCTCCCCAAACGAGTTCACTACAAGAAGCGTCAACAAATTCTGAGGAAATAAGGAAGCTAAAGAGAAAAGTGAAAGCGTCAGACTGCTATCTCAAAAAGAGATGAAGAAAACTGTACCACATTAAAATCTATGCTGGACCGCGACTCGAAAAAGTCACAGCGAAAATTTCATTGTGGAAATATCCCCCAGGCAGTGGCTAAGCCAAGCCTCTGCAATATCCTTTCTTCCAGCAGTGCTAGTCCCGCAAGTTTCGCAAGAGAAGTTTGTAAGAGAGGAGGCGATATACTAGCGGAAGTAAAGAAGCTGTGAGGACGAAGCGTGAGTTGTGATGGCTAGCTCAGTTAGTACTGCAGCACTGGTATCGCTCTATTATCGGAGGCCTCCTAGCGCGACTTAAAGTACTCACCCTATGCAGCCATACGTTCGTTGCCGGGCATATGCGGGTGACCTCCTGCTCGTGACACGTACACTTACGGAAACATATAATTCCATCGCATGGATCCGACAGTATGGGCGAACCTGGGGAAGCATACTGAATGTGGCCAAATCGGCGATTAGGAGCATCGATTATGGCCTCCAAGACGAAAGGGCATACCCATCGTACAGTGTCGAATGCCTACCACCACTTGCTTCAGACGATACGAACTCTCATAGAACACAACCTCCACCACTGAATCTAATCCAGCAGGCGGACCATGTCAGGACTTATGTCCCTCCTAAGATGGTACACATATCTCAAAACTTCCCTCTGCCAAAGGTCCTAGGACGAGAATTCCAGGCGGCATTTGTACGCCTTGTATCAGCAGGAACCTTCTTTAAGATCTTCTACGACATCCTCGCTGTTCCAACTTCAACAGGACTCGGTGTCGGCTGTGTTAGAGACAGGCCATCTAGTTTACTCTTAATTACCACGACAAAGCGTTGGTATGGGCATTCCTTGTCGCTTATCCACAGCCTCTAGGAGGTTCTCTTGCCGGCCTCCCATGTCTCACCTGTCAATGTGGCCCACGTTGTCCCAACACTTTCCCACATATCGAGCTAGTTTGTCGAACACGAGCAAAAGACTGTTGCATGTTGTTATCGCAACAAACCCCCCTCCATATGTTGGAGAACCTGCGCCCAGGTATCGGTGTGGAAGAACGTTCATAAGCCCTTCATTATAACCAATGAACGAGCGCTGTGGTACCATGTCGTAAATGGTAAACACTAAACAAACCAGCCGCTTCACCGTGGCCTGGCCATATCACCATTATCTACGTGTTGCCAAAGTGAGGATATTGATGGGCATAGTCAGATGTCCGTCGGCTTATGATGTAAGGTAACTCGTGCAAACAATACTGGCATGCTAACCCTGTTACCAATGGCTGTCAGTTTGCAATTCCTTCTCCTCCTGGTGGACTCAAATTTTCCACTTAACAAGCACCACGCTATAACATGATTCAAGGGCCTGACGACAGCATACCTCTTCAGCGAGAAGGCGCTCTCCAAGCGCAATGTTTGGTATCACGTTTTAGATGCTCAAATAACACTTGACCGAACGCCGTACTACCACCGTCAATTTGCTGAATACTTACACAGTGTAATTTATGACACCCACCTCAGTTGGGATGTACCCCACATTGGACGTGCCTAACACTTCATGACATCCTTTTTCGGAATGGTACGGTGTAACAGCCTGGTCCTGGCCAGTGAGCAGAACATGTGCTTCAACAAGTGTGCACTACATCTTCCAAATTATACTTCTTTGTTTCCTCCATTATTCCAATCCTTTTTCTTTCTGTTTCTTGTCATGTCCCCATATTCCTGGTCATGAGCTGTTTGGATAGTGTATCCTTATTGAGCACAGGAGGGAAATTTTTTGTATAACGTAAAAAATAATAAATAAATAAAATAACAAAAAATGGAACTCTATACACTTGCTGTCTTGACACAGCACCCACTACAGGTGATGGGGACATTGTGACCAGGTTTTGCATCACGAACCACACCTACATGCTCCTTCCCTCTCCCTACACCACGGCCGGCCGCGGTGGTCTTGCGGTTCTAGGCGCTCAGTCCGGAACCGCGCGACTGCTACGGTCGTAGGTTCCAATCCTGCCTCGGGCATGGATGTGTGTGTGATGTCCTTAGGTTAGTTAGGTTTAAGTAGTTCTGAGTTCTAGGGGTTGATGAATACAGATGTTAAGTCCCATAGTGCTTAGAGCCGAGCCTACACCACGATCTTACAATCGTTGTGCCTCCACCCCCCCTACTCCCACCTGCCCCCCCCCCCCCCCCCCGAACCGACACACACCAACAACACCAACAAGAAAGTTGATAGAAGACTTGCCCACAAAAGGCAAACGTCCCAATATTGCTCTCAGTCTGGCATACAGTTTTAATCTGCCAGTAAGTTTCACCCTCTTACAAATATATACACATCAAAAAAAAGTTTTGTATCACCCTAGTTCCCAGAATTCCTGAAGATAGACGTTGACTGTTGATATTGTACCACACACACAGTCCCTGTTGCTGTTCAGAGGTGTCACTAAACCCGCCCAAAGGTGTAAACAACCACACATGAGCAGCATCTATAAGACGGAGAGAGTCCGACAGCCGCTCAGTTTCTGTCATTCCACCAGAAAGGAGGTACTCAGCTCGTGTGGTTCAACCATGCCTAGACAGTCAATACCGCTGTTCGATCGCGTCCGCGTTGTTACTTTGTGCCAGGAAGGCCTCTCAACAGGGGAAGTGTCTAGGCATCTCAGAGTTAACCAAAGTGGTGTTGTTCGGACATGGAGGAGATACAGAGAGACAGGAACTGTCGATGTCATGCCTTGCTCAGGCCGCCCAAGGGCTAGTACTGCAGTGGATGACCGCTACCTACTGATTATGGATCGGAGTAACACTGACAGCAACGCACTATGTTGAATGAAGCTTTTTGTGCAGCCACAGGACGTCGTGTTACGACTAAAACTGTGCTCCATGGGATGCATGATGCCCAACTTCACTCTCGACGTCCATGACGAGGTCCATCTTTGCAACCATGACACCATGCAGCGCAGTACAGATGGGCCCAGCGACACGCCGAATGGACCGCTCAGGATTGGCATCACGTTCTCTTCACCAATGAGTGTCGCTTGTGCCTTCAACCAGACAATCGTCGGAGACATATTTGGAGACAACACTGTGAGGCTGAACGCCTTAGATATACTGTCCAGCGACTGCAGCTAGATATAGGTTCCTTGCTGTTTTGGGCTGGCATTATGTGGGGCCGACGTACGCCGCTGGTGGTCATGGAAGGCGCTGCAGTGACTGTACGAAATGTGAATGCTATCCTCTGATAGTGCAACCATATCGACAGCGTATTGGTGAGGTATTCGTCTTCTTGGACGACATCGTGCACAGCTTGTGAATGACTTCCTTCAGAATAACGATATCGACCGCCTAGAGTGACCAGCATGTTCTACAGACATGAACCCTATCGAACATGTACGGGATGGATTGAAAAGGGCTATTTATAGACGACATGAACCATCAACGACTTTGAGGGATGTACGCCGAATCGCCGTTGAGTAGCGGGACAATCTGAACCAACAGTGCCTTGATAAACTTGTGGATACTATGCCATGAGGAATGCAAACATGCATCATTGCAAGAGGATAGGCTACTGTGTATCAGAGGTACCGGTGTGAACAGCAATCGGCACCACCACCTCTGAAGGTCTCACTGTATAGTGGTACAACATGTAAAGTGTGGTTTTCATGAGCAATAAAAAGGGCGGAAGTGATATTTATGTTGATCTCTATTCCAATTTCCTGTACAGGCTCCGGAGCTCTCGGAACCGAGGTGACGGGTTCAAATGGCTCTGAGCACTATGAGATTTAAAATCTGAGGTCATCAGTCCCCTTAGAACTTACAACTACTTAAACCTAACAAACCTAAGGACATCACACACATCCTTGCCCGAGGCTGGCTTCGAGCCTGCGACCGTAGCAGTCTCGTGGTTCCAGACTCAAGCGCCTAGAACGGCTCAGCCACTCCGGTGAACCGAGGTGATTCACAACATTATTTGATCTCTGAATTATTTTATGTTATCCTCATTTGCAAACTGCATTGCCAAAATATTTGAGTGAACGGCTCCCAATTATTCCAAAAAGGTTTTTCATTGTTGAGACCTGAAAAATTTACTCAAAACGTTAGGCAGGTTGCTACACCCCAATCTCCCCTATCTGAAATGAAGAAGAGTATCAAAATGTGAACCGGATAGTTTACGTACAAAAAATAGTCTGATATAAGCATAGAACTGCAATTAGAACTAAACATCTAATATGCACCTGCCTGTCTCAAAGTGCACTACGGCCAGCGATACGAGTTGGCACAAGGGTTCGGCCGACCAAAGGTCGCGGATTAGCTTAGCCTTGGATGTGTAGTTAGTTACAAAGAATGCTCCTGGCTCTCAGCCCTGGCCCGCAACTGCGGAGATGTGTCAGGAAACATTAATACGTTCTGCAGTTGGAAGCATATTCTGCGATGCACTCGACAGTGGTTTACTGAATACGGATGTACACGTAGATGTACAGCCCACGTTTTGTCCTGGTACTTTTATTTCAAGACAATCTTCAAGCTTTATCCCTACTTTACCAAAAGGCGTCATTGAACAGTTCCTTGAGGAAATGCCACTTCACCGCGATTACAACAGAAGTTATCGGTTTTATTTCATAGTTGCCATACATTGATATATGTGCCTGTTGAAACGGAACTTGTACCGTTCCAATGCTTTATTAAATTTCTAGCACGCAGAAATTATTAGGAAGAGTTTATGCTCTTGCAGGTGGTGTCCAAATGGAGAGAATGGACTAAACAGTGTTATTTATTGAATTTTTTTCTGTTGTGTACCAGTGTACCAGGTTTCTCATTTTCCTTTCCTTTGTGCGGCCTGGACGGTATAAAGGAGGGAGTGTGAACTAGCAGAAAGCTTTAAGCAGAGATTGTAACACTGCATGAATGGTCATTCTGCGGTAGGGTAGTACCAACCCCCAAACGTGAGCAAGTTTAGCAGAGACAAGGTTTGCAGGTCAGGGCAGAGATGACACGTATGTTCGCTAACTGGCTCTGTCAGGTTGGTGCGCCACCCCCACCACGTTTGTAAGCGGAACGGTTAGGCGAATTCGGTTGGAAGAGCACTTGATCCTGGGCAGCGGAGCGGTACAGTCGCAGAAGTTGGAGTTCTGCACTGTACGGTAGTGTGAAGTAAGGTATTGGAATGTTTCAAAACTGCTGCTGATTAAGGTCGGTATGGTGGACGCAGGTGTAACATTACCGGCAAACCTACATAAGGGAATTTATTTTCGCTCTTTGCTTTACATTTCCGTAAGAACTTTGGATGTACCATGGGCCCTAAGCTCAATATCTGTAGTGATGCTTACATGTTGAATAACGTGTGTACACGCCGTAGATTGTAATTAATTCAGGTTTTTTTTCATATAGTTATGTAATAGTCAACCTGTATTTCAATTAGGATAATGCCTGTAGCGAAACATCTTTCAGTACAATCTGTCGAAGTACTCCACACTTTAAATGTATGGCTGCAAATAATAACAATTAAAGTTCCATCGCGACAACTACACTACTGGCCATTAAAATTGCTACACTACGAAGATGACGTGCTACAGACGCGGAAATTTGACGACAGGAAGAAGATGCTGTGATATGCAAATGAAGGTTGGCGCCGGTGGCGACACCTACAACGTGTTGACATGAGGAAAGATTCCAACCGATTTCTCATACACAAACAGCAGTTGACCAGCGTTGCCTGGTGCAACACTGTTGTGATGCCTCGTGTAAGGAGCAGAAATGCGTACCATCACGTTTCCCACTTTGATGAAGGTCGGATTGACAGTTTTCGGTTGCGGATTGCGGTTTGACGTATCGCGACATTGCTGCTCGCGTTGTTCGAGATCCAATGACAGCAGAATATCGAATTGGTGGGTTCAGGAGGGTAATACGGTACGCCGTGCTGCATCCCAACAGCCTCCTATCACTAGCAGTCGAGATGACAGGCGTCTTATCCGCATGGCTGTAACGGATCGTGCAGCCACGCCTCAATCCCAGAGTCAACAGATGGGGACGAACGTTTGCAAGACAAGAACCATCTGCACGAACAGTTCGACGACGTTTGCAGCAGCATGGACTATCAACTCGGAGACCATGGCTGCGGTTACCATTGACGCTGCATTACAGGCAGGAATGCCTGCGATGGTGTACTCAACGACGATCCTGGCTGCACGAATGGCAAAACGTCATTTTTTCGGATGAATCCAGGTTCTGTTTACAGCATCATGATGGTCGCATCCGTGTTTGGCGACATCGTGGTGAAGACACATTGGAAACGTGTATTCGTTGTCACCATACTGGCGTATCACCCGGCGTGATGGCGGGGTGCCATTGGTTGGACGTCTCGGTCACCTCTTGTTTGCATTGACGGCACTTTGAACAGTGGACGTTACATTTCAGACGTGTTACGAGCCGTGGCTCCACCCTTCATTCGATCCCTGCGAAACCCTACATTTGAGCAGGATAATGCACGACCGCATGCTGCAGGTCCTGTACTGGCCTTTCTGGATACAGAAAATGTTCGAGTGCTGCCCTGGCTAGCGCATTCTCCAGGTCCCTCACCAACTGAAAATGTTTGGTCAACGGTGGCCGAGCGACTGTCTCGTCAGAATATGCCAGTCACTACTCTTGATGAACTGTGGTATCGCATTGAAGCTGCATAGGCAGTTGTAGCTTTACACGTCAAGCTCTGTTTGACTCAATGCCCAGGCGTATCAAGGCCGCTATTGCGGCTAGCGGTGGGTGTTCTGGGTACTGATTTCTCAGCAATTTTAATGGTCAGTAGTGTAGGTATTAAGTTTGAGCAACTTCAGAGGGGTCATATCATAAATGACCGTGTATTGTTTTCAGTGTCACGCCACCAACACCAGTGCGACAGGTGGTTGTTCGTTATGAGAAACGTGTACTTTGCAAAGTCGTGCCTCATACGCATCGCTCATACACGTCCTTGAATCGCCATCTTTGTTCATTTCCGGGCGTTGCTTCCTTGATCTCAAATACACAATTCAGTATGATCTACCGTGTGTACCAACTGTACTCAAGGTTTGGGCCATCCTGTATATCAGGAGTGGCCACGTGACCTTTTACGAGTACCATAGCGCCCAACCTGCGCGACACATTTCCCCCACCACCACGCTACACTGTCTGACCCTGAGGAGGGGGATGAGAGGTAAACTGTGAACTATCCGGATCAGAATGACACCGTAGTCGCCCTACATACGAGTTTTTCTCAGCAGCACAGATCCCTGAAGGCAAAACACAATTCTTTCTGATTCAAATTGTTGGCATACGGACGGACGCAGACAATTTCACAGATTGTCGCACTCAGGATGCCACGTAACGGTGACTTATTTAGTTTCATAATTGAAAAAAACCTCTCTGAAACACATACATTGATCGAAATACTTTAGCATTTTTGCGACCTTTTAGTGTATACACGCAAACTCTACTTGAGGAAAGCAATATAGACGTTGTAGACATTTATCTTTAAAACAAGAATTACCTTGCAAATCAGACAGTTGCTTCTGCACATGCCAGGGGCAATTTCAACTGAAACGGCAAACGGTACCGAAAATAGCTTGAAACCAGATGTAAGATTGGCAACCTCCTGAAAACGTTTAGGAAAATATTCTTGTAATCCTTTCATGGTCACAGAGTATTTTTCAAACCTCGCGTTTTCTTTGACGCCAATGAGCTAAGAGAACTGGACTGTCTTTGTCAGAATGTGTCCCTCCCACAACGAGATTTTCTTTTTAAATGCATCACCATCAAATCGGAACGAACTTACCTAGCAGTATCTTATGGTGGGCAGTCTGCAGTCAAGTCCACTTTAAATGAAAATTCTGCAATCCTTTTCGGGTGTTCTAATTCTCGTACCTGCACTCCTTTTTCCTTCGCTAATTCGACAATTCTGAGCTCCAAATCTAAAAATCGTTCATGGCATACTTCTTGACTCAACGAACGAACTTTGCAGTAATATATGATGTCTCCACACCCCTTATTCAGTTCAAATGAAAATGTTGCAGCTGGAAATGGTATAATGCGTGCGACTTTAGAAATTGTACTGCTCGTACCATTGATTTCTTCATGTGCTCCATGTCTGCAAATTTAGCAGAAAGTGCTTCTTGATGTACAGAACGATGAATCCCGTCTGTCGATCGTTGTAATTTTTTGCTCATTCGTTATCAGTTAAATCTGTAACATCTTTCCACATAGTACTGTAATGTTTCATAGAAAAGTGCAGTACACTACACTTATGCGAACTGAGAATTCTCATATCTCTCTCTCTCCTGTCGTTCGCATTCATTTTAAAGGGCTGTGACTGCCTCTTTTTGTATAAATAGCCGCAGGATATGTGAACGTCTTTCATACCACGTACAAACAGCGAAGAGTAAACAGCGTTGACACCAATATTCTGCCGAATTCAGAGTTGTACCGACCGAAAAGTGCTACACTGCTACGTTAAATGAAATGTCACGCTGTTCTGAGTGCTTCCGCGAAGGGATCGAGAAAATCTGAGGGACTGACTTCCCCTTGTCCCGTACACAGCTCATACACGCTGCACGCGTGAAGTTTGGCACGCCCTGCTGTACATGCTCCACCACTACACCTTGCCGGAAGCGTTAATACAATATGAGCGATGTCTTATAAGGGACGTCTTAGTAATGACTGTGACCGAGCACACTGCTTTTGACAGAGTAGTGAATATTTCTCTTTGATAAACGTTTATACATCTCGAATCTCGGATTACGAGTTCCTTATCACACCAAAGACCAGGATGGGATAAAAACAGATGGTATATATTTCAGAGGAACTACACCATCGACTGCCTGATGCGGAACATGGAAACCCTGACTGAAGATGGGTACCGTATGTCACTGTTATACACTGGAGCGGCAAGCGATCCGCTAAACGCATGTGCATTAAAATGCAGAGATAGTAAACAGGCAGAATACGGTGCTGCGGTCGGGAATGCCTAAATAAGACAACAAGTGTCTGGCGCAGTTGTTAGATCGGTTACTGCTGCTACAATGGCACGGTATCAAGATTTAAGTGAGTTTGAACATTATGTTATAGTCGGCGCGCGAGCGATGGGACACAGCCTCTTAGACGTAGCGATGAAGTGGGGATTTTCCCGTACGACCATTTTACGAGTGTACCGTACACATCAGGAATCCGGAAAACATCAAACCTCTGACATCGATGCGACCGGAAAAGATCCTGCAAGAACGACTGAAGAGAATTGTTCAGCGTGACAGAAGTGCAACCCTTCCGTAAATTCCTGCAGATTTCAGTGCCGGGCCATCAACAAGTGTCATCGTGCGAACCATTCATCTAAACGTCACCGGTATGGGTTCTCGGCGCAGAAGGCCCACTTATGTACCGTTGATGACTGCACTCAAAACTTAACGCCTCGCCTGGCAATGTCAACACCGACATTGGACTGTTGATGACTGGAAGCATGTTGTCTGGTCGGACGAATATCGTTTCAAATTTTATCGGGCGGATGGACGTGTACGGGTATGGAGACAACCTTATGAATGCATGGACCCTTCATGTCAGTAACGGACTATACAACCTGGTGGCGGCTGTGCAGTGTTGTGGGGTATGTGAAGTTGGAGTGATATGTGATCCAGCGGTCCATATCATGTCTAGATACGACTTTGACAGGTGACACGAACGTAAGCATCCTGTCTGATCACCGGTATTCATTCATGTCCATTATGCATTCGGACGAAGTTGGGAAATTTGAGCAGGACAATGTGAGACCCCATACGTCCAGCATTGCTAAAGGGTGGCTCCAGAAACACTTTTCTCAGTTTAAACACTTCCGCTGGCCCACAAACATAAACATTATTGACCATATCTGAGATGCCTTGCAACGTGCTGTTCAGAAGAGATATGCACCCCCTCGTATTGTTACGTATTCATGGTTTCAATTCTCTCAAGCACTACTTCAGTCTTTAGTCCAGTCCATGCCATGTCGTGTTGCGGCACTCCTGCGTGATCGTGGGGGCCCTACACGATATTAGTCACATGTACCAGTTTCTTTGCGTCTTCAGTGTACATCACCGCTATTAAGGCCTGAAACTACCCTCTTAAAAATTTTGTTTATCAGATACGTACTTCTGGGACAAAGAAAGTAACGAAGGGTTAAGAAGAACTGCTTAAAAATGTTTGAGTCCGTCATATCCTCTAATAGAAAGGAATAAAAAACAAATGTACATTCCCAGTTCCTTCTCCCACTAGTGAAAGGAAACATGATACTGGGAGCAAGTAACACTGGGAGAACAAAGTGACTATGTAAACGGGAAGATGGAAAACCAAATCAGGAACGTTCCTACGTGAAGATGTCGGTGATAGGAGCGTGGTGCAACGTAGCTTATCTCTTCATGAACGGTACGGCAGACTACTTACATACGAGAGTGAGCGTGATAAAATGACACCAGGAAGTGAGAAATAACCGAGTGGTGCGTCACTCTCAGCAATGAGTACTTAAGCCCGCTCATCAGCGGCACAGAACACCACCGGTTTTCAGCGCCAGCCGACATGAGGGCTCTGGTGAGTACTTTCCGATGTATTTGCGTCTCTGTAGTATAACAGAATCCTTTTGATTTGGCTACTCCTTTCAGTCACAATATTACCAGCTTTACGTCGAATAGCAGGGTACTTGTATTTTGTCACAAATTATAATTATTCCTCTCCTTCGTAATTCATCTAATGACACATTTGTGTAAGCAATATAATCGTCGTCGGACCAACGGGAGCTATTCGATAAAATGTTACACTGTTAACGGTGGACATTTTCGCTAAAACATCTCTTCCCATACTGTAAATGTGTCAATAGGCTGAATAGATAATAGCGTAAGTAAGGTAATAATAGGAAGGGGTTCTGCCCAAAGTAAGACTGCGATTCTCATGATTTATAAAACAAACAGATATGTTTTCATTTCACTTAAGTATTAATTCAGCTGTAGTTACCGTACTTTAAAGAAACTAGTGATCTCGTAATTCTAATATTAATTAATGAAACTGATGGGAGTTAAACAGAAAACGTGTAGAACAATGTGGTAAGTGAACAGGAGCTATGTTTCGGCACATTTTTAGAATACCTATTTAGTTGTATCAGAGGTACGTACTTCATAGACTACATGTTGGTGACCGTGCGCACATGTATGTTTCTAAGATTCCAATATGTGAAAAGAATTCAGTACTCATTTTTAAATATTTGTAAAACTCAATTTATGTGACAATCAATGATATTTCTTTCCACAGACGATCCTGCTCGCATTGTGAGAAGTCTCCGCCGCCAGGCTTGGCATACTCCTGAAAGTCGCGAGCTCTATCTTCTTATCTCGTGTTTTCTACTGAAAATCTCGTGCTTGTACTCTTCTTAACTTTACTACTACAGAGATCGCCTAAACTTTTTTTTTATTTGGTCCTGTGCGCAACATATAACTTACTTGGTCTTTTTGTTGCCACTGCTTGATCTGCTGCATTCCATTATTTAACAAAAACATAAAAAACCTATTATTCGTGCTGAGTGCAATGCATGTTCTGTATGGCGGCTCCTGCTGTTACTGCGGCTGCTGCTGCTTACTACAACTACATATAATTCAAGAGAAAGTGTTTGGTCGAATCTAAAGTCGATAAATGATAACGCAAACACATAATTGATTTTTAAAAAAACTGTATTCTGAAAGCGATTCTTTCTCATTCAATTAACAAAACGCCAGAAGCTCTTTGAACAATCGTTTCTTATGTAAATCTACCTCCAGTGGCATTAAAGCAATATTACAAATTAGTCAAACTATGGACACAGACTGAAATACTTCTCAGTTAAATGCATAGTGAAACAATTCCCTGACAATTACAAAAAAATCAATACTTAATCTATTCGCCTAACAATGGTTTCCCTTAAGAATTCAACTCCTATCATTATCAAAATTACCGTCTGCTGCTACGCACATACAAAAACCCTTTAAATTAATAAGCGAGCTGCAAATTATAAAAAATATCAACTCACTACCAAATCCTGTGTCGCTGCTGGCGGACACAGCAGTGTGGCAGCTCGGCGACGACCCCTCGCCCAACACACGTGCTCATCACAGCAGTCGGGCTCCTACACTGGCTTCGAAACTGCCACTCGTTAATCCATGTGCTGCGAAGCGCGACAACAATATCTTAGATACCAGAGGTAGTGTATGCGCCCTGTAGCCGACCTTTACATCCTAAGAGAGTATTTGCAACTCTCATTTCATGTGCCAACATCGACGCCATGCGTGGCAAAGGTAAAGACGTCCGTAGGTGCAATTATAAGGGAAAAGTCTTCTTCAAGCGGACTGAAGGACCGCAGCTTTCTGGTCGATCCAGAAGCGCTTCCACAAGGAAAACCCAAAGTGTCAGACTTGGCTGACTCCACAGCAGTGCACGTTCCTTCCTTCCATTTTAGCCATGAGAGTTCCTCCCCAGTTCCTGCCTCCCAAACGCCACCCACTACTGAGAAGGCAGACGTAACCAGTACCACTGTGAGAGTTAACAGCCCCACAACTGTTTTACCTGGCTCAGTGCCCCAGTTCGGTCTTCCATCGAATAACCTACCCATCTTTTCGAGCACTTATTACCCGTTCAGTCTCGTCAAGAGCTACCCCTTCCCCTTCTATAATGCACCTACCAGTGTTCCCATGATCACTGAAAACATCTGCTTCATTTTTGGTAAAAATGTAATTTGTTCAGGCTCAAATTTTTGTCGTTCACTCTGTGCACCCACCACTCAGTCCCTGCATGAATCTTGGTTTTCCATTAATAAGACCAGTTGCTAGTGTGCTCGCTGTTGGTATCTCACCTAAGAACCTTTTGTCCCAACCTGGTGCAGCACCAGTTAGTTCATCATCAAACACAATAGACTTTCCTGGTGTTCGTGCTCATGTTCCTGAAGCTCTTGTTTCTACCCTGTACGCCAGTCGATTTCCTCATTCACCAAGAAGTTGAAATAATAGAAAAGAACACTGAATAATTTTTGTCTATGTTTTGTTCATATTATTCTGAATAAAATTATTTTTTTATTTGACTCTGGACTTTGAATTACTTATTCTTGCACACGCATTTACATCCCTAAACACATTTTTGACATGCTTAATTTGCTAAAGAATGATGACCAACAAATGATTATGTGAATTGCAAACGTGATAAAATTGTTTACTAAAGAGATAGTTGCATGCAGTAGTGGAAGATCAAGAAAATAGTGCTGATTATAACGTAACTGTGACAGCGTATTAAGACTAAGAAGAAACCAAATCCCCTATGCGTGATGGGTTGCGTTTGCAACCTTTATTTTCTAATTTACGTCTCCAGAGCAGATTCATCATATTTAATTCAATACATAACATATTTGATCATACAGCAATCAACAGATTCTCGAAATAAATGGAGTATGGTGCAGTTGAGAGGCCAGAAGAAAAACGAGAGGTCATAATACACAGCTCCAATGCATCAGTGATACAAATGTGCAATAACTCGTGGAATAATCATCTCACACTAAAAACAAAAAGATTTCCCTCCACAGTATCGAGCGGTGTGGTCTAGTGGTGGAACATTCGACTAGTATGCGAGAGGATACTAGTTGGGCCGGCCGCAGTGGCCGAGCGGTTCTAGGCATCTCAGTCCGGAATCGCGCTGCTGCTACTGTCGCAGGTTCCAATCCTGCCTCAGGCATGGATGTATGTCATGTCCTTAGGTTAGTTAGGTTTAAGTAGTTCTGAGTCCATGGGACTGATGACCTCAGATGTTAAGTCCCAAAGTGCTTAGAGCCATTTGAAAAATTTTTGTAGTAAAGTTGAAAGATTTTTTATTTTGTTGGGAAAAGCCATTTAATAGTAGTTGCAATATACATCCAGCCGTCCGTATTTACGTTTTCAATTTCTATAAATCGCTTAAGGCGAAGGACCGAATTATTCCTCTTAACGGAAAAGCCCATTTATCTTTCCCTAGTCTTTCCCAAAATGTGTGAGTGCTCGGTCACCATTGATCTAGGTGCGCTCAGGATATCACATTATGATATTCATTCGTCTCTTTGGGACGTCAACCAATATTGAATAACTCCTACATACATGCATCACAGTAGATTAAATGCGTTGTAATTAATGAGAAACAATGTCACAACTGTGTTTTGTCATGGATGGTGTTCTTTCCCATAATACCCAAAACTAGGATTATTTAACTTTTATTATTACTATGAACTTGTTGCTTCATGTGAATGTAATTTGGAAAACATTACTTTAAATGCACTGAAGAGCCAAAGAAACTGGTAAACTGGCCTGATATCGTGTAGGGCCTCCGCGAACACGAAGAAGTGCCGCGACACGACCTGACATGAACTCGACTAATGTGTGAAGTAGCGTTGGAGGGAATTAACACCATGAATCTTGCAGGGATGTCCATAAAACCGTAAGAATACTAGGGGCTGCAGATCTCTTCTCAACAGCTCCTTGCAAGGCACCCCATCTATGTTTAGTAATGCTCATGTCTGTGGAGTCTGGTGGACAGCGGAAGTGTTTAAACTCAGAAGAGTGTTCCTGGAGCCAATCTGTATCACTTCAGGACGTGTGAGGTGTCTGGAATTGCCCGGTTCTGTCGCAATGCACAATGGACATGAATAGATGCAGGTGATCAGACAGGATGCTTACGCATGTGTCACCAGTCAGAGTCGTATCTCTATGTATCAGGGGCCCCTATCACTCCAACTAGACACGCTTCACACCATCAGAGTGCCTCCACCAGCTAGAACAATCCTCTACTAAAATGCAGCGTCCATCGATTCATGAGGTTGTCTCCACACCCGTGCACGTCCATCCGCTCGATACAATTTGAAACGAGACTCGTCCGACCACGCAACATATTTCCAGTCATCAACTGTCCAATGTCGGTATTAGCGGGCCCAGGAGAGGCATAAAGCTTTATGTCGTGCAGTCATCTAGGGGACACGAGTGGACCTTCTGCTCCGAAAGCCCATATCGATTATGTTTCATTGAATGGTTCGCACTCTGACACTTGCTGATGGTCCGGCACTGAAATCTGCAGCAATTTGCGGAAGGGTTGCATTTCTGTCACGTTCAACGATTCTCTTCAGTCCTCATTGGTCCCTTTCGTGCAGGATCTTTTCCCGGGCGCAGCGACGTCGGACATTCGATGTTTTGTGGATTCCTGGTATTCACGGTACACTCGTGAAATAGTCGTACGGAAAAATCTACACTTCATCACTACCTCGGAGACACAGTTCCCATCGCTCGTGCGCCGACTATAACACCACGTTCAAACTCCCTATTCTGCCTGTTTACCTATCTCTGTATCTGAATACGCATGTCTTTACCAGTTTCTTTGACGTTTAAATGTATAAGCTATTTTGATGTGGCTGGCAGTCAACAGCTCGCTGGAACCATCTCCAGGTATTCACACCTAGTCGCAATCGATGATGGCACTGACAGATCTCTCCTCTCTCGTATTATCTGTAAGTATTATCCTTCGTCAAATGTTTCAGATAAAAACAAAAGAAAACGACGACAAAAAAGATGACAAATAATGAAAACTACAAAATGTATCACGTGTTTTAAAAATCAGGTAACGGGACTTTAAGTTTACAGTACATAAGTAATAATAAATAATGAGGAATTATTGGGCTGTGCCTGTACCCAGGTATACCGTCTTTGATATTAACCCTGGATTTTTGAATGACATACCAATAATATCAGACTCTGACGATAGAGCGGGTGTCCTCAGATCAGACGTATTTCATACTTGGCGTAATTGTACTAGGTCCTCTATCTTGGATTCTTAAAAATTTCCACCAGTTTGCACTTATCAGAATGAGACTACTTTGAATCGCCCTCCATTTTTGAATTATCTGCCATTTCATACATAAGGCTTTTGGGCTATGGCATTACCGGGGAGGAGGAAAGGAAAATTGACATTGTTGCACGACATCAAGAATGATATGATATGTGGAAGAGCAGGAATGAAATATAGCAACAATGCCAGCTCACATGGCTACATTTGTAGCTCCACTCCGAACTGACGTTGTTCTCCTCCAAACAGGGAACGTCTCCAGAAACCATGTGCTATGATAACACTGAGACAGATGGGAAGCCTGTGGTGTTGCTGGCGATCGACGAGAAGCGTGACTGAACTGAGGGCGGCAGGGCAATGTCGATGAAAGGGTCTGTACTTGGAGTGTGCTGTAAGTGGAGTGGAAGATCCATTTTCATTACAGAGAGTCCCTGCTGGTTGGTGTTGTGTGAGCGGCTGATGAATGGTGCTGTGGCATCCACTTGTATGGGGAAATTGGCGTGACTTGTCTGAAGGCATGTGGTAGGCTGAAGACGTTGCAGTGACGATAACTATAGGTGCTGTTAGAGATACAACACGGTCACTCAGTGGAAAGCCATTCAGCACAAAGCCTACTGCAGAACTGAAAAGCCGAGAAGCCAGGCTGGGGTCTGCTCTAACTTTCGACGTGGGTGAGACATGGCCGGATTATGCGGACACAAACGGCCCAGCAAGGTAGGTGGTATATCGTGTGGGCAAGAAGTCTGCGAATCGATAGCGGATGCAGACAGTGCCTTCTGTATCACACGAGAAATGTAATGTGCGTCATGGACTGATCGCGGAATGTTGGTCATTTGAGTTGATTCGAGATGTGTCTATTGTTCAGCGAAGAGCACAAGTGGTGAGCACTGAGTGCAACAATATGTCAGTCATATTCCACATGGAAGAACCATGTGCTCAGTGTGGTGTTGGGGCGTTGCTGTGTTTGCTTTCATGCTGCACATGTGTTTGTTTTCTCGAAACTAGAACTATGTTAATCTCGTCTGTTGCCAAATGGGTGTAAGCAGAATTGTATATGCGTTTATACAGGCAACTTTAATTGGTGATTTTGCATAGGCAGTATGTTAGTTGGTTGGCATTGGTGTTGCTAGTGGTGAATTGTTGGTGAAGGGAGTAGTTGGTAGGTCTAGCATTTAGTTTAAGCGTTAACGTACTAAAATCCACTCAAGTCTGAATGCTACTTTTCTCATTGCAATCTATTTTTATTGTGTGATTATTACACTTTTTGGCCAAGAATTCGAATATTGTGGATTGTTTGTATTCTTATTCTTACCTCCAATTTTAAATTTATTAATTGTGTTGTTCTAATTCACATGTTTCCGCCACAATAAGTGGACCACCTATTTACATTCAGTATCTAAAATTACTATTTTGGTAATTGTCAAGAACCAAATTTTTCGCCTAACAAAAATTGTTTGTAAAAGTAGACCTAAAACACCTTATTGCTCTGAAATGAATTAATGCAGTTATTCAATGATAGTAAGCCCTAGGAAATCTGTTTCTAGACATTCTCACCAACTTGTAGACTCGGCCACCGCAAAATCTGTCTTATAGGCTGAAAAACGAGATATTCCTTAAATTCACAATATTAATTTCAATTTTAATAATTAGCAGCCTCAGTTGCACCGTTTACCTAGAATTTACCTCTGTTTCAGTCGGCATAGCCCAACCTTAATATTCACACAGTTGCTGACAGGGCCGTGAAATGTTGAAGATATTTAAATTCACGATAGTTTCAGCAAAAATAGGTAATTTTGCGTCAGGGTCAGGTTGCTACGATGATCCAATTTCTTTAACCTCACAGCTCGATTTCTCTGTGGCTATTGACGTCAGGTAGCGATTAAGTGTACCCTTTGTTGCGAAAGATTTGCCAGCGTAATCGTCAGTTGTTCCACAAAGACAGAAAGTAGCGGAGGAAGAAGATAAGAATCTTATCGTGTTCCTGCAATGGACGAGTCTTAATGATTGGAATGTAGGAGTCATATGATAATAGTGAATAAAATCTGCATTCATCATTTGAAAGTACGAGGAAATAGGGCAATTTTTTCATATTCACAATGTGAAGTTTTGTGTTGTTGATGTAACTAGATGTTCTTAAGTAATGCAATGCTAATTGCCTTGAATGACCCATTTCTAGTTTCTGTGAATGAAATTGTGGCGCAAATATGGGAACAATATCCGCATGTATTGTTATGACAAGTATTTACGTTACATATCAGTAGGATCAGAAGACTGAACTCCACAAGGTACAATTTTTGCCTGCAATCAAGAAAGTAAATACACCAATAAGGTTTTAGTTGAGAGATGGTTAAGGCAGTTCATCGACACAGTCCATCCGTCAAAGGAAAGACAAGTATTGCTTCCACTTGATGACCTTTCAGTGCACAGAAACAATCTCGATGCCCTTGATACCACTCAAGAAAACGGTGTCATCCTATTGCCTCTGCCAGGGTTACTGCCCATGGAATACAGCCACTTGAGGTATGTTATTTTTTTTAAGACTTTGAGGTGGTACTACACTGCAGAGGGAGAAGTTCCGAAGGAAAAATCACAGCGAAGTCAAACCTGAAGCTGTTACTCGATTTTGTTTTGTACGTCTCTTCGAAAAAGCGTATGGACGGGATGCAATAATATGGATAACTGGAAATGGCTTTGCAAAAAAATGAGTTTTATCACTAGACAGCAATGTTTCTCAATATTACCATTTCGTACCAGCGACGCAATTTGAAATAAATGATGTTCCTGTAAGAGAAGCTCTTGTTAGCGGACTAATTCTGGAACCACATACGCCTGGGCCCAACATTGTTATCTCAGCATCTGGAAATCAACAAAGGCCACAATGTATTCAAAAAATGGTTCAAATGGCTCTGAGGACTATGGGACGTAACATCTGAGGTCATCAGTACCCTAGAACTTAGGACTGCTTAAACCTAACTAACCTAAGGACATCACAGACATCTATGCCCGAGGCTGGATTCGAACCTGCGGCCGTAGCCGTCGCGCGGTTCCGAACTGAAGCGCTTAGAACCGCTCGGCCACACCGGCCGCCACACAATGTATTTAAGCTGGTGCAGCGACAGTGACATCGAAAGTTTCCTTGGATGAAATCTCTAGGGGACTGATGACCTCAGATATTAAGTCCCATAGAGCTCAGAACCATTTGAAATCTCTCCCATACCGGATAAACACTCTCCAGGAAGAAGCGTAAATACTTCCCAGAAAACCATAGTTATCACAGAAACAGAGAATGAAAGAAATGCAAAATTCAATAAAGGGTAAAAAAATGAAACAACTAGGTTTAAAAAATCCTCTAAAGAATCAAACACCTAAAAAGTTAGTTGAGAGTTCAAATTTGGTTTCCATTATAAAGTTAAAAAAACTGTAGGCCGAGATACCAAAAGTCTGTAGAGTCTGTGGCAATACCATAAGGAAGACATGATTCAGTATTTGTTGTGTAAAGAGCTGCTTCATGAAAAATAAGCTTGCATTAAAAAGGGAACCAAAGTTTTCAGTTGTGAAAACTGTAACTAAAGTCCGTGCGACAAAATTCAAAATATTTAGGACTTTCAAACTTTTGTTTTGTCTAATATTAGGCCTAAATAAGTTAATACAAACAAAACATAAGTAATGCCGTTCATTACATGTTTTCTAGTAGTACGTAAGAGTTTTGACAATCAGCTTTTACTATTATTATTATTATTATTATTATTATTATTATTTTAGATGCTTACAAAGATGAAATTTTTTTACTTTCATCCTGCATGGCTTCGATCGAATACATGTTATTTGGTTTCAGATGCCAACAAAAAGTTCTAAAAGTAAAATAACAATTAATTTGTGCATACAGGTAGTCTCGGTTGCCAAATTATTTTTATCAGTACCAATTATGCGTTTCGTGCTTGTGCGGCATCATCAGATTGTCTGAAGAGAACAGAAGACATTTTTTTAGATATAACAAACAGTAATATGATGAAACATGATTCTGAACTGTTCAGCCACGTATACAGGCTTATTAATTTATGTCCAGACTTCAATAAAAATTGCCTCATCAGGGCATAAATAAGAATAAAAATCATTTTTAGGAGGCGTCAACTCGTCAAAGGTCTTATCAGAACTACGAAAAACATAAATGGGAATCAATACAAAAATTTAAAATTAATAGGACGCAACAAGAATGTAAGACTAATACAATATGTGAACATTTAGATGCCTTACATGTGTTAAGACTGGATCAGCATGGTGTACCCAGCACAGAAATAGGCTTAAAACATGTTAACTGCAAGCCAGAGAGCATTGCGGAGGAACAGGTCTACTAAACACTACAGGAAAAGCCACTGTGAGGTATCTGACAGGGCGTACAGTGCGAGTACCATCAGTGTAGGTTAGACAGCGTAAGTGTTAACCAGGACTGAATACAACGAATTCATTACTTAATTATAAGCTAAATGAAATTTAAAATGTATGTAGTAACATTTGCAAATGGAAGAGTGAGCTTACACCATTTCAATAATGAAAGGCTATAAAAATTAACTGACAACATTTGGGAACAACCAAATGGAGTGCGCGATAAAATATTCCCATTTTGAAAACTTCTGAGAAGGAAAAATTGAGAGATGCGTAAAAGGATCTTACATCGTAGCTAAGCCCATCAGAACCTAAGTGGAAAAGTAATAGTGATGTCAGAGGATTATGAAGTTAAAACAAAAAAACTAAGCTCTACCGGAACAGACCATGAAGGCCCAACGGTACCGACCGGCCGCCGTGTCATCCTCAGCCCACTGGCGTCAGCGGATGCGAATATGGTGGGGCACGTGGTCAGCACACCGCTCTCCGGCCGTACGCCAGTTTACGAGGCCAGAGGCTCACCAGTTTGCCTCACAAGGGCTGGGTGCACCCCACTTGCCAACAACAATCAGCAGACCAGATACCACCCATCCAAGAGCTAGCCGAGACCGACAGCGCTTACCTTTGGCGATCTGACGGGAACTGCTGTTACCGCACGCTGCGGCAAGGCGGTCGACGGTTATGAAGTTACCACAATAAAATATATGAAAGCATCTATAAATAACCAAGACTAGCTAACATGAAGCCAACGGCCTTTTCAGATTGGTAACACAGGTTCCCTTTAGATCACCAAAATTTGGCCTTTCGGACGTGACAGTAATTAGGTGGGTGTCCGTCCGAGTCTGTCAAGCACTGTTGGCAAGCAGGCTGCACTCAGCCTTGTGAAGGAAATGGCCAGGAGAGAGCAGTGTGTTGAGCATATGCACCTCCATACCTGCATCCAGTGCCACCTAAGCGCTGAGAATGATAGGGCGGTCGGTCGGTACCGTTGGTCCTTCTGGAACCCTGTTCAGAGTGAGAGAGAGAGAAAGAGAAACCGTGTAAAGAAAGTAACAGCAGCTTGCTCTCTTGCGCGAATTGAGTCACCTTCCATTATTGAAATAGTAAGAGGTTAGAAAAGAATGAACTGACCGGTAAAAATTAAAGACCACAATTAAAATAATATGCAAGAAAAGCTCTAACATTCACAAAAATGCTGTAGATAAAGGGTTTGCAATTACGTAATAGCATCTGAAAGGTGGTTGAAGACGTCGCAAGCTACATAGTGTGAGTAAAGCAGCTGACAGAGGTTTACGTTTTCACCATAAAAAATGCATCAATGACTCTTTAAGTGACCAAAAGTACTTTAAAACAAGTAAAGAAATATTACAATATTAATAGTGTTGACAAGTATTTAGATATGTATTGTATTTAACAGTTATTACACTATGGCCCTTTGATGGAAACTACCTGACACAATGAAGGAAACTAGTCTCCTTGATTATGCCGATAATACATGTCTTTATTTTTTAAACATTTCATTAACAGGAAATATGAATGACTTATGTCTCTCCCATAGTGAAATGCAAAAAATAATGCTCAAGTTACACGAAAAAAAATTTATTATAATATCAGACGATTTTATTACACTATAGACCACTCATTGAAACTACCTGACACAGTGAAGGAAACCAGTCTCATTGATTTTGCCGATAAGACATGTCTTTATTTTTTAAACTTTTCATTAACAGGAAATATGTATGACTTATGTCTCTTCTATACAAACTTGCCATCGAGATTTGTTCTAACTCAGCACATGCTCAATATGTCAACCATTTCGTTTCCTAACTTCCTTCAAACGAACACTGAAGTTAGTGATTACCCTACGGCACATGTCTTCCATAATTTCACTGCAAGCTTGAAGAATAAGTCTTCTGAGCTCCATTAAATTCCACAGCTTCTTGCTACAGCCTTGCCCTTCAACACCCAGTGGTTTATGCAAGATGGAGCAAAGCTACATACTGCAAACACTGTGTTGGAGTTTTTACACGAGCATTTCGACATGCGGATCATTTCACACAGGTTTCCTGGTCGCTTCAGTGACGGACAAAATTGGCCCCCCTATAGTCCAGACCTCAATCCATGTGACTTTTTTCTTTGGGGGTACCTAAAGGAAAAATGTTTCCCGAAACATCCAAGTGATTCAATGGAGCTCAGAAGACTTATTCTTCAAGCTTGCAGTGAAATTACGGAAGACATGTGCCGTAGGGTAATCACTAACTTCAGTTTTCGTTTGGAGGACGTTTTCTCTGCCTCGTGACGACTGGGTGTTGTGTGATGTCCTTAGGTTAGTTAGGTTTAAGTAGTTCTAAGTTCTAGGGGACTGATGACCACAGATGTTAAGTCCCATAGTGCTCAGAGCCATTTGAACCATTTGAAGGAAGTTAGGAAACGAAATGGTGGACATATTGAGCATGGGCTGAGTTAGAACAAATTTCCATGGACGGCTCTTCATTGTAGTACATGAGCCTTTCAGATTCTATTGACAACAAAGTTTATATTCAAAAGCAAAATTGTAACACATTTCGTGCGCCACCCTGTAGTTGGACAGTGAAATGTGTCGTCCAGACTTTCTGGGCGATCGTAACCCTGTCAGGAGGGGCATCACCCAGCAGCAATGTGATATCAGGGGTAGTTCTTTGACTTGTGAAAGTGCAAAATGTTGCAACATGTCCATACAAACAGTCGAGGTTAGCAACACCTCGAGTAAGAGGAAAAGTGGCACAATCACACGACTATGAAGCAGAAGAAACCACATGTTTACAGTTTGACTGAGTTACAGAACTTCCATGCTAACGTGGGAGTTCTAAGAGTCCCAGATCTTCATATTGTGTCTGTTTGCCTCCCCACACAAAGTAAGCTTCGTCTTTTAAAATCACTTTTTTCAGATAGCCTGAGTCATCTTCGATGCGACTGAGAATCTCAGTTGCAATTGCTTCAGACTTTGGTTTGTCATCAGGTTGAAATGCATGAAGCAGCTGCATCACGTAAGCGTGAATCTTCACTCTGTTGTGTAGCATCCTGTACACAGTGGTTGATGGTTAATGCAGCTGTCGAGACCCTTGATGCATTGGTTGTTGGGCTCCAAATAAATGCCTGTTGGACCCGTTTCCAATCTACGTCACTCGTCGCGGACGCACAGAGCTTGTCCTCTACATCAGACTTCTGGATTCCTTGAAGCTCGTGTACCATTGTTCACACTATTAGAAGTGTCCTGATGGTGATGTACTTCTGTAACGCGTTCAGGAGTTCTACTGGACCTATGCGTCAGCTTGGTCTATATCAGCCATTTCACGCACTGTACCATTTTCATAAATGGAAAAAGTTTGTAGGTATGTGTGAATGTTATGCCAGAAAATCTACCTCTCTGCCTATCCATGTAATTGAAGAATACACAATTAAGGTTATAAAGACCGTTTTGGAACACCATGTATATGTTATCAACAGCTGAATGCGTACTACCAGATATTAGTCACGTAACGTTAAACGAGAACAACATGTCAGAATAACAAATTGTTTAAACTATAACTGCACGAAAATAGGAGCGTAAAACAAACTTCAAATAGTCTGGGAAAGAAGGTAGGAGCTAAATGCACAATTGGACCTTCATACAACATGAACTGTCAATTGGTAGTTGCTTCAATTGCATTGCAGGTGCCTGGCACATGGTAAATATCTCGCCACGAAACAAACACCGGTAAGCTTGTGGGGCAGCGGAGACGTTGTCGAATGAGTTGTTTGAATGTTCATTTCACGTAACAGACTATTGCCGATGCAACATATGTGGGACGGCGAAGAAGTCGTTGTTTAATGTTGAATGAAAGTTGAACATTGCCACCTTAAATCACGCGAGCCTGGCAACTAATTTGGTGGCCAGTCAGAAAGCGAAGGGAAACTTACTGACCTTAGTTCCCAGTCTGCACGGCCACATTCCTGTACAGCCCAGCTAAACGAAAAATATCCATAGTTCTTCACGGGATTAGGGCTGCTTCAATAAAATTTAAAGTTCCAAACAAGATTTTATTATCTTAAAGGCTCACACAAATTACTCGAAACTTCTGAAAATGCTAAAGACATTAAATATTGTTAATTCAGCCAATCGTTTAATAGTTCAGAGGCGACTTCTACAGCAAGTTCCTCCCGAATAGTTCATTACTCTAACTAACGGTGCTCTATTAATAGTTCGCAATAATGTTAAAAAAAAAAATTAATGCTCGCCTTAAAAGTGGAGTTAGTCACCACTTGCCACGCGGAATTATACTTCACACGGACGGCACAATAACAGTTTGTTACCGAAGTCTAAACGATCCACGACGGTGTACAGTCCTCGCGATTTTCAATGTCCGTTTACATTGCTAAGTACGCGCATGTCACAGCCCGCTATGACGTCACCCGAGGCGAGGCGCGATCGGACGTTAAGCTCGCGTGGGCTAGGCGTTGGTCTAATGCGGAGTGAGCTTACTACTGCCTCTGCCGCTCTTTTTATATAGCTCCGGCGCGTACCGCCAAGAGAGCATCTGTTCTTTCCGTTCCTATGCAGATGCCTGCAGCCTCCAAATGATCGCTATCTCAGGCACATAATCTTAAATATCACATTTAATAATAGCTTTACAAACTTCTCAATTTTTGTATACATACATCTGAGCAGTACAGAAGCACGTAGAAAATCTCAGCCCGCTAAAATTAAAACTTTACTCTCTAGAATTTTTACAATGGAACTAACGGTAGATTGTTACCTCTGAACCATAGCTTTATCAAGACTTGTATCAGCTGTTAATTATGCTACAAGACTAAAACTTGGTGTAGCTTTGTTAATTGTCCTATCTGATCATTGGTCTTAAAGAATTTGTTTTATCATTAAAATTTAAAGTACTTAATCTATAATGCTTATGTACATTTTACTCACAAAAGTAGTTTTTACTAAATTACTAAAAAACTAGAAGAGGTAACTGATTGTGGTATTTCCATTATTATTATTAGGGTGAACTGAAGCATCCTACCAATTTTCAATATTGTAGCTCTATTATTTCGCGCCTCTGATTTTTCCGAAAAACGCGGATTCTGGAGTCAATTTTAGTTTTATGGTTTTGGAAACCAGCACCACTCATTAATGACTTCTTACCGCACCTTCTCACCAAATTTTGGCTTCCTAGCGTCATTATTTAGCGCCTCCTATTTTTCTTTCAAAACGTGAATTTTACGTAAACTACTAATTTTATAACATTAAGATTTGTTACCTGAAACATTATTACATAGAACTATACTTTAACAAAGTTTTACACACAAATCTTAATTTTTACTTTTATGTTAAATGTGGTGCAATACTATATGCAGGCGCGTTACGATGACGTGACGCTACTAGCAGTGAACTAGGGTAAGTCCCGTGCACTCGCTCGCCTCTGTATCTTATACATGATACAGCGCTTGCTTTGCTTCATCACCCCCTTTTTAATTTTCGTGAAAATCTATTTTTGAACAAAATTAAATTTCTAAAAGAACAAACAAGCGATGGATTACTTTAGTATACCTCTTTCAACTTAAGTTGCTTCTTCTTAGGAAATTCCTTATTACTACATACACAAAATAACCATACTCATATACACATAGAAAACCTAGTACAGAAGACATTCACAAATTATTTACATACATTTACATGGAAATATAAATTTTTCAATGGTTACAAAATAGTTATTTTTTTTCTTTAAAATCAGTCTCTTCCTGAAAAAGAAAATACACACGACTTTTATCACTGCAACGCACTCACATTTTTCTTTTACTATAATACTCGGCACTGTGGTGGGTGTCCTATTGTAACACTCATTTAATTTCACTGATTGACAAAATTGTGGGAGGAAATTGTATTCACTGTGGTTTGCGTCTCTACTTCCAATCTCCCTACCGCTTGTTGTCAGTCATTCATGCAACCTGCATGTCCCTGAGAAACAGACAATACAGTCTAAGTTTCTGTTTTCAACTTATATCTAAGGTAGGACAAAGTACATTTTATAGTTTATATTCTGGCATTATTTTACTAATTGTGAAGTTGTCAGAAAGACATTTAGCACTAAGTCGTATCTGATACAATAGCTCCTACTTTCTTCTTTCATAAATAATCTTTTAGGTTCCTAAATAGTGAAAATTCTTTTAGCAAATTAATATATTAAGATCTTGCTTCAACTTAGAAAATTGAGTAACCTTTTAGTTTTAATGTACTCTGGCTTAATTATCGTATGGATTAGTTCATCAAAGAAGTCATTTGCTGACCAGCACTTTGCTTTATTGTATGAATTACTAAAGAAATTAGTTATTTTCAGTATACCGATTCCAAATTTCTGCATTTTCCAATATTTGTGTGTTTCTGTTGTCTGTTTAACTATTTATTTGCCTCAAGCAAGATTTAGCGTTTTTGACCATTTCACGAGACGTGAGGGAATTATTCTTTAATCCTACATCATTTACTTCAATTTACTTACTTCACTTCTTCACCTTATTCATTTTCTCCCTTTTCTTCCAGATTCAAAATACTTCATTTCTCCACTTCTTTCTCCCTTTTCCTTTTGTCAGCCTATTGACGTCCTGTTTCTATATATTTGGTGCGATCCTCACACCACTTCCACACATCTCCATTTATTTAATTCTAAAACGCCATTGCTTGCCTCTATGAGCATTACCTTCTTACGCTATTTTCCTTCAGACAACCTTATTTCTAGCAACATACTACCTTCTGCATAATCTCATGGATTATTCATATTCATACCGTACTTCGTATACTGCAAAGTGTCTCTCTTAGTTGTAGTTTCTAACCCTTTACAATTACATGAAATATTTTAATTTATTTATTTTAGCCATGTTTGCCTCTTATTGGTACTCAGACTTTTGTTTTGCCATTCACTAGGTAGATCCTTACTAAGAATACTTAAAACCTAATAGCATATATACAACATGAAGACATATGTGATTCTTACCTGTTATGATAGACCAGAAGAAGGGAATGAAACTTGAAAAGGAAATAAAGTTTCACCCAGCTGGGACTGCACGGTACGCCAAACCGTGTATCCGCCAAAGAGTGGCAGACCCCTACAGTAATTAATTACTGTTAATTTTAAATTCCTTTAGGATGTGTCTCTCTTCAACCTTAGCACTTTCCTCATTCTCACTGAAAACCAAATTTTCCTGCAAGTATCCTTTATTCTTTATTACTCTAATAGGCAGTTCCCAAGTTTCATTACTACCGCCTATATGACTTCCTATAAAAGACTCTCTTATCACTTTAGAGTCAGGTAAAGTTAAAATTAAGTTGTTCTGATCAAAATTGATCTTTCCCTGGTACTTTGATAAGAAATCAGTACCAATCAACATATCAACACTTAAGCCTAGCACAATCAAACAAGGATGATCTATTACTACGTCATTTATACCAATGGGTATCAAAGCTTCGTGTTGAACTGGTCTAGAGACTTTTCCAGTAGCACCTATAATCTTTAAGCCACTTACTTTCATAACTGTTAACTTCTCTTTATTGGGTATGGTGTCAAAAAATGTTTGTGATAAAGCACTTGCTTCACTGCCACTGTCAAGCAGACAACGCACAGTGACTCCTGATATGTTTACTTTGATAACAGGGTGAGTTATTTTACATTGAACAGGTTGCTCACACACCTCGTCTAATAAATCTCGTTCTATGTTCTTCCAGCTAAAGTAATTCTGATCAGTTGCAATTACATTTACATTTACATCCTGGGGCTCATCATGCTCTATAATCTTAGCTGCTTTCTCTAATCTGTCCACTAACTTTAAATCGAAGCATCTGACGACTTTTTCTACTTTTGTTTGCTGCACATCAGCCAAACTATCCTCTACCTCTGAGCAACTGCGTCCCTGCGCAATATTGCTGTTCATAAGAATGTCGTCACCTTCAACCATTTGTGGCACGTTTACACAGCTACTAGATTCTTTCACCTCGTTACTATTTCTACCCCCTTCATTCATCATTTCCTCCTCTCTAAAGTTTTGCAGTACTGATTCTACTTCTGCTACTTCTACTTCAGCTTTTAGATTGCCATTTTCATCGAAGATGTAGGCTTTTACTTCATCATTATTCCCATCAGACTCAAACCCATTATCTATTTCTTCCCCATTATCTACCTTGAGTTCCTGTTCTTCCTTGACCCATTTTTCTAGTGTATCCAAAATACTATCCACTATTTTGTGAGAGTGGCTTAACACATCACTGGTATTATCTGTATTTATTTCGTCATCCATGTTGTCTGTCTGTGTATGTTGGCTGATTGTCTGTGTTTCCGTTACTGGCTGTGTTACTGTTACCGCCTGGTGAGCGCCAGTTTCCTCATAGACGGGATTTAGTTTCCCACACGCGGCCTGTTGTGTTCATCTGTGACACCACTAGATATAGTAGCATCATGACTCCCTTCTTGTCTTAATCGCATAGTATTTACTTCTCCACTTTCGTCATAGTAGTTATTACGAAAGCGTGGTGAGTATCTACCCCCTCTTCCTCTGCCACGGCTTTGGTTTCGATAGTTTGTTTTGGTGTGCCTAACTTCCATATTTCTAACGTTCACGTTTCCATTATTTTGTACGTGATTGTTAGAAGATTTGTTATTCTGCTGCACCTGCTCCTCAGCAGCAGCTACTCTTTCCACTCTTTCCAGATATTCAATAAATTTGTCTATATTATCTCTAGGGGCGGAAATGATCCTCTTCTGCCAGTACCACGGCAGCTTACCTTCTAAACCCATAATGATCATATCTGGCTTCATCTTTTCTGTCAAATGTGACAGTCTTGAAACCCACTTCCTAGCGAAATCCTTTACTGATTCACGCCCTGGGAAAAACTTCTTACCACTCCAGAATTCCCTTAACACATCATTTTGTTTGTTATGTGACCAGTATTCGTTGAGAAATGCAGACTGAAATTCAGATAAAGTTTTACATTTGATCATTACATCCGCTGACCATCGCAAAGCATCACCTGACAAATGACTTCTTATAAATGAAATTTTTTCTCTTTCTGACCAAGTGTTGGGGAGAACATCCTCAAAGTCATTCCAAAATTCAAGAGGGTGAATGTACTTATCAGGATCAAAGCGCAAAAACTGTCGACACCCTATAAAAGCGGCGTCAACTGAAGTCACATGCTGTACAGTAGAATGACTAGAATTAACAGAGGTTACTCTATTTTCTAGGTTAGCAATGTTAGTATTTAATTCCTCTACTTGTGACTCTACTGCTTCTATCCTGGCAGAACATCTTTGTTCCACTGCACCACGAATTTCGGTACAGGTTTCTTTTACTTTCTCAATGTTTTTCTGACAAGTATATACTTTAATTTGTACCTCTTTAACTTTGTCAGAGCAAAGTTTGGACTCGTTGCTCAATCTTTCGGACAACCTCACTTCCAAAAGTTCATCTGCCTCTTGATAATTTTTTTGAATTTGATCTATTTCACATTTGAAAGTACTATGCATTTTAGTTAACTGTTGCCCTACTTTTACTTGAATGTCATGATGAATAGCATCTATCTTATAATTCAAACTATTCCATTTTGATTGCAGTTCTTCTTTTAGTTCTTTTTTACTATCCTCAATTTTAACCTCAATTTTATTCTCCAACTCTTTATTACTATTTTCAATTTTAGCCTCAATTTTATTTTGGTTTGATTCGAGTTTGGCAAACAGTATTTGCATCCAATCCGGAGCTTCTACCTTGATACTTTGTATCTCTTGACTTGACTGAGCTGGAGATATATTGAGCTCAGTTTCACTACCTGACAAAGTTAGCAACTCTACTGGCTCCCTTTTGACTTCTATTTCACTTATTGATTGCATCCCTGCACTCTCATTTAAATTAAAGTCATAATTTACTGGTGACAAATTACGTTCTAGTTCAATATTTAAGGGATTAATGGAACCATCCTCATTAAACTCAATTCCTGATCCTGAGGATTCTTGGTCAGAGACCGGTTCCCTTCTGAAATGTACACTACTTTCCATATCTTTTAGTTTGTTAGCAGCAGTTAATAAATATTTTAAAAGTCTTTGACTTAACTTAAATGCTTGATTTCGACGAATGATGTCGTCGCGGTGTACCAGCAATCGTGATGCGACGCGTCGCGACGTATTGAAGGCAGCAGCAGCAGCTGTAGCGTCGAGTACCGCCACAGGAATCGCCTACTGCAATAGCTCCAGGGGGGGGGGGGGGGGAGGCAGCAAGGCACCGTTGACCGCTCGGCGCAGCCGGCAGCTGTCTCGCAGATCAGCGCAGCTCCGCGATGACGCACCGTCTTCCTTTAGTCTCAGCGCCGTCGGCAGCCGCGATCCAGCATCGTCGCCTTCCTCACCATCGTCACTAACCAACGTACAGCGGTAGACACTTATTGTTTATACACTACACCCGCCTTTACTGGTAACACTGTTCCCACACTAGTTCAATTCAGTGTCAGACTATTGCCGATGCAACATATGTGGGACGGCGAAGAAGTCGTTGTTTAATGTTGAATGAAAGTTGAACATTGCCACCTTAAATCACGCGAGCCTGGCAACTAATTTGGTGGCCAGTCAGAAAGCGAAGGGAAACTTACTGACCTTAGTTCCCAGTCTGCACGGCCACATTCCTGTACAGCCCAGCTAAACGAAAAATATCCATAGTTCTTCACGGGATTAGGGCTGCTTCAATAAAATTTAAAGTTCCAAACAAGATTTTATTATCTTAAAGGCTCACACAAATTACTCGAAACTTCTGAAAATGCTAAAGACATTAAATATTGTTAATTCAGCCAATCGTTTAATAGTTCAGAGGCGACTTCTACAGCAAGTTCCTCCCGAATAGTTCATTACTCTAACTAACGGTGCTCTATTAATAGTTCGCAATAATGTTAAAAAAAAAAATTAATGCTCGCCTTAAAAGTGGAGTTAGTCACCACTTGCCACACGGAATTATACTTCACACGGACGGCACAATAACAGTTTGTTACCGAAGTCTAAACGATCCACGACGGTGTACAGTCCTCGCGATTTTCAATGTCCGTTTACATTGCTAAGTACGCGCATGTCACAGCCCGCTATGACGTCACCCAAGGCGAGGCGCGATCGGACGTTAAGCTCGCGTGGACTAGGCGTTGGTCTAATGCGGAGTGAGCTTACTACTGCCTCTGCCGCTCTTTTTATATAGCTCCGGCGCGTACCGCCAAGAGAGCATCTGTTCTTTCCGTTCCTATGCAGATGCCTGCAGCCTCCAAATGATCGCTATCTCAGGCACATAATCTTAAATATCACATTTAATAATAGCTTTACAAACTTCTCAATTTTTGTATACATACATCTGAGCAGTACAGAAGCACGTAGAAAATCTCAGCCCGCTAAAATTAAAACTTTACTCTCTAGAATTTTTACAATGGAACTAACGGTAGATTGTTACCTCTGAACCATAGCTTTATCAAGACTTGTATCAGCTGTTAATTATGCTACAAGACTAAAACTTGGTGTAGCTTTGTTAATTGTCCTATCTGATCATTGGTCTTAAAGAATTTGTTTTATCATTAAAATTTAAAGTACTTAATCTATAATGCTTATGTACATTTTACTCACAAAAGTAGTTTTTACTAAATTACTAAAAAACTAGAAGAGGTAACTGATTGTGGTATTTCCATTATTATTATTAGGGTGAACTGAAGCATCCTACCAATTTTCAATATTGTAGCTCTATTATTTCGCGCCTCTGATTTTTCCGAAAAACGCGGATTCTGGAGTCAATTTTAGTTTTATGGTTTTGGAAACCAGCACCACTCATTAATGACTTCTTACCGCACCTTCTCACCAAATTTTGGCTTCCTAGCGTCATTATTTAGCGCCTCCTATTTTTCTTTCAAAACGTGAATTTTACGTAAGCTACTAATTTTATAACATTAAGATTTGTTACCTGAAACATTATTACATAGAACTATACTTTAACAAAGTTTTACACACAAATCTTAATTTTTACTTTTATGTTAAATGTGGTGCAATACTATATGCAGGCGCGTTACGATGACGTGACGCTACTAGCAGTGAACTAGGGTAAGTCCCGTGCACTCGCTCGCCTCTGTATCTTATACATGATACAGCGCTTCCTTTGCTTCAAGCTGGCCAGCAAACAGGTTATCCCACGTACTAAACATAGAGTCCCTGCAAAAATATCGGAATGACTTTGCAACGTTTTCCACGTTCTTCCGTAGAAAAGGTGTGATCAAGGGTTTCTTGATTACAATGGCCTCGTTTGCGAAGAGGCGTTAAACCATAATCGTCCTTATTAGAAAATATGTTGCAGACACATTTTCTTCTAGGTGGATATTCAGAACTTAGTCCTTGCATATCTGTATCTATAAATTGTTAGCCTGACGACATTAATGGCAACAAAAATACACTGCATATGGTTCACAAATCCAATTCACACAGTAACAGCAATTTGTATTCTTCAGACTGCTAAGAAAATTATTTCGTCTGTTACAAAACTCAGAAGGAAGATTAAAATGCAGATACGTACATGGTGATTACGACGTGGTATCCTACCAACGTATCTGATTTTTGCTATTATTATTCAGTCCTGAATTTTAGAACACAGAGTACCGTAACAGTTAAGGTCTGCATTTTTCATCCCTCTGTTCAGCTTGGACAAGAAGACCATCTTTAATCTGTTTGAAGGTTTTACTTATGCAGTCGTTACATCGGACAGGTAAACGGGTGCTAGGATGACAGGTAGCATCGCTTTTGTAGTGTGGTCTCATTAATATTCTTCTCAGAACTGCTTTTTGTGTCCTCTTTTAGATGATGAAGAAACGCGAAAAGTTGAAAATTGCTTGTCATAATGAATCTGTCGTTAGTGGTTACTAACATATCTAACGGAATATGTAGACCGGAATAAGTGGAGTTATGGCATAAAACTAAGGCTCTAATAGATTCGTAGCATAGCACACAAGAAACAGTTTATGACAGACGAATAGAGATTAGCTCATAATTTGCAATATAAAGATCCAGTGTCAGTGAGGGAGGATTGTAAACATAAACTGAACCAGCTCGAAATACGTTAGTCGCCCATACGGTACATAATCAGAAAGACAATGAAGACTGGTTCACCTTGAAGAACAGGGGAAAGTGTGTGCTACCCCTTAATGTTCCGCAATGAAAGAGTGGGAGATTGTGAGAAATGACGGGAGACGCTTATCAGGGTTTAGGTCTACATCCTTAGCGAAATGATACGAAAGTGGGATAGCTTTGCTTATCAACCGGTGTTTGACATTCCTGCACCCTACAGCGCGGACCACGCACGAGGCGTTGGAAATAAAAACAGAGAAGCGATATAGTGTTGGGTGCGGCTATTTAAGCTCTCAGAACATCAGAAGCAGCACAGCGCCGGAGTTATCCTCCAACAGACATGAGGACTCTGGTGAGTACCTGACAGAACTATGTGGCAAGTCTGGTACCTTGACAGTGTCACTGTTCCCTTCTAGAGTGGCAGCATTTCGAAGCCAGAGCCTTTTTTTTTTTTTTTTGGCGAGGATCTATGTCTTTAATCAATGCCTAAACAATATTTCAAGAATCTTTCTAAGAACAGTTTACGCGTCGGTTGAAAGCAAGAAGAGGTGCAATATTTTGGTAAATGTAGTAACCGGGAGATGGTACATACTCCAGTAATCTTTCCTTTTACGAGGCGCTGCAGTGTTTCTCTCACAACTTTAACGGCGAACATTTATATTTTTAAAGTATAATGGTATTATAATATTGAAGTATACTTTGAGATTGGAGCTGACGAAGCACAGGGAATTAGATTTCAGCGTTATCATTTTACCGAGGTCATTCGAAATGGACCTTCTAACACTTCCACTCGCCCAGCTGAAACTTTTCTCGTGTCCAAAATCATGGATAACGTGGTTGTTACTACCAAATTTCGTGTCCCGTACAGTTAATTGCAAATAAAGCTACAAGATCTGTATGGAGACTATTTTAGGTTCCTATGTGCATCGTTACAACAGCTGCTTTCTAGACGTAGGCATCCATTACGCAAAGATCTTCAAAGCAAATCATTCTTTGACAATACAGCATACTCTCTGTCTGCTCTCTCTCTCTCTCTCTCTCTCTCTCTCTATCTCTCTCTCTCTGCCTTCTCCGGCAGCGTTATTGCTCTAAAAACGGGAGCTGTGGTACAATCCTTTACGGGTTTTCTTGGTGTGTTACTGCTTGTCAGGTGTAGAGTAGCAAAGAGTAGAGTCGTAAAGTTGAACAAAGGTGGAGAATACTCGGAGCTAAGTTCAGTTTGGATTTAGGTGGGGATCAGGAACAAGAGAGGCGATTCTGCCTCTGAGACTTCTTATCGAAAAGCAATAATAGGAAATTACACCAACTTGTATTGTTCTTGTAGACTCGGAAAATGCATTTGATAATGTTATCTGACAAGAAATGTTCAGAGTACTGAAGAAAGCAGGTCTAAAATACGAAGACACGGTGGTGGCACACAAGGTCTGTAAGAATCAAGTGACGGTCTAGCAAATTTCATAAGGAGCAAGAAGTAAACATTAAAATAGGCGTAAGATGAGGCTGCGCTATATATGCTCTTGTATTCAGTTCTTATATCCAGGAAGCTAGAGAAAAAGTGACTGAGGTTGGGTCAAAACTATGGGACAGAAGATAGACATGCTGCGATAGATAATACTGCTGCGGCAACGGAGACGAAAGGTGATCTAGAGAAGGATTTCAGCAAATGGAAACGATTTTCTGGAATGCTACACTGTGAGAATAAACAAAAAGAAGAATAAAGTGACGGAAGGCAGTACTGAAAAAGATTATGTTCCTCGAGTGATGTGAATAGGACAAGAGAAGTGAGAAGTAATAGCGGTATTTACCTATTTGGGAACCAGACACACGAGGAATGGTAGAAGCCAGAAATGAATTATGAGCAGAATACAGCAGGCGAAAATTGCACAGTTATCAAACTCACCAGCACGAATATGTCTGGAAACAAGTAAAGGGATCATGAAAGCATTTGTTTGGAGTGTGGTCATATATGGGTAAGAGATCCGGACAGCGGAAACAGACACACGAGGAATGGTAGAAGGCAGAAATGAATTATGAGCAGAATACAGCAAGCGCAAATTGCAGAGTTATCACACTCACCAGCACGAATATGTCTGGAAACAAGTAAAGGGACCATGAAAGCATTTGTTTGGAGTGTGGTCATATATGGGTAAGAGATCCGGACAGCGGAAACAAGAGAGAAGACAGATAGACTTCCTGAGATTTAGTGTTACAGAAGGAAGTCCAGATATTATTCGTCACCATAGTTGTTCCCATGAAATCAAAATTCCCGCCTTGAAGAAAGGGCTACTCTCCTCCTTCTGCGTTCAAGTTCCTGAACTCGCATCATGATACTGAACCACCACAGTAGTATACTGACTCGTATTATACACTTTTAATTGATTGCGCATGTTTTCGTCACTACTCCTGTGTATTCACAATACTTCTTACCAACCAGACATCCACTCCCTGCCATAGAAATACCGTTGGACTTGAGTTATTAGCAGGATTCCTGGATGAATGAAATCTGAAACAGAGGTAGGGGATACTCCACTACATTGTTATGTAGTAATCTTTGAGATGTTTCCTTGCTTGTTGGTTAATGCTTGCAAATGAGCACCGTAAGCAGGAAATCGGGAAACACTGTCACTGATACTTTTACGTTTAAGATGGCGTTAAGTGATCAAACAGTTTCAGTTGACAGTATTTATTCCAAGCATTTACAGTTGCTTACGTGACTTATGTCGCGTATTTAGGGAAGATACTGGTTAAGGTACATAGCGTTAACTCTTTATTTAGTCATATGAAGTGGCGATAGAGAGTCGTCGAACGTTTATGGTGTTGATGTACACTGATCAGCAGGAGCATTGTGATCATTGAGCTACTATCGATATAAACCAATCCAGGCGATCGATAGCAGTGTCAACTGATAGGGATTGATCACTATACAGACAAATGCATAGTGCCCCTAGTATCAATCAACACACTGTGCACGTGTAGAATGGAGAAGGCGCGCGATATTTCTGAGTTTAATGGAGGGAAAATTCTGATGGCCCGGAAGCTCGGCATGAGTACTCCGGAGGGTGTTCAAGGAGTACTGTGGTACGTGGCTTCAACAAGTGGCGATACCAAGGAGAAACCACGTCCAGACGCTGTGGGGTTGGACGGCCACCCCGCATCACAGATGTCGGATGTCGTAGGCTAGGAAGACTGGTGAAATAGGACAGGCGGCGTACTGTGGCGGAACTAACATCAGACCCTAATGTTGGAGTACAAATATGTCTGAACACACAGTGCACTGAGCCCACTCCTAACGATTGGCCTCCGCTGCCGACGACCTATGCATGTGCAACACCACGATATCGGCGAAGACGACTGAAATGGCAACGTGACTGTCGGCATTGGACGTGGGCGCCCTGGCAGACAGTTGCATGGTCTGAGGAATCCCGACATCTACTTCATCATGTCAATGAGAGGGCGCGTATCTGTAGTATTCCAGGGGAACAACTCCTTGACACCTGTTCTGCAGGGCGGAGATAAGAAGGCGGCGGCCCGATTATGCTCTGGGGAACCCTGACGTGGGCATCCATGGGTCCAGTGAAGGTCGAGCAAGGCACCATTACGGCCACGGACTGTCGGACAATGGTTGCAGACCACCTAATCCCCTTCAAGACGATCATGTTTCCCGATGGCAGTGGTACTTTTCAACAAGATATCCGTTATGACACAACGGCAGGAACATGATGGAGTAGTATGAGAAATACAGCAGCAAGTTCTAAATGATCTGCTACCCCCTCCCCCCCCTCCCCCCCCCCCCCCCCCCCCGCTCCAGCTCTCCAGATATGAACCCGTTCGAATACGTCTGAGAAGTGACGAAAAGCAGATTACAGAGTACCTGACGACTCAACACAAAAGTTTTGTCTCAAGCACAGATAGTGTTGAGGATCAGTGGACAAAGTGCAAAACCATCGTACAGTATGCGTTAGATGAGTATGTGCCAAGCAAGATCGTAAGAGATGGAAAAGAGCCACTGTGGTACAACAACCGAGTTAGAAAACTGCTGCGGAAGCAAAGGGAACTTCACAGCAAACATAAACATAGCCAAAGCCTTGCAGACAAACAAAAAATACGCGAAGCGAAATGTAGTGTGAGGAGAGCTATGCGAGAGGCTTTCAATGAATTCGAAAGTAAAGTTCTATGTACTGACTTGGCAGAAAATCCTAAGAAATTTTGGTCCTATGTCAAAGCGGTAGGTGGATCAAAACAAAATGTCCAAACACACTGTGACCAAAATGGTACTGAAACAGAGGATGACAGACTAAAGGCCGAAATACTAAATGTCTTCTTCCAAAGCTGTTTCACAGAGGAAGACTGCAGTGTGCTTCCTTCTCTAGATTGTCGCAGAGTTGACAAAATGGTAGATATCGAAATAGACGACAGAGGGATAGAGAAACAATTAAAATCGCTCAAAAGATGAAAGGCCGCTGGTCCTGATGGGATACCAGTTCGATTTTTACACAGAGTACGCGAAGGAACTTGCCCCCCTTCTTGCAGCGGTGTACCGTAGGTCTCTAGTAGAGCGTAGCGTTCCAAAGGATTGGAAAAGGGCACAGGTCATCCCCGTTTTCAAGAAGGGACGTCGAACAGATGTGCAGAACTATAGACCTATATCTCTAACGTCGATCAGTTGTAGAATTTTGGAACACGTATTATGTTCGAGTATAATGACTTTTCTGGAGACTAGAAATCTACTCTGTAGGAATCAGCATGGGCTTCGAAAAAGACGGTCGTGTGAAACCCAGCTCGCGCTATTCGTCCACGAGACTCAGAGGGCCTTAGACACGGGTTCACAGGTAGATGCCGTGTTTCTTGACTTCCGCAAGGCGTTTGACACAGTTCCCCACAGTCGCTTAATGAACGAAGTAAGAGCATATGGACTATGAGACCAATTGTATGATTGGACTGAAGAGTTCCTAGATAACAGAACGCAGCATGTCATTCTCAATGCAGAGAAGTCTTCCGAAGTAAGAGTGATTTCAAGTGTGCCGCAGGGGAGTGTCATAGGACCGTTGCTATTCACAATATACATAAATGACCTGGTGGATGACATCGGAAGTTCACTGAGGCTTTTTGCAGATGATGCTGTGGTGTATCGAGAGGTTGCAACAATGGAAAATTGTACAGAAATGCAGGTGGATCTGCAGCGAATTGATTCATGGTGCACGGAATGGCAATTGAATCTCAATGTAGCGAAGTGTAATGTGATGCGAATACATAGAAAGATAGGTCCCTTATCATTTAGCTACAAAATAGCAGGTCAGCAACTGGAAGCAGTTAATTCCATAAATTATCTCGGAGTACGCATTAGGAGTGATTTAAAATGGAATGAACATATAAAGTTGATCGTCGGTAAAGCAGATGCCAGACTGAGATTCATTGGAAGAATCCTAAGGAAATGCAATCCGACAACAAAGGAAGTAGGTTAGACTACGCTTGTGCGCCCACTGCTTGAATACTGCTCAGCAGTGTGGGATCCGCACCAGATAGGGTTGATAGAAGAGATAGAGAAGATCCAACGGAGAGCAGCGCGCTTCCTTACAGGATCATTTAGTAATCGCGAAAGCGTTACGGAGATGATAGATAAACTCCAGTGGAAGACGCTTAGTAGCTCGGTACCGGCTTTTGTTAAAGTTTCGAGAACATACCTTCACCGAAGAATCAAGGAGTATATTGCTCCCTCCTACGTATATCTCGCGAAGAGACCATGAGGATAAAATCAGAGAGATTAGAGCCCACACAGAAGCATACCGACAATCCTTCGTTCCACGTACAATACGAGACTGGAATAGAAGGGAGAACCGATAGAGGTACTCAGGATACCCTCCGCCACACACTGTCAGGTGGATTGCGGAGTATGGATGTAGATGTAGATGTAGAACATGGAGTGAGAGCTTATCGCCTCCCTCCCTGTAATTTACGGGAATTAAGTGAATTGTGTGTGCAGGTGTTATATCATCTCCCTCCAGCGAGCAAAGCCTCATTACTTCCATGGCAGGACGCATCGCCGCTGTTAGCCGTGCCAAAGGTGGACATACTGGCTATTGGATAGGTAGTCATAATTTCTGTCGGATCAGTGTACTTCTTATTTCAGTCTGTGTACTTTAGACAAGTGGGTGAAATGGTTAGAGAAAGATGTTTGATACGAACAATGTAGTAACAAAACATCAAACTGGGTTAAACAATTACCTCTAAAAATGTAGCTAAGCCTGCGCGGAGAAATTGAAACCTTATGTGATCTTGCCTCCGTAGAAACATTATGCCTAAGCTGAAGCAAAGATTTTAAACGAGCTTGTAATGCTGTATTCGTTGGGGGCAATAGTGACACCGAAATACTTGACACCTAAAGTACTACATAAATCCTGCATATACGAAAAGTGCTGTCAGATTTGTTCTTTATTCATTTCGCAACTATGCCACTGAAGTGAAATGAAATTGAAATGAAATGTCGTGTGGCTAGGGCCTCCCGTCTGGTAGACCGGTCGCCTGGTGCAAGTCTATTGAGTTGACGCCATATGGCAACTTGCGTATCGATTTAAATGAGATGATGACGATGACAACGCAACACCCAGTGCATGAGCGGAGAAAATCTCCGACCCAAACGGGAATCGAACCTGGGCCCCTTAGCATGGCATCCCATCGTGCTGAGCATTCAACTCTCAATACGAACTGGTAATTATAGATATACAACTTAACGTTTGACTTAACCATGGCTGTCATTTCACTTTAAGATGAATGATAACTTTTTATTTATTTGTCAAATAGAGTTACCAGAAGAAAGAGGAATATCGATATCAGGCTTCGTTGAATTAAGAGTACACGTTGCCTACGCAGATAAAATGTAAATGTAAAATGAGACTTTTAAGCAACTGAAAGCACTCACAGCCATCAGAGGCATTTTTTTTTTTTTTTTTTTTTTTTTTTTTTTTTTTTTTTTTTTTTTGTCGTCAGTCTACTGACTGGTTTGATGCGGCCAGTCATGAATTCCTTTCCTGTGCTAACCTCTTCATCTCAGAGTAGCACTAGCAACCTACGTCCTCAATTATTTGCTTGACGTATTCCAATCTCTGTCTTCCTCTACAGTTTTTGCCCTCTACAGCTCCCTCTAGTATCATGGAAGTCATTCCCTCATGTCTTAGCAGATGTCCTATCATTCTGTCCCTTCTCCTTATCAGTGTTTTCCACATATTCCTTTCCTCTCCCATTCTGCGTAGAACCTCCTCATTCCTTACCTTATCAGGCTAAATAAAAATAGCTAAAATCACATGAAAAATGAGACAAACACTGCAAGGATTTTAAGAGGTGAACAACTCAAAGATAGAGGCACTAACAGCATGTTTTAAAGTTTTCAGATTCACTCTGTGTGTGTGTGTGTGTGTGTGTGTGTGTGTGTGTGTGTGTGTGTGTGTGTGTGTCTGTGTCTGTGTGTCTGTGTGTGTGTTTTGGATATACGTAAGCCAGATAATTGACCTTGGTTATGTTGTGATGCATTACGAATGTATCAAATGACATCAGATTTACGAATAGCTTCTTTTGATGACCGAAGCTTCACAGTCTAAGTTTGTTCAGCAGCTGCGTAAAATAAAACTATAAACTCTTTTGTTACAGGTGGCCCTGAGTGCAGTGCTAGCAGCTGCCATCGCCAGGCCAGGTGGCATGTCTGAAGTTGAGCCCTTACCATGCTCGACAAAGAAAGGAGCATCCGGCGCTGTCATCTTGAAAGACAGAATTGGAACCAACATGCAAGCTGAAGACGCCACGTCAGTTAGTAGTGAATCGGCCGAGGCTGAAACGGCCAGTTACGAAAGGACCAGCCTGTCTCCTTCCACTGAAATACCTCACACTCCCACAGTAACCAGCTTGAATGTAAATCGCAAGGTAGATCTTGCTTCTGGTAGCAAGATGCCGCAAACTGCTTCCATTATTTCGTCTCAAGTGTCGTCAGCTCCCACGAATGTTGCTAGTTATCATCATATTGATAGCTCCGAGATTCCCAAGTCGTCTGCTTCTGCCGAAAGACTTGACAGTTCCACAGAAGGCAAGTTGAAAGCGAGCAGTGAGCTAGCTCTCACTACTGGTGACCAAGTGCTCTCAGCCGGCTCCATTAGTCAGTCTCAAACGTCTCCAGCTCCTAAGAATGCCGCTATTCTTCAGCACACTGATAGCTCCGAAACTTCTAACTCATTCCCTTCCGCCGAAAAAGCTGACTGTTCCCCAGAGAGCATGTTGAAGACCGAATCTAAAGTAGATCTAGCTTCAGGTAGCAAAGTGCTTTTACCTGGCTCCATTAGTCTGTCTCAAACGACTTCAGCTCCTACGAATGCTGCTAGTGTTCAGGATATTGACAGGTCAGAGTTGTACAGCTCTCCTTCTGCCAAAAGTCATAGCAGTTCCACAGAAAGCAACTTGAATGCCAGTAGTAAGATAGCTCTCGCTGCTGGTGGCCAAGTACCCTCAGGCGGCTCAATTAGTCGGTCTCAAACGTCGTCAGTTCCTAAGAATCCCGCTAGTCTTCAGGATACTGATAGCTCCGAAGTTTCCATCTCGTTTCCTTCCGCCGAAAAAGCTGACTGTTCCACAGAGAGCATGTCGAACACCAACCACAAAGTAGGTCTCGCTTCTGGTGGCAAAGCGGCCTCAACTGGCTCCATTAGTCAGACTCAAACGTCGTCAGCTCCGAAGAGTCTTCAGGATATTGACAGCTCCGAGACATCCAACTCGTCTCCTTCGGCCGAAAGACCTGACAGCTCCTCAGGAAGCACGTTGAACGCCATTAGCAAGTTAGCTCTCGCTTCTGGTGTCCAAGCACCCTCAACAGCCTCCATTAGTCAGTATAAAATGTCGTCACTTCCTAAGAATGCTGGTAGTCTTCAGGATATCGACAGCTCGAAGACACTCAACGTGGTTCCTTGTGCCGAAAGTCTTTGCAGTTCCTCTGAAAGCGTGTTAGACGACAACAGTTCGGTGAATCTCTCTTCTGCTCGTAAAATTCCCTCACCTGACTCTGTTAGACCCTCTGCGAGACCTCCGTCCCCTAATATTGCAGAGAGGGTCCCATATTTTGAAACCTCCCGTGTCTCTGAACCTGTTCAAAGGCTGAGCGATGACTTACCTGCCAGCAATACATTTCAGAATCTTCCTGTCAGTAACTTGCGTGCCACTTCTTCTGTTAACTCCCAAGCAAGCGTTTCTGAAAGGCTGGACAATGTTGCTAGTGTAGATACCTCTGCGACATTTCAACCTGCCAACAAGCCAAAAACTGATTCAGCTGCTAGCTCCTCCTTTGGGGATCTTCCTGCCAGCAATATTCCAGCGAGACTCTCTGCTGACTGCCAAGAAGAGATTTCTCCTACCAGTGATCCTCGTTATCCCATCAGTAGCCTTGCACCTGCGTCTACTGGGCTCGGATTGTACAATACCGTCAACAATTGGCTTTGTACCAGGCCTTTCTACAGCCCTCCAGCCAGCAGTGGCAGTGGTAGCCTTCCGTTTACAATGACATACTCAACTCACAATTCTAACAAGGGCAAGTTTGGTCTTTCCATAAGCACCCCGTTTACTGGTCTTCCTGTAGATAGTTTCTCACCTGACATTTTGGCTCACTTCAGCAACGTTATAGACACTGCTCACTGTGTATCTCTCGCCGACGGGCTGGCCAACTTCACTCCGACTCTGCGACAGCTGTCACTCGATGAATGTAATAAGGTGAGATATTAGTTTTAGGTTTGAACAAATAAAAGGTTTTCCTGTTGAACGAGCTTTCACAGTTGTCCGTCTGTGGAAAAACTCAAGGTTTATCCAAATGGAAGTATCCTCGTGTACCATAGCCAAGAGGACTGCACATTACTAGAAGACATTCAAGATACTGTGCGTAGGAAAGGCTCGCTGACAGAGGTCTAAATCAGTGAAGAAAATTAAGGCCTCAGTAGCCCGTTGTATATAAGTAAATCATTGTCACACAATAGCGTTCACACCTTACTCATCAACAAGCAATCACATTCTGCAATGCCGGCCGGGGTGACCAAGGGGTTCTAGGCGCTACAGTTTGGAACCGCGTGACCGCAACGGTCGCAGGTTCGAATCCTGCCTCGGGCATGGATGTTGGTGATGTCCTTAGGTTAGTTAGGTTTACGTAGTTCTCAGTTCTAGGGGACTGATGACTTAAGCAGTTAAGTCCCATTGTGCTCAGAGCCATTTGAACCATTTGAACGTTTTGCAATACTTTCTAGGGATCGTCTTAGTAGTGTAAGATGTCGATGCAATCAAAACCTACGAAGAAAACTTTCGAATGGTATAGTAGATAACATTTCTTTTTCTGGGTATCATCGCCAATTGTATTTGTTATACGTTTCTCTGGATTTATTTTAACTTTCAGCTGTTAAATGGGAGTTCCAGAGCCGTATTCCTCAGTGCTAGATAAAGCACTCTGTAACCACTGAGAAAAATAATTCACTTACTTTGACATTAGAAACACTAACATTTTCATTAACTTTAAGATTCTCAAGTGCTTATTGGAGATGGAGGTACCAGAAAGAAGACCAATTGGGCGGCATAAAAAGAGATGGACAGGCCAGGTTAAGGAAGATCTCAATAGGAGAGGAGTAACATGGCATGAAGTGGAGAGGGAAAAGCTATACCAGGACCGAAACTAATGGCTGCATATCGCTCACCAAGTTCTTACTCGAGTCGCTGGAAGGAAATCCTGAAGATGATGATGATGATGAGGTGCTTATTAATTTTAGGGAATCGCCTTCCTCAACTACACAACGCGACTCGGATTGTCTCAAAACTGATTGGTCCAAACTGAGCTCTGTCTTTGGTCAACAGTACTGTTTCATGATTTACATGTACATATTATAAATGTCGGACGAAAATTCTTTATACGTGTGTTAGTACTTTAGTGTTAGGTAATGAACTTGATTTTCATCTTTAAGGGCTTACTTCCAGGAAATGTAGGTGGATGTTATAGAGCATTTCACGTACTTGTAGTGAAGCAAAGCTCTTAATCCAAGGAAACATCATACTGATGAAACACTGAAGAAACGTTTAAAAGGTAAAGTACACTCCGGAAACGTTACTGCCCATGACTGGAAAAATACGAGGCAACAGGCCCGTATAAAGATATTCAGTGGTAGAAAACGCGCCTTTAAACATCAAAAAGCCAAACACTTCGATTAGAGACCACTTGTAAGCAAATGAGAGTGTCCAGGGCTTAACGTGCTGCCCTGTTGTCGGGTGTCAGTGGATCTGCTCAAGGAACCAGCCCCTGATTCACTTGGTGAGATTTTTTATGTTAATATCAGACAGTCAAACACAACGGCTGGATGAGGAGCAGGAGAAAGAAACTGACAATTAAAACGGACCCGGCAACTTTTTGCGTTATGGAAAACACGTCACACTAAATCAGGATGCTCGGACCGTAATATACGAACGCTCATCTAGAATGAAAGGGACTTACCTCGACTTAACTTCAACCATAACTATGATTGAAATAAAAACGGATGAAAAAATCAGAGATTGGCTGGACGTCTAGAACGTTCTTCGTTGGATTCCTAGAGATAAGAGGAGACGAAGGTGTTGATTAAGGATGGTGAGTAGGTGACATTAGCTAATATGGGGGAAAGGTAGAGAAACGTGTAGTTGACGAGCATGGAGCGTGGAGGTCTGGAGGAGGCAGTGTGTAACAGTGGATGTTGAGTGCCTGACTAATCCCTCTGGACAGGTTTCCACATAGTTTAATTCAGAACAGTAGCTTCTCTCATTAAGCTATTGCGTTAAACACTTAGACGAATAATTGATAGTAGCCGATCTCGGGGACGATCAGTTCAGTTGCCGTACAAATATAGGTGAACGCTGAGACAAACTGGCCTGACGACCTGTCTTAGAATAGAGATTAAAGAAAAGGCAATCTACGTCAGTAGTACTTCTGTACTTAGAAACAGCTTTGGACAATATCGACTGGAAAACAACCTTTCAAATTCTGAAGGTAGCGGGGGTAAAATTCAGGGAACAAAGAGTTATTAACCAATTGTACAGAAACTGGACTGGCTCTATGAGTGTCGAAGAGCATCAAGTAGAAGTTGGAAAGGGCGTGAGGCAGAATCGTTCTGTGCAGAAACGTTCTGTGCAGTGAGCAACTAGCACGAGAAATCAAGGATAAATTTCGAAGGGAAATTCACGGACCATAAGTTCGAGTCATTGCCAATGATATTGTAATTCTGTGACAGGCAGCTAAAGCCTTGTAAGAGCAGCAAACGCAGTGTGTGTAATGGCTTGAAATGTTATCAGGTGAACATAAACGAAAGTGAAACAAGAGTAGTTACGTTTGGTGTTTAACACTAGCGAATAATGGCTTAAATGGCTCTGAGAACTACGGGACTTAACTACTGTGGTCATCATTCCCCTAGCACTTAGAACTACTTAAACCTAACTAAGGACATCACACACATCCATACCCGAGGCAGGATTCGAACCTGCGACCGTAGCAGTCGCACGGTTGCGGACTGCGCGCCTAGAACCGCTAGACCACCGCGGCCAGCTAGCAAATAATGTCCCATATCTCTGTGCTAGTCTGCTTATCATATCTTTATTTCTTCGTCTGTCGTGTGATGCTTTGCTGCAATTTGTCTACTACGTGATCCTACAGATTTATGTTAAGTTCATCGCTAACTTAAACTCTGTTAAACCTCATTGCTTTCTTTGATTTAATTGAATAGTTTATGACCAAATAAATAATGAAATTAAGTGTGGCTGTGATACAGTTATCTTTCTGAGACTCTGAGACACCAGCAGCTCTCACGGTCAATTATTCAAAAACGGTCCTAATCGCATTTATTACACTCCTGGAAATGGAAAAAAGAACACATTGACACCGGTGTGTCAGACCCACCATACTTGCTCTGGACACTGCGAGAGGGCTGTACAAGCCATGATCACACGCACGGCACAGCGGACACACCAGGAACCGCGGTGTTGGCGGTCGAATGGCGCTAGCTGCGCAGCATTTGTGCACCGCCGCGTCAGTGTCAGCCAGTTTGCCGTGGCATACGGAGCTCCATCGCAGTCTTTAACACTGGTAGCATGCCGCGACAGCGTGGACGTGAACCGTATGTGCAGTTGACGGACTTTGAGCGAGGGCGTATAGTGGGCATGCAGGAGGCCGGGTGGACGTACCGCCGAATTGCTCAACACGTGGGGCGTGAGGTCTCCACAGTACATCGATGTTGTCGCCAGTGGTCGGCGGAAGGTGCACGTGCCCGTCGACCTGGGACCGGACCGCAGCGACGCACGGATGCACGCCAAGACCGTAGGATCCTACGCAGTGCCGTAGGGGACCGCACCGCAACTTCCCAGCAAATTAGGGACACTGTTGCTCCTGGGGTATCGGCGAGGACCATTCGCAACCGTCTCCATGAAGCTGGGCTACGGTCCCGCACACCGTTAGGCCGTCTTCCGTTCACGCCCCAACATCGTGCAGCCCGCCTCCAGTGGTATCGCGACAGGCGTGAATGGAGGGACGAATGGAGACGTGTCGTCTTCAGCGATGAGAGTCGCTTCTGCCTTGGTGCCAATGATGGTCGTATGCGTGTTTGGCGCCGTGCAGGTGAGCGCCACAGTCAGGACTGCATACGACCGAGGCACACAGGGCCAACACCCGGCATCATGGTGTGGGGAGCGATCTCCTACACTGGCCGTACACCTCTGGTGATCGTCGAGGGGACACTGAATAGTGCACGGTACATCCAAACCGTCATCGAACCCATCGTTCTACCATTCCTAGACCGGCAAGGGAACTTGCTGTTCCAACAGGACAATGCACGTCCGCATGTATCCCGTGCCACCCAACGTGCTCTAGAAGGTGTAAGTCAACTACCTTGGCCAGCAACATCTCCGGATCTGTCCCCCATTGAGCATGTTTGGGACTGGATGAAGCGTCGTCTCACGCGGTCTGCACGTCCAGCACGAACGCTGGTCCAACTGAGGCGCCAGATGGAAATGGCATGGCAAGCCGTTCCACAGGACTACATCCAGCATCTCTACGATCGTCTCCATGGGAGAATAGCAGCCTGCATTGCTGCGAAAGGTGGATATACACTGTACTAGTGCCGACATTGTGCATGCTCTGTTGTCTGTGGCTATGTGCCTGTGGTTCTGTCGTGTGATCATGTGATGTATCTGACCCCAGGAATGTGTCAATAAAGTTTCCCCTTCCTGGGACAATGAATTCACGGTGTTCTTATTTCAATTTCCAGGAGGGTATTATTATACCGCCAACCGGTTTCAACCCGACGTAGGAGTCATCTTCTGGGCGTTTACCCCATTGGTCGACTGCTGGTGGTGTCACTCCTGTCTACATAACGGCAGGAAACTAAAAACAATAAATGCGATTAAGACTGGTTTTGGATAATTGATTAATCACACTAATCGCTGTTTGATCTCCACAACCACGTTGTCCAAAAAGCTGTCGCAGGTCATACCATTCTTGACGGCCTCGGATCGGGCAGACGCTGCCCACATCCCCGGCACTCCAGTGTGTGCAGTTGTCGGTCCATTTGCTGTTGAGGCAGTTACCGGCACTTCCGCCGCCACAAGCAGCCAGTCACCAAACACCGTCGTCTTTGGTGGCGTTCCTGTCCGCGTGTTGGCGCCACCAACTACACAGCCTAAGAGCCAGTATCCAGGCTCCATCAACTTTGATGGCATTCCTGTATCTACCGCTGTCCAACGGGCAGCAGTACCAGTGAATCCTGCTTACAACATCTTCAACTTTGGTGGCGTCCCTGTTCATACTGTAGGCCAATCCGCAGCTGTGCCACTGAGTGTGACATCAAACACCGTCAACTTCTATGGTCAGACTGCTGGCCCTGTTGTATTATCAGTCAACCAGGCGCCATCACGTTCTCTGATGTCCCTGCTCGCGTACCAGGTGCTGCGTGCTGTTAGCTCGTGATTCCGATCAATTATTGACAGATCCATTCACGAGGAAGCATAGAAAATCTGTTAAGCAGTTTCCACACCTGCAGTTGCTTCTGAAATAGATGGGTGCAGAAATATGAAACGTTAAACGACTAAAGACGACGATCTCTAAATTGATTGTGTGAAGAAATTAACCCAATCCTGTACTCGATTTTGTTACTGACTTGAAGAAAAATACATTTTTCAGTGTAGTTTGATTTGTTTTTCCTTACTTGTTCCTTATCTTATAGTCTAATTTGGTTGCAAGCACTTTACGAACTACTCACAAATTAAGGCATGAATACTGCAAGAAACACAACAGCAAATATAATCAGTCAACATACACAGTAGAATAGACAAGAAGGTAGATATTAAGAACAAGGAATCAGAAAGTATAGTACACAAGGTTGTAGTTTACATTGCCAAAGACAACACAAGCAGAGGCGATTCGTGCCAGCTGTCTGAAATTACGCAGAAGAAAAAGATCTGTTTCAAAAATGGCAAAAATACCACTAAACCAGTCTATTAAAGAAAAATATTTTAAAAAATATGTATCTTTGTGTTTGTGGAAAGATAACAGGAATGAAATTCGGAAAATAGTTTATACAATTTAGGAAGGTATAAATTTGGAAAACAGGTCCCAGTAATACAACAGAAATAAATACGAGGGTTGGAACTTAAATAGTTTCAACTATTTATTCACAACCGATACAAAAGATTACATGTTTTCACCTGTTACTGTACTTCAATGTAGTCACCAGCGTTGTGTAGAGCCCTTTGCCAGCGATATGGAGGGCGTAGTATACCTTTAGCAGAGCCTGTTCTGTTGATGGTGCGAATGGGGCGGTCTACTGCCTGTCGAATCTCTGGTACAGTTCTGAAGCGAATGCCACGAAGTGGTTGCTTCACCATCGGAATCAAATCAAAGTTACAAAGACTTAAGACCGGGGAGTATTGTGGATGGTACAGTACTTCCCAGTCCCATCGACCGCGCATTGTCGTGCAAAGTGATGGGTGGGTTGCGGAGAAAGTGTCGCCGCTTCTTTCGCAAATCTGGTCGCAGGTGGTGCTCCAAAAAAGAACAAGAATACTGTGCATTGACGGTCTGCCGTGGAGGTACGTAATGCGTTAGGATAACTCCATCACAGTCGACACGAGAGTCACCATAATTTTAGACCGTTCCATTCAACAGAACAGGCTCTGCTAACTGTATACGACGCCTTCCACATCACTGGCAACGGGTTCTACACAACGCTGGTGACTACTTTGAAGGACAGTAATATGTGAAAACATGTAACTCTTTTGTAACCGTTGTGAATAAATAGTTGCCACTATTAAAGTTCCAACCGTCGTAAATAAATAAAGTTAATCAACTCTTACTATTCGACTTGCGTTTAGAAGTTAGCACCTCCGACAGATAACACTGAAAAAAGGTTATGGGAACTCAGCCAGAGGACCACGGCGGTGTCGAGTTCCTTATCATCTCGAAATCGATGGAAACAAATTCATTTCTTCATGTGCAAGAAAGGGTAATACTCGCTAGGTTAGCGACTATATACTCCAATAATTTCATACATGCTGTCTATGGAATTATAGTGAGTGTTATGTTTTTGTTACAAAAGTAAATCTCAGTCACGATTTAAGGCAAATGTTGTTGGCGCATTCTGTCAGGAGGCCACAGTCTTCAAACTTGAAAGAGTTGCCAGATTTCCACCTCTCACTGGGATGCTGGGATGGAGACATTATTCGCAGAACAGGCTACCAGAACAGGATTCCCGAACGTCTTCGTGCACCATGTGTTGTGTTTGTGGCACGACTCATGCGACGAGGTAGGTGCCACACACACATACAATGAGCGAAACTGGGCGCGTGTGTGCAGCCAAGCGGATGGACGCTGGTTGTCATCTCTCCGGTCACCACGTTGACTTGGCATGATTTCTTCCCAGCACAGATGTAACACGAATAAACTAAAGCGTTAAGGTGACAACCGACCCACCACGCATCGTAGCCGCCCCTCCAAAACCTCTCCCCCCCCCCCTCCCACCTTTGTCTTCTTTGGGAGATTAACATTAAAATGCGATTAATTCGGTTTTTTATAAAAACGACTGTAGAGTTGGTGAGCGATAGGGATCGAATCAAACAGGCTGTAAGTCAGGGATATAGTCTTTCACCCCTACTGTTGAATCTCTACGTCGGAAAAGCAACGACGGAAACAGAAGAAAATTTCAAGTGTGTAATACAAACTCAAGGTAAGAGGCTATCAATGATAAGATTCGTTGCAGACACTGCCATTCTCAGAGAAAGTAAAAAATAATTACAGGATCTGCTGTGGTGCTACAGAAGAATGGTGAAAATTATGTGGACTTACGAGGTAAGGAATGAGGAGGTTTTCCGTAGAATCGGTAAAGAAAGGAAAGTATGGTAAGTAGTGGTTCGAAGAAGGGACAGGACATCTGTTAGGACATCAGGGAATAACTTTTGTGATACAAAATGGGGCTGTAGAGGGTAGATATTATAGAGGGAAACAGAGATTGGAATACGAGTACGTCCAGAAAATAACGGAGGACGGCGGGTTCAACTACTAGTTTACAAAAATAAAGAAAAAGCGCTGATGGTAGAAAAGATATATTTGCGTCATAGAGTGTGGTTGGTAGCCATGCAAAATCTGCTGTGCGCTTCACAGCATACGTCACTTACATTTGTTGACCCACGTTCCTCTGAAAGCAACCTACTGATAGCGGTCCAGAAATGCCCATTCACTTGGTAAGCGCTTTTGGAGTACATCATCCACACAGCTGTGATATAAAAGGTTTTTTTCTGGAAAATCATTCGTGCTATCCAAGTTTTTGTCGGGAAAATCATGTAAATTATGGAAAAAACATTTCAGTTGTAGATCCTTTCACTTCACTCTTCAATTGTAGATCCTTTTGAGCACAAAGAATGACAGAAAAAACTTTGAAACTGAAGGAAGCAGTGACTTACGAAACCATTTTGTTTTATTTTACTTACAGTGTGTAACAACTTTCGAAACAAAAATCGTTCAAATGGCTCTAAGCACTATGGGACTTAACGTCTGAGGTCATCAGTCCTCTAGACTTAGAACTACTTAAACCAAACTAACCTAAGGACATCACACACATCTATGACCGAGGCAGGATTCGAACCTGCGACCGCAGCAACAGCGCGGTTCAGGACTGAAGCGCAAGGAACCGCTCGGTCACAGCGGCCGGTCTTCTGAAACAAAAAAGTTATTTGTGAGACACCACAATCAGGAGATGTTCCATTTGTGAAACTGAATTTTAATCTTCGAACATTGACATGTAATAGAACAATCGTTAAATTTAGAACAAGCCACTTCTGCGCCCTATAGTATATTTCTAGCCTTCTTCCTTCTTTTTTTTCAGGTGTTGCCTAATTTTTACAATTATAATTTGAAACAGGTTTAATTGGTGTCTCATTACGCGCGAAGGAAATCGAAAATTTTATATTCTTATTATCGTTTATGAGAAAGAAAGAATTAAGTGACATACATGTGTGGTACTTCCCTTTTATAATAGGGCGATCAAAAAGTTTCCGTTCGTAAGCCATACAGTCCAGAATCGGTATGCCAATCATCCTAAATAGCTGCTAGCTTTGAGGCAGTCATCCAACCGATATACCAGGTCGAATATCACAACTTGGTAAAACACCTTGTCGTGCTGCATGAGGAAGTCCGTGATTTCCTGCTGCACATCCTCGTCCGGCAGGAATAGTCGACCTTTCGAGGCGTTTTCTAAGGGATCGAAGCCGTAACACTCCCTTGGGGAGAGGCCAGCGCTATACGGCGGGTACTTGAGTGTCTCCGATTTGAGGTGGTACAACGTCTGCTTTACGATATTTGTCATACGGGGATGTGGCGTATTATGAAGCAGCAGCATCGCTTGGGCACCATTCCACAACTGTGGTTTTCGACGGACATACTGTCCCATGCACATCCTCCATTCTCCGATGGATGTCTACTGGCGTTTGTGCTTCGGCAGATAAGTAAAGGGTAACAGCACGTTGGACCTGTTTGAATGCATTCGAAAATATCCCTGCTATGGTTCAAGTTTCCGCATTTAATAAATTCATGTCGGAAAGGCACGAATGTCACCGTATTCCATTGGCTACAACTCAGTGATTGTACATACTGGCCATTACAATTGCTACACCATGAAGATGACGTGCTACAGACGCGAAATTTAACCGACAGGAAGAACATGCTGTGATATGAAACGATTAGCTTTTCAGAGTATTCACACAAGGTTGGTGCCAGTGGCGACACCTACAACGTGATGACATGAGGCCGGCCGCCGTGGTCTCGCAGTTCTAGGCGCGGAGTCCGGAACCGTGGCACTACTACGGTCGCAGGTTCGAATCCTGCCTCGGGCATGGATGTGTGTGATATCCTTAGGTTAGTTAGGTTTAAGTAGTTCTAAGTTCTAGGGGACTGATGACCACAGCAGTTGAGTCCCATAGTGCTTAGAGCCATTTGAACCATTTTTTTATGAAATGAGGAAAGTTTCCAACCGATTTCTCATACAAAAACAGAAGTTGATCGGCGTTGTCTGGTTAAACGTTGTTGTGATGCCTCGTGTAAGGAGGAGAGATGCATACCATCACGTTTCAGACTTTGATAAAGGTCGCATTTTAGCCTATCGCGATTGTGGTTTATCGTACCGCGACATTGCTGCTCGCGTTGGTCGAGATCCAATGACTGTTAGCAGAATATGGAATCGGTGGGTTCAGGAGGGTAATACGTAACGCCGTACTGGATCGCAACGGCCTCGTATCACTAGCGGTCGAGATGACAGGCATCTTATCCGCATGGTTGTAAAGGATCGTGCGGCCACGTCTCGATCCCTGAGTCAACAGATGGGGACGTTTGCAAGACAACAAACATCTGCACTAAAAGTTCGACAATGTCTGTTCCAGCATGGACTATCAGCTAGGAGACCATAGCTGTGGTTACACACGACGGTGCATCACAGACAGGAGCGCCTGCAATGGTGTACTGAACGACGAACCTGGTTGCACGAAAGGCAAAACGTCATTTTTTTCGGATGAATCCAGGTTCTGTTTACAGCATCATGATGGTGGCATCCGTGTTGGCGACATCGCAGTGAACGCAAATTGGAAGCGTGTATTTGTCATCGCCAAACTGGCGGAACACCCGGCGTGATGGTATGGGGTGCCATTGGTTACACCTCTCGGTCACCTCTTGTTCGCATGGACGCACTTTGAATAGTAAACGTTACATTTCAGGTGGCTCTACCCTTCATTCGATCCCTACGAAACCCTACATTTCAGCAGGATAATGCACGTCCGCTTGTTGCAGGTCTAGAAAACGTTAGACTGCTGCCTTGGACAGCACATTTTCCAGATCTCTCACCAATGGTAAACGTCTGGTCAATGGTGGCCGAGCAACCGGCTCGTCACTATACGCCAGTCACTACTCTTGATGAACTGTGGTATCGTGTTGAAGCTGTATGGGCAGTTGTATCTGTACACGCCATCCAAGCTCTGTTTGACTCAATGCCCAGGCGTGGCAAAGGCCGTTATTGCGGCCAGATGTGGTTGTCCTGGGTACTAATTTCTCAGGATCTATGCACCCAAATTCCGTGATAATTTAATCACATATCATTTCTATCATAATACACTCCTGGAAATTGAAATAAGAACACCGTGAATTCATTGTCCCAGGAAGGGGAAACTTTATTGACAAATTCCTGGGGTCAGATACATCACATGATCACACGACAGAACTACAGGCACATAGACACAGGCAACAGAGCATGCACAATGTCGGCACTAGTACAGTGTATATCTACCTTTCGCAGCAATGCAGGCTGCTATTCTCCCATGGAGACGATCGTAGAGATGCTGGATGTAGTCCTGTGGAACGGCTTGCCATGCCATTTCCACCTGGCGCCTCAGTTGGACCAGCGTTCGTGCTGGACGTACAGACCGCGTGAGACGACGCTTCATCAAGTCCCAAACATGCTCAATGCGGGACAGATCCGGAGATCTTGCTGGCCAGGGTAGTTGACTTACACCTTCTAGAGCACGTTGGGTGGCACGGGATACATGCGGACGTGCATTGTCCTGTTGGAACAGCAAGTTCCCTTGCCGGTCTAGGAATGGTAGAACGATGGGTTCGATGACGGTTTGGATGTACCGTGCACTATTCAGTGTCCCCTCGACGATCACCAGAGGTGTACGACCAGTGTAGGAGATCGCTCCCCACACCATGATGCCGGGTGTTGGGCCTGTGTGCCTTGGTCGTATGCAGTACTCATTGTGGCGCTCACCTGCACGGCGCCAAACACGAATACGACCATCATTGGCACCAAGGCAGAAGCGACTCTCATCGCTGAAGACGACACGTCTCCATTCGTCCCTCCATTCACGCCTGTCGCGACACCACTGGAGGCGGGCTGCACGATGTTGGAGCGTGAGCGGAAGACGGCCTAACGGTGTGCGGGACCGTCGCCCAGCTTCATGGAGACGGTTGTGAATGGTCCTCGCCGATACCCCAGGAGCAACAGTGTCCCTAATTTGCTGGGAAGTGGCGGTGCGGTCCCCTACGGCACTGCGTAGGATCCTACGGTCTTGGCGTGCATCCGTGCGTCGCTGCGGTCCGGTCCCAGGTCGACGGGCACGTGCACCTTCCGCCGACCACTGGCGACAACATCGATGTACTGTGGAGACCTCTCGCCCCACGTGTTGAGCAATTCGGCGGTACGTCCACCCGGCCTCCCGCATGCCCACTATACGCCTTCGCTCAAAGTCCGTCAACTGCACATATGGTTCACGTCCACGCTGTCGCGGCATGCTACCAGTGTTAAAGACTGCGATGGAGCTCCGTATGCCACGGCAAACTGGCTGACACTGACGGCGGCGGTGCACAAATGCTGCGCAGCTAGCGCCATTCGTCGGCCAACACCGCGGTTCCTGGTGTGTCCGCTGTGCCGTGTGTGTGATCATTGCTTGTACAGCCCTCTCGCAGTGTCCGGAGCAAGTATGGTGGGTCCGACACACCGGTGTCAATGTGTTCTTTTTTCCATTTCCAGGAGTGTATATTTGTGCAATGAATACCCGTTTATCATCTGCATTTCCTCTTGGTGTAGCAATTTTTATGGTCAGTAGTGTATATGAGAATGTGTCCAAAAATGCATCGTTGCCCCGGTAGATTGCGCTCACGAATGACAGTTCATCTAACCACGTGCCGTGTGTTCCCTGTGTGTTACGGGATGAGCGATTCACGCAGCGTACTGTAAGCAGCAGAATTGTTCGGAATTTATGTTGGGATGAAGCCGAGACGGTGTTAGTGTACGGTTAAGCAGATGGAAACGGTCGGGAGTGGCACAGCTATACTAAAACAAGTAACCTCATAGGCTCCAACAACGTCACACAACACCTCAAGCCCATTTAGGTCGTTTGTGTGATCATCGGCCTTTCAGACAAACGAACGTGCAGGGAGGCGGGGGACTGCTAGTACACTAGATTTAGAGGACAGGGCTCTACAGGATACGGAGACAAGCACCAGTACGACCTCCAGGAAAGTGATCGTAGCGGTCACGCGGTTCCAGACTGAAGCGCCTAGAACCGCACGGCCACACCGGCCGGCCTTTCTGTCATCAGTTCTCTTTACCGACAAAGTAACCTTTGCCATAACTACCATCACCAGTCGGAATAATCGTTAACTTTGGGCTACAGGCAGTCCTTGGGGAATGGTTGGGGTGTCTCTTCAGCATCGGTTCAGCATCAGTGTGTGGGCAGATTTTATTGTGTATCACATACTTTGACCATTTATTATTCTAAAACGCCTCGAGACCTATGATGCTATTCGGAGAGAGACGAAACGTGCGAAAGGATGCGGCAATCCATGGTGGGACATTTGAAGTCGTACATTGCATTCCACTGAGGCCACTTTCAACATCCGTTGGGACGTGGATGCGATGCAGCTCTGTACCTCGTTCCTGGATGTTGCTATCGTTGCATGCACAATGTTCATTTCTGGACACGTGTTCATAGGACCTTTTTTCTCTTTTCAGTCAGGAATCCGTTCCTGCAGTTTGTCGCTTTTACTCATGTTAACGTTTTATATGCTGCAGCAACGCCCTGAAATGTAAATTTTTTGACCGCTACTGAAACTTTTTTGTCAGATTTGTGCCCAAATGGCAGACTCATGTGGTTTAATTAGTTACATAAAGTTTTTAACTACATCTACATCTACATACATGCTCCGCAATCCAACATACGGTGCTTGGCGGAGGGTACGTCGTACCACAACTGGCATCTTCTCTCCCTGTTCCACTTCCAAACAGAACGAGGGAAAAATGACTGCATGTATGCCTCTGTACGACCTCCAATTCTCTTATCTTATCTTTGTGGTCTTTCCGCGAAATATAAGTTGGCGGCAGTAAAATTGTACTGCAGTCAGCCTCAATTGCTGGTTCTCTAAATTACCTCAGTAGCGATTCACGAAAAGAACGCTTTCTTTCCTCCAGAGACTCACACCCGAATTCCTGAAGCATTTCCGTAACACTCGCGTGATGATCAAACCTCTTGTTGTTGTTGTGGTCTTCAGTCCTGAGTCTGGTTTGATGAAGCTCTCCATGCTACTCTATCATGTGCAAGCTTCTTCATCTCCCGGTACCTACTGCAACCTACATCTTTCTGAATCTTCTTAGTGTATTCATCTCTTAGTCTCCCTCTACGATTTTTACCCTTCACGCTGCCCTCCAATGCTAAAATTTGTGATCCCTTGATGCCTCAGAACATGTCCTACAAACCGATCCTTTCTTCTTGTCAAGTTGTGCCACAAACTTCTCTTCTCCCCAATCCTATGCAATACTTCCTCATTAGTTATGCGATCCACCCATCTAAACTTCAGCATTCTTCTGTAGCACCACATTTCGAAAGTTTCTATTCTTTTCTTGTCCAAGCTATTTATCGTCCATGTTTGACTTCCATAAATGGCTACACTCCATACAAATACTTTCAGAAACGACTCCCTGACACTTAAAGCTATGCTCGATGTTAACAAATTTCTCTTCTTCAGAAACGATTTCTTTGCCATTGCCAGTCTACATTTTATATCCTCTCTACTTCGACCATCATCAGTTATTTTGCTCCCCAAATAGCAAACTACTTTACTACTTTAAGTGTCTCATTTCCTAATCTAATTCCCTCAGCATCACTCGACTTAATTCGACTACATTCCATTATCCTCGTTTTGCTTTTGTTGATGTTCATCTTATATCCTCCTTTCAAGACACTGTCCATTCCGTTCAACTGCTCTTCCAAGTCCTTTGCTGTCTCTGACAGTATTACGATGTCAACGGCAAACGTCAAAGTTTTTATTTATTCTCCATGGATTTTAATACCTACTCCGAATTTTTCTTTTGTTTCCTTTACTGCTTGCTCAATATACAGATTGAATAACATCGGGGACAGACTACAACCCTGTCTCACTCCCTTCCCAACCACTGCTTCCCTTTCATGTCCCTCGACTCTTATAACTGCCTTCTGGTTTCTGTACAAATTGTAAATAGCCTTTCGCTCTCTGTATTTTACCACTGCCACCTTTAGAATTTGAAATAGAGTATTTCATTCAACGTTGTCAAAAGCTTTCTACAAATGCTAGAAACGTAGATTTGCCCTTCCTTAATCTAGCTTCTAAGATAAGTCGTAAGGTCAGTATTGCCTCACGTGTTCCAACATTTCTACGGAATCCAAACTGATCTTCCCCGAGGTCGGCTTCTACTAGTTTTTCCATTCGTCTGTAAAGAATTCGCATTAGTATTTTGCAGCTGTGACTTATTAAACTGATAGTTCGGTAATTTTCACATCTGTCAACACCTGTTTTCTTTGGGATTGGTATTATTATATTCTTCTTGAAGTATGAGGGTATTTCGCCAGTCTCATTCATCTTGCTCACCAGATGGTAGAGTTTTGTCAGGCCTGGCTCTCCCAAGGCTGTCAATAGTTCCAATGGAATGTTGTCTACTACCGGGGCCTTGTTTCGACTCAGGTCTTTCAGTGCTCTGTCAAACTCTTCACGCAGTATCGTATCTCCCATTTCGTCTTCACCTACATCCTCTTCTATTTCCATAATATTGTCCTCAAGTACATCGCCCTTGTATAGACCGTCTGTATACTCCTTCCACCTTTCTGCTTTCCCTTCTTTGCTTAGAACTGGGTTTCCATCTGAGCTCTTGATGTTAATACAAGTGGTTCTCTTTTCTCCAAAGGTCTGTGGGCAGTATCTATCTTACCTCTAGTGAGATAAGCCTCTATATCATTACATTTGTCCTCTAGCCATCCCTGCTTAGCCATTTTGCACTTCCTGTCGATCTCATTTTTGAGACGTTTGTATTCCTTTTTGCCTGCTTCATTTACTGCATTTTTATATTTTCTCCTTTCATCAATTAAATTCAATATTTCTTCTGTTACCCAAGGATTTCTACTATCCCTCGTCTTCTTACCTACTTGATCCTCTGCTGCCTTCACTACTTCATCCCTCAAAGCTACCCATTCTTCTTCTACTGTATTTCTCTCCCCAATTCCTGTCAATTGTTCCCTTATGCTCTCCCTGAAACTCTGTACAACCTCTGGCTCTTTCCGTTTATCCAGGTCCCATCTCCTTAAATTCCCACCTTTTGCAGTTTCTTCAGTTTTAATCTACAGGTCATAACCAATAGATTGTGGTCAGAGTCCACATCTGCCCCTGGAAATGTCTTACAATATAAAACCTGGTTCCTAAATCTCTGTCTTACCATTATATAATCTATCTGAAACCTGTCAGTATCTCCAGGCTTTTTCCATGTATACAGCCTTCTTTTATGATTCTTGAACCAAGTGTTAGCTATGATTAAGTTGTGTTCTGTGCAAAATTCTACCAGGCTGCTTCCTCTTTCATTTCTTTTCCCCAATCCATATTCACCTACTACGTTTACTTCTCTACCTTCTCCTATTACCGAATTCCAGACACCCATGACTATTACATTTTCATCTCGCTTCACTATCTGAACAATTTCTTTTATTTCATCATACATTTCATCAATTTCTTCGTCATCTGCAGAGCTAGTTGGCATACAAACTTGTACTACTGTAGTAGGTGTGGGCTTCATATCTATCTTGGCCACAATAATGCGTTCACTATACTGTTTGTAGTAGCTTACCCACATTCCTATTTTTCTATGTCTTGTTCCTCCTGCCACCGAACTTTACTAATTCCCACTATATCTAACTTTAACCTATCCATTTCCCTTTTTAAATTTTCTAACCTACCTGCCCGATTAAGTGATCTAACATTCCACGCTCCGATCCGTAGAACGCCAGTTTTCTAACACCTGATAACGACATTCTCTTGAGTAGTCCCCGCCCGGAGATCCGAATGGGGGACTATTTTACCTCCGGAATATTGTACCCAAGAGGATGCCATCATTTAATCATACAGTAAAGCTGCATGCCCTCGGGCAGAATTACGGCTGCAGTCTTTCTTGCTTTCAGCCGTTCGCAGTACCAGCACAGCAAGGCCGTTTTGGTTAGTGTTACAAGGCCAGATCAGTCAATCGTCCAGACTGTTGCCCCTGCAACTACAGAAAAGGCTGCTGCCCCTCTTCAGGAACCACACGTTTGTCTGGCCTCTCAACAGATACCCCTCCGTTGTGGTTGCACCTACGGTACGGCTATCTGTATCGCTGAGGCACGCAAGCCTCCCCACCAACGGCAAGGTCCATGGTTCAACAAGTCTAGCAGCCCGCCTCTGAATTGCTTCTATGTCCTCCCTCAATCCGACCTGATAGGGATCCCAAACGCTCCAGCAGTGCCCAAGAATAGGTCATATTAGTGTTTTATAAGCGGTCTCTTTTATAGGTGAACCACATCTTCCCCAAATTCTATCAATGAACCGAAGACGAATATCCGCCTTCCCCCTAACTGCCATTACATGCTTGTCCCACTTCATATCGCTCTGCAATGTTACACCCAAATACTTAATCGACGTGACTGTGTCAAGCGCTACACTACTACTGGAGTATTCAAACATTACGGGATTCTTTTTCCTATTCATCTGCATTAATTTACATTTATCTATATTTAGAGTTAGCTTTGATTATTTATACCAATCACAAATCCTGTCCAAGTCATCTTGTATCCTGCTACAGCCACTCAACGACGACACCTCCCCGTACACAACAGCATTATCAGCAAACAGCAGTACATTGCTCTCCAGCCTATCCAAAACATCATTTATGTACATAGAAAACAACAGCGGACCTACCACACTTCCCTGGTCCACTATAGAATAACAATCAGATACCGAAAATAAAATGAGTAAGCGTCAAATGAGAAGTCAGAGGAAATGACTTTACCATATGAAGGAAGTTGATCTGTGAAATTAACGATATTTCTTAATACATAGTCGGAAATAAAAACGGTAACTCTGTCGCCTCAAGCCTGGCTGAAAAGGAAGAGGGGCAGGAGCAACATCTCATTAAAAACCATGGTTCATCTGGCCTGGGTGATAGTATCCGGCAAGGATCCCTTGCTTCTACGACATTGGAGGCTGAAATGCAGACTATTATAACGGTGGAGCTGGCGGATGATGCAGCCCTGCTCTTACGGATAGTATAGAAGCGATGGTAAGAGGGCTCTCACAGCTGCAATGAAATGGTTCAAATGGCTCTGAGCACTATGGGACTTAACATCTGAGGTCATCAGTCCCCTAGAACTTAGAACTACTTAAACCTAACTAACCTAAGGACATCACACACATCCATGCCCGAGGCAGAAATAGAACCTGCGACCGTAGTTGTAGCGCGGTTCTAGACTGAAGAGCCTAGAACCGCTCGGTCACAGCGGCCGGCGCTGCAATGAATGCAGTCTCTCTCTCTAGCAATAAGGTTTCCCAGAAGGAAAAGCTCTCTGGTTCGTCAGGTTGGGGTTCTGCTACAGACTGGTTCTGTATACAGGTAAAGGAATTATTTCTACATATCCCAGAACGTTGAATCTCGCGGACAAAGGAAATGGCTGTACAGGGACTTACAGAATTGTAACATTCAGTGCTAAATCAATACATTCTGAGAGGCGGTAGCAGAAATTCAGAAACAGCAAGTGGGTATTTCAGTTTTGATGGAGACGAAGAAGAAAGTCAAAGGCAGTGGAAATGGTAAAAAAATACAAATTTACTGGAGCTGTTAAGCAGGCTCTCGGAAGAGAAGCAGGAAGAGACAGGGGTGCTGCGTGGATAACTAAGGCCTTAAAAAATGGACTGAAGAAAAGACGACTGCTAACCACAAATTGTTAAGCTCCAAACGGCGCGAAGATAGAGGCCATTACAACAAAATTAAGAGAAAAGTACAAAGGATGGTTATCCGAGCTAAAGAGGAGACGTTGGGGAAAAATGTGCTGAGGTAGAACATTTAGTCTGATACAACAGTGCATCAAAATCTTGGCAATGCATAGAAGTAATAGTTCCTGCCCAAGTTAGTAGAGGAGCTAAAATGATTGCTATTTCTGAATGGAAGACACATTTTGACAATCTTCATACAGAAGATAGGGAAGAATTTCGATAAGAGCAGAGTAAAGTAGAGATTGGCCCACCCGGTTGGCTGTGCAGTCTAACGCACGGCTTTCCGGGCGGGAAGGAGCGCCTGGTCCCCGGCACGAACCCGCCCGGCGGATTTGTGCCGAGGTCCAGTGAACCGGCAAGTCTGTGGATGGTTTTTAGGCTGTTTTCCATCTGCCTCGGCGAATGCGGGCTGGTTCCCCTTATTCCGCCTCAGTTGTACTATGTAGGCGATTGCTGCGCAAACAAGTTCTCCACATACGCGTACACCACCATTACTCTATCATGCAAATTTAGGGGCTATACTCGTCTGGTGTGAGACGTTCCTTGAGGGGAGGGCGGGGGGGTCCACCGGGGGCCAAACCGCACAATAACCCTGGGTTCGATGTGGGGTGGCGTAGGGGTGAAGTGGACTGCGGTAGTTGTCGTGGGGTTGTGGACCACTGCGACGGGGACGGAGCCTCTCCGTCGTTTCTAGGTCTACAGATTTATCCTGTAGAAGAGGTGGCTGGCGATGAAGTTTACCACACCCTTCAAAAAATCAGGAAGTGGACAAGCAGATGATCCTGGAGGTGTAGCAACGGAATTATTGAAGTATGGAGGAGCTAATGTAGTAGTTTACGAAGATGAAAAAGCCCAAGAGTGGAAGATACCATACATTATCGCCCTTTGTAAGCAGGGGAGCAGGAGAGATCCGACTAATTGCAGGGGAACAAGTATAATAGCGCGAGCAGGTTATTCAGTAGTACAGCTAAGAACAGATTGGAAAAGGTTACGCAGGGTGTTGTGTCTTAGGAACAGTTGGGTTTTACTCCTACGAAAAGCTTTGTTGAGAACATCTTTGATGTACGAAAGATGTGTGAGAAAATTATCGCAAAAAAAGTAAATCATCATTTGGTGTTCGCTGATTTAGAAAAGGCCCACCATTCTGCGTCAAGGAGGTTACTGTGGGCAGCTGTGGATAAGGTTAGAGTGCATGGTACATCAACAGAGTTGGCGAAAAGGATGTACCATCAAAGCAAGGCAGTTGTGAAGGTTCCTTTGCGAGATATCAGAAAGTTTTAAAATAAGTAAAGGATTAAGACCTGGATGTTGTATGTCACCAGCTTTACTGAAGCGGTATTTAGAAATTTTTCTTGGTTACTGGAACAAGCAGTGCAGAAGTTTTAATATGACACTACAGCATCAAATATTACATTAATTACTGTTTGTCGATAGTCAGGTATTTGTGGCTCTAGATACGGATGATGTATGAAATGAGAAAGTTAATTTATACTTATAAATAATGGGGACTTACACTCAATATGGATAAAATAGAATATCTTGTTGCTGGAAGTGGGCAATGAGAGGATTTGGATTTTGAGTTTGACTGAGCAATAAATGTGGAAATGATGAAGAATGTAGTTTTGCTAATCAGTGAAACTGGACAGTGTTCAAATGGCTCTGAGCATTATGGAACTTAACTTATAAGGTCATCAGTCCCCTAGAACTTAGAACTACTTAAACCTAACTAACCTAAGGACATCACACACATCCACGCCCGAGGCAGGATTCGAACCTGCTACCGCAGCGATCGTGCGGCTCCAGACTATAGAGCCTAGAACCGCTCGGCCATCCTGGCCGGCAAATTGGACAGTGTGATGTGGGTAACTCGATCAAGGGTGGTTATTTCATCATTAAATGGTATCTTTTGGAGTAGGCACATATCCAGACGAATAAAGAAAGCAGCGCTATGTGCAATGCTGGAGAGCAATTCTGACATATGGCTCTGAGTGTTGGACACTGAACGAGAACTAAAGAGTTATCGAAGTGGACGGGTTACGGTGAAGCATGAGAACGACCTCCTTAGATCGACTGAATAATGAAGAATGGAGATGATGCGGTAGAACCAGTCATACGGTTAATGCTCCAGTGCTGAGATGGTATGGACACTTCCGAAGGATGGAAGAACAACAATTTACGCAGTGTTCGTTCAACTGGTGTCTCCAGGGAGAATGAGCCGGAGGAAGCAATGGACAACGTGGAGTAGGACCATAGCCAAATCCATGAATGGGAGAGTTCTGTTGCAAGAAGATTGGCACGATTGAAACTTGATGAACGTGAGCGAAGGTAACTGCTGATAAGTGGTGACGCATGCTACTGAGTAAATGTGCGACAGGGAAAGAGTGCTGTCAGTGACTCAAAGAGACGATTACTAACGGAATGAGCAACTCACATTGAAATGAGCGAGCACGCATGTTCAGTCTTTTCAAGGAAGGTAAGATGTGCCTCATCCTGAAAAGCGAGGGTCGCCCTGACCTCGACTCATTTCCTCCGGTTACTCTCCTAAACTTCGACTGCAAAATTGCCGCTCGAGCTGTAAACACCCGTCTCTAAATTGCTCGACGAGACCATTGCCGTTCAACAAAATATGTGTGCTGGGGGCACGATACTACCGTCTGTAATCAAAGGTTGAGAGTGGTTTCGGTGGCTACAACCGATAATATCTCGGAGGCCTTGCTTTCCTCTCGATTTCCACTAAGCGTTTGGCCATGATAGTCACAGTTTTTAATGAGAGTACTGACAGCTTTTCACTGGTATACATGTCTCAACGGTCGTGAACGGTCACCTTATTCCGGCCCCTCCCCCCTCCGGATTTCGATACGACGGAATCCATCCCAAGGTAGCTCCTATCCATGTCACTCCTTGTTTTGTTCTTAGAACTCTTGCTTCGGCGTATTGTCAAGTAACTGCGTTGCTGGACTCTATTGGGAGAACTATTCTCGGTCCGAGGTTACGCTCATACTAGACTTCAAACTTCCAAAAATCAGCAGCCAATATGGCCTTCTCATTTGCCTCCCATAAGTCATTCTTTGTGCAGGTCTGGTCTAAATATGGACAGATAAGCAGGCGTTGAGGATCCTGGACAGAGCCAAAGAGACAGAGAGTGTTCTCATTCTCTTTTAGGAAACGCCGTTGCTGCATGTTAGTCTTGCACTTTGGCACTTCTACCCTCATACGGTTTAGGGGTCTCCAGACTGTGTATGGTAGGTCTCCACCAGGCGCCAGTTCTTCTTCAACATCTTTATGGGAGTTTCTCAGGTCGATTTCTCACCTTTTCAAGCGATTCTCTGCAGCCGACCCCTCCAGGGCTCGGGTGCGTGACAGGAAACTCCTCCTCGAACAAAGCCGTCGGTCAGCAGGCTGGTGTCCAGATAAAGGGTGACGCATGTCCTTCTTGGTGTTTTCGGCTTCGGCAGCGATGTCACGTCGTATGTTGGGCGTTGCGATCACCATGATGAAGTACATCTTGTGCACTGAGGTTTGCCTCAAGCATCCGGTAACAATACGTGCCATTTCATTCACCGCGGCATCAACTTTTGTTGCGTGTGTTGATGCAGACCGTACTGGAGCGGCGTATTCCAGGGCTGACACACTGAGCGCAATGGCTGAAGGTCTCAGGACTTTTGGGTTTTCACCATAGGATCCGCTGGTTAGTTTCCTGATGATGTTGTTTCTAGTTGAGACTTTTCCCTTGTGGCATTACAATGATGTTTATAGGTCAGTTGTAAGTAAGCTGTTTAGGTTTTTTTATTGGTAACGCCGCCGCCATGTAGCGCTCTGTATAAAAATCACTGGCTGTGCCGTGCACAGTCTGTGTTTAGTTTGCATTGTTGTCTGCCATTGTAGTGTTGGGCAGCGCCAGCTGGATGCTAACAGCGCGTAGCGTTGTGCAGTTGGAGGTGAGCCGCCAGCAGTGGTGGACGTGGGGAGAGAGATGGCGGAGTTTTGAAATTTGTAAGAATTGGTGTCATGAACTGATATATATATTATGACTATTAAGGTAAATACATTGTTTGTTCTCTATTAAAATCTTTCATTTGCTAACTGTGACTCAGTAGTTAGTGACTTCCGTAGTTTGAATCTTTTAGTTAGCTGGCGGTAGTGGCGCTCGCTGTATTGCAGTAGTTCGAGTAACGAAGATTTTTGTGAGGTAAGTGATTTGTGAAACATATGGGTTAATGTTAGTCAGGGCCATTCTTTCATAGGGATTTTTGGAAGTCAGATTGCGTTGCGCTAAAAATATTGTATGTCAGTTTAAGCACATTCGTGTATAATTGTTCAAAGAGGACGTTTCACATAGACCAGTCTTGTATAATTTTTCTAAGGGGACGTTTCACAGTGTGCGATCCAACGTGACACCAAGGTACTTGGGCGTTTTACAATGCTCGAGACGTTCACCTCTCCATATTCCATTTAATTCACGATTTGCCTCCCTGTTCGTTAAATGGAACGCACAGACCTGCGTCTAGGAAGGGTTTGGCCTTAGGTCTTGGTTTTAGAACGTCTTGGTTTTAGAACGAAATGGCGACGACATTTCCTAGCTCAATGATGCCTCGGATTCCTTTTCTCGCCTTGCTGGTTTCCACGTTAATGACTGCAAATGCATGTTCCTACCGTTGTGAGGCTATAACAAAGTGGTAATTCCTTAGGTGACGGTAGTAGATCTGTGCAAGACTTTAGGGATCATAGTAGACCGCAACCCGACGAAAGGTTGCGGCTCGCGTTCAGTGAGAGATTCTTGAACATGAACACCGTTTCCTTAGCCTCTTTCACCAAGTGCGGGTTTTAGATACGTATATTTTCAGTAAAGTGTATTACATTGCACAGATATTACCGCTTCCCGCTATGATTTCCGCAAACTCAAAACAATTATCCGGTCGATTCTTGTGTGTGTATGTGTGAATTCCTAAGGGACCAGACTGCTGACGTCATCGGTCCCTAGACTTACATAATACTGAAACTAACTTATTCTAAGAACAACGCACGCACCCATGACAGAGTGAGGACTCGAACCTCCGGCGGGAGGGGCCGCGTAATCCGTGACATGGCGCCTCTAACGACGCTGCCACTCCGCTACGCCCGATTCTTGTGGCGACGATACGTTTCGAGTTCAATATAAAACAGCCGCCATTCCCTGCAAACCCGGAGGATTAGGTCTTTCCGATATTAAAGGGAAGGCCTCCATCTTGTTTGTACGACGCAATATCTTTACATGTGCACAGGCGCCGTATTCCACTGCATATCGTTTATTTTCTTGTCTACAGTCGGTGAGTCTGAATCCTCTCTTTGATGTTGGACTAACCCTAAAATGTGACATATCCGCGAATATTTTATAATTGGAATAGCTTCCCTGTCAACATCTTGGAAAGCTCTCTGGTCTCATTTTAGTTTTGCTATATTACGGATGGAAATTGCTTCGTCGTGGTATAGGGTCATTCATCGTTTGACAGGAACTGGCGACCACCTCTTCCGCATAGACCATCGCCTGACTGTGTTATCACACTGATACCTTGCTTCACACACTAATCTCCTGTGGACGAGATCGTTCGCTCTGGATTCGTGAACAGCTGGTTTTCGTTTTCGAGGACCAGAATCCGCTTTTTCAGACGAATTTCTTGTTCGTCTAGTCATATCCATTTTTCCTCCGAAGAAAACGAATACGATCGTCTGGTTCATGGGCACTGCGTTCTTGAAGGAGAGAACCAACCTACTACCCGTGTCTTTCACCAGTAACAGGAGAACTCACGTTAGAAGTGGCTGTGGTTCTAACGTTATCGAGTGCTTTTTCCAAATACGCTTCTTCCCGTTTTTATTCGACAGGGTGTCGGTTAAGTTATCCTGTGGTCTTTTATTCCTCCCTATTTCTGGTGGCCAGTCACGCGAAGCCTTGGTTTGTTCACTTTTTCTTCCTTACGCATATAAAAATAAAAATAAATATATAAAATATAAAAAATTTAATAAATACAATTTAGAAAACACAACAAGTGATCTAGTCTCCTGGTTACTCAGAATTTTTTTCTTTTGCCTTGTTTCTAATAGTTACTTGTTTCCTCAATTTGCAGGTCACATTAAATGATGATTCTGACTATGATCAATTGAAAGTCAATGAAAGTACTAACTCTGATGATAATAAATAAGTCAGTAAGCACTTAATTTCATGGGGGGGGGGGGGGGTTCTTTGGGGAAGGAGACCAGACATCGAGGTCATCGGTGTCAGCGGATTAGGGACGGACGGGGAAGGAAGTCGGCCGTGCCCTTTCAAAGGAACCATCCCGGCATTTGCCTGGAGTGATTTAGGGAAATCACGGAAAACCTAAATCAGGATGGCCGGACGCGGGACTGAACCGTCGTCCTCCCGAATGCGAGTCCAGTGTCTAACTACTGCGCCACCTCGCTCGGTCACTTAATTTCATGAGCACGGAAGAAAAGTGGTGAGAAGAGTGATCCAATTTTCTTCAAGACGCTTGGTCATATAACACATCCGGCCATCTTGATTTAGGCTTTCCATCATTTTCCTAGACAGCTTGAGGCATACACTCGAATAATACTTTATAATGTCTACTAACAATTCCTTCGTTTTCTTTCCTCAACCACGTGAGTGCGCTGTCACTAATGATCTGTCATTTATCGATGAAAGGATCAGTTCTAGACATATTTTATGGTGTGAAATTTTTATAAGTTCTCGTCAATAAGTTGCTTAGCACTGGCAGATAAATGGAATTCCTTGTCGAAGTACAGTACAGTAGTGATAATTTGTTTGTTAGAATGTAATAATCAGTTTCCGTCACCAACGAACGATTAAGCCTCGACATGGTACGTGCAAGCATGGATGTATTTAGCGTACTACTGCTGTAGTTTGCGCACAACCTTACACTGACTTCTTGCATTAAGAATCAGCTCCACTAAACAACAAATTGAAATGTCTTTAATTCACACATTCAACTTTTATGAACACAAAATTACATCGTGATGACACTGTAAATACTAATCTTGGCGTCGCAATTTCGTGAAGCGTCTTTACGGCAGGGCAAGCAAAACACAGTAAGGTAGTTGTAGAAACGATAGGTATTGTAGTTGTAAATTGTCGTAATTGTGTTGGGAAAGAAACAGAGCTCCAAGCCCTAACAGAAAGCACTGAAGCTCAAATAGTTATAGGTACACAAAGCTGGCTACAGCCGGTAATAAATTCAACCGAACTTTTTTCAAACGATCTAACAGTATCCAGAAAGAATAAACTAGATACAGTTGGTGGAGCATTTATTGTTGTCAGAAGTAGTTTGCCTTGTGGTGAAATTGAAGTACATTGTTCCTGCGAAATAGTATGGGTAGAGGTTATACTTGACAATCGCACTAAACTATTAATTGGATCGTTTCACCCTCCCCCCCCCCCCCCTCCCAGACTCACAAGATATAGCTAGGCATGAAATTTCTTCCGAAATTGTACTGAAATCCTTCTCCAAAAAATATTTTGAACAATTAGTTCATGAGCCTACTTGAAGCGTAAATGGTTGCGAAAGATTACTTGCCGTCTTAGCAACAAATAATCCTGGACAAATAGGGGGTATCATGACGAAAATAGGGACTAGCGACCACAAGGCAGTTGTTGCTAGGCTGTATAACGTAACACACAACCATCAAAAAGAAATGCTAAGTATCTCTATTTAAAAAAGCTTATAAAAATGCTCTTAACGCCTTTTTAAGAGGCAGTCTCCACTCCTTCCGATCTGATCACGTAAGCTTAGAAAAGATGTGGAATCATTTCAAAGAGATAGTATCGACGGCAATTGGGACATATCTACCACATAAATTAATAAGTGATGGTAAATATCCTCTATGGTACACAAAACGGGTCAGATCTCTGCTGCAGAAGCAACGAAATTTTGCAGAAGTTAGAAATATAACGCTTGCTTAAATGCGAGATACTTTTAATAATTTCCACAACGGAATGTTTCATTAAAATTAGTTCTCAGTGGGCCTGATGGCAACTGGTTTAATTGTGTATCAATTTTAAAACGACTATAAATACGTGAGATATTCTGTTTTCATGAAAGGTAATCAACTGTTTTAATTATTTTTCGTTAGCAAGGCAAAGTTAAGGGGATTCTCTAAATCTGCCGTTAAGCGGAAAATCGGAAATTTACCTGATTCAGTGCAACAAAAATATTAATGATTGAAGCTTTAATTTAATTTCACTGACTTTTGAATAATTAATGAGAAATCTCCTGCATTCACATTTACATTTAATAACTGATTTAATAAGAATAACTGTTTTTCCGGCGTAATGGTTCAAATGGCTCTGATCACTATGGGACTTAACATCTATGGTCATCAGTCCCCCATCACGAGGCAGAGTAAGTCCCTGACCCCGCCGGGAATCGAACCCGGGAACCCGGGCGTGGGAAGCGAGAACGCCACCGCACGACCACGAGATGCGGGCCCGGTGTAATGGACGACCTATGCTGTAAGAGAAATGTTGCTCCATCCAGAGCACACGCTAAAACAACAAATTTGCACAAAATATTGATTCACTCATATGAGAGGTGCGAGCTGTACTAAAACCAAATGTTATTACATGGAAATATTATTTATATTCTGAATAGTTTCACAGAACTTAGACACAATTATATCGAGCGTACAATGGCGTTTATCATCCATACAAGAATCGAAGACAAGAGAGTGAGTAACATGATGCAATGTCTTTGGTGTTTTTCGTTGACCAACACAGATAAAATACAGAAGGTTCTATATCATTACATTTATTTCTCGAAAAAATAGTTTCTTTTTGTTCCAAATGTTAATGTTCCTTGCACAAAACACTTTAGCGTCACATGACTAATTCTTCATCAGAATATTTTTTAAACAAATATATGTGGAGTTCCGCCACAGCACGCAGAATTTATGTGCACATGGTTTTACACTAAACAATAGCCCGGAACCGCGCTGCTGCTACAGTAGGAGGTTCGGATCCTCCCTCGGGCTTGGATGTGTGTGATGTCCTTAGGTTAGTTAGATATGAGTAGTTCTATGTCTAGGAGGCTGATGACCTCAGTGTTAAGTCCCATAGTGTTTTTAGCCATTTGAACCTTTGAACCTTTTTGTACGTCATAGATCCTTTGGCAACAAATATTCTCCTTGCTGATGACAGTTTGGTTCTTATGTCGTCTTTCATAATGATGTACAGTTTGGCTAAGTCACACATGTTTGGCTGGAAACTACAGAACCATTCATTTGCAAAATGTGCCGGTTTTCGTATCTACACTCCTGGAAATGGAAAAAAGAACACATTGACACCCGTGTGTCAGACCCACCATACTTGCTCCAGACACTGCGAGAGGGCTGTACAAGCAATGATCACATGCACGGCACAGCGGACACACCAGGAACCGCGGTGTTGGCCGTCGAATGGCGCTAGCTGCGCAGCATTTGTGCACCGCCGCCGTCAGTGTCAGCCAGTTTGCCGTGGCATACGGAGCTCCATCGCAGTCTTTAACACTGGTAGCATGCCGCGACAGCGTGGACATGAACCGTATGTGCAGCTGACGGACTTTGAGCGAGGGCGTATAGTGGGCATGCGGGAGGCCGGGTGGACGTACCGCCGAATTGCTCAACACGTGGGGCGTGAGGTCTCCACAGTACATCGATGTTGTCGCCAGTGGTCGGTGGAAGGTGCACGTGCCCGTCGACCTGGGACCGGACCGCAGCGACGCACGGATGCACGCCAAGACCGTAGGATCCTACGCAGTGCCGTAGGGGACCGCACCGCCACTTCCCAGCAATTTAGGGACACTGTTGCTCCTGGGGTATCGGCGAGGACCATTCGCAACCGTCTCCATGAAGCTGGGCTACGGTCCCGCACACCGTTAGGCCGTCTTCCGCTCACGCCCCAACATCGTGCAGCCCGCCTCCAGTGGTGACGCGACAGGTGTGAATGGAGGGACGAATGGAGACCTGTGGTCTTCAGCGATGAGAGTCGCTTCTGCCTTGGTGCCAATGATGGTCGTATGCGTGTTTGGCGCCGTGCAGGTGAGCGCCACAATCAGGACTGCATACGACCGAGGCACACAGGGCCAACATCCGGCATCATGGTGTGGGGAGCGATCTCCTACACTGGCCGTACACCTGTGGTGATCGTCGAGGGGACACTGAATAGTGCACGGTACATCCAAACCGTCATCGAACCCATCGTTCTACCATTCCTAGACCGGCAAGGGAACTTGCTGTTCCAACAGGACAATGCAAGTCCGCATGTATCCCGTCCCACCCAACGTGCTCTAGAAGGTGTAAGTCAACTACCATGGCTAGCAAGATCTCCGGATCTGTCCCCCATTGAGCATGTTTGGGACTGGATGAAGCGTCGTCTCACGCGGTCTGCACGTCCAGCACGAACGCTGGTCCAACTGAGGCGCCAGGTGGAAATGGCATGGCAAGCCGATCCACAGGACTACATCCAGCATCTCTACGATCGTCTCCATGGGAGAATAGCAGCCTGCATTGCTGCGAAAGGTGGATATACACTGTACTAGTGCCGACATTGTGCATGCTCTGTCGCCTGTGTCTATGTGCCTGTGGTTCTGTCAGTGTGATCATGTGATGTATCTGACCCCAGGAATGTGTCAATAAAGTTTCCCCTTCCTGGGACAATGAATTCACGGTGTTCTTATTTCAATTTCTAGGAGTGTACATCATAAACATAAAATTATTTCTTCCTCATCCGGGATTACGCACTTCGTTTCTTTCTGAAACTCCTACACCACGAATTTAGACATCTCGAAGTGATCATATTTATTGTGTTCTCTTCCTGCTCTAGGTGAAAATACCTTTTGAATTCACAGTCTCAACCATTCAAAAGTTTTGCGATATGTCCTTCACGTAGGAGACATGAATGAAAGGACAGTTAAGGTGTGACTATTAGCTCTGTTTCCAGTTAAGGCATTATTAATGAAAGTTGGGAAATAATTCAGGTAAAGTCTACAATTTTGACCCAAATATGGTCATGTTATATTAATTTTTATTTTAATCGGTCTTGTGACTCTAGTACGTCGTCCTAAGGTGGTAAGTTACTATGGGACCAAACTGCTGAGGTCATCGGTCCCTAGGTTTACACACCAGTTAATCTGACTTAAACTAACAACACATACACCAATGCTCGAGGCAGGACTCGAACCTCCGACGGGGGGAGCCGTGCGAATCGTCTCAATGCGCTACCCCGCGCGGCTTGTTTCTATGACAGGAGTTAATATGCCCTGTTTGGGTGTGTTAAACTGTGAATACGAGCCCCTTCCTCGCAGCCCGTACTTCCATATACAGTATTTGAGGAAATAAATTGTGTTCGCTTCCTGCTCTACGTGAAATGACTTTTTGAATTCACAGTCTCAACTATTCCGAAGTTTCTCCTAGGTGAATGTTTAGAGCTGGGTTCTTGCTGAACGACTGCATATCCTTATTCATAAATGTTGTTACCGTCACGACCTTAATACAAGCCAATACATTCCGCACGATTTACGTACTCTGCATAGCTTGCATATGTGGTTCAGAAATGTAATTCACACAGAACGATTAATTTCCTAAATCAGTTACTTCGTTAGTATGTGTGACGGAAGGAAAATTAAATTCACAAATACGTACATGGTCATTACGACGTTGTATGTTGCCAACTTACCCGAACTTTCCCATGTTATTCTTAAATCCTACTCTTCAGAACACGGAGTGAACACCTGAGGTGTGCGTTTCCTGTTCCTGGATTATTGTCTTAATGTGAGAAAAGGAGACCTTCTTACATGTGTTTGAAAGTTTTACAGTTGCAGTAAATTCATTGTTTCATCTAACTGGGTGCTAGGCTGAAGCAATGCTTATGTAACGTTATTGCATAAACATTTTTCTCAGAACTGCTGTTTTTAATCTCTTTTCGGTGATGAAGAAATGAGAGGAGTTGGAATCTGTTCGTTAGTTTGAATATTATTATCGCTAGTGTTTTCTTCCAGTGGTAACGGAAGAATTGGACCTTAAACTCTTCACACTCTTACATCTCAGGCTATGTAAGTGGAGTTGTCGTATGAAATTAACTGTCAAATACTCTACAAGCTGTGAAAGATTTGTAGTTTAGTACAATAGAAAGGGATTGTGACAAATAAATAGAGATCAGACGATGTAGTAATTTACAATTTATCACGTAAAGATTCAATGTCAGTGAGGGGCAATGTAGAACGGAAACTGCACCAGCTCCAGATCTGATACCTTCGCGTACCGTTAGATAATCGAAAGGACAATGAGGAAGGGTTCAGTTTCAAGAATAGAGGAAATATGTGCTCTCTTTCAATGTACCTGAATGAAAGAGTGGGTGCTCGTGTGAATTGGCGCTAGACGCTTATCAGTGTTAGGTCTACATCCTTAGCGATGTGACACGAGCGTTGGATAGCGTTGCTTATCAACTGGTGTTTGACATTCCTGCACCCCACAGCACGGATCACGCATGAGACGCTGGAAATCGACAAGCGATATGGTGCTGGTTCCGGCTATTTAAGCCCTCAGACTGGGCAGAATCAGCACAGTGCCTGGTTCAGTCTCGAGCAGACATGAGGACTCTGGTGAGTACCTGAGAGAGCTTACATGTTTAACACTGAAAACACATACTTGTAAAATCTCATAGTACGGAATATTCATTGAGATTTCAGTTAATGTAGGTAAGAAGATTAAGTTTCAGTGTTATGCTTTCGACGACATTATTCGATGTACACCATATAACACACTCCCATTCGCCTTGATGGACCTTCTTTCATTTCCAAAACCACGGGTAGCGTCATTTACCAAATATTTTGCCCAGTCTAGGGAATAACAAATGAAGCCAGACGATTTGGATGACGACTCTTTAAGGTTGCTACGTCAACGGTGGAATCAACAGCTTTATAGACACAGGCATCCGATAGGCGACAATCTTCAATACAAATCTTTCTTTGACAATACTACATAAAAGAGAATACTCCGTCCGTAGGGGGAATCATTTCTCTGATTAATGCACTGCACGAAACTAAGTAGTTTAACATGAGTACTAGTTTCGGACGAGAGTGATCCTAAGTGTCTGCCAGCCAGGCCGGGACTATTCCCTGTCTCTCACTCTCTCTCTTTCTCTCTCCCTCTCGCTCTGTCTCTCTCTCTCTCTCTCTCTCTCACACGATTTTTAAAAGTAAAAATCGCCTTTTCTTGCTGTAATGTATTGTATTTCTTCAAGACCCGTTTCGCCTTTCACTTTAAGGTATCTTCAGTGAAACAGTTATGTGCGCTTTCGGTTGGCATTTGCATTTCCTCTCATCTGGTCACATATTGGAAGTCGCACTATAACTTCATTTACGGAACATAAGCACTTTTTCATGTTACGAACTTCTTTCTTCACAGTTTGCGTATTATTTGCCCTAATTGCTTTGGAGCACTATTAGTCTTCTGTAACTAGTTATGGATATTTTACCGAAAACTGTGATTTAAAGTCGTATGCCAAACAGGAGGAGACATCAAGTGAACACACAGTAATTAACACAAGAGCGTGTCAGATGTATTGTCACTTAACCATTTTCTTTTTAGCAATTGCTATTTATTAATGTAATGACTTACATAATTGGTAAGCCTAGTACAGATCTTACCGATTACATTCTTCTTTTTATTCCATATCACACAACTATATGACTAAAGTATATTTGTACGCCTACAGTAGAGATTTGGTGAGCTTATGATACAAACATTTTGTCGCTACTGTATGGCAGTTTTTATTCTGAGCAATAGCACTGTCAACAAAATAAATCTTAGTAAAAAAGATATTTCGTTTATGTGTGACGATGCTGAGCTGATTTTCTTAGCTACATTATACTAGGACATATTTCCAAAACAATTTAAGCCCAAATTTTCTCATGTGTCTCAGTAATACTTTTCATTATGGTTTATTTATTGTTTTACACTGTAGACAATCCACTGGTGGTGTCTGTGTTTTTCTCATGTTTTGCTGCAGATCTGAAGATGGTCATTGCTGACCAAAACCGATAGTCTGAGGACTTAAAATTTTGTGATCATAGACGAAAATAAATGAATTTATTCTAGTTATACTATATTTTCCGACGTCGTAAGCAGAAGATGAAGAGATAGAGTACTTGAGGGTTCTAAGCACATAATTCTGTGGATATAGAGAGATGAAAATCTAATAATCATGAGGGACTGGAATGAGATTGTAACGCGAGGAGTAGATGAAAGGATTGTTGGAGAATATGGGCTTGGTAGACGATAGTAGGAATGAGACAAGAGGAAGACTAATTGAGTCCTGCAGTAAATTTCAGCTATAATAAAGAATAGTTGAATACCTTGTTCAAGGATCTGAGGAGGAGGAGGTATACATGGAAAAGGCACGAAGACACGGGAAACAGGATTAAGGAATTACCTCTAAACCTGTCGTACTACCAGCACTGAGAAATTAATACATGATAGATGACATGAGCTATCACCTCACAACCTTGGAAGCTTGGCTAAGGTGAGACAAAATACTGAAGCGAGCAGGTAATTCTGTAGTTGTCGGGAAAAACAGTGACGCCGCAATGCGTGATACCAGAAGCGCTATATAGATCTTGCACATACTAAAAATACTGCACATACTTTTCTTCTTCAGAAACACACTTAACCATTTATAATAGTAAACTCGTAAAGCTTGAGGTGTGAATGAAGTATGAGGACCTAGTTTGAAAAGAACGTAATGTTTGTAACTATTTATAGGATGGAGTTGCTAAAGAAATAGCATTATCGATTTCAGTCTTTATTGAAATAACAGTAGGCGTTGCCTAGGCAGCAAAGATGAAAAATTAAAATGATACTTTTACGCTGTTTAAATCAGATATGAAATTAAAAATAACTGTTTCGTTACATTAACACAAGCAGATAAATTCACAACAAAAATATTGAATGAGTCGAACACTATAAGCAAATTAAGAAATCAATGACTTATCGATAGAGGCACTGCCACCAAAAAAGAAAATATTGGTACCACTATACACATAAAGTTTCGAAGTTTTCAGTTTCAGAGTGCGTGTGCGTACATACGGGCGAGCATGTGCGAGTGGGCGTGTGTGTTTGTGTGTGTGTGTGTGTGTGTGTATGTGTGTGTGTGTGTGTGTGTGTGTGTGTGTGTTGGGTTAAGTGCACACGCATTAGAAGTGTCCGTGGGTTGTATTTTACTTCATAACTGATGTGTCAAGTGGCTTGTGATTTACAAATAGCTTCTGTTCATGATGAAAGCATTGCAGTCTCGTTTTGTTCACCAGACGTGTGACATAATACCATGACACGTTTTGTTACAGTTTCTCCTAAGTGCAGTGCTTGCAGCTGCGTACGCAAGGCCTGCTGTCTTGTCGGAAGTTGCACCATCACCATGCTCGACAAAGACAGGGGCAACCAGTGCTGCCATCCTGAAGGATAAAATTGGAGCAGTCATGCAAAAAGGAGACGCCGCATCGGTTAGCAGTGAATCGGCCCAGTCTGAAGCGGCCAGTTCCGAAACTTCACGTTTGTCTTCTCCTGCTAACAAACCCAAAAGCTCCCCAGAAAGCAAGTTGAACCCTAACGGTAACAAAGGTCACATTTTAGATAGCAAAACGCCCTCATCTGACTCTATCAGTTCGTCTCAGATGTCACCACAATCTAAGAATGCTGCTAGTCATCAGGAAAGTGACAGCTCCGAAACATCCAACCTGACTCCTTCCCGTGAAACACATGACAGTTCATTAGAGATCAAGTCGAACGGCAACAGTAAGGTGGAGCCTATCTCTGGTAGCAAAATGCCCTCACCTGACTCCATTAGTCCGTCTCGACCGTCGCCAAAATCTAACAATGTTGTTCGTCTTCAGGATACTGATAGCTACGAAACGTCCAACCTGTCTCCTTATCCTGAAAAACCTGCCAGTTCCCCAGAGAGCAAGTTGAACCCCAATCGCAATGTAGGTCTCTCTTCAGGCAGCAAAATGCAGTCTCCTGACTCCGTTAGTTCATCTCAGACGTTGCCACAATCTAATAATGCTGGTAACCTTCAGGATATAGATAGCTCCGAAACGTCCAACCTGTCTCCTTCCCGTGAAAGTTCATTAGAGATCTACTTTAACGAAAACGGTAAGACAGGGCCCACTTCTGGTAGCAAAATGCCCTCACCTGACTCCATTAGTCCGTCTCGAACGTCACCAAAATCTAAGAATGTTGTTCGTCTTCAGGACATTGACAGCTACGAAACGTCCAACCTGTCTCCTTATACCGGAAAACCAGCCAGTTCCCCGGAGAGCAAGTTGAACCCCAACCGTAAACTAGGTCTCATTTCTGGTAGCAAAATGCCCTCACCTGCCTCCGTTAGTCAGTCCCAAACGTCGTCAGCTTCTAAGGATATTGATAGCTCCGAAACGCCTAACTCGTCTCCTTCTGCCGAAACACCTGACAGTTCCACAGAAAGCAAACTGAACGTCAATCGGCAGACAGCTCTAGCTTCTGCTGGCCAAGTGCCCACAGGTGGCTCCATCAGTCAGTCTCAGACATCTTCAGTTCCTAAGAATGCTGCCAGTCTCCAGGACATTGACAGCTCCGAAGCCTCCACCTCGTCTCCTTCTGCCGAAAACGCTGACTGTTCCCCAGAGAGCATGTCGAACACCAACTATATGGTAGGTCTCGCTTCTGGTAGCAAAGTGCCCTCACCTGCCTCCGTTAGTCAGTCCCAAACGTCGTCAGCTTCTAAGGATACTGATAGCTCCGAAACGCCTAACTCGTCTCCTTCTGCCGAAACACCTGACAGTTCCACAGAAAGCAAACTGAACGTCAATCAGCAGACAGCTCTAGCTTCTGCTGGCCAAGTGCCCACAGGTGGCTCCATCAGTCAGTCTCAGACATCTTCAGTTCCTAAGAATGCTGCCAGTCTCCAGGACATTGACAGCTCCGAAGCCTCCACCTCGTCTCCTTCTGCCGAAAACGCTGACTGTTCCCCAGAGAGCATGTCGAACACCAACTATATGGTAGGTCTCGCTTCTGGTAGTAAAGTGCCCTCAACTGGCTCCATTAGCCCATCTGAAACATCTTCAGCTCCTAAAAATGCTGATAGTGTTCAGGATATTGACAGCTCCGAGACGTCTACCTCGTCTCCTTCCACCGAAAGACCTTGCAGTTCCTCGGAAATGATGTTGGATAACAGTTCGGAGAATCTCTCTTCTGCTGGTAAAATACCCTCACCTGATTCTTTTACACCTACGAATGCTGCTAGTCTTCAGGATATTGACAGCTCCGAGACGTCTAAGCCGTCTCCTTCCACCGAAAGACCTTGCAGTTCCTCGGAAAGCATGTTGGATATCAGTTCGGAGAATCTTTCTTCTGCTGGTAAAATGCCCTCACCTGATACTTTTACTCCTTCTGAATTATCTCCATCCCTTAGTAACGCAAAGAGTGTTCAAGAATTTGAAACATCTGGTGTATCCGATTCTGCTCAAAAGCCCAACGATGGCTTACCGGGCAGCAACACATTCCCGAATTCTCCTGTAAGTAACTTGCGAGACACTTCTTCTGTTAACCCTCAAGAAAGCGTTTCTAAAAGTCTAGGCAATATTGCCCGAGTAGATACCTCTGCTACTTTTCAAGCTAGCAACAGGCCCAAAGCTGATTCGCCTGACAGCAGCTCATTAGGGGATCTTGCTGACAGCAACTTTCCATCGAGTCACTCCGCTGACTCGCCAGACGACCTCTCCCCTGCCAGTGATCCTCGCTATCCCACTAATAGCTTTGTTCCTTCTGCATCTGCCACTCCTGGTCTTGCTTTGTACCATGCTGCCGGTTACTGGCTTTGTACCGGGCCGTTCTACAGTCATCAAGCCAACAGTGACAGTGTGAACCCTCCCGTTACAATGACGTACCCACCACCTAGTTCTAACAAGGCCATGTTTGGCCTTTCCACAAGCACCCCGCTTGCTGGTCTTTCTGCCGATAGATTTTCCCCCGACGACATTGCTCACTCCAGCAATGTTAAGGACAATGCTGATGGGACAGTTGCAAAAGACAGGCCAGCTAGCTTCACTCCGACTCTGCGACAGCTCTCACTCGATGAATTAAGTAAGGTGAGGTATTAGCTGTAAGTTTGAAAAAAAAATTTCCTGCCTAATGATCTCTTACAATTGTCTGTATGTGGTAGAACTCAACGTTTGCACACTTGGAAATATTCTCTTGTATCGTAGCCACTAGGATTTCATATTACTAAAAGAGTTTCACGTTATTTTTAATAGTAACGAACCGCTGGCAGACGCGTAATTACGTTAATAAGTTGAAGGGCCTCGGCACACTACTGTACATTAAGTAAGTGGTACACTCATAACAGTAATCGTAGTATTCTTATCACCAAGCAATTACATCTTACATTATTTTCTGACGATGAAGATGCTGCTGCAGCCGAAGCCGACTCAGAAAACTTTCGCAATGATGTGGTAGTAGACATTTTTGTGTCATATCCTGGAATTTGACATAAGTATATTTTTAATATATAAGAACTAATAATATTTTTCTGGATTCATTTCAAACCTCCTCTATTTAGTAGCAAATGTAGTACAATAGCAAAAATTTCACCTGCAGTACTAGAATAATGCACTCCATAACCACTGACATATATTTTGCACAGTTTGACATTAGGAACAGTAAAATTTTCATTAACTTTCAGACACAAAAGTCTTTATTAATTTTTGAGAATCTTTTTACTGAACTACACTACGCAATTCCGATTCTCTCAAAAACTACTGATTTGAATAGTTCCTGTTTGGAGTCAAATTCAGCTCTGTCTTTCGTCACCAGTAGTGTTTCAAATTGTTGCATTTTCTAGATGTCTATCAGGTTAAAGTTGTTGACACGCGTGCTAGTGTTTCAGGATCATGCAGTGAATATCATTTTCGTTTTTAAGATTTTTCACGTAGCATCTGTAGGTGTATGCTATATAATATTTTTTAGTAGTAATGAAGTACTGTTCTCAGTCCAAGCAAACATCGCACTGAAGAGGGATTTAAAAGTGCAATACATTTCAGGAAGTTTACTGCTCCTATGAGGCTGGAGAAAGACAAGGCAAGAGGCATCTTTGAAGATACTCAGCGACATAAAACATTCATTCAGACATGTCATATACGCCAGACTTTTGGAATAGAGTAGACACTTGTAGCCGGTTTTGAACCTACAGGGATTATGAGATTGCCGCGTTGTCGGGTGACAGCGGCTTCGCTCAAGGAAGCACTGTTTTTTTGTTAATATAAGACAGTCGAAAGAATGAGGAGCAGGAGAAATAAACTGAATACTAAAAGAATCTAGAGTTTTTGTCTAAATGGAACTTTTAAAAACACTACCGCAATCTACGAACGCTCTTTCGAGTTAACTACAACTCCAAATTGTGGATGAAATAAGGAAAACTAATGAAAACAATCAGATGCTGCCACGACGTCTAAAAAGTTATTTCTTGGATTCGAAGAGGTGTTGATCTATCGTGGAAAGTGGGGTACACGACATTAGGTAAGAAGCATGTATACTAAATTTGTATATAGATTAGGGCTGCGAGTCGTAATGGTCGGTCTACCCATGTCCGCTGAATCCCTGACAAAATCACTCTGGACAGCCGCGCAGATGGTTAAAATCACAAAAGCAACTTTTCTCTTAAAGGTTGGGATGAGGTCCTTGTCTTTAGTAAATGTGTTAAATACTGACACGAATAACTGAGAGTAGCTGATCTCGGGGACGATCAACTCAGTTGTAGTACAGATATAGGTAAACGTAAAGACAAGTTGGCCTTACAACTTGCCTTGGAATATAGGTAAAAGAAAGGTATATTTTCCGTCTGAAGAATATAATAATTCTAATCCCAAAGAAAGCATGTGTTGACAGAACTATCAGTTTAATAAGCCACGGCTGCAAAACACTAACACGAATCCTTTACAGACTAATGGAAAAACTGGTAGAAGCCGACCTCGGGGAAGATCAGTTTCGATTCCGTAGAAATGTTTCAACACGTGAGGCAATACTGATCCTACGACTTAGATTAGAAAATAGATTAAACAAAGGCAAACCTACGTTTCTAGCATTTGTAGACTTAGAGAAAGCTTTTGACAAAGTCGACTGGAATACTCTCTTACAAATTCTGAAAGTGACAGGGGTAAAACACAGGGAGTAAGTATTTATTAACATCTTCCATAGAAAGTATACTGTAGTTGTAACATTTGTTGAGGATGAAAGGGAAGTACCAGTTGAGAAGGGGGCGAGACAGAATTGAAGTGTCTCCCAGGTGCTATTCATTCTGTGTACTGAGCAACCAATGAAGGAGATCAAAGAAAAAATTTCGAAGGAAAGTTCAGAGAGAAGAATAAAAAACTTTGCGGACCAGCAATGACATTGTAACACTGCCGGAGGAAGCCGAAATAATTTCAACAGAATGGACACTTCTTTGGAAAGAGGTTAACAGAAGAACATCAGCAACAGTAAAATAAGAGTAATTAGGACTGATGTTCGATGATAGCGAATTAAGCTCTCTATCACTGCACTACTGCGGTTCTTATATCTATTGCTTCACCTGTCTTGTGGTATTTTGCTTCCAAAGTAGAACAATGGCATTATTTCCTCTGCTGATGGTCCTCAAGATAGATATTAAGTTCACCACTGACATTTCTTTGATACCTCACTTCTTTCCTTGAATAAATGAGACTGTTTATAGCTAAGTAAATAGCGAAATTAAGTGTGAATGTGAAACAGTGATTTCTTGTGGTCCACAACACTCACGGTATTATCGGCGCAGGTCGGGGCAGTCTCGGCGGCTGAGGATCCAGCAGCAGTTGCCCAGGCTGCTGACACTACAGCGTTTGCCGTTGTCGCTCCATCGGCTGCACCGGTGGAGCTGTCTGCAGGCACCGCCTTATCTTCTGCTCCACAGAGCCAGGCACCAAACACAATCACCTTCGGTGGCGTTCCAGTCCGCGTGTGGGCGCCACCAGCTGCACCATCAGCGACCCAGTATCCACGGATCGTCAACTTTGGTGGCGTTCCCGTCCCCACCACCGTCCAAGAGGCAGCAGCAGCTCATAACACCATCAGCTTCGGTGGCGTCCCTGTTCATACACTGAGCCATCCGGCAACTGTGCCACTGAGTGTGATTCCAAACACCATCAACTTCAGTGGTTGGCCACTTCGTCCTGTGGTCAACAGCCTGCTGCACTAATGAACAGCCAACCAGTCGCCATCGCTTTCACTGGTGTCCCTGCACGTACACCGACTGCTGCGTGCTGCTAGGGTCATAACTGCGGCCACTATTTAATAAGTGTGTCTACGAGGGAATGTTGAGAAGTTGTTAATCTGTTTCCATGAAATCTGCATGTTTGTTTAAATAGCATGATCCTCATTAAACCACTGAACACGACGATCACTAGAATAACTGTTAGCAGAGATTAACTCAATCCTGTACTCTATATTATTATAGACCTGAATAAAAATGTAGTTTTCAGTGGAGTTTCATTTGGTTGTTCTTACATGTCCCTCACCTTTTGGACTACTTTTGGCCCATGTCATTTTGGAATGTGAACAGTAATACAAAAATCATTATCAACTACAGCCAATTAACAATAAAGAAGAGCGGACAAGAATTTAGATACACTAATGGCCATTAAAATTGCTACACCAAGAAGAAATGCAGATGATAAACGGGTATTCATTGGACAAATACATTATACTAGAATTGACATGTGATTACATTTTCACGCAATTTGGGTGCATATATCCATGGAAACCAGTACCCAGAACAACCACCTCTGGCCATAATAATGGCCTTGATACGCCTGGGCATTGAATCAAACAGAGCTGGGATAGCGTGTACAGGTACAGCTGGCCATGCAGCTTCAACACGATACCACAGTTCATCAAGAGTAGTGACTGGTGTATTGTGACGAGCCAGTTGCTCTGCCACCAATGACTAGACGTTTTCAATTGGTGAGAGATGTGGAGAATGTGCTGGCCAGGACATCAGATGAACATTTTCTGTATCCAGAAAGGCCCGTTACAGGACCTACAGCATGCGGTCGTGCATTATCCTACTGAAATGTAGGGTTTCGCAGGAACCGAATGAAGGTTAGAGCCATGGGTCGTAACACATATGAAATGTAGCGTCCACTGTTCAAAGCACCCTCAATGTGAACAAGAGGTGTCCGAGACGTGTGATCAATGGCACCCCTTACCATCACTCCGGGTGATATTCCAGTATGGCGATGACGAATACACGTTTCCAATGTCCGTTCAACGCGATGACCATTATGATGTTGTAAACAGAACCTGGATTCATCCGCGCAGGCGCTCCTGTCTGTGACGCAGCGTCAAGGGTAAACACAGCCATGGTCGCCGAGCAGATAGTACATGCTGCTGCAAACGTCGTCGAACTGTTCGTGCAGATGGTTGTTGTCTTGCAATCGTCCCCATCTGTTGACTCAGGGATCGAGACGTGGCTGCACGATCCGTTATAGCCATGCGGATAAGATGCCTGTCATCTCCTCTGCTAGTGATACGAGGCCGTTGGCATCCAGCACGACGTTCCATATCACCCTCCTGAACCCACCGAGTCCATATTCTGCTAACAGTCAGTGGATCTCGACCAACCCGAGCTGCAATGTCGCGATACGATAAACCGCAATCGCGATAGGCTACAATCCGACCTTCTTCAAAGTCGAAAAAGTGATGGTAATCATTTCTCCCCCTTACACGAGGAATCACAACAACGTTTCACCAGGCAATGCCGCTCAACTGTTGCTTGTGTATGAGGAATCGGTTCGAAACTTTCCTAATGTCAGAACGTTGCAGGTGTCGCCACCGGCGCCAACATTGCGTGAATGCTGTGAAAAGCTAATCATTTGCATATCACAGCATGTTCTTCCTGTCGGTTAAATTTCGCGTCTGTAGAACGTCATCTTCGTGGTGAGGCAATTTTAATGGCCAGTAGTGCAGTAAGAACATGGATACAGAAAGCATGAAGAACTTCGTTCTGAATTTACATTGCCGAGGCCAAAAGAAACGGAAGTGTTTCATATTTGTCTGAAATACCCTTAAGGCCGGGACAACACGGAGAAATATTATATTATAAATCAAAAACAGCGCTCAACAAGTTTGCAAAAGGACATATTTTAAAAAAAATAACACATTGTTAGCCGTAGCAACAAAGCAATTAATTTGAAAAAGTGAAGAAGTACATATACATCCATTGGTGTGTAGCAAGATAATGTGAACGGAGTTTGTAAGTAAAACCATATAATTTAAAATCGAAACGTTTGAAATACCAGTATTAAAAACAGGACGAAATAAATAAATGATGATAATCAACTTTTAATATTCCACTTGCATTTTGAAGGCCGTAACCGTTACCAGAGAAAACCGCCGAACGAACGATAAAAGGAAGGATAAATCGGAATGAAGTCTTACGTTTACGGACTATATTGTCCATGTAACTGAAATTAGAAAGATTATGAAAACGCGCAGTCGATATTTGCATACAATAACTAAATAAATTATAACCACAATATTGGGCAACTGAAACGGGTCAGACGCGACTGAGCCAAGTTCTGTGGTAGAAAAATTCCATAGACGGAATCAGGCTCGTAGTAACATTACGTCTGTATTTCGTCGACATATCAAACCGTGTGTATGTGTGTGTGCATTTCTGGTTTGTGGACTCTCAGGTCCAGTACGAAAATTAGGAGGAACGAAGGAAACGAAACATAGATTATGTGGAAAGATGCTTGATGGTACACAGATGAGGAATGGTAGTTCCGTCTATGCGTTTTTAGATGTACGCATGGTCAGCACCCTACACCATCGAGATTAATGGACTGGTTCCTGTAGATAATGTCAGCGTCTCCGAACGGGAATCATTAACTCTCCGAGTGCCACTAAAAGGTTAATTTTGTCCAATAGAAATCATTGATTCATCATAAATATATTCCAAACATCTACTTTTGTAAACAATATTGAGTGGATTTTACTCGCTATGTAATAGCATTGGGTAAATCGTCAGCATGATATGAAGCGAATTCTAAAAGTAAGAGCAATGCAGTCAGTGGCAGTTTTAGTTCCTATAAACTTACTTCACTTCCTCAAGTGATCTTCATTTCCGAGCACTTCTAGTAACTCTGTAATAGGGTCTAAACCTCTCTGCATATCTGTTATAGTAAATGAGCCACCTGACAATGGCGGTATTGTTCCATGTTATCTTCAAATCAATGTACACAAAGTAATTTTTTTCAAGTGGAAGAAGAGATAACAGTCGCTGTGTGCAGGTTAGGGACACATTCAGTAATTTTACACATAATGTCTGTAGAACTACGGCAATTCACAAGTCTTTATTTTTAAAAAAATCAGGGTCATTCATTTTTTAAAGCGGATGTTGTTAGCGCTTTAGGCCAATAGACCATCATCAGAATATAATGCAAAATGGTCACCTTACACAAAATAAGATCGTAACAACGGAGTAATACGATAAAAGTGGAAAAGTACTTGAAAATATTTTACAGTCAAGAGAGAGGCGACGTCTGTTTCAATGGCACATACTGAACAGATGTCCAATGAGTAAACAGCAGATTTCTTGCTGTTACAAGTCTAGACTTCCATATGCCTCTAGGGGAATGTGATTTAATATGGTGAGACGTAGCTATCACAAACAAAAGTGTAAAGAAGCATACGCAATTGATTTACGATAATTTCCGATATTACACCTACATTGGTAATCCGCAGGTCACATGGCAATGTATCACTGCCTCCCCCCCCCTCCCTCCCCCCCACCCCCACACACACACGCATACACACATATTTCTGTTCCAGTCGCACAGTGTTTCACGCTTAGAGACGTTGCTGGATGTAAGCTTCCGTGTAAGCTAGGGTCTCTTGAATCTTACATTCATGGTCTTTTTATGAGTTACAGCCTACTTAGGGAGGAGAAATGCAGCATATTGGTTGACTCTCTAGGAACGTACGCTCTCGAAACTTTAACAGAAAACACACCGTGATGCAGAACGCCTCTCTTGCAGCGTCTGTCGCTCTTATTGGCTGAGCATTTCTTTCATGTTTTCGCGTGTTGTAAATGAACCTATAACGAAACGTGCTGCTCTTCTTTGGATCTTCTCTGTTTCCTCTATGAATCCTCACTGTATAAAATTATAACCATTGCAATTAAACAATTTCGATTTGCCTTGAAAACAATCGCAGCATACCAGCAGTCTACATCAACATCAGTCGTAGGGAATTGTGGGAACGTTTGAGCTCATAGATCTCAGCTAGTGAAGCTAGCCTCATTAGTGAGAAGAGTTCAACGAGGAGTGCTGCTAAGATTAACGGGAACCTATTGCACTATCCCGAAAGATGCTATGTTAGTAATCATAGGAATATGCCCACAGGACTTGTAAATTACAAAAAAATTTGAGCCTGTAAGTGGTTAAAGCAAGGCAATCAAACGCAAACATGAAGAATGCTTGGATCTGAGAACAATAGGAAAAGTTAATAAAATATCGCGTTTTACAGCTGAGGCAAAATGAATGGGACACTTGAGATACAGGCAAGAGAACATATGAATTTCTCCCTAACATCAGTGAGAAACTAAAATTGAGATTTCTTAACCCCTCAAGTGGACTGATACATTAACTGAATGGCGATATCCAGTATGCTACGTAACTATACTAAATCAAAAGACTAGTCAATAACAGCTGTGTCTGCGGCAGTGTGGAGACACCAGAACACACATTGTGGGACTGCGCACTCTAGGAAGATATGGCGGTAATGATCATCAGGCATTAAGGTAGCTGGACTCCAAGGCAGCACTAAGGAGCTAGTCGAACTGGCGTATGTTGGACGATATTGCAGACATTCAACGCCACGTCACCATGCTGCCATCCCGGCAAGACAACATACTCTGCGATGGGAAGAGGTCAGTTGAGATCATTGAGCAGCGAATGAATTAAGAATTTAAACTGAGTTGGCAGAAGTGACCACGAAAATATGAATTTTTAGACGTAACTGTGATTAGTGGAATGGCTTGTTTTAGTGGAAACGCTGCTGGCGTGCCGTCCGACCCTCAAGGAAACCAACAGACTATGGCTGTTGACTAGGGTAGTATGAGGCGGATTCAGAAGTGGGAAGAACCATCTACACTTTACATTCAGCAGAGTGAATGAACAAGCACAGATCAGATTCAGTAATGCTTATAATAGTATTAGTAGTCGGGTAACTGATTAAGAGTTGTACTGTAGTTTTGTAGTAATAGAAATACTTTTACTATTTAAAAAAATAGGACTACCAGAAATAAATATTAACATATAAATTAACTGTTATCCACAAAATGTGATCTGTATAGACCAATTTATATTTTCAAATAATAGGCTGGAATTCTGAAGAATAAATAAATGTCAACCTTATCTAGTACAGATCCCAAACTAATGAGCAATAATCAAGTGTTGGTCGAAAGAGGCTTTTTGTAAGATGCTTTATTTGTGTATGACACAATTTCCTGAGGGTTCTCCCAACAAGTTTCAGTTTGGAATCTACCTCACCTGCGGTTACTTTTATGCGGTCGTTCCATTTCGCTGCGTACGCAGGCTCCTAGACATTCTATGAATGTCGCTACATCCAGTGATTGTTTTGCAATCGCGTAATCATACGGTAACATGTCTTTCCGCGGATTTACCGGCGTTACGTTACATTTGTTGTCATGATCGTCAGATTCCTATCCCAGAAGAAAACATTGATCCTCTGCATGTCTTCCTGTATTTCGCTGCAATTTTATAACATTGCGACTTAATCTGTATAAAGCAGCACCATCCTCGAATAAGCCAATGGAACTTCCGAAGTTGTCCACGAGGTAATTGACATCGAAGCGTCAAAGAAACTGGTACAAGCATGCGTATTCAAATACAGAGATATGTAAACAGGCAGAATACGAAGCTGCGGTCGGCAAAGTCTATATAAGACAGCAACAACGGGAGCAACGACGACTGAAGAGTATCGTTCAACGTGACAGAAATGCAACCCTTCCGCAAATTGCTGCAGATTTAGATGCTGGGCCTTCAACAAGTGAGCGAACCATTCAACGAAACATCATCGATATGGGCTTTCGGAGCCGAGGGCCCACTCCTGTACCATTGATGACTGTACGATAAAAAGCTTCACGTCTCGGTTGGGCCCGCTAACACCGACATTGGACCGTTGATGACTGGAAACATGTTGCCTGGTCGCACGAGTCTCGTTTCAAATTGTATCGAGCGGATGGACTTGTACGGGTATGGAGACAACCTCATAAATCCATGGACCGCGCATGTTAACACGGGACTGTTCAATCTGGTGGAGGCTCTGTAATAGTGTGGGGCGCGTGCAGTTGGTGTCGGAGGGACCCTGATGCGTCTAGATACGACTCTGACACGTCACACGTACGTAATCGTCCTGTCTGATAATCAGCATCCATTCATGTCCATTGTGAATTCCGGAGGACTTGGATAAATCAAGCAGAATAGTATGACACTCCACACGTCCAGGATTGTTACTAAGTGATTCCAGGAACACTCTTCTGAATTTTAAACAATTCCGCAGGCCACCGAACTCCCCAGACATGAACATTATTGAGCATATCTGAGACGCCTTGCAACGTTCTGTTCAGAAATTCGTACTCTTACGGATTTATGGGCAGTGGTGCAGAATTCATGGTGTAAATTCCCTCCAGCATTACTTCAGACATTAGTCGACTCCATGCCACGTCGTGATACGGCACTTCGGCGTGCTCGCGGGTTCCATACACGGTATTAGGCAGGTGTACCAGTTTCTTTGGCTCTTTAGTGTATATGTACAGATCGGTCAGAAACAGTCAGAAAAGCTTGTAAGGATGTAGCACCATACGTTAATGTGAAGTAATTGGGAAGAATAAAATTGGAAACGTTACGCAGTTTCCGAGTTAATTGGCGCTGAAGTCAGCCAATGAGATCGTGGTGCCCGCAAATTAAGAATAGTCAGGAAGAATCAAGAAGCAAAGAAGTCGAATGCGGAAATACTAAGTAATGGAGAGACAAGCTTGAAGTTCTCTGATACTATAGATACTGCGATAATGAATTGCTCTGTAGGTAGTGCACTTGAATAAGAGGAATGAATATGTCTGTAAAGGGCAATAATGAAGATGTAAGGAAAAACATAGGCACAAGGAAGGTAACTGCCAAAAAACTATAGGTATCAGAAGAAATACATGAGCTGATCGACCAAAAAAAGGACGTACAAAACGTTCCACGAAATTCAAGCATAGAAAAATACAAGTCACTTACGAATGAAATAAGTAGAAAGTGCAGTGAAGTTGAGGCGAAATGGCTGCATTAAAAATGTCAACATATCGAAAAAGAACTGATTGTCAGAAGGGCAGACTTAGCATACAGGAAAGTCAAAACGACCTTTGATGAAAATAAAAGCAAGGGCGACAACATTAAAACGCAGAGGGAGAGCTGATAGGTGGAAAGAGTAGACTGATGGCGTCGATGTGGGGGAGGACTAGTGCGAAGACGTGATGGAAGAAGAAACAGGATTCGATAGGTGTGAGACAGGTGATATAGTATTAGAATCAGAATTAAAAAGAAAAAAAAGAGATCTGGAGGGCTTAAAATCAAATAAGGCAGAACAGCCGGATAAAATTCAGTCGAAATTCCTAAAATCATGGGGGAAGTGTCAACAAAACGATTATTCAAAGATAGTGTGCAGGAACTATGAGACTGGAAATGTACCAACAGACTTTCGTTAAAACATCATCCATACAGAATGAAATTTTCACTCTGCAGCGCAGTGTGCGCTGATTAAATCTGCCAGGACGTTACAAAATCAGCGGACACTCCGCTGAAGAGTGAAAATCTCATTCTGGAAACATCCCCCAGGCTGTGGCTAAGCCATGCCTCCGCAATATCCTTTCTTCCAGTAGTGTTAGTCCTGCAAGTTTCGCGGGAGAACTTCTGTGAAGTTTGGAAGGTAGGAGACGAGGTACTGGCGGAAGTGAGGAGGGGTCGTGCGTCGTGCGTGGGTAGCTCAGTTGTTAGAGCACTTTCCCGCGAAAGGCAAAGGTCCCGAGTTTGAGTCTCGGTCCGGCTCACAGTTTTAATCTGCCAGGATGTTTCATCTTCCATACAAATTATCGCACAACCTTTGCTAGTCGTTATTTGTAACCGAGAGTGTAACAGTCTCTACTTCCTCAGGATCTTCCGAATTTCGCTATTAAACCACGGTGGACCTTTCCAATCCTTTATCCACTTACTACGTACGAACTCTCCAGACCACGACTCGCAATCTACTTGAACTTTCCCCATAATCCCTCTACGTCCGCCGTACTAGAAATAAGTGATGCCAGTTCAGTCCGTAAGTAAGATGCTAACAACTACTTATCTGATTTATCTAGCAGAAACGCTCTCCTTGCCTTCTTGACTGACTTATCAACTTTCGTAACCATAATAGCTATAATGACACCATGATCGCTTATCCCCATTTCTAGACTAACATTGTCAATAAAATCCAGCCTGTAGTAGGTAAAAGGTCTAAAATATTTTCTGTGCCTATTTCAGAAACCGTGTTCAAAAAGTATTTGGCACGAAACTAGTATAGCATGATCTGGTTACATACGAGCTTCTGAGAGTAGATTTTCTGTGAATGGCTCTAGAACTGTCTCAGTGAAATCGGTTGGCTGGTAAAAACATCCAACAGTTAACTTGGTTTCACCCCTACCTGTTATACGCAACCAGATAACTTCACTGTCGCACTCCACTCCGACCTCAATTGAGACAATATTTTTCTCAACTGCAATGAACACTGCCAGCCGCTGTGGGCGAGCGTTTCCAGGCGCTTCAGTCTGGAACCTCGCTGGTGCTACGGTCGCAGGTTCGAATCCTGCCTCTGGTATGGGTGTGTGTGATGTCATTAGGTTAGTTAGGTTTAAGTAGTTCTAAGTCTAGGGGACTGATGACCTCAGACGTCCCATAGTGCTTGAAGCCATTTTTTTTTTAATGATCACTCCCTCTCCTACGGCCTCCATTACTCACTAAATATATTGTAACATTCCATTTCGGGTTTCATCCAGTTCTCGTTGAGCACGAGAGCTTTCTGAAGCCGAGTGGATTCGGGAACTTCATTACGAATACTTCTACAGTTTACTGATGAAATTACAGCAGTTGAGGTGTCTTTATTCTAAACGCCGTCAAAATTTTCTCGCTACATATCGACTGGCGAGTATTCATCAGACTACCTCAAACTACCGCCTAGGGTAAAAAAAAAAGAAACCTCGTGTGCATTGTACAAGCTAGTACTCTGTTACTGCTTCCTTCTTGTAGTGCACACCTTACCTATCAAAGACAGTCCTGTAAATCCCAACCCGATACGTTTATAGATGAGCAACTATCACAAAGTCTACGAAGCCGTGGGCTGAGACCCTCCACTCGTTTCCAAGCCAAAGGACCCTGATCAACTCAGGCAGCAATGCTACGAATTGCGAACTCTGCTTGCGCTCCACGCGTGAGGCCGGCAGCCTTCACTATCTTCGCCAGCCGCCTGTGCGAACTGAGGATGGCCTCAGAACCGATGCGACAGACGTCATTGGTCTGAAGTGACTCACAGTTCGCTATCAGTCTAAGGAACTCCATAACATGCCCGACGCTGGAGCTCCCAGTAACTAGGAAACCCATCCCCCCTTGCACAGGTCCTGCTGAAGCAACCGCCATATTTCCACTCACAGTGTGAATTGGCGAGGTCAAACGGCTAGTCCCCACATGGGTCCTCAGCCTCAAGCGAACCGAACGCTTTACCATCCGCCACTTGCCCTGCTCGGAGGGCAGATCCACCGCTTCGGCAGCAGAGCCCGTAGGCAAAACAAGCAACTCCTAACATGTCGCCGTGTGGGATTATACGAATGGTCTTAGGCGCTGCAGTCATGGACTGTGCGGCCCGTCTCGGCTGAGGTTCGATCCTCCCACGCGCATGGGTATGTGTGTGTGTTTGTGCTTAACATAAGTTAGGTTAAGTAGTGTGTAAGCTTAGGGACTGATGAGCTTAGCAGTTAAATCCCATAAGATTTCACACACATTTTTGAACTGACATGTCCTACGCGACGCGCCAGATTCTGTGCCACCGATACACGCCAAGGCAGCAACCTGAAAGTGACTGACCGTAGGCAGAAGAGTATTCAGCTGTTCGCGAACTGCGCCCAGCTCCTCCTGAGTCCTCACACAACGTACACACATCCTAACCATCCTAGCAAAGCCAACTGAGGAAGTGAACTATAAGAGAGAATCCCAGATATGCAACTTGCAACCCTCCAAATGTGTCATCAATGGACGAAGTCTGCTCACTTCCATTAGCGTGCAGAATGTCAAGTGTCGTTTACAGCATGTGAGGGTTCTCTATGTTGAGTTGAGTTATGTAAGTGTCGAAATCAGAGTCAAGATCCAAAAAACGAGAAAGAAAGAAAAGCGAAGGAAAGAATAAAATAGAACGACAGTTTCCAATGATTGATTGGACTAAGATTTTGAAAAACATTAATTCCAATGTGCTCACGTCTAATATAAAAACGTCATGGTACAAGACAGTTAACAACATAGTTGGCACCAATGAAAGACTCTATGCACTCTTACTCTGTGAAACGAATTTAAGTCAACAATGCCATCTACTTGACACAATAATTCATACATCCACTTTCAGCGGTCACATGAATAGTTGGAAGTGGATCCGAGAGCAAATAGCTCTGAGTCTGTCGGCAACGACTCCACACACAGCTAACAGGATCGTCTGTGGATGAAAGTACTCTTAATAAGAGTACTGAATTCATTCCAAACATGCAAATCTTTTAAACACATACTTGAGCACACAGACAAGTAGAGACATAGTATTAAATTTAAACGTCTGTTGAAGCTAGATACAGACACTGTATAAAGATACCAAACTTTTCTTCCTGTCCACTTTTCGGCTGCAACTGCTCTGTCTTTCCACCACTTCCTACACGAATTAATCATAGAAATCATATATTTTATTAGAGTATTCTAATTGATTTTAGTGTTCATCGTAATCGGTTTAGCACTTAATGGTAAAGAAACGTACTTTTCTCACCTATAAATCACGACAACCGTAACAGTTAGTTTGAATGCAGTCACTACCTTTGTCTCTGTTTCAATATGTTCAGGTTACTGATGGCGGTGCAGAAATCTTAGGGAAAATGTCCATAATTCAAAATGTTGAAACGTGCCAGTTAGTGTTTTCAGCAGAAGGTGTACCAAGATAACACGTTAGCTTTCACCTAGCCTTGTCCTGTGGGTGCAACACCGATGACAATGCTTACAGAAATGTGCACAGGAAAGAGGCAATAGAAAGATATCTGTCAAGAAAATAAATATAAGTATGTGACTTACGAGGGTTGTCCAGAAAGTAAGTTCCGATCGGTCACGAAGTGGAAAACACAGTGAAAACCAGGAACGTTTTATTTGCAACAGTTAGGCACACCTTCCACTTACTGCTGAACGTAGTCGTCTCTCCAACTTCAAGTGTTGTCGTAGTGTTGTATCAACTTTCTAATATCCTCGTCATAGAAAGCAGCCGCCCGTGCTTCGGGCCAGTTATCTGCACTGGTCTGCAGCTCGTTGTCTGTGGAAAATTTTTATTTTCATAGGCAGCGGTTCTTGTGAGCAGAGATGAGACTCAAGGGGAGCCAATTACGGACTGTATTGTGGGTGATCAAACACTTCTCATCGGAAACGCTGCAGGAGCGTCTTCATTCCCCCTGCAGTGTGCAGCCGAGAATTGGCTTGAAGAAGCAACTGCTCAACATTTGTGCTATGTGGGCTGCATGACACAGGCGAAATCTCTAACCAGGCCTTCATACTTGGCGGGAGTCGCTATTCCCTGCGCATCTTTACGTGCTCACTGTTCATTCATCACTGACAAGAGGGGCGCGACACGATCTGCCGACATACTAGAGACACTGCCCAACACATCTGTGCAAAGCTTTACCGGATTTTCCCTGTGGTTTCCATTTCACGACCGATCGGAACTTACTTTCTGGACACCCCTCGCATTTAGAACCGAGCCACTGCTCTGTGCAAAACTGGTGATGTGACTGAATGTTGTAGCCAAAATAGAGAAATGGTTATATAGCAGAGACGTAAATACATCGGAAGATACTAACCACAGTCCGCATGTATGCCTCAACAGGAAATACCGGTCGTGTTCTCTGCCTCTGATCTGAGGGTTTAACTTGTCACGGGTGAGAGTGATGCACCGCTCGTTTGATTATGTCGAACGTTCTTGTTTCTCTTTATCAGGTTCGCAGTCACATCTAAGTGGTAAGCAGTTCCACTCATGAAGAGATAAGTTACATTGCCCCACGCTCAGAGCGCCGTTGTCTGTACAATGATACTTGTCTGATTTTGTTTTCCATTCTTCCATTCACATAATCACTCAATTGTCTTTGTCTCACATTCTCCCAGTTTCATGAACGCCGTATTCTTTTACAAACAGGAGTAACTAGGAATATCCCTTTGTTTTTTTTCTTCCCATGTAAAAAAAAAGCAACTCCTGCCTCCAAGCATTCTTCATTTGCAGTTTTTCTTAACCCTGCCTTACTGTTATCACCCCAGCATTATATACGTGAGATACAAATTTAGTAAGCAGATTGGTTCATGCCTTAACAGCTTGTTTTCTAACAAAGAGTATGGGGTAGCATTCGCTACAGGACACATTGCCAGGAGAAATTGATGTCAAATCCGGGTCCATCCACCCTAAGTCACGTTCCCATGTTTGCCTAGATCATGTAGGTGCAAACGGTGGAGTAGTCCGTTTCAAAAGCCCGCCCTTCTATCTTCTACCACATTCCGTAATTTGGCTGTGGTAAACAAATCGTAGTCCCATTTACGAGATGGATAAATGTTTTTCAGACATCAGTGTCCTAGGACTAACTGCCTCTGATAATTCGCCGGCCGGAGTGGCCGAGCGGTTCTAGGCGCTCCAGTCTGGAACCGCACGACCGCTACGGTCGCTGGTTCGAATCCTGCCTCGGGCATGGATGTTTGTGATGTCCTTAGGTTAGTTAGATTTCAATAGTTCTAAGTTCTATGGGACTGATGTCCGCAGAAGTTAAGACCCGTAGTGCTCAGAGCCATTTTTGTTTCTCTGATAATTCACTCAAAAGAAATTGTTTCAGTCAGCCCCATTATTAAGACTTAAAAATAATAATCATGATGAGCGCTGACGGCTTAATAAGTGCGCTGTAAGGAATAGCTCACTTTTTACCTTAAAATGGTGGTGAAGGACTGTACACCCGAAGCCTCAACAATTCAGCACATTTACTAAACGGTTTATCTGAGGTTAAGGAATCAACGTTCTGAAACGAACATGCTGGAGTCACAAGGTCCTGAATGAGCTATGCGTGTGAGGCACTAGTTTGTAAAGTAACTGTTTGATAACAAACACGGGCTGTCGTACTGATGTTGTTGGCATGACTTTGAAAACAATACGTACTCTAGTGCAATGTGGACACGGTGCTCAAATTAACAAGTAGTTGTCCAGGATATCGTGTTATTAGTTACGGGTTCTTGCTGTCTTGAAGTTAAAGTTTGCAGCAAGCTAATGATGTGTCTCCAAAGCAACAGATCGTAGGAAAAATGTTTCGCTACAGGCGTTAAGCTAACTGACGTAAATGAACTGATTAAACTAGAATGTGACGAGGAGTTCAAGGCACGGAACTTTGGCCAAGGTTTCCCAAGTAGAGTTATTCTAACTGCACAATTTCTGTGTGTAGTGTTCGATCATGTGGAAGAAGACCCTAAAACAGGTACCCGGCCACTTACCCATAAAATGCACACTTTGAAGATGTAATGCGAAGAATCTGAGCCATGTTGTTGTTGTTGTGGTCTTCAGTCCTGAGACTGGTTTGATGCAGCTCTCCATGCTACTCTATCCTGTGCCAGCTTCTTCATCTCCCAGAACCCACTGCAACCCACATCCTTCTGAATCTGCTTAGTGTAGTCATCTCTTGGTCTCCCTCTACAATTTTTACCCTCTACGCTGCCCTGCAATACTAAATTGGTGATCCCTTGATGCCTCAGAACATGTCCTACCAACCGATCCTTTCTTCTGGTCAAGTTGTGCCACAAACTTCTCTTCTCCCCAATCCTATTCAATACTTCCTCATTAGTTATGTGATCTACCCATCTAATCTTCAACATTCTTCTGTAGCACCACATTTCGAAAGCTTCTATTCTCTTCTTGTTTAAACTACACAACTGGAAATGGAAAAAAGAACACATTGACACCGGTGTGTCAGACCCACCATACTTGCTCCGGACACTGCGAGAGGGCTGTACAATCAATGATCACACGCACGGCACAGCGGACACACCAGGAACCGCGGTGTTGGCCGTCGAATGGCGCTAGCTGCGCAGCATTTGTGCACCGCCGCCGTCAGTGTCAGCCAGTTTGCCGTGGCATGCGGAGCTCCATCGCAGTCTTTAACACTGGTAGCATGCCGCGACAGCGTGGACGTGAACCGTATGTGCAGTTGTCGGACTTTGAGCGAGGGCGTATAGTGGGCATGCGGGAGGCCGGGTGGACGTACCGCCGAGTTGCTCAACACGTGGGGCGTGAGGTCTCCACAGTACATCGATGTTGTCGCCAGAGGTCGGCGGAAGGTGCACGTGTCCGTCGACCTGGGACCGGACCGCAGCGACGCACGGATGCACGCCAAGACCGTAGGGTCCTACGCAGTGCCGTAGGGGACCGCACCGCCACTTCCCAGCAAATTAGGGACACTGTTGCTCCTGGGGTATCGGCGAGGACCATTCGCAAACCGTCTCCATGAAGCTGGGCTACGGTCCCGCACACCGTTAGGCCGTCTTCCGCTTACGCCCCAACATCGTGCAGCCCGCCTCCAGTGGTGTCGCGACAGGCGTGAATGGAGGGACGAAAGGAGACGTGTCGTCTTCAGCGATGAGAGTCGCTTCTGCCTTGGTGCCAATGATGGTCGTATGTGTGTTTGGCGCCGTGCAGGTGAGCGCCACAATCAGGACTGCATACGACCGAGGCACACAGGGCCAACACCCGGCATCATGGTGTGGGGAGCGATCTCCTACACTGGCCGTACACCTCTGGTGATCGTCGAGGGGACACTGAATAGTGCGTGGTACATCCAAACCGTCATTGAACCCATCATTCTACCATTCCTAGACCGGCAAGGGAACTTGATGTTCCAACAGGACAATGCACGTCCGCATGTATCCCGTGCCACCCAACGTGCTCTAGAAGGTGTAAGTCAACTACCCTGGCCAGCAAGATCTCCGGATCTGTCCCCCATTGAGCATGCTGCACGTCCAGCGCGAACGCTGGTCCAACTGAGGAGCCAGGTGGAAATGGCATGGCAAGCCGTTCCACAGGACTACATCCAGCATCTCTACGATCGTCTCCATGGGAGAATAGCAGCCTGCATTGCTGCGAAAGGTGGATATACACTGTACTAGTGCCGACATTGTGCATGCTCTGTTGCCTGTGTCTATGTGCCTGTGGTTCTGTCAGTGTGATCATGTGATGTATCTGACCCCAGGAATGTGTCAATAAAGTTTCCCCTTCCTGGGACAATGAATTCACGGTGTTCTTATTTCAATTTCCAGGAGTGTATTTATCGTCCATGTTTCACTTCAATACATGGCTGCACTCCATACAAATACTTTCAGAAATGGCTTCCTGACACTTAAATCTATACTCGATGTTAACAAATTTCTCTTCTTCAGAAACGCTTTCCTTGCCATTGCCAGTCTACATTTTATATCCTCTCTACTTCGACCATCATGTTATTTTGCACCCAAAATAGCAAAACTCCTTTACTACTTTAAATGTCTGATTTCCTAATCTAATTCCCTCAGCATCACCTGACGTAATTCCACTACATTCCATTATCCTCGTTTTGCTTTTGTTGATGTTCATCTTATATCCTCATTTCAAGACACTGTCCATTCCGTTCAACTGCTCTTCCAAGTCCTTTGCCGTCAATGTCATCGGCGAACCTCAAAGTTTTTATTTGTTCTGCATGAATTTTAATACCTACTCCGAATTTTTCTTTTGTTTCCTTTACTGCTTGTTCAATATACAGATTGAATAACATTGGGGAGAGGCTACAGCCCTGTCTCCAACCACTGCTTCCCTTTCATGTCCCTCGACTCTTATAACTGCCATCTGGTTTCTGTACAAATCGTAAATAGCCTTACGCTCCCTGTATTTTACCCCTGCCACCTTCAGAATTTGAAAGAGAGTATTCCAGTCAACATTGTCAAAAGCTTTCTCTAAGTCTACAAATGATAGAAACGTAAGTTTGCCGTTCCTTAATCTAGCTTCTAAGATAAGTTGTAGGGTCAGTATTGCCTCACGTGTTCCAACATTTCTACGGAATCCAAACTGATCATCCCCGTGGTCGGCTTCTGCTAGTTTTTCCATTCGTCTGTAAAGAATTCGCGTTAGTATTTTGCAGCTGTGACTTATTAAACTGATAGTTCAGTAAATTTCACATCTGTCAACACCAGCTTTCTTTGGGATTGGAATTATTATATTCTTCTTGAAGTCTGAGGGTATTTCGCCTGTCTCATACATCTTGCTCACCAGGTGGTAGAGTTTTGTCAGGACTGGCTCTCCCAAGGTCGTTAGTAGTTCCAATAGAATGTTATCTACTCCGAGGGCCTTGTTTCGACTCAGGTCTTTCAGTGCTCTGTCAAACTCTACACGCAGTATCGTATCTCCCATTTTGTCTTCATCTAGATCCTCTTCCTTTTCCATAATATTGTCCTCAAGTACAACACCCTTGTATAGACCCTCTATATACTCCTTCCACCTTTCTGCTTTCCCTTCTTTGCTTAGAACTGAGTTTCCTTCTGAGCTCTTGATGTTCATACAAGTGGTTATCTTATCTCCAAAGGTCTCTTTAATTTTCCTGTAGGCAGTATCTATCTTATCCCTAGTGAGATAAGCCTCTACATCCTTACATTTGTCCTCTAGCCATCCCTGCTTAGCCATTTTGCACTTCCTGTCGATCTCATTTTTGAGACGTTTGTATTCCTTTTTGCCTGCTTCATTTACTGCATTTTTATATTTTCTCCTTTCATCAATTAAATTCAATATTTCTTCTGTTACCCAAGGGTTTCTACTAGCCCTCGTCTTTTTACCTACTTGATCCTCTGCTGCTTCACTGCTTCATCCCTCAAAGCTACCCATTCTTCTTCTGCTGTATTTCTTTCCCCCATTCCTGTCAATTGTTCCCTTATGCTCTCCCTGAAACTCTGTACAACCTCTGGTTCTTTTAGTTTATCCATGTCCCATCTCATTAAATTCCCACCTTTTTGCAGGTTCTTCAGTTTTAATCTACAGGTCATAACCAATAGATTGTGGTCAGAGTCCACATCTGCCCCTGGAAATGTCTTAAAATTTAAAACCTGGTTCCTAAATCTCTGTCTTACCATTATATAATCTATCTGATACCTTTTAGTATCTCCAGGCTTCTTCCATGTATACAGTCTTCTTTTATGTTTCTTGAACCAAGATTAAGTTGTGCTCTTTCATTTCTTTGCCCCAGTCCATATTCACCTACTACGTTTCCTTCTCTCTCTTTTCCTACTACCGAATTCCAGTCACCCATGACTATTAAATTTTCATCTCCCTTCACTATCTGAATAATTTCTTTTATTTGATCGTACATTTCTTCAATTTCTTCGTCATCTGCAGAGCTAATTGGCATATAAACTTGTACTACTGTAGTAGGTGTGGGCTTCGTATCTATCTTGGCCACAATAATGCGTTCACTATGCTGTTTGTAGTAGCTTACCCGAATTCCTATTTTCGTATTCATTATTAAACCTACTCCTGCATTACCCCTATTTGATTTTGTGTTTATAACCCAGAAGTCACCTGACCAGAAGTCTTGTTCCTCCTGCCACCGAACTTCACTAATTCCCACTATATCTAACTTTAACCTATCCATTTCCCTTTTTAAATGTTCTAACCTACCTGCCCGATTAAGAGATCTGACATTCCACGCCCCCATCCGTAGAACACCAGTTTTCTTTCTCCTGATAAGGACATCCTCTTGAGTAGTCCCTGCCCGTAGTTCCAAATGGCGGACTATTTTACCTACGGAATATTTTACCCAAGAGGACGCCATCATCATTTAATCATACAGTAAAGCTGCATGGCCTCAGGAAAAATTACGGCCGTAGTTTCCCCTTGCTTTCAGCCGTTCGCAGTACCAGCACAGCAAGGCCGTTTTGGTTAGTGTTACAAGGACAGATCAGTCAATCATCCAGACTGCTGCCCCTGCGACTACTGAAAAGGCTGCTGCCCCTCTTCAAGAACCACACGTTTTGTCTGGCCTCTCAACAGATACCCCTCCGTTGTGGTTGCACCTACGGTACGGCTATCTGTATCGCTGAGGCACGCAAGTCTCCCCACCAACGGCAAGGTCCATGGTTCATGGGGGGATTTGAGCCGTATCTTGTAAAAAAAAAAAAAAAAAAAAAAAAAAAAAAACGTTGTAAATGCAGCTGCAGGCATGAAAACCTGGGTGCAGTTTGCCGTATTTATTAAGGGATGAAGAGGCCTTCGCCAGACGTATTAGCGCGGGGAACTGCACAAAAGTACATTCAGAACCACAGGCAACAAAAAACAAAAAGCTGAAATTAAATTTTTTTCACTAAATACTGCGTCCCACGTGTAAGTAGTTGGCTCCACGGATTGAGCAGCGAGGTACCAACATTAATTTTAGCATAAACGAAAATTTTCATTTCTTAAAGACAGTTTTGGGTTCAAATATGTAGTTAAAACACGCAAATTACTATAAACAGCCAAATAACTCAACATATGGTAAATGTGCGTCACTGAAGGTAATTTCTGTGCTGTACCATGTTAAATAAGGATCACCAGCCTCACATTGACCAGCAAGTCGGGATTGAAATGCTCACTTCTTCTGTACCATTAATCAATGCTCTACATTGTGCAACAGAATTAAAGGATTACTTGTCCAAAATTCAGTGTCAGATTCCGACGTGTAAGTCTGAAATTTAGCTCAATCGCCCTTAGTAATAGTGCAGAAGACTGATACTCTGGACATCACCATTGGGTTCGAGGACGCTTCAACAGCGAGATGTCGATACATGTGGAAGAAAAGGCCAGAGCTCAGAAGTTAACGTGACCTGTAAAGTGCGTTAATGATGTAACATTGATACAAAATTTCATTGCAATTTAACCAATTCCACCGCAGACGTATCAGACCATAGGAAGGTTCTCACGGCATCTGTTCCCCGCATTTGACCTTCATTTGACCCTCTGCGATGGAGGTCAGAAGCATGACGACTAGCGTTGAAATCATGCGGTTTTCTTATGGGTGACCAAAGAAAAACATTTCAGACATACCATCGCTCAGAATGTAACTGACGTATTGCGACGCAAGCAGTGCCATTATTATTGTGGTTTCTCATGTTATTGTTTGCGTATGGAATAACACTGGCTGTCCATGTAGAAAAATAAGTTTGTACTGAATCCAATATTCGAACACAGTTTAGAATGTGTCATAGTATTTACTTTTACGAGGCGTTACCGTAGATTCATATCCGTGAAAGCCGTGTTTCAGTATCTGTTGTGGATCCAGAGATATTGGCGGTGAAGAGGTCGTGTGGGGCATCCTGTGTACAGGAGCGAACAGTGCTTTTTTTCCAATCATTCGAACTGGGCGAGAGATGCGCGATAAATGCATGTCAAGTAAGGGCCCAAACCCGGAACTGAAATTAACATGCCTTTTGATAAAAAGTGCAGAGGCTTTATCCGTTATATCAGTTAATCCTAGTCCGCCATTTGCAGAATCAAAAGTGGCTACTTTACCAGGTACTCTGAACACTTCACCTTTCCACAAACAGATTTTGATTTTGGACATCAATCTCCTCGCTACCATTCGCGGTATTGGAAACGGCAGTATAATAAGCCTTAGCAAGGATGCATAAGTTGATAGACTTTGTTCTTTGAACGTGGTACATATATCGAGTTAAATGCTCTATAATGGCTCCTTAAAATTATCTGCTGCAACTTTCTAATTTGAAGCCGTCATTTTCGTGGGGAATGTCCACCAGATGTTGATATTATGAAAACCGCTGAGATTTAAAATATTACTTTTTTCGTTTGCTTTGACTCCCGATGCTCTACAGTACATATCAATCACCATTGCTAGCGGAGGTATCTCTTCATTATTCCTTATAATGCGCCCATATCGTCAGCATACCTCTTATAACTTTTTCATTTCCTGATAATGTTAAACCTTTTAATCTACAGGGTGTTTCAAAAATGACTGGTATATTTGAAACGGCAATAAAAACTAAAGGAGCAGCGATAGAAATACACCGTTTGTTGCAATATGCTTGGGACAACAGTACATTTTCAGGCGGACAAACTTTCGAAATTACAGTAGTTACAATTTTCAACAACAGATGGCGCTGCAAGTGATGTGAAAGATATAGAAGACAAGGCAGTCTGTGGGTACGCCATTCTGTACGTCGTCTTTCTGCTGTAAGCGTGTGCTGTTCACAACGTGCAAGTGTGCTGTGGACAACGTGGTTTATTCCTTAGAACAGAGGATTTTTCTGGTGTTGGAATTCCACCGCCTAGAACACAGTGTTGTTGCAACAAGACGAAGTTTTCAACGGAGGTTTAATGTAACCAAAGGACCGAAAAGCGGTACAATAAAAGATCTGTTTGAAAAATTTCAACGGACTGGGAACGTGATGGATGAACGTGCTGGAAAGGTAGGGCGACCGCGTACAGCAACCACAGAGGGCAACGCGCAGCTAGTGCACCAGGTGATCCAACAGCGGCCTCGGGTTTCCGTTCGCCGTGTTGCAGCTGCAGTCCAAATGACGCCAACGTCCACTTATCATCTCATGCGCCAGAGTTTACACCTCTATCCATACAAAATTCAAACGTGGCAACCCCTCAGCGCCGCTACCATTGCTGGACGAGAGACATTCGCTAACGATATAGTGCACAGGATTGTTGACGGCGATATGCATGTGGGCAGCATTTGGTTTACTGACGAAGCTTATTTTTACCTGGACGGCTTCATCAATAAACAGAACTGGCGCATATGGGGAACCGAAAAGCCCCATGTTGCAGTCCCATCGTCCCTGCATCCTCAAAAAGTACTGGTCTGGGCCGCCATTTCTTCCAAAGGAATCATGGCCCATTTTTCAGATCCGAAACGATTACTGCATCACGCTATCTGGACATTCTTCGTGAATTTTTGGCGGTACAAACTGCCTTAGACGACACTGCGAACACCTCGTGGTTTATGCAAGATGGTGCCCGGCCACATCGCTCGGCCGACGTCTTTAATTTCCTGAATGAATATTTCGATGATCGTGTGATTGCTTTGGGCTATCCGAAACATACAGGAGGCGGCGTGGATTGGCCTCCCTATTCGCCAGACATCAACCCATGTGACTTCTTTCTGTGGGGACACTTGAAAGACCAGGTGTACCGCCAGAATCCAGAAACAATTTAACAGCTGAAGCAGTACATCTCATCTGCATGTGAAGCCATTCCGCCAGACACGTTGTCAAAGGTTTCGGGTAATTTCATTCAGAGACTACGCCATATTATTGCTACTCATGGTGGATATGTGGAAAATATCGTACTATAGAGTTTCCCAGACCGCAGCGCCATCTGTTGTTGACAATTGTAACTACTGTAATTTCGAAAGGTTGTCTGCCTGAAAATGTACTGTTGTCCCAAGCATATTGCAACAAACGGTGTATTTCTATCGCTGCTCGTTTAGTTTGTATAGCCGTTTCAAATATACCGGTCATTTTTGAAACACCCTGTAGCTTGGACATGTCGGAGGAAGTGTTCCAGTGAAATGGCGAAGAGCGACATGGGCAGAGGACTTCCTTCAGGAACACTCCGTTTTATCTGTATCGGCCTGGATTGTTGACAATTCACCGCTAGTTTCCCATTTATTCCATTTTCTGTGTTCGTTACCAACAGTATCGTTGAAACCTATTTTTTTCAACGTCTGTAGAACGTATTCATGATTTTCTATATCCAAGGCTTTATAAAAATCTAGAAAAAGTAAAGCACATTTTATGTTTGTTACGAAAGTGATTGCAATTACATCCCTGAATTCTGCTTGATTTTGAAAAATGGTTCCGCCTTGAGCACAGTTGTGATGTTTACTAATAATTTTATTTGTAAGGCATGAAATTCTCTTGTTTACTATTCTAAATATTAATTTATAATCAGAATTCAGCAGTGAAATTGGCCAAAAATAATTTAAATCGTTGTTTCCATTATTTCTTGGCACCAGAACAATTTTACTCTCCTTAAACTCAGCCAGAATCATTTTACTCTGAATAACCGCATTTACATGTCCGTGTCTTTCTCACCCACTATTGGCCAGTACCGGGTGTAAAACTCTGCTGGCAGACCATCCGGTCCTGGGGACTTCTTCCAAGGATGAATCACTACTTTGATTAGCAGAATATAGCTCACAATACTGGCCATAAATGTCGTCCATGATATCCTGCTGTATTCCGAGAATCGTACCCATTTTTTTTAGAATTTAATCAATAAAATGCCTCCTTCCGTTTTTTGTATGCTTCAGTAAATGATACAGGGAAGTAGTTACGTCTTCTGATACCGAATTTGCCTTCGATTTTATTTTCAACCCTTCCATTTGATTTCTCTTGATATTTGTCTTTTTTGATGTCTGCTAGCCGAAGTGAGGAACCTGCTGAGAACTGATCATATACATATCTCAAAACGAAATAGAAATACTCTATAGTGCATATCATTTCTCTTGCGCTCTAAGCAGTGTATTGAATACGAATCTTCTTCAACTTTAGCTTCGGCATTGTAACCCACAAGTCGATAGCAGTGGCATATCTACAACAAGCACGCAGGCATATTGCCCATGCTTCTTTAATCAGGTCTTCTAAATCATAATTTACTAACAAGGAAAAGTTCAAATTCCACTGATTCTTGAATCGACGAACTGGCTGTCTTGTTCGGTTTATGCAAACTAAGACACTTGATTGGCCTGAAAAGTTTGTGGGAATGGTTTCTGCTTTTGGCATGGAAGTTTCAAGATTTTTAGACATATATAATTTACCAATCCTACAACGAGATGTTGCCGTGACAAAAGTGAACTCAACAATGGAGGGGTATTTGTTTTCCCATATATCCTTTAATTCTAAACCAGTAACTGCTTGTTTTAGTCCACTTGAGAAATTAAAATTAGGTAACTGATCTTTTCGATTTAAAACACGATTAAAATCACCACCAAGTATTAGTTTTCTTGGATTTTTCATTAACAAGATTATCTGTTCATGTTTGAAGAGACGTGCCCTGTCAGCTCTGTGAGAACTTCCTGAAGGGGCATAGAAGTTTATGATAGTCACATCATAGATATGGAGTCCTATTCCCCTTCCGGATTCCAGTCACTCCACGTCAGTTACTATAACCCCCTCCCTCACCAAAGCAGCTGTTCGAACACTTCTCTCGTGAGACACGTTTATGTAACTCACATAACCGGAAATTACTAAACCCGAGATTAGAACTTCTTATAACAGGGCCATATCAGTCGCGGATTAATACAAAAATTCCTTAAGTGTTCATAATTTCAAAACGGACGTAATTATATTTATGTTAGTACTGTAGTGTTGATAGAATACAATTGTTTCATTGGGCTGGAAATATGTAATTGTTTTGATGAACTAACTTAGTTTCCTTTGGTTCAGGGTTCAGTTAAACTATTAACAGTTTTCTCGGAAGGCTCAACATGTAATAACACTTCAATCAGGTTCTTTTTTTTATTATTTTACTTCTGAGTTCTCTCTTGTACCGCTAGCAGACTGATATCCTTGTAAACTTTCTGATTTTTCCTCCAGTGATTCGTGCAGGACCGTTTCGTACCGAACATTCTTTGGGCTTGGGTTGCCCTTACCGTACTTTCCCTTCCCTTGGTTACGAGCTACATTCTCATTTGGTTGCCTTTCTATTTTACTTCGCGGCGCATCTGGAGCAGCAGCAGACGCTTTCGCAGTTTCTGTTACTGACGCCTGCCCTGCGGTATTGACCGTGATTTCATTTTGGCCACCACTACCTTGTTCTTTATTAGTATCACTTACTTCCTGACCGAGGGAAACAAATGGAGACGGCAATTTTGCAACCCCTCCGTGAATTTGTTTACTAACAGCTAGCTGATGATCTTTGCAATCAGCTACCTGTTGTTTCTTTCAAATTAATACTGACTACACAACCTTAATCTTCTGGTACCGTATGTTTATTATCTGTTCATCAGTTTCCATTCGCATTCTGCCTTACGGTTTCTTTGCTTGCGAACTGAGGGAGTTGTACAAGACAGCTCGCCCTCTGAACCACTACCAGTTGTCTCCAGAGGTCGTTTTTCGGTTGCATTTCAGATTCACGAGTAATAGTAACAGGGTATCCCTTTGTTGTTAACGGGGGATTCAAAAATATGGTTCAAATGGCTCTGAGCACTATGGGACTTAACTGCTGAGGTCATCAGTCCCCTATAACTTAGAACTACTTAAACCTAACTAACCTAAGGACATCACACACATCCATGCCACTGGCAGGATTTGAACCTGCGACCGTAGCGGTCGCGCGGTTTCAGACTGTAGCGCATAGAACCGCTCGGCCACCTCGCCCGGCTGTTAACGGGGGAAATTGACTGTTATCGTGAAGGGTGACATCAGCTTGGCACGCTGTGTTAACATCCTCAGGCTGTTGATTTGGCCTAACCTTTGGTAACAGATGATTTTAGGTAAGTTTCTTACGCTGTATCAAGTTACTTTTACGAACAACAGTTCGCTGCGGACATTCTTGTTTGAAATGACCGGTTTCGTTACATACTCGTATGACATGTAACGTGCTGACTTGTACAAAGAATTTGTGCCTTATACCCACAAACAGTTATGTGAGACGCAATATTTGTCTTAACGTCTATCTCTACATGCGGACCCCGTTGAAATATTGCCGTTTAAAGCGAGGCGACCGTCTTTAATCTGAATTTGATTTAACGTCCTCGTAATTTGAAAGAGCTTCCTTAATCTCATCATTTTCAATTTCAATGGGAAGATTCAAGTCACGAACGGTTTTATAATCAGTGTCAGCCCTAAAGATGGAAATCCCACATTTATAACTATTTCTACGCACAAAATATACTTCATAGTCCCACTTTCGTAACACTTTATGAACAGTCTCAGTACTGAATAACTTGACAAAAACACATTATTTTTCCTGATCTAGTTGCCAGGTATGGACGGTTTCAGAATTGGGACCAGTTACCTGTGTAATCCAGTCATCTGTTTCCAGGGATGTCGGCTGAACAGGACGGGGTTCCTAGTCAAAAGCAAATACTAAAGTATTCTTCCTGAGGTATGTAGTCATGCTTAATACAGCGACGAAATTTCGGTTAAACAACCTAAATTCCATTTAGCAGCAGCACGACCAGAACGAGCGATGAAATCACAAGGAACAGGAACGAATAGCCGCGCGGGATTAGCCGAGCGGTCTGGGCGCTGCAGTCATGGACTGTGCGACTGGTCCAGGCGGAGGTTCGAGTCCTTCCTCGAGCATGGGTGTGTGTGTTTGTCCTTAGGGTAATTTAGGTTAAGTAGTGCGTAAGCTTAGGGACTGATGACCTTTGCAGTTAAGTCCCATAGGATTTCACACACATTTGAACATTTTTTGAACATGAACGAATACGGAGATTAACGGACGGACAGCACTCGGCGAAGTCCAAGTACAGCGATGTAAACACGGAAGTGCAGCGCAGCAGTTAACAGCGGCCACTCGCTGGCGCGGCTGTGACGGAACTAACCACGGCTGAATAGTTAAGTAAAATCAGAAGGTGTGCGACATTAACAAGATTCTTGGAAGTTGTTAAACATTAACTTTTCTTCCAGAATGAGATTTTCACTCTGCAGCGGAGTGTGCGCTGATATGAAACTTCCTGGCAGATTAAAACTGTGTGCCCGACCGAGACTCGAACTCGGGACCTTTGCCTTTCGCGGGCAAGGTCACGAGTTCGAGTCCCGGTCGGGCACTATTGTGAATTGTCTAATAGAGTAGTCGCCATTGCAAAGCAGGCGATTGATTCAGAGATATAGATTTGAGAACAACCTTCTACAGCTACTCTTCTCCCACCACCCCCACCCCCTCTCCAGTCCACATACACTCCTTAACGGTTTACACTAAGGTTGTTGTTGACGTGGCTTGGGGTGGCGAGCGGAGGGGTTCGTCGAGCACTCCACTTGTTTTCGTGTTTGTGGTAGAAAGAAGTCTCCGGGAGTGCAGTGCAATTTTCTGCACGGATAGTTAAAGGTGTAATGTGTCACGTTACGGTAAAAAAGATCAATGCGGGCACTAGTTTGGCCGTGGGCGGTTTTTACGTGATAGTGAAAGCATTCTTACGTGCCAGGTGGAAATATTCGTCGGTGGAGCGGTGATGCCATTGTCTCCTCCGTCGGCCACGACGTGTGGATCCTGCTGACGGCGCGGCGTGCAGAGGGCTGCGGTGACGTCAGACGCGGACTCTGCTGAATGCGCGGATTGCGGCGGGTTGACTGCGCGAGCCACAGCTGTTGGATGCCTCAGGCGTCCGAGACAGCAGCGGCCGACTCTGCAGGCGGCGTCTATGGAAAGCTTGCTGCAGGGATTTTCTGCTTGCGTGTGGCTCTTATTGCCTGGCGCTACTCACAAGGGAACCTCCCCATCACACCCCCCTCAGATTTACTTATAAGCTGGCACAGTGGACAGGCCTTGAAAAACTGAACACGGATCAATCGAGAAAACATGAAGAAGTTGTGTGGAACTATGAAAAACATAAGCATAATATACAAACCGCGTAGTCCATGCGCAAGATACGCAACATAAAGGAGAGTATGCGCTCAGGAGCGCCATGGTCTCGTGAGCAGCTGCGGAGCGAGAGGTCCTTGGTTCAGACCTTCCCACAAGTAAAAACTTTCTTTATTTTCGCAATGTTATGATCTGTCCGTTCGTTCATTCACGTCTCTGTTCACTGTAATAACTTTAATGTCTGTGTTTTGCGGCCGCACCGCCAAACCGTGCGATTAGTAGACGAAAGGACGTGCCTCTCCAATGGGAACCGAAAACATTTGATCGCAAGGTCATAGGTCAACCGATTCCTCCGCAGGAAAACACGTTTGATAGATTCTATACGACACTGGTGACGGCATGTGCGTTACATGACAGGAATATGTTGTCGACCCACCTACCTTGTATACTTGGCAAATGGGTAAAAAGATTCTTCTACTGTGCCCGATTTAGGTTTTTTTGTGGATGTGATAATTACTCCCAAAAAAGTGATGAAAACATAAGAGTTTGTCACATTAACTGCAACAAATGACCGCAACAGTTTCACAGTCGCACAGTTTTCCCTGTGCTCTGTCAAAACATATGTTTTTAACGTTTTCAAATTCTTCCGTGTGTAGACCGTCAGATCCTGCATATGTCCTAGAAAATCTGAACATGTCTTGAAATTTTGAAGAAAGAAGTTGATTATGTGTGAGTGCCTGAACTTTGATAATTGTCTGAAAATAAAAATAAAAATGCTTTTCAATCGAGGGAATACTTGAAACAAAGACCTCTCGTTCTGCAGCTGCTCACGCTAACCACGAGACCACGGCGCTCCTAAGCTCGCATTGCCCTTGATGTTGCATATCTTGCACATGGACTACTCAGTTTGTATATTTTGCTTATTTTTTTTCATAGTTCCACACAACTTCTTCCTGGTTTTTCGATTGATCTGTGTTCAGATTTTCAAGGCCTATCCACTGTGCCAACTTATAACTTAATCTGAGGGGAGTGCGATGGAAAGGTTCCCTTGTCAGTAAGAGTGCGGCACACTGTGGAACGAATCACAGAGCGTACCGCGCCTATCGGAACTGCTTGCACTCGGTTTAGAGACAAACCACACGCGCAACGCATCCAGATTTTGGGAATTGGCTGACGTATAGCAAACCGGGTGCGCGCCCGCCTTACCTCACATTGTGAAAGGATTTCCGACGTGTCTATCGGATTTTCAGTAAGTTAAGCTCCACGTCCGCGAATATACCCGGACACTCGGGAATACAATCTGGTCCTGCCAGCCGTAGTGGCCGAGCGATTCTAGGCGCTACAGTCCGGAACCGCGCTACTGCTATACTCGCAGGTTCGAATCCTGCCTCGGGCATGGATGTGTGTAATGTCCTTAGGCTAGTGAGGTTTAAGCAGTTCTAAGTTCTAGGGGACTGATGACCTCAGAAGTCCCATAGAGCTCAGAGCCATTTGAACCATTTGAACAATCTGGTCGACATTGTCGGCAACTGCTGCTACTTTCGAAATCTCCGAACGTGCTCCCGGGGGCAGGAGTTCGGGGCAATAAGACGAGTGGTATGCAGCGAAGTGTTAATTTCAGAACGAAAGAATATCGAAAGTTAAATGAAATATGGTCCAGATAAGATCTTAGAGGAGATCCACAATGAACTAAAGCAAAAACAGGCGTCAGCCCCATTTCCAAACAGGTTAGAGATAAGATTTGGGCACTCTCACTAGGTCAATCAAGGATTTGTGGACAAAATGAAGAGCGCAGGACTGAAAACGCCCGACTCAGAAAAGAACTAGTTCGTTGCAAAGAGACCAGATGCCTAGGAACACATTCAGCGACAGCGGCAACAAATAGTGGAACATAAATCCGAAAATCAGAGACTAGAGTCAGAGAATAAACTCCTCTCACTCTCATCTGCAGCAGTTGCGGTTGCCGGTCCGACTGCAAAACCTAAAACGAAAGTACAGGAATGCATTCAACATACAAAGGCTGAACAGTACAGCACATTTTACCTTAAATCAGAAACCAACCAATATTCCAGAGCCATTCCAGAAACCATCATTAAAAATAATTAACCCTAGGGAAGAAAAATTAAAAATAAAATCAATCAGGTCAACAGTAAACAATGTAATAACTGACGCAGAATCACAAGTAGACAATAAAAAGATAACAGAAAGAACAGCACAGCTTAAGGGCATTAGGTGTGAAGAACACAAGAAGTGTAGACCCCTGCTGGCGGTACACCGTGTCTCAACATATTTAACTGATCATGAATTCTTAGAAGAGCTATACGAAATAAATCTGAGTCAACACATTAGTAAAGACGAGTTCAATAGCGAAGCTAAAATAAAATTTAAAACAGGGCCGAAGGGCAAAAAGACAATAGAGAAAGTTTTAGAACTCTTGCCAAGAGTGCGATCACTGATGCTTCGAAAATAAAGGATTTTTATTCAGTTTGAATCTCTGTATATCAACGACTTTGTTGGTGCGCAAAAATGTTTTAGCTATTCGGGCTTCGGTCACCAGTCGAAGCGTTGCGACAAGGACTCAGTACACGGGAGATGTGCAAAGCCGGGACACAGGAAGTTGGATTGTGGGTAGGAGAATCCTGTGGGTTGCACACCGTGCAAACATAGAAACAGAACATGCGATAAGCAGGGGGCCAGACTGTCACACTTATAACAAGCTATAAGAAAGACAAATATAGCGCTTCGACTATGCTGTAGTGGGCAACGTCCATTAATGAAAATGTGCAAATGCGTATGAAATCTTATGGGACTTAACTGCTAAGGTCATCAGTCCCTAAGTTTACACACTGCTTAACCTAAATTATCCTAAGGACAAACACACACGCCCATGCCCGAGGGAGGACTCGAACCTCCGCCGGGACCATGACTGTAGCTCCTTAGACCGCTCGGCTAATCCTGCGCGGCGTCCATTAATAAGGAGTGCTACCATAACAGTCCGAAACCCACCTCCCTAACACATAGAGGAAGAGATGTAACTAATAATGCAGACAGCAAAGGTAAAAATCGCCGTCGAGTGGGTTGAGAGGCTGGCATCGAACCGTTGCCTTGCGGCAACATATTGGGTTGCTACAATCCCAAAATGCACTAACGTATTGCCTAAAGTCTGGGAGAGAAAACAGTGCTGGTGCAATTGAACATGCAGTGGCTAGGCAGCTGAAACATCACATGTTTGACTGGACAGTCTTCCAGGCTGATTTCCGTTTTACAAGATGAAGAACTGGAAGACGGAATACTACGAGATAGTACATCTTCGAACATCCTGTGGATGGAGATGTCAGAGTTCACAAGAAATGCAGTACCACAGGCAAACACAAACAAAGACTGGTGTATACTACCTGAACAACAAGTAGAATATAATGTAACCAAATGTAGACCCCATATTACACCAGTTTGTTTTGTCTACGGGAGTAGTACACATAGTCACTATGAAAGCAAAACAGCAAGGTAACAAAAAAAGCAATATTCTACACCGTCACAACACCAGACACAACCACCCCAGAAACGGACATGTAGCAGCTAGCTTTCATGAACAAGGCCCCGGTGGAGACCAAAAACAACTCACTGCCAGTGGAAATGCTCAGCGAAAACACATCAGACTCCACCCTAACAGAAACCATAAAGCAGGGAAAATATGCTACACTACAAAATTACTCGAAATCGAAGCATCAAAGGAGCAGTCAAGAACACAAACCAGGCACAACCAAGGACTCCAACCTGAATGCCATTAAAAACGAAAACTATGAAAACTTGCGGTTTAGCAGACAAGAAGACAAGGATATATTTCAAACAGCTGTCCGCTACCTAACATGAAACAACATCAAAATGGGGATAAAATCTGCTTTCCAGCTACAGAACAAACTGACAGGTTGATAGTGAGGGTTAAGCGACCCCAAAGAACTATGTAAGCTTTTAGGAGAGGGATGTGCGTGAAGGGGAGAGGACGTAAATCTAGGGAAAGTGAAGAGCGACTTCGTGACGCTACATGTACGTGTGTTTCTGGATTTTAAAGAAACCAACCCGTGTATTTCCTTCACTAGATACCCCTTCTGAAGGTAATACAACTAAACTGACAGCATAGTACGCTAGTCAACATGGAAGTAGGTAGGCTCTTAGATGAAACAAAAGCAGACATCATTTGCGTTCAAGAACCATTTCTGCGAGGGGGAAGATTCCAGGGCCCCCCTTACATCACATCATAATAGAAGGAACACCAAATGCGCGCTGATAGTAGCTAGTAACGCACATCTCGTAGTTTTGCTCTGAACAAATCGCCACAGCAGAAATAATAAACGGACAGGATATATGGCTCATGTCGTCTATATACGCTCAGTACTCAATTTCTTAAAGAAAATGAAGGGCATTGCACGACAATCACGAAGAAAAGGGTGCTTATTCTAATCGATATCTACGCAAAATCCCTCTTGTGAAACTCAGAACTGACGACAGAAGATAACTAGTGCTTGACGTGTTAAATAGATGCAACCTCTTCATACTAATAGGGAGGAGAAGACACCCACCTCTTGCTGAGACGCCGGCCGCGTAAGTAACATAGATCGTTCTCTAAGTGGCGCTAAATCTCTTCCACTGCTCAACACATGGGAGGTATTAGATAGAGCCCCACTCAGCGACCTCAACGCCGTCGACATAAACACAAATAAATATGTCAGTACACATAATATGGACCATAAATAGGAGCATCTACTAACAGGAAGGGCAAACTGGCGAAAAGTTGGAACCATTGTTGAGGCGTCGTCATTACACATTGTTCAAGTGAAACGTCCATTTAGAAAAATTAAGAATGACAGTGCTGGAAAAACTCTTACGTTATTTGATTTACAAACAGCTGAGCAAAACTCAACGTACTCAACCAGTTTTCTCTTTACTTATTCTGATCGTCACTAAACTGACAAACAATATTTTTAGCGCAACCCAACCTGACTTTCAAAATCCTACAAAATAATGGCTCTGATTAACAATAACCTATACCTTTCATGAATCACTTACCACATAAAAATCTTCGTTACTCGAACTACTGCAATACAGCGAACGCCACTAGTGGCAGCTAAATAAAAGATTCTAACCACTGAAGACACTAACTACCGATAAGCATAGTTAGCAAATGAAAGATTTTAATAGAGAACAAACAATGTATTTACCTTAATAGTGTTCAAGAGTCATAATATATAAATAGCAGTTTATGAAATCCAGTCTCACAAATTTCCTGCTCAGAGGGACGCACTTCCAGGTCGTCCGCTCTCAAAACTCTGGCATCTCTCTCCCTACATCCACCACAGCTGGCGGCTCAACTCCAACTGCACAACGCTACGCGCTGTTCGCATACAACTGCCCAACACTACACAAGTGAATTGGAACAATGATTCCAACCAGCCACAGACTGCGCGCAGGGCAGTCAGCGGTTTTCATACAGAGCACTACGTGGCATTACCAACATAAAAACCTAATCAGTCTACTTACACAAGGTAGATTACAAAACATATGTTCTGGCAGAGGTCCCAGAAAGGGCACAGAAAGCATCAATACCACGGGCAAGAACTGGGTCGGGACAGAAACAACCGTGGTCGACAGAACTGGCAAGATTAAGGACAGGTTCACGGGAGAAAAAGAAGTACTAACAACAAGAAAGAAGAGATAAGACTCGACTTATATCATGATGCTAAACATAAATACCATAAAAACACAAATACAATAAGGCAAAACTGTTGTTGTTGTGGTCTTCAGTCCAGAGACTGGTCTGATGCAAAAGAAACTTCCTGGCAGATTAAAACTGTGTGCCTGACCGAGACTCGAACTCGGGACCCTTGCCTTTCCCCGGCAAGTGCTCTACCAACTGAGCTACCGAAGCACAACTCAGGTCCGGTACTAACAGCTTTACTTCTGCCAGTACCTCGTCTCCTACCTTCCAAACTCTTTCCGGTCTGATGCAGCTCTCTTTGCTACCCTACCCTGTGCAAGCTTCTTCATTTCCAAATAACTACTGCACGCTACATACTTCTAAATCAGCTTGGTGTATTCATCCCTTGGTCTCCCTCTACGATTTTTACCCTCCATACTGCACTCCAATTCTAAATTGATGAGCCCTTGATACCTCAGAACATGTCCTACCAAACAATCCTTTCTTCTAGCCAACTTGTGCCACAAATTCCTCTTCACTCCAATTCTATTCAGTACCTCCTCATTAGTTCCATGGCCTACCCATCTAATGTACAACATTCTTCTGTACCACCACTTTTCGAAAGCTTCTGTTCTCTTCTTGTCTAAAATATTTATCGTCCAAGTTTCACATCCATACATGGCTAAACTCCCTAGAAATACTTTGAGAAAAGACTTCCTGAAACTTAAATCTGTACTCGACGTTAACAAATTTCTCTTTTTTGAGAAACGCTTTCATGGCCATTGCTAGTCTACATTTCATATCGTCCCTAAATCGACCATCATCAGTTATTTTGCTCCCCAAATAGCAAAAATCATCAACTACTTTCAGTGTCTGATGTCTTAATCTAATACCCTCTGCGTCACCTGATTTAGTTAGACTTCATTCCATTAGCCTCGTTTTGCTTTTCTTGATGTTCGTCTCATAGCCCCCTTTCCAGACACTGTCAATTCCGTTCAACTGCTATTCCAGGTCCTTTGCTGTATCTGACAGAATTACGTCATCGGTGAACCTCAAAGTTTTTATTTCTTCTCCATGGATTTTAATACTTACTCCGAATTTTCCTTTTGTTTACTTTACTGCTTGATCATTGTTATAGATTGAATAACATCGGGGATAGGCTACAACACTGTCTCACTCCCTTTCCAACCACTGCTTCCCTGTCATGCCCCTCGACTCTTATAACAGCCATTTGGTTTGTGCACAAATTTTTTTAAGTCTACAAATACTAGAAACGTAGGTTTGCCTTTCCTTAGTCTATCTTCTAAGATAAGTCGTAAGGTCAGTATTGCCTCACGTGTGCCAACATTTCTACGGATCCAAACTGATTTTCCCCAGGTTCGGCTTCTACAAGTATTTCCATTCGTTTGTAAAGAATTCGCGTTAGTATTTTGCAGCCGTGACTTTCTAATCTGATAGTTCGGCAGTTTTCACACCTGTCAACAGCGGCTTTCTTTGGCATTGGAATTATAGTTTTCTTGAGGTCTGAGGGTATGTCGTCTGTCTCATACATCTTGCTCACCAGATGGTAGAGTTTTGTCAGGGCTGGCTCTCCCAAGACTTAGTTCTAATGGAATGTTCTCTACTTCCGGGGCCTTGTTTGAACTTAGATCTTCCAGTGCTCTGTCAAATTCTTCACACTGTATCGTATCTCCCATTTCATCTTTACTTACGTCCTCTTCCATTTCCATAAAACTGTCGTCAAGTAGATTGCCCTTGTATAGACTCTCTGCACACTCCTTCCACGATTCTGCTTTCCCTTCTTTGCTTATAATTGGCATTCCGTCCGAGTTCTTGATATTCATAAAAGTAGTTCACTTTTCTCCAAAGGTCTCTTTAATTTTCCTGTAGGCAGTGTCTTTCTTACGCCTAGCGATAAATGCCTCTACATCCTTCTCTTCTAACCATCCCTGCTTAGCAATTTTGCACTTCCTGACAATCTCAGTTTTGAGATATTTGTATTCCTTTTTGCCTGCATCATTTACTGCATTTTTATACTTTCCCCTTTCATCAATTAAATTCAATATTTCATCTGTTAACGTGGATTTCTACTAGCCCTCATCCGTTAATCTACACTCCTGGAAATGGAAAAAAGAACACATTGACACCGGTGTGTCGGACCCACCATACTTGCTCCGGACACTGCGAGAGGGCTGTACAAGCAATGATCACACGCACGGCACAGCGGACACACCAGGAACCGCGGTGTTGGCCGTCGAATGGCGCTAGCTGCGTAGCATTTGTGCACCGCCGCCGTCAGTGTCAGCCAGTTTGCCGTGGCATACGGAGCTCCATCGCAGTCTTTAACACTGGTAGCATGCCGCGACAGCGTGGACGTGAACCGTATGTGCAGTTGACGGACTTTGAGCGAGGGCGTATGGTGGGCATGCGGGAGGCCGGGTGGACGTACCGCCGAATTGCTCTACACGTGGGGCGTGAGGTCTCCACAGTACATCGATGTTGTCGCCAGTAGTCGGCGGAATGTGCACGTGCCCGTCGACCTGGGACCGGACCGCAGCGACGCACGGATGTACGCCAAGGCCGTAGGATCCTACGCAGTGCCGTAGAGGACCGCACCGACACTTCCCAGCAAATTAGGGACACTGTTGCTCCTGGGGTATCGGCGAGGATCATTCGCAACCGTCTCCATGAAGCTGGGCTACGGTCCCGAACACCGTTAGGCCGTCTTCCGCTCACGCCCCAAAATCGTGCAGCCCGCCTCCAGTGGTGTCGCGACAGGCGTGAATGGAGGGACGAATGGAGACGTGGCGTCTTCAGCGATGAGAGTCGCTTCTGCCTTGGTGCCAATGATGGTCGTATGCGTGTTTGGCGCTGTGCAGGTTAGCGCCACAATCAGGACTGCATACGACCGAGGCACACAGGGCCTACACCCGGCATCATGGTGTGGGGAGCGATCTCCTACACTGGCCGTACACCTCTGGTGATCGTCGAGGGGACACTGAATAGTGCACGGTACATCCAAACCGTCATCGAACCCAACGTTCTACCATTCCTAGACCGGCAAGGGCACTTGCTGTTCCAACAGGACAATGCACGTCCGCATGTATCCCGTGCCACCCAACGTGCTCTAGAAGGTGTAAGTCAACTATCCTGGCCAGCAAGATCTCCGGATCTGTCCCCCATTGAGCATGTTTGGGACTGGATGAAGCGTCGTCTCACGCGGTCTGCACGTCCAGCGCGAACGCTGGTCCAACTGAGACGCCAGGTGGAAATGGCATGGTAGGCCGTTCCACAGGACTACATCCAGCATCTCTACGATCGTCTCCATGGGAGAATAGCAGCCTGCATTGCTGCGAAAGGTTGATATACACTGTACTAGTGCCGACATTGTGCATGCTCTGTTGCCTGTGTCTATGTGCCTGTGGTTCTGTCAGTGTGATCATGTGATGTATCTGACCCCAGGAATGTGTCAATAAAGTTTCCCCTTCCTGGGACAATGAATTCACGGTGTTCTTATTTCAATTTCCAGGAGTGTACTTGATCCTCTGCTGCCTTCGCTATTTCATCTATCAAGCCCACCCGTTCTTCAAATGGCTCTGAGCACTATGGGACTCAACTGCTGTGGTCATCAGTCCCCTAGAACTTAGAACTACTTAAACCGAACTAACCTAAAGACATCACACACATCCATGCCCGAGGCAGGATTCGAACCTGCGACCGTAGCAGTCGCACGGTTCCGGACTGCGCGCCTAGAACCGCGAGACCACCGCGGCCGGCCCACCCGTTCTTCTTCCACTGTATTTATTTGCCCTGTTCTTGTCAATCGTTCCCTAATGCTCTCTTATACATGTCCTATCTCCTTAAATTCCCACTTTTTTCAGTTTCTTCAGTTTTAATCTACAGTTCATTACTGATAGATTGTGGTCAGAATCCACATCTGCCCCTGGAAATGTCTTACAACTTACAACCTGGTTCCAAGGTCTCTGTCTTACCATTATACAATCAGGCCTCTTCCACGTATACAACCTTCTTTTATTATTTTTAAATCAAGTGTTACCAATGAGTAAGTTATGTTCTATGCAAAATTCAACCAGGCAGATTCGTCTTTCATTCCTTACCTCCATTGCATACTCACCTGCTCCTTATCCTCCCCTTCCTTTTCCTACTGTCAAATTCCAGTCCCCCATGACTATTAAATTTGCATCTCCCTTCACTATCTCAATATTTCTTTTATCTTATCATACATTTTCCAATCTCTTCGTCGTCTTCGCAGCTAGTTGACATATAACCTAGTACTACTGTGGTAGGCGTGGGCTTCGTGTCTATCTTGGCTACAATTATGCGTTCACCATGGTGTTCGTAGGAGCTTACCCGCGCTCCTATTTTTTTTTTTAAATTTATTATTAAACCTACTCCTGCATTACCCCTATATGATTTTGTATTTATAACCCCGTATTCATCTGACCAGAAGTTGTGTTCCTCCTGCCACCGAACTTCACTAATTCCCATTATATCTAACTTTAACCCATCCATTTCCCATCTTAAATTTTCTGACCTACCTGCCCGATTAAGGGACATGAAATTCCACTCTTTGATCCGTAGAACGCCAGTTTGGTTTCTCCTGGTAACGACGTCCTCCTAAGTAGTCCCCGCGCGGATATCCGAATGAGGGACTATTTTACCTCCGGGATATTTTACCCAAGAGGACGCCATCACCATTTTACCATACAGTTAAGCTGCAAGCCCTCAGGAACAATTACGGCTGTAGTTTAGCCTAGCTTTCAGCCGTTCGTAGTACCAGCACATCAATGCTGTTTTGGTTAAGGTTACAAGGGCAGATCAGTCAATCATGCTGACTGTTGCCCCTGCAACTACCGAAAAGGCTGCTGCCCCTCTTCAGGAACCACAAGTTTGTCTGGCCTCTCGACAGACACCCCTCCGTTGTGGTTGCATCTACGGTACGGCTGTCTTCATCGCTGAGGCACGCAAGCCTTCACAACTAAGGCACAGTCCATGGTTCATCGGGGAAGGAAAGACTACTGGACCAATTTCGCCAAAACCCAATTACAAAATGACATCTGAGAACAACCATTCAAGATAGAAACAGAACGAGTTGATACACCGAGAGTTCTATCAACACTAAAACAAGCTGTCTGCAGAATGACCAGAGGATGGAGTAGCACAGTAGAATATCTCTTTGACAGGCTGCTCTCAGATGACAACCCCACACAACACGAGAGACACCACACTGACCAATGAGGCAGGATGAGGTAACCATACGTCAATGACCGTGTCGCGACGGCTATCAGCAAGTTTAAAAACCGGCCCAGACAAAATACTCTCAGAAACATTAAAACATCAATATCACTAATCACACCTTTTCTTACGAATATATTCAATGAGGTACTAATAATGGGCAGAATTCCAAGCCTCTGGAAAACTGCTAATGTAATAATAATCATGAAATCAAAAGACAAAGAGGTAACGGACCCCGAAACGTAGATGTGCCTGTTATATACTTCCACCAGCGTACAAAAACGGATGTATGTGGCCGCCTACAACCACACAGACGCCTCCTTGGCCTAACACCCCATCAACTCGGTTTTAGGGAACGTAGATCAGTTGAAGACACTGTCAACCAAGCACTGACAGTAACAAATAGCATCAGCAACAAATACGTGGCCGCCATACTAATCGACATAGCCGGAGCTTTTAATAACCTGTGTTGCCGTCCCCTCTTCGCCACGTGAAGGGAAATGCGGCTGACAGCTTCCCTGCACAGTAGCCTCCTCGACTACTGCAGAGGCAGAGAGGCGGAGTGGAGGGCTGGTACCTGCAAGGTTGTCAAGAGAATAACAAAGGGATGTCCACAGGTCTCTATGTGCAGACCAATATCAATCGAGCCCTGAACGTTGACCACAGGCTAAGAGGTGTGGGTACATACTCAGATAACCTGATCGTAGTGGTGTCAGCCAACTCGGGAGCAGCACTAGAGGCAAAAGGCACGCACTGCTTTTGAGAATGAACAGTTGGTGCAAAGAAAATAAACTAGCGCCCAACAAAACTGTATATTTACAGCTCAGAGGAACCAAATTCCAAAATTAGACTATACCAGCATACACAAGAAGCAGGCCACACAGTTGTGTAGGACTGAGTGTTGACGGAAAACAGACTTTCAACGATTGTTTCAAACTGAGAATTGACAAAGCCTGAAAAATTAGCTCAAACTAGCAATACCCAACGAAACGCAGTAAAAGTTATCTATTAAGACGACGAGAACCTACTGCACTGGGACATTTGAATCCATTACATGCTTCGCCGCAAGTTGTTGGGTTCACAGTCAGAATATTCAGACAAACGAGACAACTGCAAGACGAGGTCACGTAGCGTACCCCTGAGAATGAGCGGAGCCTTCAACGCCACACCACTAGAGGCACTTTGCATTGTGATGGGTTCTTGCTCATAGACATAACAATACGTTATAGAGCTGTACCTTATTTGCTTAAAACGGACAGGGTCGAAAAGTCATCGAGATTACTGGAAGCAACATTATAAACCGAACACAAATGAAAAAAAGACATGGCAGAGAGAGGATAAAGCATTTTTAGATCCAAAACAAACACTTGCCATCAGCCGGTATTTAATTAACGAATAATATCACTGTCCTCAGCTCACAGTTCAGTCAACTCATTGTACACGCAAGGCAGCCAGAGATTCACGTAAGTCCAAGACGAATTATTACTTGATTTACAGTTATTACTCTGTTGCAATATACGAGTTTCACATTCGGTCCTTTTTCAGTGGATTTCTAATAAAGAAATTGCTCACCAAATGTTCCACAGACAAATATGGAACATGCTACGTGGAATTTTACAAAGGCAGAAAGTTCACACACTGTTCTCTTTCCAATAAAACAGTACAAAAACTTCCAAATTTCACAAAACTGTCCGTAAACGGAAATGCTATTATGGCTACACAATCTGAACGCGAGAGACCAATTATTCTTTCATTTTAGACATAATAAAGACGGAAGCGTTCAACATGACCTGACTAGCAACTCCCTGTGCAGTCTGCTTCGCTACTATTGTAACTCCAGGGTGATCAAAAAGTCAGTATAAATTTGAAAACTTAATAAACCACGGAATAATGTAGACAGAGAGGTAAAAATTGACACACATGCTTGGAATGACATGGGGTTTTATTAGAACAAAAAAAAGTTCACAAAATGTCAGACAGATGGCGTTGGACAGCAAAACTGCTACCGTGACGGGTGAGAGGTACGCCGATATGTTACAGAATCGCGTCATCCCCGGCCTGGCTGATAAACACCTGCTGGAACGTAGGATGTTTAGGCAGGATGGCACTCCACCCCATATTGCTAGACGCGCGAAAGATCTCTTGCACGCCTCGTTTGGTGATGGTCGTGTGCTTAGCCGCCACTTTCGTCATGTTTGACCTCTCAGGTCCCCAGACCTCAGTCCGTGAGATGATTGGCTTTGGGGTTACCTGAAGTATCAAGTGTATTGTCATCGACCGACATCTCTAGGGATGCTGAAAGCCAACATCCAACGCCAATGCCTCACCGTAACTCGGGACATGCTTTACAGTGCTGTTCACAACATTATTGCTCGCCTACAGCTATTGTTGACGAATGATGGTGGACATATTAAGTATTTCCTGTAAAAAACATCATCTTTGCTTTGTCTTACTTTGTTATGCTAATTATTGCTATTCTGGTCAGATGAAGCGCCATCTGTCGGACATTTTTTTATCTTTTTTTTGTTGGTTCTAATAAAACCTCATGGCATTCCAAACATGTGTGTCAATTTGTTCCTCTCTATCTACAATATTCCGTGATTTATTCAGTTTTCCAATGTATACTGACTGTTTGATCACCCGGTACTTAGCAATGCGCGGGAGCTGCTCAACTCTGATTGGTTGATAAAAATGACCAGCCAACAGAACTATCCTTCGAGATTAGTCTCGAGTCCAAAACAGTCCTACGCCAATCACTATTCCCAGTTGCATTTATGTCATTTCAATATGCAAATATTTATATAGTGTTTAACAAAACCAAACGAAAGGAAAACTAAACTTTAAATAACTTTAGATACGCATTACTCTGCAAATGACTATTCTGGCTGCCTCCTTACAAAAGCAAGTACACTTAGACATACGTCATCAGCAATGTAGGTAAAACACAACTTTCCCACGACACAGTTACGTAATGGTGTAACATGAGATATTATTGAATTTTTTCGTTTGCCCCACATACACATTCTCACTGATTCTCATTTACTCACACAGCAACACATTAAATAAATACTGCTCTTCAGTGAATTTCATACTACAAAAATGACAAATAGTTAACGATTTTAAGTATGAAACTCTAAACAAATTGACCTAACTTGCTGTGAGCTTCAGTAATGATTACACATGATACTAAGACAATCTGTTATGAATCCTATCTGACTTTATACTTACAAGTGTTGGTTTGGGATATTTTAGGTAATTTTCTCTAACTCTGAAAGTATGCCAGCTATAAAGCTGAGATTTTTACACGATCTTCTTTTTAGTAACAAAGGTTAGCATATTGACTTTTAACTAAACTGAATAATATTTAATAAAGTTTATTTAGATTAGTTTATTTAGATTCTTAGGGGCTTGAATGTTCTGAACCTCGAACTAACGCAAGTTGCGCTTCCCATGGCTAGGCTAGCGACAGATGCGAGTGAGTCACGTTATGATACCAGCGGCTGTGTATTGCCACCGCCAACGGTTCCAAAGCAACGACCGCGTACTTCCAAGTAGCTTACTGCAATAAAATGCTATTGTGTATTGACTAGCGACGTTTCGGTGTCAGTATCATGTGTAGACTGTAACGCATTGGATGGGATTGCATCCCAATTAGCCGGAACGATTGTCATGTTGTATAAAATGAAAAACTAAATTATTGTTTCAAGGAAACTCTAATCCATTTATTATGCACACTGTAATCATTTAAAGTATGTTAAGAAAACAAATTCATTCAGAGTATTAACATTAATTGAAGTAGCTGATGTATATAAAATGCAAAGTGCTACTTCTTTTTAGGGTCCGATCGGTTGCAAAATTAAAACCACAGTGAAAATCCAGTGAAGCTTTGGCATATATGTTACTCTATGTCTGTAGTATGCCCGTCAATCGCTTCAGCCGCATTTTGAATTATGAGAGCTCAGTGGGCACGTAAAGACGCCTAGAACAATGAAGTCTTCCCCCAGGTGTTAAGTGCATGCTGTCACTGATTTTCTTTATACAGAGGGGTTCATTTCGTGCAGCCTACACTACGTAACTCTCATGTTTGACAGAAAAGTGCGCCAATGATGCAGGGACTTTGAAGAAGGACGTACAGACGGGCACGGAAGGAAGTGGCTATCATCAGATGACCTTGTTCAGCGAGTGGGTCAGGCTGTTCGGGAAACTAGGCTTTGAAGGCCAACTCAGAACACGCCCAGAAGGATGTTATCGTCAGGCATTATCCTTCATCACGACAAGAGTCCATCGCTCGCTGCAACTTCAACAAAAACGCTCCTCTGGCTTTTCAATGGGAAGTGTTCGATCGCCCGTCACAGAGCCCAGACTTTGGTCCTTCTCATTTTCATCTCTTTGCTCACATGAACCGCAGACTACGAGGACACAATTTTAACACAGGGAACAAGCTGCAGATCAGGGTAGAGAATTGACACAAAGCGGAGGCGGCTAGCTTGCATGACGAAGGATACTGGAAAGTTGGAAGGACTCTACAACAAATGTCTAAGCAGGAGCAAAGACTGTAGAGAAGTAGCTGGAGGGTGTAGCTAAATCTTGCAAACAAAAAGTTTTTCAGTTCTCACTGTTTTTATTTTTTATTTCTTTTCTTGCATTTAGCAACCGATTGAACCTTAAAAACATAGCCCTTTCATACGTCATAAAGCTGTCAGAAGGAAACCTTTGGATCCTTTTCACAGCATCTATTTTAAGTTTAATAGGTAAGTGCATATTTAATAGTATGTGTGTGTGTGTGTGTGTGTGTGTGTGTGTGTGTGTGTGTGTGTGTGTGTGTGTGTTTTACGATAGCTTGCATACATTCTATGAATTCTGAAATCTGTATTAAAGTTTTGTCTAACGTAATTTGTGAAATAGCTAAACACAGTTTTCTTTGTTTTCTACAGATGATGCTGTTCGCAGTGTGCGCGGTTGTTGCCGACAGACCCGACATTCTTCATGTTGTGCCTACATCGTGGCCTTGCGTGATAAAGGCCAAGACATCCGGAGTTACACCCTTGGAGGACAAACTTGGTGCAAACGCACTGAATAAGCCGAGAGTTCCGGTTGATTCAGAAATGTCTCTACCAGGAAAACCCAAAGTGCAAGACGTGGTTGACTCCACAACAGAAAATATGAGTCCCTTCCCTGTTAGCTCTGAGGCTTCTTCCCCAGCTCCTGTTACCCAAACGCCACCCACCACCATTTCCACACCAGACAGCCCCACAACGGCTTCACCTTTCTCCGTACACCACTTCAACCTCCCATCTAACAACAAACTCGTCTTGCCGAGCATTTATCACCCATTCAGTCCTGTCAAGGTTTCTCACTTCCCGCCCTACACCGTACCTAGTAGTCATCCCGTCTGCACTGGGTAATATGTTTTTCATTCGGTACAACAGCACGTTGTTTCCCTTCCAATGCTGGCGTTCCCTCCACATTCCTTCCTGACAGTTCTGTCATCAAGAGCACGCAGTTCGGTTTCCCATTGATAAGCCCAGTTGTTAGTCTGCCCACTGTTGGCATTTCAGCTGAGCATCTCGTCTCCCAACCATGTGCAGCACCAGCTGGCTCTTCACCAATGAAGACAGACATTTTTTTGGTGTTCCTATTCGTATTCCTGGAGCTGCTTGCTGCTAGTTTATATTGGAAGTCGGTTCGCGCGTTACCCAAGAATCTGAAAGAAGTGAAAGAAACACTGAACTACTTCACTTCATCGATCCTATTGTTCTGAATAACATGTTTTCTTTATTTAACTCTGGAGTTTGAATCACTTGTATCTTTATAAACCTTTGTATGTCCAGATTTTAACTTGTGATTTACTTAAGAGTAAATTACTCACATTGTAACAAGTAATTATGTGAATTTCAAACAAGACAAAATTGACTGGAAACTGAAGTTAGTAAATAAGAGGTTACAACGAAAGAGCAAGGGATATAGAACTACTTCAAACAGTATAGATAGAAGCAATAATCTTATAATGTTGACTGTTTTTTTGCCTATAATACTATATAGCAGTGAAGGAATTAGAACCCACAAACACACGAGGTGGGTTAAATTTTGGATATTGTTTCTCTTTTTCACATTTCTATGTACATAGCGCATTCATATTGTTTCAGTTCGTTATCTAAAATTTTTTTACGATGCAATATCTGCAGATTTCGCAAATAAAATAAGAGCCAAGTTAAAAGCGAGAAGAAAACATTGGAGATAGCGTATGAACAACGTTGCTCTACGTAATCAACGATAAATCTCAATACGGAGTTGCAAATCAAAACACTGCGGTACCTTCAGGGACACAAAGAGCTATTAAGTGCTGGAATGAGCATCTCATTTAGAAAATCAAAAGTTTTCTTTCTACCGTACCGAGCGAGATGATTCTGTGGCAGGACTGTGTAGTTGTATTCTATATTACAGGGCTCCCAATAGCCATCCCATCCAGCTGATTTAAGTTTTCAGTTTCTCCTAAATCACTTAAGGCGAATGCTCGAAACATATCTTTTAATTCGTATAGTTAATATACCTCCACTTATTTTCTCCAAAGCGTGTGCTTGTTCGGTTAGTAATGGTCTCACTGGGAAAGGGATGTTAAACTCTAATCTCCCTTCCTTTCTTTAATGAGCCTACACATATGCGACAAACGAGAATAAAATGCGTAGTTACTATACTTCAGAATCAAAATCGTACTCAAATTAATGAAGATATTCAGGCCCACACCACATATTCTTCTACTGCACAATTATTTTTCTTAATAGAAAGGGACGTGGCAGTTATATACACTCCTGGAAATGGAAGAAGAACACATTGACACCGGTGTGTCAGACCCACCATACTTGCTCCGGACACTGCGAGAGGGCTGTACAAGCAATGATCACACGCACGGCACAGCGGACACACCAGGAACCGCGATGTTGGCCGTCGAATGGCGCTAGCTGCACAGCATTTGTGCACCGCCGCCGTCAGTGCCAGCCAGTTTGCAGTGGCATACGGAGCTCCACCGCTGTCTTTAACACTGGTAGCATGCCGCGACAGCGTGGACGTGAACCGTATGTGCAGTTGACGGACTTTGAGCGAGGGCGTATAGTGGGCATGCGGGAGGCCGGGTGGACGTACCGCCGAATTGCTCAACACGTGGGGCGTGAGGTCTCCACAGTACATCGATGTTGTTGCCAGTGGTCGGCGGAATGTGTACGTGCCCGTCGACCTGGGACCGGACCGCAGCGACGCACGGATGCACGCCAAGACCGTAGGATCCTACGCAGTGCCGTAGGGGACCGCACCGCCACTTCCCACCAAATTAGGGACACTGTTGCTACTGGGGTATCGGCGAGGACAATTCGCAACCGTCTCCATGAAGCTGGGCTACGGTCCCGAACACCGTTAGGCCATCTTCCGCTCACGCCCCAACATCGTGCAGCCCACCTCCAGTGGTGTCGCGACAGGCTTGAATGGAGGGACGAATGGAGACGTGTCGTCTTCAGCGATGAGAGTCGCTTCTGCCTTGGTGCCAATGATGGTCGTATGCGTGTTTGGCGCCGTGCAGGTAAGCGCCACAATCAGGACTGCATACGACCGAGGCACACAGGGCCAACACCCGGCATCATGGTGTGGGGAGCGATCTCCTACACTGGCCGTACACCTCTGGTGATCGTCGAGGGGACACTGAATAGTGCACGGTACATCCAAACCGTCATCGAACCCATCGTTCTACCATTCCTAGACCGGCAAGGGAACTTGCTGTTCCAACAGGACAATGCACGTCCGCATGTATCCCGTGCCACCCAACGTGCTCTAGAAGGTGTAAGTCAACTACCATGGCCAGCAAGATCTCCGGATCTGTCCCCCATTGAGCATGTTCGGGACTGGATGAAGCGTCGTCTCACGCGGTCTGCACGTCCAGCACGAACGCTGGTCCAACTGAGGCGCCAGGTGGAAATGGCATGGCGAGCCGTTCCACAGGACTACATCCAGCATCTCTACGATCGTCTACATGGGTGAATAGCAGCCTGCATTGCTGCGGAAGAGGGATGTACATGGTACTAGTGCCGACATTGTGCATGCTCTGTTGCCTGTGTCTATGAGCCTGTGGTTCTGTCAGTGTGATCATGTGATGTATCTGACCCCAGGAATGTGTCAATAAAGTTTCCCCTTACTGGGACAATGAATTCACGGTGTTCTTATTTCAATTTCCAGGAGTGAATTATTGTTAAGCGATCCTTCTTCGCACATGATGAAGTCCGAAAATTCAGTGCAAAAATTTTAACCTAACCTAAATCACGGTACATATCTAACACATGTGCTATATCGTGTAGCTGAAACAGTTCAGCTACAATATGACAATGTGAAAAAGGTGATATCGTAAGGTAAGTGGACACCCAAAATATTAATATGCTGACTTTTCCTCCTATTGAAGTTACTCTTGAAAGCACCTGTCCATTTTTCCGCATTTAGAGATATGATGCCAGATGTAGCTTGGCCCCCACAACCTATTTCATCATGAAGGGGTATTTATTTAAGTGCTGCCATCATTTGCTATGATAATTCTGATGAAATTAAGCCGGAAAGAGATCGTAAATTCCGGAAAAATTTGTTAAAGTGAATATCTCTTTGCTTCATGCAATTGAGAAGCCTTAATTTCTGCCCCCGAGCCTTTTTTACTCCGTTTTGGGTCGTATACACTTTGTAGGGAAAATTTGGAAAATATTTCGAGTAGGTTTCCAAACCATGTTATAATTCTGCGTGGAGATTTTAATTGGCCGGATATAGACTGGGAGACTTAAACGTTTATAACGAGTGGCAGGGACAAAGAATCCTGTGTAATTTTTTAAGTGCATTATCTTAAAACTACCTTGAGCAATTATACAGAGAACTGACCTTCTGGTGAAAACAGACCCGAGCTATTGATACAGTTAACGCAGAACAGTTAATCAGTGACCATAAAGTGGTTACTGCGTCGATGATTTCAGTCGTAAGTAGAAATATTAAAAAAGGTAGGAAGAGTTTTCTGTTTAGCAAAAGTGACAAAAATTGAATTTCAGAGTACTTGACGGCTCAACACAAAAGTTTTGTCTCAAGTACAAATTGTGTTGAGGATCAGTGGACAAAGTTCAAAACCATCGTACAATATGCATTAGATGATTATGTGCGAAGCAAGATCGTAACAGATGGAAAAGAGTCACTGTGGTTCAACAACCTGTGGCGTCGCAACTAGTGCGAGCGCACAGTTTTCTATCAAATATTTACTGTGAAATGTAGACAGACTGTAAAGTAGCCATCAGATTAGCATATGTGCTGTAGCGGGCAGATTACCGGTGTCCGTTCGTCTGACGTCACGACCATATGGCATGTCTGTACCGTGAGAATGTAAGACCTGTGCGCTAACTAGCCGCGTGTATAACGTGGAACTTTCATCTTTAATAACTTCTAACTGAGGAACCTGAGGAAATTAAAAGTTAATATACTAGTTTCTGTTATGAATAAAAATAAGTCATCCAAATTTGAGCTTTGAAACCTGCATATTTTGGAAATTAGAAAAATCTTACAGAAAACGCAAATTTCTACAATTTTCGAGTCTAAATAAATACCATTATGTATAGATCACCTTCAGTGACCATCCAACTATGAAACAAAATCACCTTCCGTGCTTTTGTATTTATTTTGAGAATTTTACTTTTAGAAATTCACCTATAACTTTGTTAAAACCATAAATGTTTTGAATTTTTGTGAACAGTTATTGTATATGAGTAGGTGAGAGTGAATGAGTGTGCCTGAGTGAATGAAAGAGGGACATTCGCCATTCTTTGCAAGTGTATAAAATCTAGGTTGGAACTCGCAAGTGTTCAGACGATGTAACCGTGGGAACAGAGTCGCCAGTGGTTCCCCATCTTAGTGAATGTTGGATGTCCAAGAGTGTATGGTATTGTACAAGCAGCCAGAACGTTCGCGAGTATTTAAATAATTTCTGGAAATAAAGTAAAGTCTAGTTTTCCTTTCGGTTTGTTAAATTATACAGTAAATTTTGTGTAACAAGAAATCATGACGTAAATGATTCAGAAGTCATGACTGGTGCGTGCTAGATTTTGGCGCGAGGCGCACCCAAAGAGTTAATTCTGATTGGCTGTGTGATGTGTGAGCCAATGAGATGCGAGGACGGTTAGCAGACTAGGAGAGGGAGTCGCGAGTGGAGGAGGAGTCGCGAAGGAACTGTGATCGAGAAGAGACATGCTTGATGTGTCCTCGCGAATAATGTGTAAAATGAAGTCATAAAACGGCTTCATCGGTTCGGTACTGTGCGATTTGAGACTGGAAGAGTCCAGTAACGCGTAGTGTGAGTTTGAGCGAGTTGTGACTTTTCGTTCCGCGAAAGACGCGAGTAACTTTAATAATTAAAAGCGTGGCGGTACTTCGTAAACTTTTACTAAGTGCTTATGGCGAGCATTAACGTTAAAAAACGAACTATTATTGAACATCGACTGCAAACGTGTATGTTAGAAAATCGTCTGTGTTGCAGTTAAGTAAATTCCGTAACTTTGAAAGCTAATTCTGGCGGGGTTTGAGTGTGGATAGAATTGTGAACTGAACTTTCTTCAAACGTAGATTAGCGGGCTGATGATCAGGCTTAAAGACAATAAAGAGCTTAAATAGAATTACCAACTTCGCGTTCTCGTTTGAGTAAACAATTACTACCATTCCAATAACTCAATTTATTTAGGAAGATTGCTCATAGATTGTATTTCAGCAAACATGTATCGCGGCCTCCGGTGAGCGGCTATTAAATTGCAGTTTCTTCAACACTGCTTTTCTGCAATTTTTCCAGTAGCTGCTATCAGGAGAGGCGAGTGCAGCAACTACCTAAGAAACGAGGTAGGTGGATTTTCTTTCAGGGAAAGGAAACTGCGCGATAAGAGCCTGACCCGTCGCAAACCGAGTTAGAAAACTGCTGCGGAAGAAAAGGAAACGTCACAGCAAACATAAACATAGCCAAAGCCTCGCAGACAAACAAAAATTGCGCAAAGCGAAATGTAGTGTGAGGAGGGATATGCGAGAGGCGTTCAATGAATTCGAAAGTAAAGTTCTATGTTCTGACTGGGCAGAAAATCCTAAGAAACTTTGGTCTTATGTCAAAGCAGTAGGTGGATCCAACAAAATGTCCAGAGACCAAAATGGTACTGAAACAGTGGATGACAGACTAAAGGCTGAAATACTAATTGTCTTTTTCCAAAGCTGTTTCACAGAGGAAGACAGCACTGAAGTTCCTTCTCTAGATTGTCGCACAGATGACAAAATGGTAGATATCGAAATAGATGACAGAGGGACAGAAAAACAGTTAAAATCGGTCAAAAGAGGAAAGGCCGCTGGACCTGATGGGATACCAGTTCGATTTTACACAGAGTACGTGAACGAACTTGCCCCCCTTCTTGCACCGATGTACCGTAGGTCTCTAGAAGAGCGTAGCGTTCCAAAAGATTGGAGAAGGGCACAGGTCACCCCCATTTTAAAGAAGGGACGTCGAACAGATGTGCAGAACTAGAGACTTATATCTCTAACGTCGATCAGTTGTAGATTTTGGAACACGTATTATGTTCGAGTATAATGACTTTTCTGGAGACTAGAAATCTACTCTATAGGAATCAGCATGGGTTTCGAAAAAGACGATCGTGTGAAACCCAGCTCGCGCTATTCGTCCACGAGACTCAGAGGGCCTTAGACACGGGTTCCCAGTTAGATCCCGTGTTTCTTGACTTCTGCAAGGCGTTCGATACAGTTCCCCACTGTCGTTCAATGAACAAAGTGAGAGTATATGGATTAACAGACCTAGTGTGTGATTGTATTGAAGATTTCCTAGGTAACAGAACGGAGCATGTCATTCTCAATGGAGAGAAGTCTTCCGAAGTAAGAGTGATTTCAGGTGTGTCGCAGGGGAGTGTCGTAGGACCGTTGCTATTCACAATATATATAAATGACCTTGTGAAAAACATCGGAAGTTCACTGAGGCTTTTAGCGGATGATGTTGTAGTATATCGACAAGTTTTAACAATGGAAAATTGTACTGAAATGCAGAAGGATGTGCAACGAATTGACGCATGGTGTAGGGAATGGCAACTGAATGTCAATGTAGACAAGTGTAATGTGCTGCGAATACATAGAAAGAAAGATTCTTTATCATTTAGCTACAATATAGCAGGTCAGCAACTGGAAGCAGTTAACTCCATAAATTATCTGGGAGAGATATTATGAGTGATTTAAAATGGAATGACCATATAAAATTAATTTCGATAAAGAAGATGCCAGACTGAGATTCATTTGAAGAATCCTAAGGAAATGCAGTTAGAAAACAAAAGAAGTAGGTTACAGTTCACTTGTTCACCTACCGCTTGAATACTGCTCATCGGTGTGGGATCCGTACCAGATAGGATTCATAGAAGAAATAGAGAAGATCCAACGGAGAGCAGCGCGCTTCGTTACAGGATCATTTAGTAATCGTGAAGGCGTTACGGAGATGACAGATAAACTCTAGTGGAAGACTATGCAAGAGAGACGCTCAGCAGCTTGGTACGGACTTTTGTTGAAGTTTCGAGAACATACCTTCACCGAGGAGTGAAGCAGTATATTGCTCCCTCCTACGTATATCTCGCGAAGAGACCATGAGGATAAAATCAGAGAGATTAGACAATCTTTCTATCCACGAACAATACGAGACTGGAATAGAAGGGAGAACCGATAGAGGCACTCAAAGTACCCTCCGCCAGACACCGTCAGTTGGCTTGCGGAATGTGGATGTAAATGTAGATGTAGAACATAACTTTCGTTAAAGACACAGAAGTAGCGTGATAGAAAATGCATATGTAGCAAGACCTGATCTACAACAAGTCACATTTTCTTCGTTTTCCAGCGACAATAATGAAGCTGGAAGCCACAGGTACCTCTTGGAATCTCTGACAATTATTGAAGGGGTTGAAATACCTCTGTAGTCACCTTATGGAGAAGCGAGAGTTGCAGAAAAAGATGAGACGAACGAAGTTATCTGTGCAAATCCCCATTTTGAGTTTATGAATTTGTGAAAGAAATGTGTAGTGTCGAACATGTCAAACAATTTCAGTTTGTCTTTGTCCGACATTTCCTCAGTGAACTACACACTGTCACTTCTCTCGAAGTAAAAAGCTCATTTCGTTTGAACCGAAACATGCTGTCTGACAAACGCATGAGGCTAAGTGGAGAAAGTTTGGAGTAGTAAGTCGCTGTGTAGTCATTTACAACGCAACAAAAGAATAGATACATACGGAACTGAATTTTGATGACATATATTTTTATTGATTTGTGCGTTTTCGTTGGTATAATACTGCATGAACGAATACATGTTTTACGATTTGATACTGGTTGAAAATGTAGGGTCAACTCAAGACCACATTCCGTCATTCTTCCATTTTAATTTAACAGTAATTTTATCAGTTAGGGGCCTCGCGGGGTAGCAGCGGGGTCTGTGGCGTCTTGTCACGGTCACCGCGGCTCCCCCCGTCGGAGGTTCGAGTCCTCCTCAGGCATGTACGTGTGTGTCGTCCTTGGCGTAAGTTAGTTTAAGTTAGATTAAGCAGTGTGTAAACTTAGGAACTGATGAACTCAACTCTTTGATCCCATAAGCCCTTACCACAAATTTCCAAATTTTATCAGTTAGGATAGTGTAGGTGAAAATGTGAAATAATTTCGTGGTAGAAGAGTTGTTTTAGCCGCTGTGGCCGTGCGGTTCTAGGTGCTTCAGTCTGGAACCGCGTTACCGCTACGGTCGCAGGTTCGAATCCTGCCTCGGGCATGGCTGTATGTGATGTCCTTAGGTTAGTTAGGTTTAAGTAGTTCTAAGTTCTAAGGGACTGATGACCACAGATGTTAAATCCCATAGTGCTCAGAGCCATTTGAACCATTTTTGAACCATTTTTTTGAGTTGTGTAGCTAATGCCACCTTTCTTGCTCTGTTCTACAGCAAAACGAATGTTAAGAGGGGAAATACTTCCTTACGAAACAGATAAACGTCATTTGCGTACAAATGGGGCAAAAAATAAAGGAAGGGTTAGGATCTACGAAGAAACACAAACGACTTTCTCTGTTTATTCCTTGTGTTTCTCAACGCAGTCAAGATCCAGAGAGAGGAGAGAGAATGAGACAGAAAGAATTACTTGAAGAAGTGAACAGGTGGATGAAACGTCTGTAGGCGGATGCATATCACTTACTCGTGGAGATACCTGTGATACGAACGTGGAGCAACGTAGATTACTCTCAGCGCAAGTGCAAAACTGCTCACAGCTGAGATATGGCTGTGAGCGTGATAAACAGACACCGGAGCTTGAGAGATAATGAACCCGGCAGCAGGTCACCCGCATCCATGGCTATTTAAGCCGTCGGATTAGCGGCACAGAGCAGCGCCGGTAGTCTCCGTCTGCAGACATGAAGACCCTGGTGAGTGCCTTCATTTAAACGGACTATTTGAACTTCGGCTGTATAATCGTTGCCTTTGGATTTTGCTACATCAATCATTCACATTCCCATTTCATTGCGGTGGTGCACATTCGTACGGTTTTTGTTACGCACGTCGGTATTTCGGGTGCTATGGGTTTATTGATTAATTGTAGTATTTTATTTGTGGTTCGCTGTTGCCTTTTCAGTTTACATATTGTCATTTTGTTATATGGAGATAGTGAGTGCAGCTGTGGACGCTAGAACATGGAGTGCCAAATAGAGAAATCTGAGCATTTCCGACGTAATCTTACGTTTGACTTAAATTGAGGGGCGGTAGAGGCGGAAGTAGGCACAAACATTTGCGATGTATATGGGGATAATGCCATTGAACAGAGAACGACAAAAAATGATTTTCTCGTTTTAATAATGATCGTTTTGCCATTAATGAGTCTCCAGATTCAGGAAGACCTTAGGGGTTTGATGAACATGGTTTAAAAGTATTAATGCACAGCGGTTCCCGTCTATGTACTTGGCACCTAGTAAATCTGATAAACTGTGCTGATTCCCCCATGGTACGATATTTGCTTGAAATGCGGAAGGTTCGAAAACCAGATGTTTGGTACCGTATGCTCTAAACCAAAAAAAAAAAAAGGAGCAAATGGCCTTATGTGGTCTCTGTTCTCGTCATCAATTGGCTCGTGCACAACACCGACCATTCCTACACGGTATCGTTACTGGTGACGACAAATAGTTTATTTACGCTAACATAAAGAAAATAAAGGAAAGCTAGAGTCCAAACTAAGCTGCATATCACCGTACAAGGACCTGGGCGCTTGCACAAAAGATAAAGTTATGATCTAGTGAACAGTAACGGTGTGATGTACTACGAATTGCTTCCCCAAGGTGTAAGCATCACTGCTGACATTCGCTGTCAACAATTGAGACTTAACTGCAGACGCTGTCCAAGAACAGCGACTGTGTGAAGTGAAGCTACTCCACGATAACACCATCCCGTATTGAGCCACACTAACAACAAATACTGTACAGGAGTTGCATTGGGAAGTCATTCCACACCTACATAATTCACCTGATCTTCACCCTCGTATTTTCACCTTTGCCGCTGTCTATCGAACAACCTTCAAGGTACTTCCTTTCCGGATGAAAATGCGCTCCGCACATAGCTCTACGAGTTCTTCATCTCAAGTACAACTGACTCCTACAGTCACGGAATTGAAAAGTTAACCCAACGTTCACATACTGTTGTATACAGTGGAGGAGAATATATTACTGATGAATACGTTATTGCTATGTTTTTCTGTTATGTTTAGGAAACTTATGGAAAATCGCTACGAAATAACGTCCAACCCAATGCATCAAGTATCGATGTAATTCTAATTTCTCCCATGCTCATAATTATTTCCATAACTGATTCGAATATGACCATTTTCTCAAGAAATATCCGTGCTGATCGTCTAACAAGAGGAAGATAATGAAGGTGTCCATGTTTTCTTCGGATTTAGCATTTTGACATCAGGAGATTTACGCTGAAATGTATGCTTCTACACTACTCTCTTCTACTGGATTTCCCAAAGATACAACTACTGTCATCATTCGGATATAAACTGGCTCTCCTCTTTCTCTATTCATTAAATTCAATCAACTGTGCAGGGTCCACATACTTTCACTGCTGTGACGCTGCCGATTAACATCACCCACAGTGTACGAGTATTTTTGCTTCCATAAGTTCCGAATGTAGAGGAACATCACGCAAGCTCCCTCTTCTATGCTATTATAAAAATCTAAAATGGTTTATATCTAAATGTGTCAATGGAAACAAATGGAAATGATCGCATGGCATTTTTGGGCTGGAGGCCCCATTCAGGGGAGTTCGGCTACACTGTTGCAAGTCCTATTTAGTTGACGCCACATCGGCGACGTGCGAGTGAATGTGATAGAAATGATGGACACACAACACCCAATTCCCTGCCGGGAATCGAACCAGGGCGACCTGCGTGGCAGGTAGTAACGCTACCGCTACGCTACGGAATCGGAAAATGTGTCAACACAATAAGTAGATTATAAATAAACAAAATAATTATTGGAAGCGGCTGTATCAAAACTAATCATTTATATTCTCAAAATATAATAACCAAAACACTGGGTTATCAATTTGTGTAAGTTATATTCCACTTACGATGTCCACTCTACCAGCTTAAGTTCTTTAAGAAGATAAGCACCAAACATTAAATGAAGTATGTTAACTGATTTTTCTGTCGTTTATTGGTAGAACGACGTAATTAAAAATGAAAAGCACAATATTGTACACGTTATTCTGGATTATTGTGCTTTTAATTTGATCAAACTAGATGACGTAGGTAAATTAGATGACATGTACCTGTGTTTAGTTTCCTAGCTGTTAAAGGGGTCAGTAAATAGTTTTAGTACCTTATTACAATATCTGTACCTAGATTCAACAGAGCAAGAATTTATTTGTGTGTGTGTGTGTGTGTGTGTGTGTGTGTGTGTGTGTGTGTGTGTGGTTATGTCTGTAGTTAATTGAGTTACCGTTAATAAGATTTTCTCAACACAATCTATCAAGAAGAAAAAAAATTATTATTCTTTTTCAGACGATCCTGCTCGCAGTTTGTGCAGCTGTCTCGGCCAGGCCTGATATCCTCGACGTTAAGACCACATCGAAGCCCTGCGTGACAAAGGCAAAGACCTCCAAAGTTGGAGTCTTGGAGGACAAAGTCGCTGCAGACAGACTAGATGATCCCGGTGTTCCAGTTGACCCAGAAGTGCCTCCAGAAGAAAAACCCAAAGTGCCAGACATGACTGACCTCAAAACAGTCACTACACCTCCCTTCTCTGTTGACTCTGAGACTTCCTCGACAGCTCCCGTCTCCCAAACGCCACCCACTCCTAGGAACACTGCTACCACCAGTACGACTCAAATAGTCGACAGCAACATACCTGCTTCACCCGAATCCATACTCCAGGTCAACTTCCCACCCAGTAACCCACCTGTCTTTCCAAGCATTTCTTACCCATGCAGTTCTGTCCAGAATTCCCACTTCCCCTTTTACACTGTACCTAACAGTCTTCCCATCACCACAGGGTACGTATGTTTTCCACTTGGTACAACGGTCCGCTGCGTACCTTCTGACGTTGGCGTCCCCTCCTTGTACTCTCCTCTTGTTGCTGCCATGAAGAGCCGCCAGCATGGTTTTCCTTTAATCATGCCAGCTACTAGTGTGTCTGCTGTTGGCATCTCGCCAGACCACTTTCTCTTCCAACTGACTGCATCACCAGGCAGCTCAGCACCAAACAAGATCGACGTCACTGGTGACCAGGTTCCTGTTTCTGAAGCTGCTTGCTGCTAGCTGACAACTCTTGCTGCTAGCCGAAAACCCAGTCGATTGCGTCATCGTAAAAAGTATAAAAACTGGAAGGATCAATGTAATACTTATCCATAACTTTTGACCATACTGTATCAAATAAAACAGTTTCCTTATTTGACAATGTAGGTTCAGTTACCTACTTTTGCGTTTTTGTTTGTAATCCTAACTAATTTTTAATTTACGTTTATTGTCTAGGAAATCGCATGATAGCATATAATTATATGAACCTCAAACAAGAAATACTTTCTTAGGATCTGTGAAACCAAACAGAAGTCTATAGCGCAAGATAAAAGAGAACTAGCTCCAGTACAGTTGCAAATAAGAAAAAAGTGAGAAGCAAACTATTATGATGTTGAAGAATGTTGAAGTTTTTATGTTTCTAGAATATAGTGTTACAATGAATGAATAAATTCCTGTCCAGTAGCTACTTTCTTTTACACTTTTCGTTTACATGGCACTCTTACCTGGCTTAATTCGTTACGTACCATACTCTACCATAAATTACCTGTCAGATACTACAGCTAAAACGAATAAATGAGAAGAAATTATTAAATTTACCATGTAAGTGAAAGTCCTGCACTAAATCAACGATGTTAATTTTGTTTCTCTTGTTGTTGCTGTTGTGGTCCTCAGTCCAGAGACTGGTTTGATGCAGCTGTCCCTGCTATTCTATCCTGTGCAAGCTCCTTCATCTCCCAGTACCTACTGCAACCTACATCCTTCTGAATCTGCTTAGTATATTCATCTCTTGGTGTCCATCTACGTTTTTTACCCTCTAAACCGCTCTCCAATACTAAATTGGTGAAACCTTGATGCCTTAGAACACGTCCTACTTTCTTCTAGTCAAGTTGTGCCACAAATTTCTCTTCTCCCCAATTCTATTCAGTACCTCCTCATGAGTTACCTTATCTACCCATCTAATCTTCAGCATTCTTCTGTAGAACCAAATTTCAAAAGTTTCTATTCTCTTCTATTTCCAACTATTTATAGTCCATGTTTCACTTCCATACATGGCTACATTCCATACAAATACTCTTTCAGAAAAGACTTCCTGACACTTAAAGCTGTACTCAGTGTTATCAAATTTCTCTTCTTCTGAAACGCTTTCCTTGCCATTGCCAGTCTACATTTTATATCCTCTCTACTTCATCCACCATTAGTTATTTTGCTCCCCAAAGAGAAAAACTCATTTACTATGAATCCGTCTTTATTCACAGAAAAAACATGTGAATAACACTCTTAAGAGCTAGTGCGCCGTACTCGCCGGGGGGGGGGGGGGGGGGGGGGAGCTTACATGGGGCGCCTGTCACCGCTGGTGGTGTACCCGCTAATATCATACATTATTACACAGAAACAATTAAATTACAAATTACAAAAACAAAGACGGTATTGATCCCGATATTGAAGCCCCAGGAGTCAGGGAAAACTAACCTAAGAAACACCGACTCACTAGCCCACGGCCTCCCTGTACTTAGGCCTTATCGACGTCATGTTTTCAAACAGGCCGAAGATCCATGCTGTTCCACCGAGCACTCGCGTGCTTATGGTGCTTGACTCCCGCCTGCGGAAGCCCACTTGTAGGTGCTGGCGGGCAGATGTGGGCGCCCCAGTCCTCGTCCAATTCAGGGTCACTGTCTCGAACTGTAAGCTGGTGGCTGCGGGCCGGAGAGCGCCGACAGCACGGCGCACCGACGGGACATCATACTTCGCCGCCTTCTGCCGGTGACACCAGTTGGTGTCGAGGTGGTCGCCGACAATCTGCGCTTCGATGACATGCGCCACGCCGTCCTTTGACGCTACGATGACAGGCTTGTGGACTCCCTCTGGCGTTCGGAGGTGTGGCTCGACAGACACGTCAAACCCCCGTTGAGCCAGCCCGCGCGCGACCTATTTCACTACCGCGTCGTGACGCCGCACCCGGGCTCGGCTGGTGAGCCCTCAACCCTGGTCGACGTGGTTCGTGGTCTCGACCGCGTTACACCTCGCGCGACACATCTTCTCCCTGTCTCTGCCGCGACTCCTGCGCGCTTTGGATGGTAATGTCTCATTTCTACAACCCTGCCTCACTACCTTCCCAAGCACTGCTTCCATTTCATGCCCCTCGACTCTTATAACTGCGATCTGGTTTCTGTACAAATTGTAAATAGCCTTTCGCTCCCTGTATTTTACCCATACCACTTTCAGAATTTGAAAAAGAATACTCCAGTCAACATTGTCAAAAGCTTTCTCTAAGTATACAAATGCTAGAAAAGTAGGTTTGCCTTTCTTTAATCTATCTTCTAAGATAAGTCATAGGGTCAGTACTGCCTCAGGGGTTCCAGTATTTCTACGGAATCAAGACTGATCTTCCCCTATTTCGGCCTCTTCCAGTTTATACATTCGTCTGTATAGAATTGGCGTTAGTATTTTGCAGCTGTCTTGTTGAACTAGTTCGGTAATTTTCACATGTCAACACCTGATTTCTTTGGGATCGGAATTATTATATTGTTCTTGAAGTCTGAGGATATCTTAATATGCAGCTGCAAATAAAAACGATTCTATCAGTGACACAAAGGTACGCCGTAATAAACGTTTCACATTTTTGCAGTGCCAAGCAAGGTAGTTCAGTGGTAGCTCAATGGTCCAGTGTCCTAGAGGACTGCGTTTCCAATACACATCCGACCATCCTGACTTAAGTTTTCGGTTATTTCCCTAACCACTGGTTCTGCTAGATAGTGGGAATTTCAGGTAACGATGATAGAGATCGATAGCGATCACACACTCTTGCCATTGTGACGTCCAGGGGAGATGCGAGGATTCATGCTCTTGCTCACAAAGCCAGTTCTGGATGATGTGAGCTGTGTGAAGATGGGCCATGTCTTCTTAGAACATGGCATCACCATTGAGGGACGCACACTGAACCATGGGCTGGACCTGATCAGTCAAAAGACTGAAATAATCCTTGGCGGTAATGGAACCTTGAAGAGAAGCCATTGGGTATGTAGACTGCCATGACGTGGTGGCCAAGCAAGAACGCAGCCCCCGCCATGTTCCACTGTTAGGACGCAAACTTGGCCAGAAGAAGCTGCAAACAGTGAAAAGCAAGACTCATCCGACCTAAAAACATTCTTCCATTGCTCCACACTCGAAGTGTTATGGCTTCGGTATCACATGTTCATTTTAAGGGATTCCAAATCAGCGATTAGTGATTTTGAAATTCAGCTCTTCCTGAACTCCCCTGCTTATTGTGTTCCTCTATTTTTGTTTTGATGTCGACAGGGCTCGCGCCTGCGACATTCAGTTCTGCAGTTATTTTTACAGCTGCCTTTCTCTTTCGTCACGAGCTGCTTCAGTGACTGTAATTCGAGATCACTGAATATTTATATTTCGTCTGCGCTGTGACTAAATACATATGTTTTTCTAATTTCCTTGTATGCGAATGACCCTTCAACATGGTGCCTCTTGAAACAACAGAAACTATGGTTGCCTTGATTGCGAAAGCACCTAGCATATGACCATCAAAATTTAGCACACGTTGGTATGCATTCAGCCTCGGCATAATTGAGAAATTTTCTCCTTGACAACTACTTCTATTCTGTTGCAGAATTTCTATTATTGAAAAATACAAAAGGTAGTACAAGGGAATTACTAACTCACATCTGTACACATTTCCTTTAAGAAAAATTCAGAATGTAACTACATGTACAAATCAATTTGCGATTTGAAAGTAAAATGACTCGTTCCACATCTTTACGAACTACCTTGCAAAATGCTCCATGGATCATTGAACTACCCGAAACTACACAAAGTATTAATCTGACCACGACCGACACTTGCAACGTATTAAGGACACTGCACAGGAGCCGTTCAAGGTCAAATACAACAGCGCAACATGTAGGCCAAGCTGGCATCTGCAGTCATGTCCAACTATGCATTCGCCACTGTGTTTCCATATTTTTATGCAAGCGGTTTAAAGAGTACAGCCAGTTACCTTCCCTTTTTTTCCCCAAACCGGGAGCGTATTCGGTCAAGCACGATCTCTTTGTATACGTGATGTTAAACTCTAATCTCCCTTCATGTGACGGTAAGCCGGCCAAGATGTATCAGGTACGATAGCTGTGACGACAAATGTCTAATACGTTGCACTAACTATCAATAATTTTGGCCCTTTATAGCTCATACGTTGTGGTATCTCATATTACTATAGAGATAATCGTAACCATATCAGTATTAGGGTTTCGAAAAAACTTTCACTTTATAGTTGCTTATGAATTTATTACTTTTTAACAGATATGCAAAGTACGATGGGTACTCTTTAAAATTTTTCAGGAAATCTGAGGGTTTTTCTTTTCGACTTAAAAATAGAATGTGATATCGGATTAAGCGCAGTGCTAATTTTTTTTTAATGTGCGGCTACCTCACCAGGATTAATTTACACACTGAGATGTCAGCGCAACCAGTTGCTCCATAAAAAATATTTTTGTTATTGTTTTAGTGCAATAGCATATAACAAAACTTCCAATCTTTATCTTAAATTTTCTTTTTCCATATGACTTCTAAGTATGACTTTTCGATGATGTCACTTCTCGTTATGGTGTAACGTTATCACGTTTGTAACGGGTTGTCATTTATTTTGTATAAAGTGCTGATGGGTAAAGCCATTTTGTAATCGCGCGCAAGTGGATAATGTATCTTACTGTCTTCTAAAGCACAGGGTGGTAAACAGGCATTCTACATAGCTATTAATTTTGGCCCTGTAATAGCGCTAATGTTAGGTGTGGATCATCTCAAATTAATTAGAAATTCTGCTGTGACATAACAAGAACGCAAAAACTGATATAAATGAGAATTAGGGATTTTTTCTAAACTGATAACACAACCTCTCCCTTTTTAATTCTTCATTTAATTTATCACTGGTTTCAGAGTTCAAGTGATACATAACAAGCAACGTTAATTACTTTCAACTGTCAACAATATAATTAACACTTAGACATTGAATATGTGATTATTAAATCTTCATCTCTATATGCGAGAATGTTATAACTAACAAAACAATTAAATCTTCAGCAGTGAAATTTACATGTACATTGTCATAGACGTTTAGTGGAATAAGTTGGTGGAGAATGAAATTTTATCTTTTAAAGTAATCAAACTCTAATGTACTCAGTGGATGGTATGTTAGTATTCAAGTCTTGAAATTCTATATTCAAAGCGCATGCGGGTCAGATTGAGCAAATTCTCGACTCAACATTTAATGTCGCCTAATGCGCGTTGGTGAACTACCGCTTCACGTCAGTCCCATGATACGTGAAGCGTACCGCCCTCACTTCGCAGACGTGAAAGTCTTAACGTATTCGCTATTTTTCCACACACAGGTGTGGCCAACTGCGAGACGAGGGAGCTCTCTCCTCATCGTCTCTTCTACATCATTCAGTATGGCTTCAGCCAACCGCTTCCTCGTTATAGGTGAATTTTTATTTTTCTTGCCGTGTGTCCGCTAGCCTTGTTAATGCTGTCTAACCACTTACCAACGGTATCAGCTGTGTTTATTTAAAAGGTATTACATAGTTCTCGTCTAATTTCTTTCTGCGCTGCAGCAGGGCCTCCTTCTGTTAGTGTTAATTGGGGTTTCCTAATGCCATTACCCTCTTGGGTAAAATATTCCGCTTCCAAACTGCATCACATTATCTCGTTTACGCATGCCCCTGTCGTTATAAGGGTAGATACTGTTTTGTTATTCGCTACATGAGATTATTACAATCGATTCCCATTAACAATATAGCCCCACCCCCCATGAACCATGGACCTTGCCGTTGGTGGTGACGCGTGCATCAACGATACAGATAGCCGTACCGTAGGTGCAACCACAACGGAGGGGTATCTGCTGAGAGGCCAGACAAACGTGTGGTTCCTGAACAGGGGCAGCAGCCTTTTCAGTAGTTGCAGGGGCAACAGTCTGGATGATTGACTGACCTGCTCTTGTAACGCTAACCAAAACGGGCTTGCTGTTGTGGTACTGCGAACGGCTGAAAGCAAGGGGAAACTACTGCTGTAATTTTTCCTTAGGGCCTGCAGCTTTACTGTATGATTAAATGATGATGACATCCACTTGGGAAAAATATCCCGGAGGTTAAAAAGTCCCCCATTCGGATCTCCGGGCGGAGACTACTCAAGAGGAGTTCATTATCAGGATAAACAAAACTGGCGTTCTACGGATACCAGCGTGAAATGTCAGATCCCTTAATCGGGCAGGTATGTTAGAAGATTTAAAAAGGGAAATGGATAGGTTAAAGTTAGATATAGTGGGAATTAGTGACGTTCGGTGGCAGGAGGAACAAGACTTTTGGTCAGGTGAATACAGCGTTAAATATACAAAATCAAATAGGGGTAAAGCAGGAGTAGGTTTAATAATGAATAAAAAATAGGAATGCGGGTAAGCTACTACAAACAGTACTACAGTACTACAATAGTACAAGTTTATATGCCAACTTACTCTGAAGATGATGAAGAAATTGATGAAATGTATGATGTGATTAAAGAAATTATTCAGGTAGTGAAGGAAGACGAAAATTTAGTAGTCATGGGTGACTGGAATTCAATAGTGGGAAAAGGAAGAGAAGGAAACGTAGTAGGTGAATGTGGATTAGGGCTAAGAAATGAAAGAGGAAGCCGCCTGGTAGAATTTTGCATAGGGCTTAACTTAATCATAGCTAACACTTGGTTCAAGAATCATGAAAGAAGGTTGTATACATGGAAGAACCCTGGAGATACTAGAAGGTTTCAGATAGATTATATAACGGTAAGACAGAGATTTAGGAACCAGGTTTAACATTGTAAGACATTTCCAGAGGCAGATGTGGACTCTGACCACAATGTATTGGTTATGAACTTTAGGTTAAAGCTTAAGAACAAATAGGTGGGAATTTAAGGAGATGGGACCTGGATAAACTGAAAGAAGCAGAGGTTGTACAGAGTTTCAGTGACAGCATAATGGAACAACAGACAGGAATGAGGGAAAAAAATACAGTAGAAGAAGAATGGGTAACTTTGAGGGATGAAGTAGTGAAGGAAGCAGAGGATCAAGTAGGTAAAAAGACGAGGGCTAGTAGAAATCCTTGGGTAACAGAAGAAATACTGAAATTAATTGACGAAACGAGAAAATTTAAAAATGCTGTAAATGAAAGATCAGTTTGGATTCCGTAGTAACACGTGAAGCAATACTGACCCAACGACTAGAAGACTACGACTAGAGGACAAATGTAAGGATGTGGAGGCTTATCTCATGAGAGGTAAGATAGATACTGCCTACAGGAAAATTAAAGAGTCCTTTGGAGAAAAGAGAACCACGTGTATGAATATCAAGAGCTCAGATGGAAACCCAATTATAAGCAAAGAAGGGAAAGCAGAAAGGTGGAAGGATTATATAGAGGGTCTATACAAGGGCAATGTACTTGAGGACAATATTATGGAAATGGAAGATCATGTAGATGACGATGACATGGGAGATACGATACTACGTGAAGAGTTTGACAGAGTACTGAAAGACCTGAGTCGAAACAAGGCCCCGGGAGTAGACAACATTCCGTTAGAACTACTGACAGCCTTGGGAGAGCCAGTCCTGACAAAACTCTACCATATGATGTACGAGACAGGCGAAATACCCTCAGACTTCAAGAAGAATATAATAATTCCAAACCCAAAGAAATCAGGTGTTGACAGATGTGAAAATTACCGAACAATCAGTTTAATAAACCACAGCTGCAAAATACTAACGCGAATTCTTTACTGACGAATGGAAAAACTGGTAGAAGCCGACCTCGGGGAAGATTAGTTTGGATTCCGTAGTAACACTGGAACACTTGAAGCAATACTGACCCTACGACTTATCTGAGAAGAAAGATTAAGGAAAGGCAAACCTACGTTTCTAGCATTTGTAGACTTAGAGAAAGCTTTTGACAATGTTGACTGGAATGCTCTCTTTCAAATTCTAAAGATGAAAGGGGTAAAATACAGGGGGCGAAAGGCTATGTAAAATTTGTACAGAAGCCAGATGGCAGTTATAAGAGCCGAGGGACATGAAAGGGAAGCAGTGGTTGGGAAGATAGTAAGACAGGGTTGCAGCCTCTCCCCGACGTTATTCAATCTATGTGTTGAGCAAGCAGTAAAGGAAACAAAAGATAAATTCGGAGTAGGTATTAAAATCGATGGAGAAGAAATAAAAACTTTGAGGTTCGCCGATGACATTGTCATTCCGTCAGAGACAGCAAAGGACGTGGAAGAGCAGTTGAACGGAATGGACAGTGTATTGAAAGGAGGGTATAAGATGAACATCAAAGAAAGCAAAACGAGGATAATGGAATAAAGTAGAATTAAATCGGGTGATGCTGAGAGAATTTGATTAGGAAATGAGACACTTAAAGTAGTAAATGAGTTTTGCTATTTGGGGAGCAAAATAACCGATGATTGTTGAAGTAGAGAGGATATAAAATGTAAACTGGCAATGGCGAGGAAAGCGTTTCTGAAGAACAGAAATTTGTTGACATCGAGTATTGATTTAAGCGTCAGGAAGTCGTTTCTAAAAGTATTTTTTAATTGAGCGTGACCATGTATGGAAGTGAAATATGGACGATAAATAGTTTAGACAAGAAGAGAATAGAAGCTTTCGAAATGTGGTGCTACAGGAGAATGCAGAAGATTAGATGAGTAAATCACATAACTAATGAGGAAGTATTGAATAGAATTTGGGAGAAGAGGAGTTTGTGGCACAACTTGAATAGAAGAACGGATCGGTTGGTAGGACATGTTCTGAGGCTTCACGGGATCACCAATTTAGTACTGGAGGGCAGCGTGGAGGGTAAAAATCGTAGAGGGAGATGAATACACTAAACAGATTCAGAAGGATGTAGGCTGTAGTGGGTACTGGAAGATGAAGAAGCTTGCACAGGATAGAGTAACATGGAGAGCTGCATCAAACCAGTCTCAGGACTGAAGACCGCAACAACAATTACAACAATATAGAGTTATTTCCTGAGTATTTTATTCTGTATCGTACTTACGAAGCACAGTGTCGAAGTCATAAGCTCAACCTCGCTGTCTCTCGCAGTTGCATAAGTTACAAGTATGGGAAACTCAGTTGGTATTATTGAACAAGTAGTATCGGTCTTTGTAGCGTCTAGCAAGCGGTTCGCAACATTCAAGAGTCATCTAAACACTTGCTACAGTCACATTGTTTAGAGACCTTATTCAATACGCAGCTGAGCTCGGAACAGGTTGAAAAGTTCCTAAAGAAATACAGTGCTGGACGTATAGAAGAACGGCTGCCAAAGCGAATATTCTCTTTCGAGCTGTCTCTAATTAAGGGTTTATTATCATTCTGTTTACACTGTGTGACATTATGTGCATATCATATCCAGTAATCAAAATCTTATAAGTTCCTAGTTTGCATGTTGCGATGGCAAAAGCAAGATTGGGTTCGATGTTCAAGGTATAGAACGGCATGAGAGCTAATGCTGATAACCAGCTTGATGGTATTGTTGAAGAGGCAAAGGCAATTACGGAAGCATTAGACGTGGAGATAAATGTTCTTCAACTTGCAAGCAGACATAGACACAGGGAAACCTGCGATCATATTGATGGTGTTATGGCATATTGGAAAAGTACTGATTTTATTCCGAAACGAACCCTGTCGTCCAGGACTGTGTGCCGCAAAGAGCGCAGATCCGTCACGAGATGGGGAAATTCACAGACGTCTATTGTACTGTAGTGTGCTAGTGAGACAGACAAGATACTACGTAATAGCGAAAACTCGTAGAAGCTGTTTGTGGCCAAAGAGGTGTTAACAGTGTTAAATATGGAGGACCTAGATCGGACATAAAGGGAAAACGTTTATGAAAACTATTAATTCTGTAGTAATTCTGAGCACGAAGCCAAAGCAATTTTAATCTACAATCATCATCATCATCATCATCATTTAAGACTGATTATGCCTTTCAGGGTTCAGTCTTGAGCATAGCCCCCTTATAAAATTCCTCCACGATCCCCTATTCAGTGCTAACATTGGTGCCTCTTCTGATATTAAGCCTATTACTTCAAAATCATTCTTAACCCAATCCAGGTACCTTCTTCTTGGTCTGCCCCGACTCCTCCTACCCTCTACTGCTGAACCCACGAGTCTCTTGGGTAACCTTGATTCTCCTATGCGTGTAACATGACCCTGTTCGCCCTGACTGCAGCATCTATAGAGTTAATTCCCAGTTTTTCTTTGATTTCCTCGTTGTGGACACCCTCCTGCCATTGTTTCCATCTACTAGTACCTGCAATCATCCTAGCTACTTTCATATCCGTAACCTCAACCTTGTTGATAAGGTATAACGTGAATCCACCCAGCTTTGGCTTCCATACAACAAAGTTGGTCGAAAGATTGAACGGTGCACAGATAACTTAGTCTTGGTACTGACTTCGTTCTTGCAGAAGAGAGTAGATCGTAGCTGAGCGCTCACTGCATTAGCTTTGCTACACCTCGCTTCCACTTCTTTCACTATGTTGCCATCCTGTGAGAATATGCAATCTAAGTACTTGAAACCATCCACCTGCTCTAACTTTGTTCCTCCTATTTGGCACTCAATCACTTTATATCCCTTTCCCACTGACATTACTTTCGTTTTGGAGATGCTAATCTTCATACCATAGACCTTACATTTCTGATCTAGCTCTGAAATATTATTTTGCAAACCTTCAATCGAATCTGCCATCACATCTAAGTCATCTGCATATGCAAGACTGCTTATTTTGTGTTCACATATCTTAATCTCACCCAGCCAGTCTACTGTTTTCAACATATGATCCATAAATAATATGGACAACAGTGGAGACATGTTGCAGCCTTGTCTTACCCCTGAAACTACTCTGAACCATGAACTCAATTTACCGTCAACTCTAACTGCTGCCTGACTATCGATGTAAAGACCTTTAATTGCTTGCCTCTAAGAGGCCTAAAACCACACTGATTTTCATCCAATTGGTTCTCAACTAATACTCGCACTTTCCTTTCAACAATACCTGAGAAGATTTTACCCACAACGCTGATTAAAGAGATACCTCTGTAGTTGTTACAATCTTTTCTGTTTCCATGTTTAAAGATTGGTGTGATTACTGCTTTTGTCCAGTCTGATGGAACCTGTCCCGACTCCCAGGCCATTTCAATTATCCTGTGTAGCCATTTAAGACCTGACATTCCAATGTATTTGATGAGTTCCGACTTAATTTCATCCACCCCAGCTGCTTTATTGCACTGCAATCTATTGACCATTTTCTCCACTTCCTCAAATGTGATCCTACTTCCATCAGCAATCCTATACCATTGTACCTCGAAATCTGAAACGTTAGTGATCGTATTTTCACCTACATTGAGCAACTCTTCAAAATATTCCCTCCATCTGGCCAAGGAATCCACAGGATTCACCAGCAGTTTTCCTCTCCAAATTTACCCATAACGTTTTCATAGCCTTCTGTTCGATTACCAGTCCTGCCATTAAAATCACCCATGAGCAGAACACTGCCCTTGTCCTTTAACAACTACATCACTGAGTGCCTCATCAAAACTATCCATCTTATCTTGATCTGTCCCTTCACAATGCGAATATACTGACACAATCCTAATTTTCTTGCTAGACACTGTCAAATCTATCCACGTCAGTCGTTCGTTTACATACCTTATTGCAACTACGCTGGGTTCCATTTCTTTCCTGATGTAAAGCCCTACAACCCATTGTGCTTTTCCTGCTTTGATTCTTGACAGGTAGACCTTGTATTCTCCCACTTCCTCTTCTTTCTCACCCCTTACCTGAATGTCACTAACAGCTAAAACGTCCAGCCCCATCTTACTGGCAGCCTCTGCCAGCTCTACCTTCTTCCCAGAGTAGCCCCCATTGATATTAATAGCTCCAGATCTCATTACCATTTGTTTGCCAGGTCGTATCTTTGGAGTCCCTGGTTTGTCAGCTAGAGGTGGGATTCCGTCACCTCCAAAGTTCCGAGGCATTTTGCTCTGATTGTTGCCAGCATCATATTTAAAGTACCAGGGAAGCTGGTTGCTAGCCTTACTTGCCCGAGTCCCTTTGGGTTTTACCCCTAATGGCTGAGGGACTAACCGGTGGATTTGGTAGTCTTTGCCGTATGAGCACAAAAGTGACCACGACTCAGAATATGTCCGAGATGCCCAGCCTTATTCCAAAGTAACTGGTATCCCGACTGTCGGGACCACTTACCTGGCCACTCATACGTTGCCCGTGATTCATGAACTAGGACATGACTACAGGAACCCACACCAAGAACCACCTTCGTAAATTTTCATGCTGATCCCAATAAAACTGTAATATTGATCATATCTATAATAGTTTAGGATTTACTCTTAAAGTCAAATTAACAAGTTTTGTAACAAAACCTGAATGCTAAAATTTCAACTCTTTGGTCGATCTTAACGATAGATATCTCATATAGAAGGGCATCATTAAATGACAAATGTTACAAATATGAATTCTGTAACTTTATTTGTTTAAAAGATATACTGAATTTAAACTATCAATGCTTTCAGTGTAGCATCAGATCATCATTTCCTCCACACAAAATTTATTGAATAATGACAGCACGACATCTTATTGGATCTGTAGGTAATGGAATTTTTTTGTAAAGTTTAGTGCGTAATAGTTACTTTTGTTTCGTATTTGTTTATCAGGAAGCACATTGGTGCAAGGCTACTGGCCGTGACATTCCAAGCTAAGAGGGAAATTGCATTGGTTTTGTGTAAAAGGATTTAACGTTTATTGTGTAATGGGTATTATTGTTACTTTATTGAGAACGTGAAACTGGCAAAGCATTTATTATTTAAGTATGTTAAAATGCAAAGTAATGTAAAATAAGCTGTAGCCGATCCGTTGGACGGCTTCAGGAAAGGGAACTGCGCTAGTCAGTTGAGCGACGATGTTCGGCTTGCGGCCCGCATCTCGTGGTCGTGCGGTAGCGTTCTCGCTTCCCGCGCCCGGGTTCCCGGGTTCGATTCCCGGCGGGATCATGGATTTTCTCTGCATCGTGGTGGCTGGGTGTTGTGTGTTGTCCTTAGGTTAGTTAGGTTTAAGTAGTTCTAAGTTCTAGGAGACTGATGACCATAGATGTTAAGTCCCATAGTGCTCAGAGCCATTTGAACCATTTTGTTCGGCTTGCGGGGGACGCGCCCGGAGATGGGCTAGACACCAAAGGGGACAGTGCCGGTGGGGACGCGAAAGTGCACGGTGGGTCGTTAGGTGGTGAACATTCCGCGTTGTGTGGCATCGCGGGACTTAGTCTCTGAGCAGTGAGCAGCAGCGCGCCTGGTGTGAACTTTAACTTCTTGCGTAGTTGACAAGGTGGAGTATTGGACCTGTAATTCGCGATGACATTGTAAATGATCGAACTGTGTCAAATGGATATGCGCTCCAGTGTCGAAGATAAACCGCGTGTGAGCCCGAACATCTTTGGGGTGTTAGCTAGCACACGGTACAACGTTACGACTGACATGAGAGAACGTTTTTCTTTAGAAAATATTTATCATTTAAATTTCAACATACTTTTGTCATCACGACTATTGAAACATGACGGTAATGATGAGGCACATAAATTGAATTAGTTCGTGACTAAACTACCGTTCTTTGAAGAACAATCACTCTTCGTGATTAAAAAGAGACTGACGGGAGAGTTGGTACAGTAAAAGCAAACGAGCATAAACGCCATTAATGATCGTTATTCTATTATGGAAGGGTTGTCTGTTTGTCCTAGATCTGACTGTCCTACTTTGCACACGCTTTACAAAATATTTGCTTGTCTACGTGCATCTACTGCTACAGCAGAAAGAAGTTTTTCAACATTGCGGCGTACAGATATATGGCTGAGGTCGACGGTGAAGGCGTATCGACTTATGGCTTAGCTCTGTTGAACACTCACCCTGACATTGATTGTCCTATTGATGATGTAATTACCCAATTTGCCAGGAAGAGAACCACAATTGTAGCTTTTTTATATCGTACGATGGCATTGTCTTGTATATGTATATAATCTGTTTAAACAAAACTTTCTTAAACTTTGCATGTGACTTGATTAGCTTTTATTACGGTACAAGTTCAAATAGTTCAAATGGCTCTCAGCACTATGGGACTTAACTGCTGGGGTAATTAGTCCCCTAGAACTTAGAACTACTTAAACCTAACTAACCTAAGGACATCACACACATCCATGCCCGATGCAGGATTCGAACCTGCGACCGGTGCGGTCCCGCGGTTCCAAACTATAGTGCCTAGAACCGCTCGGCCACTCCGGCCGGCACGGTACAAGTAAAGGTAGCCCAAGATATCATTAGTTCCCCTCCTTGAGTTTTTCTATATGCGCTATTGGTCTGTATTATTTTCCACATTGTGATACTAAGCATATTCCGTTCTAAGCTGTCAGGTCTCTTTTATGTAACTGGAATACGAATGTAAGACTGCCGAACTTGTTCAATTGCTACATCATGGATTGATAGCCTATCATGACCCAGCGTCCTTATGTGTTGTACAGCCAGTTTCGATGAAATACTTGTACCGTTTAATAATAGTTTTTCTGAGGCGGTGACTTGAATGGTCTCTGAACTATAGTAGCGGATTTACATACATGAAGAGATAAACAACATTGTACATTCTCTGCGCCATTCCATGACTTCATGATGACTGTTGGAATAAATCATGTGAGCATGCCATCTAGGGGAAACCACTGCATTCACTGACGTATAAAAGATTTCTGTAAATTATTTACCCTTCGCACAATTGAAGGATATTTTTGTGTAACTAATTTATAAAGACCTTGTACTTTGTGCCAACAAATTTAAATAAAACCATGTTCTATTATTGTTAAGCGATCCGTTTCCGTACAAGCTGAAGGCGAAGAATGCAATTAAAATATTTTATCCAGGCCAAAAGCACGTTACATGTGTAACACATCGTGTAGCTGAAATAGTGCATTTAAAATATGATAATGTGGACACGCTGATGTCGTACACAAGGAAGGTATGTGGAGGCCCAAAATAGAAAGGTCTGTTAATTGTGACAGCAAATCATATGCTGGCTTTTCCTCCTTCTGAAGTTACTCTCGAAAGCACCGGTCCACTTTCCCGCATTTAGAAATATGCTGCTAGATGTACCTTTGCCACCATAACCTATTTTAACATGAAGGGACACCTATTTAAGTACTGCGATCTTTTACTATGATAGTTCTGATAAAATTGAGCCGGAAAGAGACCGTAAACTCCCGTAAAATTTGTTGAAGTTAACATCTGTTTGCTTCATTCTATTGAGAGGCCTTAATTAGTGGTCTGAAACTTTTTGTTTCTTCTTTGTGATAGTCACTTTAGAAGCCACTAATGCGGCTTACGTTAAAAACATAGAAGTAGCGTCCTAGAAAATACATATGAAGCAAGACCTGATTTAAAATAACACAAATTTTGCACGTTTTCCTGCGGCATCCACGATGTGCTTGCTTCATCGATTTTTTAGCCACAGGTGCCCCCAATACTTATCTTCTCACATTAAACACCTATCATCATTCCACAATCGCAATACCATATCGGATACGTCTAGCATCTTGGCTGTACCTTTACATAACACAAAATCTTTCTCCGTGTCATTCTCCATCTCAGCCATACGACTATGGAACGCGCTCCCCTGTGATCTGCGTCTTATCCAGAACCACTCATCATTCAAGAGGGAACTCAAAACTTACATATTAGGGACGGTATAGCCACCATTGTTGTGCCCCTCTCATCTCTTTCTTTCTCCTCTCCATCACAGCTTCGAATTTTACCATTCTATTTCTCTTCCTCTAACCTATCTACTTCTTATATATCTCTTTCACCCGATTCTATCGTCTTATGTCTCTGCTCGATGAGAATAACTCACAAGCTGCAAGAACATAACGAGAAAATTCCTAATCAATAATAGGACTGACATTCATAAAAGAAAAGTATGTTTACTTTCATATACATAGTCATTACTATTATCATTATTATTCTTGATTGTTATAATTATTATTTGATTGTTATAATTATCATTGTACTACTGTTATAATCTCTATTTTTTTCTTTAACATCAATACTGTATAATACGTTATACGTCCTTAATGTTCTGTAGAAACTGTAACTCGTTCAGTCTGAGTATGACTGGTTAGGTGTAAGAGAGGGCCTCAAGGCCATAATCTTGCCACGTAAAATAAATGCATAAATAAATAAATAAATAACGAAGCTGGAAGCCACATGTAACTCTTGGAACCTCTGACCATTATTGAAGGGGTTTAAATACGTTTGTAGTGATCTTATAGAGAAGTGAGAATTGCAAAAAAAGATAAGAAGAACGAAGTTATCTGTGCAAATCCCGGTTTTGAGTTTATGAATTTGTAACTAAATGTGTAGTGGGGAAAGCGTAAAAGACTTTCAGTTTAATCTGTCTTTGTCCGAAATGTCTTCAGTGAGCTACGCACTGTCACTTCTCTTGAAGTGAAAATGTCATTTTGGGTATAACACTGCACGAACATATGCATGTTTTAAGATTTGACACTGGTTGAAGATTTAGGCTCTACTCATGACCCCCTTCCGTCATTACTCCATATTAATTTTACAGTAATTTTAACAGTTAGGATTGTATAGCTGATTTATTGTGTAGAAAAATCGTGAAATAATTTCGTGGTAGAAGAGTTTTATTAAATAACGTAACCTAATTTTGAAAAACTAGATTAATTTCTTCAACTTTATTCAGCTAATCAGCTCCACGTACCTTAATAGGGAAATCACATAACACGTTGAAGTACTTTTGTGTTTTTTGTATTTTGTTGAAAGATAAACTCAGTAAGAAACAAAATATGAATTTTTTTGTGAATTCCACGCAGTCAAATGAACGCAGACGACATTGATAAATACATATAATTTGATTTTTTTATTCTGTTCGTTATCTCTATTAAATATGTTGTGGCAGGTGACAGAGTGTGAGTTTAGTGTAATGTAATTCACTTAGAGAGAAGTAAGGTTTGGCCTGAGAGCACGCATTTGTAAAGAGGACATGCCTATTCAATCCGTGAGTGAGGAAAATAGATGGCTAGTCGAATATCTGTGTACCTATTTTAAATAAACGAAATGACTAATCTTCCTTGCTTAAACTCACTAAGATCATAGCTGACACAACCGAGCACTTTCGAAAGCAACGACGATGCGCTTGGTGAAATCATTGGTGTCCCTTGTGTTTCTGTCCGTCAACAAAACGTGGACTGTGGATAGCAGTGCAAGAGCTGAATTTATGCTTTTGAGATGTGGTATTTGCTGAATATCTCACAATGGGCAAAAAGGTGAACCAATGCTTAAATTAAAGAAGAAATTAGTAACACGAGAAGACTATCTTCCCGTGTTACTCAAAAGTAGTTGCCGTTTTGTCCCCACATTTTTGAGAAGAGAACAGCTTGAAAGGCAGCAGACAATGAGGAGCAGAAGCAAGTAAATGGATGGTTCAAGTGAACAATGATCATCCGAATACCTCGTCACATTATGTTAAGAAGAGATAACAATCACTGTGGATGTACCCGTGTAGTCGAAGATTCAGTTACTTTAGAAAGGAATAAAGAAATGAGGTAGTGACGCTAAGCAATAAGTAAACAGACTAAGATAAACTGAGAAAAAAAGAATTTTGGATTATGTGATATTTTCATCATAACATAGAAACTTTTATTCAAAATATTTAAACGGCTGAACAGAATAAACAATAGATCACCCGCACATTCCTGTTACAGGCTAACACTAGACATTTTAACAACAGTACATCGGTGCGAAACATAATTAATAATTGTGTTATAATGGTCTCTCTAATATTCATTCAAAGGCTCTGAGGCAGACTGTATATGCTTAAGTGCAACATTTTGGCGGATTATGGGCGATCTCTTATTACGGTAGTGTTTAGCAGTCATCGCTTATCGTTTTGATTTACAAAGAGACCTTATGAGTGACCTGGATGGAGCCCACTACATTACTATAGAATAGTCAAAGACGCAAAATTCTTCAACACTATGATTTAATGAATGTTTAAGCATCTAATAAGCGATATAACGATTTCATTGCCACAGACAATGTGGAGCATGGGAAAGAAGATAGAGCTACAATCTTTCAAGCAAACCAAATATTATTAGATTGAAGCCAACGAGGGAAATACGGAAATCCCAAATGAAAACGATTGGAGGTGGGATTCCATATATTTATCTCGGAAACGAGTCCTGTAGCTTATGCCACCTTCGTTCAACAACAAGAATATTAAGACGTTAAATACTGTCTACTAAATAGGTAAATAGCATTTGTGTACAAAGCGGGTAGCAAAGTATGGAAGGATTAGGATCTACGAAGAAACACAAATTTGTTTTTCTGTTTATTGCTGATGTTTCTCAAAGCAGTCGAGATCCAGGGAGATGAGGGAGAATGGGGCGGAAGGAATTACTTGAAAAAATAAGTCTTTAGGTATGTGCCTATCACTTACACGTGCACATACCTGTGATACTAACGTGGAGTAACGTAAGTTGCTGTCGGCGCCAAGTGTAAAACTGCTGACTGCTGAGGTATGACCGTGAGCGTGATAAACAGAGCCCAGAGCTTGAGAGATAATGAACCCGGCAACAGGTCACCCCTCCTTCCACGACTATTTAAGCCGTCAGGTCAGCGGCACAGAGCAGCGTCGGCATTCTCCGTCTGCAGGCATGAAGACCCTAGTGAGTATCTTCATTTAGACGGGTATTTGAACTTCGGCTGTATAACCGCTTCCTCCTGATTTTACTATATCATTCACTCACATTACTAGTTTCATTAGGGCTGTGCATATCAGTAGCGTTTTAGTTTTGCACGTCGGTATTCCGGTTTCTATTTGTTTATTTATCGACTGTCGTTTTTTATTTGTAGTTCACTGCTGCTTTTGCAGTATACATATTGTCATTTTGTCATTTGGAGACAGTGAGTGTAGCTGTGAAAGCTAGAAAATGAAGCAATCGGAATGCTTCCGACATATTCTTATGTTTGAGTTCAATAGAGGGATGACTGTAGCGGAGGCACCTAGGAACATTTTCCATTCAACAGAGAACGACAAAAAAATGATTGTCTCATTTTAAGTATGACCTTTTTGACATAGGTGAATCTCCACGTTCAGGCAGACGTTAGGGGTTTGATGAACATCGTTTAAAAGCATTAATCCACAGTGGTTCCCGGCTGTGTCCTCGACAAATCGTAAAAGCGATGAAATGTGATCATTCCACCATTGTGCGACGTTTCCATGAAATGAGTGAGTTTCAAAAACCGGGTGTTTGGGTACCGCATTCTCTAAGCCAAAATAACGAAAAATCTGCAGGTGGCCATATATGCATCAATATTTTTGATCATCAGCTCGCTAATGAACAACACCGAGCATTACTTTACTGTCACTAGTGATGATAAATAATTTCTTTTTGCTAACATAACGCAAAGAAAAGAAAGGTTACGCCCTAACTCAGCAGTAACTCACCGCATCTCCTAGGTGTACCCATCACTGCTGACATTTGCTGTTAACAACTGAGACGTCTTGGAGACGCAGTCCAAGAACAATGACTGTGTGAAGTGAAGCTACTCCACGACAACACCCTCCCCCATTCCGCTATGCTGACAATAAATACTATACAGCACCCTTCTCTGTCTGACAACCTTCAAGATACCTCCTTTCCAGATGTAAATGCGCTCCGCACATAGCTCGACGAGTTCTTCGTCTCAAAAACAACTGCTTTTTACAGTCATGGAATCGAAAAGTTAACCCAACGTTCACATTTTGTTATATATAGTGAAGGAGAATATGTTACTGATGAATACGTCAATGCTACGTGTATCTGTTTTGTTTATGAAACTTATGGAAAATCGCTAGGAAATTATGTCCAACGCAATACATCACTTAACGGTGTAATTCTAATTTCACCCATGCTCATAATTATTTCCATGAGATACGAATGTCAAGATATTATAAAAAAATATCCTCCAACAAGAGGAAGATAATGTTTTCATAGAGTTCAGCATTTTGACATCAGGACACGTACGCTACTAGATTCCCAAAGATACAACCACTGTCATCATTCGATTGTAATATTGGTCTCCCCGTTTTCGATTGATTAAATTCAGTCAACAGACAGTACAGTTTACTCGTACTTTCACTGCTGTGATGCTGCCGATTAACTTCATCCACAGTGTACAAGTATTATTGCTTTTATATGCTCCGAATGTTGAGGAATATCACGCTAGCTCCCTCTTGCATGTAGTTACAAAGATCTAAACAGTTTATGTCTAAATGAGACATGGTCTAAGTAGACGGTAACACTCACAAAATGATGCTTGGAAGTGACTGTACCCAAACTAACGGTTTATATTCTCAAAATCTAATAAATGAAAAACTGCATTATCAATTTCTGTAAGTTATTTTACAGTTACGATGACCATTCTACCATTTTAGGTATTCTAAGAATACAACAACCTTCAATAAAAGAGGTATATTGTGTTCTACAGAATAACTGTGATTTTAACTTAATGGAAATAGATGACGTAGGTAAATCAGACGAAATACATCCGTGTTTACTTTCCTAAGTCTGAAAGTTGTCAGTAAAGAGATTTAGTACGTTATTAGAGTATTATTTCTAGTTTCAACAGAGCAACGAGTTTTTTAATGTGTGTGTGTGTGTGTTGAGAACGAATTCAGTGATCGTTAGTAAGGTTTTTTTAACGCAGTCTATGAAGCAGAAAAAAATAAATATTGTTTTTTATTTCAGATGATCCTGCTCACAGTTTGTGCAGCTGTTACAGCCAGGCCTGACGTCCTCGATATTAAGACCTCATCGAAGCCATGTGCGACGAAGGCAAAGACCTCCACAGTTGGAGTCTTGGAGGACAAAGTCGCTGCAAACAGACCAAATGATCCCGGTGTTCCAGTTGACCCAGAAGTGCCTCCAGAAGAAGAACCCAAAGTGCCGGACATGGCTGACCTCAAAACAGTCAGTGCACCTCCCTTCTCTGTTGACTCTGAGACTTCCTCGCCAGCTCCCTTCTCCCAAACGCCACCCACCCCAAGGAACACTGCTACCACCAGTACGACTCACATAGTCGACAGCAACATGCCTGCTTCATCCGAATCCATACTCCACGTCAACTTCCCAGCCAGTAACCCACCTGTCTTTCCAAGCATTTCTTACCCATGCAGTTCTGTCCAGAATTCCCACTTTCCCTTTCACACTGTACCTAACAGTTTTCTCATCAGCACAGGATACGTTTGTTTTCCACTTGGTACAACGGTCCGCTGCGTACCTTCTAACGTTGGCGTCCCCTCCATGTACTCTCCTCTTGTTGCTGCCATGAAGAGTCCCCAGCATGGTTTTCCTTTAATCATGCCAGCTACTAGTGTGTCTGCTGTTGGCATCTCGCCAGACCACTTTCTCTTCCAACTGACTGCTGCACCAGGCAGCTCAGCACCAAACAAGATCGACGTCACTGGTGACCAGGTTCCTGTTTCTGAAGCTGCTTGCTGCTAGCTGACAACTCTTACTGCTAGCCGAAAACCCAGTCGATTGTGTTATCAATAAAAAGTATAAAAACTGGAAGGGTCAATGTGTTATTTACCCATAACTTTTGAACATACTGTATCAAACAAAACAGTTTTTTTATTTGACAATGGAGTTTCAGTTACCTATTTTAGCATATGTGTTTGTAATTCAAACTAACTTTTAATTTATTGTTTATTTACTAGGAAATCACATGATAGTATATAACTGAATGAATCTCATCTAAGGAAAACTTTCTTAGAATCTGAAAGAAGTCTATAATGAAAGATCGAAAAAATGAGAACTTGCTCCAGTACATTCGGAAGAAAGAAAAAAATTTAGAAGCATACTTTTGTAGGAAGTTGAAATTTGCCCTTGCTGTTCTAGGCACTTCAGTCTGAAACCGCGTGACCGCTACGGTCGCAGGTTCGAATCCTGCCTCAGGCATGGATGTGTGTGATGTCCTTAGGTTAGGGTAGCCATTTGAACCATTTTTTTTTCTTTTTTGGAGTTGAAAGTCTTATATACCTTCAATATAGCGTTGCAATGAGCTAGGTTAGTTCTGTGCATTTTTTTTTTCAGTTTTACTTTGCATAGCATTCTTACCTGATTTAATTCGGTACGTACCATATTTTACAACAAATTAAGCGTCAGAAACTACAGCTTAAATGAATAAGAACCAAATGAGATGAAATTACTAAATTTACCTAGTAAGTAAAACTCCTGCACGAAATCAACTGTCTTAATACACAGTTGGAAATCAAAACGGTGCTATCAATGACACAAAGGTACGATAACTGTCGGAATAAACGTATCACAATGAAAATCAAAAATTTTCTTTTGCACTGCCCAGCAAGGTAGTTGAGTGATAGGTGATTGGTAGTGTTCTGGAGGACAGCGTTTCCAATACACATCCAGCCATGGTGACTTTTGTTTTCGGTTATTACCCTAAACGCTGGTCCTGCTAAATGGTGAGCATTTCAGGTAACGATGATGGAGATCGACAGCGATCCCATACTTTCCTCTGCAAAATAAACCTTAAAGGTGAACACTATTGAAATCTTGTGATTATGGTGACCAGAAGAGGTGTGTCAATTCATCGTCGTGCTCACAAAACTGGCCTTGGACGAAGATGTTCCATGTCTTCTTAGAACATCACCATTGGGGAACGAACACCAAACCATGGGCTGGAGATGATCAGCCAAAATGGTGATATAATAGTTAGTGGTAATGTCACCCTGCAGAGTAACTATGGTGCCTTTAGAACACCATGATATGACTGCCAAGGTAAGAACCGAGCGCCCGCCGTGTTTACCTCTGGTGGACGCAAATTCAGCAGAAGACGGAAACGGTAAAAAGCGAAACCCATCCGTCCAAAAGAGGTTCTTCCATTGCACCAACCTCGAAGTTTTATTGCTTCGGCACCATGTATCCATTGTAGGAGCTTATAATTCAACGATTAGCGGTTTTGAAATTGCAGCGCGCCCTGGAATTTCCTGATTGTTGAGGTTCCTTCGTTTTGTTTTGGTGCTGACTGGGCTCGCGAGTGCAACATTCAGTTCTGCAGTTTTTCCAGCTTCCCTGCTCTTTCGTCACGTTCTTCTTAAATGAGCCTGCATGAAGATCACTAAACACACATATTTCGTCTGCACTATGAGTTAGGGGATATGTTTTTCCAATTTCCCTGTATTCTGTATAACTCTTCAATACGATGCCTCTTGAAAAACCAAAAACTTTGGCTACCATCACTGCGGATGCACCCAGCATACGCTTCAACATTTTGCCCACGCTCGAATACACTGAGCTTCGACATAATGCAGAAAGTTTGTCCTTGACAACTACGTCTATTCTGTAGAAGAATTTTTATTATTGCAATGTGTAAATGGTGGTACGTAGGAATTGCTAACTCTTATCTGTACATCTTTTTTCTTTATGAAATGTTCTGGATGTAATCACATGTACAAATTGTTTTGAAGTGTAAATGTAAAATGATTCGGTCCACATAATTAAGATTTAAAGTGCAGAGTGATCCATGGAACATGGACCTAACTAACAACTACACAGAGCCCTCATCTGACCATGACCGACACTTCCAGGCTAATACGTATACTGCACAGGTGTCCTTCGTGCTGAAATACAACAGCGCAACCTGTAGTCTCGGCTAGCATCTGCAGTTATGTTCAACCAAGTATTTCCTGCGGTGTTCCCATAATTTCGTCCAAGCCCTCTACTTTTTAAAGGGCACGGCCAATTACCGTTCCCTTGTTTTCCCCAAACTGTGTGCATGTTCGCTCAAACATGATCCCGTCGTGCACGGCTGGTTACACTCTAATCTTCTTTCATTTCTTGGTATCGGTGAGGTATTAGGTATCTAATTATTCGTTTCTTACTTCCGTGTACGAAAAGCAGCTGTAACAATAGCTATCAATAGCTATCAATAATTTTGGCCCTTTATAGCTCATACGTAATGGTATCTCATATCACTATAGAGATAATCGTAGCCAGATCAGTATTAAGGTTTCTAAGGAATTTTCACTTAATAATTCCTTTGTGAATCTCTTACTTTTATTGCAAGTATGCAGAGATCGATGGGTACTCGTTAAAAATTTTCAGCAAATCAGTGGACTTTTATTAGACTTCAAGGAACAATATCCTATGGCATTCTGAGCAGTGTTATTTTTTTTAATTGTGCGCCAAGCCCACCAGAATTATTTTCACAGCACAAGCAGTTTCTTCGGAAAAATATTTTTGTTGTAGTTTTAGTTCAAGAGCATGTAATCTTTATCTTAAACTTTCTTTTTCATCTTTATTTTTTAAAGACGCCCCTTCACGCTATAGTCGTTTAAACGTCATTAACACTTTCATGTTATTACACTGACTTTAATAATGCAAAGCGGTAAGAGATTTCATTTGTTCTAACTACAAATACCAAACAAGTGACGCTAGACCACTGGAGCTATATCTTTCATCTATATGTGTATAGTAGATGGCACGGTTTTCAGTTAAAAAAATGTCTGATTATCCCAATACATCTCAAATATTTCCCAATTAAGCTTAGTCATATTAAAAAACATTAAGAAGTTATTGCTAGTCTAAACTGTCCTGCCACATTCAACGTATGCATCAAACAAAATAGGCTTTTCTCCACTTAAGGCGTTACCTTCTGTCAGTCAGAAAAATCTCCCTATATGATTGAATAGGTCAGGTGTCCACTATACGCAGGAGGCAGCTACACGGGTATCACGGGCTGTGTGGCGTGGACTGGGCGGTTTTTTTAGGTTAGAAGGTCTCGGGAAAACACAAGAACGGCTTCAGTCACAAAGGGTGCAGGCTGAACACAGGTAAAAGGTAGATACAGGAACCTTTGGTAAAACAGTTGTAAATTGTCGTAGCTGTGTTGGCAAAGTACCAGAGTTCCAAGCGTTAATAGAAAGCACTGATACTCAAATCGTTATAGGCACTGAAAGCTCTTTAAAGTCGGATATAAGCTCAGCCGTAATTTTTGCGAAGAAAGTAAAGGTGTTCCGAAAGGATAGGCTACACACGGTTGGCGGTGGCGTGTTTGTTGCTGTCAGAAGTAGTTTAACCTGTCTCGAAATTGAAGTAGATACTTCCTGTGAGTTGTATGGGCAGAAGTCTTTGTTGGCAAACGGAATCAAATAATAACTGGATACTTTTACCGACCTCCCAATTCAGATGATACAGTTGCTGAAAGGTTCAAAGAAAACAAAGTTTGATTTGAAACACGTACACGACTCATACGATAATAGTTGTGATGACTTTAATTTACCCTCATGTGTTAGCGATGATACATGTTTAACTCCAGAGGTACTCATATAAATCATCCGAAATTGTGCTAAACGCATTCTCTAATTTACTCTCAATGTGTTGGTGGAAATACATGTTTATATCCGGAGGTACGCATCAAATACCATCCGAAATTGTGCTAAACGGAATCTCTGAAAATTATTTCGAGTAGTTAGTTCATGAGCCCACACGAATAATAAATGGTTGCGAAAACACACTTGACCTCTTAGCAACAAATAATCCTGAAATAATAACGTGGATCAAAACCGATTCAGGGATTAGTGAACACACGGTTGTCGTAGCGAGATTGACTATTGTAACGCCAAATCCTCGAAAAATAAGCGAAAAATATACCTATTCAAAAAAGCAGATGAAAATTGACTTGACGCCTTCCTGAGAGACAATCTCCACTTATTCACAATTAACAATATAAGTGTAGACCAGATGTGGATTAAATTCAAAGAAATGGTATCGGTAGCAATTGAGAGATTTATACCAAATAAATTAACAAATGACGGAGCTGATCCTCCTTAGTACACAAAACGGGTTACAACACTGTTGCAGAAACAACGAAACAAACATGCCAAATTTAAACAGACGCAAAATCCCCAAGATTGGCGATCATTTACAGAAGCTCGAAATTTAGCGCGGGTTTCAATTCGAGATGCCTATAACAGTTTCCACAACGAAACTTTGCCTCGAAACCTGGCAGAAAATCCGAAGAGATTCTGGACGTATCTGAAGTATGCTAGTGGCAAGAAACAATCAATGCCTTCTTTGAGCGATATCAATGGTGATACTATCGAAGACAGTGCTGCCAAAGCAGAGTTACTAAACACAGCCTTCCGAAATGCCTTCACAATAGGAGACGAAGTAAAACTTCCAGAATACATTTACAAGTCAGTTGTGCACATAAAAAATAACGTTGGTAATTACTGTATAAACAGTTTTGTCCATGACCATGGAACAAGACCTAGACTCAACTTTCATTTGCCAATAAAAAATAAACATAAAACTCAAAACAGCATTTTCTACCAAGGAATAAAACTGTACAATAAATTACCAAAAGAGATAAAGGAGATTGCAATAATACGCTTATTTCAAAAGGCAGCTAAAAGGTACCTGTTATGCAATACATTTTGTTTGTTGAAGGAGTACTTAGATAAAACAGAGTATGGGTTTGGTAAAAAAAATGTTATACAAATAAATAATAATAAAGATTATAAAACATCCAACATTCCACATAACACCTTCACACTTCGTTTTTCCTTCTTTATTCATTTTCTAGAAAAAACTTACTCCCAAGCTATGCATTGCACAGTACTATCATCTCTTCCTCTTTCTGAGCTCAACATGTCACTTATTATGGAGGGATGGTGACTCAGTTTTTCAGGATAGAAAATGGGAAGATGCGGTACAGAAAAAGGCCCAGAGATCACCAGCGTGTGTGTGTGTGTGTGTGTGTGTGTGTGTGTGTGTTTGTGTGTGGTGTTATGAAACAAAGTGTGTATAGTGTGTGCAGTGACTGATAGTGAGATATGAGTGAACAATGAGGCATTACATTATTTAATAAGTTATTTGTAAAAGAAACGTATTGTATACCAGGAATAAATCTAATTACTGTCTCTAACTAGAAGTCTGTAAATGTATGTGTATACGAATTAGCTTATTTTAAATTGGTCTAAACTTCTAAATACCTTGACATGTCATATATCCTTGTAAAAAGAGATCTACAAATGAATAACGCTACTACTACTTCTACTACTACTAGCATCGCGGACGTTATTTATCAGTGAAGTGCACAACTTGCAGGAACTTTGGCTATAGCGAATAATATTACTGTTTGCTTGTTACTCGCTGTTACTCGCGACACCTTCGTAAATACAAGTTAAGTATTGTCAAGTTGATTTATAAAAATAAGACTACTAATGTTAGGGAATAGTTGCATAGCATTCGGAGAACGCAGCATTATTTAGGCATCCCATAAGCGACGCGTGAGCAAGATCCAACAATATACCCGTCGAGATTCGATTTGGACAAGCAGTTGGTCCCAACGATGGGCATGCTGGCTTAGTTTAGGAAATGCATCTGTGTGGAATAATTATTTTAATTTTGTTGCTGCCAGTAACGTTCTTTTATTTTGTCTTCGATTTAACTCTTTGCAATGCGTTAGAAACATATTCTACTCATCATCAGGTGTTTTTCCCTAGAAATATTAATGATAAAATCTCATACAATTAGTCTATTTTCTGCTGCTGGATTATTCGGGGGTATTTGGGAGGAATAGGAGGAAGTATGAGTAGTGCGTCACCAGGTCAATTTCCAGCATTGTATTCTACTGGCTTGGAACTATACCTCGTTATTGTGACTGATAACACCGCATATGCAGCATGCTGATAGTGTCATATTAGTTGATATTGGTTCATAATAGATGATATATAACTTAAAACGTGTCTTGAAACAAAGTTCAACAAGATCTGCCTAAAAGAAAACCTTGTACCAAAATATGTAAAGACAAACTTGAAACTGTAACATTGCAGTAGAGATCATCAAAGGTAGGGGGAGGGGGGCGAGTGAACTTCTGAGTGGTCTTATCAACCAACTGTTCGTTGAAACAAGGGAAAAACAAGTGATGCCGTATCAGTGGAGCTAGGCCACACTGGCCAGCTCACTGGTCCCCAACCCAAGTCCGTCGGGCGTATTAGTGCCGGGGACCAGCTACTCCTTCCCAGTCACTAAATCCGTGCGTTAGACCCCACGGCTAACCTGGCGGTCTACCAGATGGGGTACTCAAAGGTGTGTGCCACATGAGCTCCACAGCTCTCAACGGCAGAGCATAAAGAGCAGTGATGGACCATCTGTGCGAAATTGCACGCTCTTTACGAGGCTGACAGTGAATTTTTGTTGTCTAACGTCGTCATAGGTGTAGAAACAGGCGTTCATCACTTTCAACCTGAAACAAAACCGCTATCTATGGAGCAGATTCACACCATCTTGTTCTATTTGATGTCCTCCTTCATGGTGCTAAGAGGGAAACATATCCGGAAAAAATAGTTTGTTCAATGTGATACCTATCCAAAACCAAATTTAATTGTAAGCAAACATGGGTATGAAGCGTGAATTTAAATCTCATGATGAATGTTCCCACGTTTTGTCAGCCACGAGAGTTAGCCCCGCGGTCTGAAGCGCCTTGCCACTGTTCGAGAGGCCCCCTCGCATCGGAGGTACGAGTCCTCCCTCGGGCATGAGTATGTGTGTGTTCTCCCTAGCGTAAGTTACTTTAAGTTAGATTAGATAGTGTGTAAGTCTGGGGACCGATGACCTCAGTTGTTTGGTCTCGTAGGAACTCACGACAAATTTCTAAAATTTCCCACATTTTGTTTTCCTTTACCTACGAGGGTTATTCGGAAAGTAAGGAACGACCGGTCACGAAATGGAAACCACAGTGAAAATCAGATGAAGTTTTACACGGGTGTGTTGGGCAGTGTTTCTAATATGCCCGGCGATCGCATTACGTCGCACTTTTTAGTTGTGAGAACACAGGGGGCACATAAAGATACCTAGAACAATAGTGTCTCCCATCAAGTACGAGGGCCTGGTGAGAAATATCGCCTGAAGATATGCAGCCAACATAACGTAACTGTCATTGCGTTTTCTTCTTCAAGACAATTCTCAGCCGCATTCTGCAGGGGCAATGAAGATGCATCTGCATCGTTTTCAGTCGGAAACGTTTGATTACCCACAATATAACCCGTAATCTCTGCTCACATGAACCGCTGGCTATGAAGACAACGTTTTGGCACAGACAACGAGATGTAGGCCAGCGTAGAGAATTGGCGGAAAGCACTGGCGGCTGCCTTCTATAAATAGGGTATTGGAAAGCTTGTACAACGATACGAGAAATGTCTAAGTCGGCGACTTAAGTAGCTGGAAGTTATAGCTAACCATTGCAAATAAAACAGTTTTGATTTTCTTTGTGGTTTCCATTTCGCGACCTATCGTTCCTTACTTTCCGAATGGCCCTCGTATTTACAGGCCAAGTTCTGTAGGACCAAATTGAGGACCAAATCTCCAAGGTCATGGAAAGTGTCAGTGCATGAGATTACAACATAAGAGTAATAACAGATAAAAATAAAATGCTTATGAACCCGAAAAAAGTCAAGCCATAAGTTTAAGTAAACGCAATCAACAGTACAACAAGAATCAGTTTAATTTTTCATGGAATTCCTTGACAGTATAGAAGTAGTGACCTATGAGGAAACTCTTCAGGTTCGATTTGAAGGCGCGTGGATTACTGCTAAAGTTTCTGAATTCTAATGGTAGCTTATTGAACATAGATATAGCTGTAGTAATCTAATACTTTTAAATAGAAACGACATATTGAGAGGCCAAAACCATAAATACCCAGACACGTAAACAGGGGTCGACAAGACGTTCGTGAACCTACGCCTCTTATTACCTGAACCGCCCGTTTCTGAGCCAAAAATATCCCTTTAGAGTGGGAAGGGTTACCCCACAATATAATACTATACGACGTAAGCGAATGAAAATAAGCGAAGTAGACTAATTTCCGTCTCGAACGATCACTCACTTCAGATACCGTTCGAATAGTAAAAATAGCAGCATTAAGTCTTCGAATAAGATCCTGAACGTGGGATTTCCACGACAGTTTACTATCTATCTGAACACCTAGGAATTTGAACTGTTCAGTTTCATTAATCACACGCCTATTCTGTGAAATTAAAACGTCAGGTTTTGTTGGATTGTTTGTTAGGAACTATAAAAACTGAGTCGTGGTGTGATTTAACGTTAGTTTATTTTCTATACGACATGAACGTATATCGTGAACTACAATATTTCTGTTTGCTGATGACACTAGCTTGGTAGTAAAGGATGCTGTGTGCAACATTGGCGCGGTTTCAAATAATGTAGAGTTACCCGTTATACTAGAGGGCCCTTTCACCACACCGCTACACGACAACCAACAAGAACAACTGCGCCGCCAGAATATTTGGCAAAGAAAAGGAAGTATGCATCACAAAAAATTTGTTTGTCCTCCTTGTTCTTCCTGATATTATATGTATTTATGAAAGTTCGCTTAGTGCCTAATTCCCCATCTGTGAAAACCAGTCACGCATCGGTAACAGTGTTAAACTCGACCACGGATACCTCACAGACGATAGTACATACTGTTTAAACATTGCGTCGTACAAAGTGAAGGAATGTTCTGTTGTTTTAAATCAAACGTAAAATGTTTGCAACAAATGCCTCGCAGGTATTCCTCATTCAGTATATCACATCTCTTGAAATACTCGTTTTCAAATATACGTCTCTCAAAACAAAATTCAATAAAGGGTACTAATCTATGTCTAGTTCTGAGTCTTGCTCGTCTGTAACATTTCGACGAGCCGTTAGCAGAATCTTACAACGGAGATCTTGACGTGAATGATAAAAGCCGATAATTTACATACCATTACAATCTCTAGAAATCGTAGGAACCGGGTAAATGGATTACGATTCCATAATCGCAGAGAAGGTCAGGGGTTGGAAAAAAGACTGAGGGCATCCCTTTTAAAGGAATAGCGCCCATCAATTGATAGGAGTGATATAAGGGAACGTGGGAAATCTAAATGAAGATTTTAAATACGGTTCTCCCCGAAAAAAGTCCTGTAGCTTATATAACTTAACATAGAGCGATCTCCAACGAGAATAATGAGACTCAAAAATATGAAGGATTAGATATCTCCAGTAAGAAGGAGATTGCATAGCTTCTGTAACCTACGAAGAACCTGACCGACGTATTTTGCAGGTTATTAGTCGGGTCTGTGAAAGCTTTCGACGTCCATGGAGTTGAGACACAGGGTGAATTACACTGATCAGCCAGAACACTATGACCACATGCGTAATAACCGGTATGTCCAATCTGGGCTCAGCTGATAGGAGCAAAGCTTCGTGGCTTGGAAGTAATGAGGCTCAAAAATGGTTAAAATGGCTCTGAGCACTGTGGGACTTAACTTCTGAGGACATCAGTCCCCTAGAACTTAGAACTACTTAAACCTAACTAACCTAAGGACATCACGCACATCCATGTCCGAGGCAGGATTCGAACCTGCGACGGTAGTGGTCGCGCGTTTCCAGACTGTAGCGGGCCAGAACCGCTCGGCCACTACGGCCGGCAGTAATGAGGCCTTGGTAGGCACTTTAGGGAGTTAGCACCCCACAGGCATACAAAAGTCACCAAATACTTATAAATTCCGGGAGGGGGGGCCAACAAGCTCTGACGCCAGGTTCAATCACATCCCAGATATGTCCGCTCGGGTTCAGATCTGCCGAATTGTGAGACCAGCACATGGCATTTCAACTCATCACTGTGTTCCTCGAGCCACTCCATCACACTCCTGTCCTTGTGACATGGCGCATTAACTTGTTGGAAAAAGCCACAGCCGTCGGGAAACATGATCGTCATGAATGGGTGTACGCGGTCCACAACAAGTGTACGATAACGCTTGGCCATCATGGTGCCTAGCACGAGCTCCAGTGGAACCACGAATGGCAGCACTAATGTTGCCCAGAGCATAATGGAGCCGCCGCCGGCTTGTCTCCGTACCGCAGTACAGGTATCAACTAGCTGTTCCCCTGGAAGAAGACGGATCTCGCCCTCCTATTGGCATGACGAAGGAGGTACCGGGGTTCATCAGACCGTGCAACGCTCTGCCATTGCACCAAGGTCCAGTGCCGATGGCCATATGCCCATTTCAGTCGTACTTGCTGACCTCGTGGGGTTAACGTCGGCACATGCATGCGTCGTTGGCTGCGGAAGCCCATCGTTAGGAGTGTTCGTTGCTCTGTGTGTTAAGGCACGCTTCCACTCTGCTCAGCATTACAGTCTGATGTTAGTTCCGGGACAGTTTGCCGACTGCCTTGTTTTACCAGTCCTACGTTTGGCGGCGCAACATCACGACATCTTCACGTGGTTTCATCTTGGCTTCGCCAGTTGAAGACGCTCACCATTGCACTCCTCTCCCACTCGACAAGTTCTGCAGTTTCCGAAATGCTCGTGCCGATACTCCGCGTCGTCACAATCTGCCCTCGGTCGGACTCAGATAGATCCCTCGCCTCCCTTATTCTACACAAGGACTGTACGCTCACTGATACTACATACAACGTGCTTGTGTCTGACTAGCAGTCATTCCTCGCCAGGTGACGCTGCTGTCACCTGGACGTGTTTATACCGATACTACGTCGGTGGTCATAATATTCTGGCCGATAAGTGCATGTGACAAAGTCAGCAGGTATATGGAAAGCACGAAGTCAGACTCCCGTCACTTATGCGTGGAGATCCCTGCCATACGAGAATGCGGAAACATAGCTTATCAATTCATGTGCTAAACTTCAGACCACTTATATCTGACTCTGAACATGATAGAGAGGCGCCCTGAACGTGAGAGATAGATAATCTTCCGGGCAGTGCATCAACATCGTCCACGACTATTTAAGCCCTCAGATCAGCGACACAGAACAGCGTCATTGTTCTTCAGGAGCAGACATGAGAACCCCGGTAAGTACCTTCCACAGTTGCGGAATACTTACATGTCAGCTTTGTAACTGTTTCCGTGTACCATGGCTGCATCACTAAGTCATTTATCGATTTTATTTCGAGTAGTAGTTTGGTTCCAACGTGTAGCATCCTCCATTTTCTTTTTTTCCTATGCACTTTTTGTTTTGGATTGCATTTCTGTCCAGAAAATAGTAGAAGGATAGACGAAACAGTCCGTTAATACACTTCAGCTGTCCCACGTCTGGCGTGTGTTTCATAAAAGCATAATATTTTCTTCTCTTTCGTTTAACTCGACTTTCGAGTACGCTTGATCAATCAGTTTTTAATATGATTTAATATGATTTTTACTGTTTTATTATACCCATTGTTCGAAAATGTACTGATTTCAAAAATATTTCCACTTGTTGCAACTGACGAAAAATACAACTGCTAATTATTGGCCTAAATCTTCCCTCACTTTCTATAATTTAATTTATACGCTGCATAATATTCTCAGGTCCTCTGTAATTACGTAGCTGGTTTTCTCCATTCATAACATATTGGTGCATTCGTATCTCGATGAGTTTAGAAAACCCCCTTAATATTGCTCTTTTGACTGGTTCAATTCTAATGTAGTTACAAAATTCAAAAAACATCTAAACGCATCTACAGTCTGACTATATTGTAGCACAAAGGGACGGAAATGATACATTACAGTTAACTGCTACGATTTTCACACTGTAGTAGAGGCATTCACATTTCCGATATGGTATAATCCTATTATGATGAAGATTACAGTAAGATTAAGAGCTTCAAGGAAGTAAGACGAACCACAGCTAAGTTAGTAAATGAAGTAGATGTTGTAGGTGAGAAAGAGAAAATAAAGATGGGTGCACTTTCAAACGTGGTGAAGTTGTCAGTAGAAAAACGTTTGTATGATGTTACAATAAGGCCTACTAGTTTAAACAGAGCTGCATATTTCATAAAGTGTTGGCGAGTATGTAGCGTTTGCCTGTGTGTACTTATCAACTGAGTGAATTCAGTCAACATTATTGGCAAGTGGTACCAAAGACGAGTAATGCCTCTTGCTCATACTAGGAGGAAATATGGCTCACCGGGGACTAGTAGTTGGCTCCTGTTCATAGAATTACGAGAGAGGGGAATGTACACGTACGTTTTTAATGTTAATTTCATCGCAGATTGTGAAATACATAGTAACTTTTTTGTCCACAGACGATCCTACTGGCAGTGTTGGTAGTTGCTGCCGCCAAACCTAGTGTCTATGATGGAGTGCCCAGTCCGACACCGTGCGTGAGAAATGCGAAGACGTCCGGAGTTGCAGACCCAGGAGAGAGACCTGCTGCAGGCAGACAAAACGAGCCCACCACACCATCCAGTCCAGAGCTGCCTCCAGCAGGAAAACCCACAGTGTCAGTTCAGGTGCCACCCTTACCTGCTAACCCAGAGACAACAACGGCACTTCCTGTCCCCCTGACGCCAGCAACCCCTAAGAACGTGGATACTTCCAGTGCCGACAAGCCCACAGTTGTGTCACCTGGATCCTTACCCCTCGTCAACCTTCTACCCAGTAACCTGCCCATCTTTCCGAGCACGTACTACCATTCCAGTATCACCACGAGTTCTCACTTTCCCTTCTACCATGTACCTAGCAGTCTTCCTAAAGGCGAGGACGTGTGTTTTACTTTTGGCACAAATGTACTCTGCTTCCCTTTCAGTGCTGGCTTCCCGTCCCCGTACTTTCCTCTCAGTTCTGTTGCTATGAGACCCCAGCAGGGTTTTCCAGCAACAGACCCAGTCACCAGTCTCTCCACTGCTGGCACCTCCTTTGGCAACGTGATGAACACTGCCCAAGGTTCTCTTGTGACTGGTCGGCATCCCGTGTATGCATTCGCTCCCGAATATTCCTCAGTCAACGATCTTAGTAAGGTACGATATGTAATCTCAGTATAAACTGACTCTTATATGGAACGCTGTGTCGGCAACATCAGCGTTTCAGCATCTAAGTCTTTTTTCTGGTCGATTGGCAAGAAATACATTATGTGATCAAAAGTATCCGGACACCGGGCTGAAAATGACTTACAAGTTCGTGGCGCCCTCCATCGGTAATGATGCATTTCAATATGACGTTGGCCCACCCTTAGTCCCGATGACAGCTTCCACTCTCGAAGGCATACGTTCAATCGCGTGCTGGAAGGTTTCTTTGGGAATGACAGCCCATTCTTCACGGAGTGCAGCACTGTGGACAGGTATCGATATCCGTCGGTGAGGCCTGGCACGACGTCCACGTTCCAAAACATGTGCAAGTATTCTATAGGATTCACGTCAGGACTCAGTGCAGGTCAGTACATTACAGGGATGTTATTGTCGTGTAACCACTCCGCCACAGCCTGTGAGTGATGAATAGGTGCTAGATCGTGTTGAAAAGTACAGTCTCCATCAACGAATTGCACTTCAACAGTGGGAAGCAGCAAGGTGCTTAAAACATCAATGTAGGCCTGTGCTGTGATAGTGCAAAACAACAAGGGGTGCAAGCCCTCTCCACGAAAAACACGACCACACCGTAAGACTACTGTCTCCGAATTTTGCTCTTGACGTTCACGGGGCATTCACCATACCCACACGCTGCCATCGTATCGCCACATTGTGTACCGTGATTCGTCACGCCAGACAACGTTTTTCCACTAATCAATCGTCCACTGTTTACGCTCCTTACACCATGCAAGGCGTCGTTTGGCATTTACCGGCGTGATGTGTGGCTCATGAGCAGACGCTCGATGATGAAATCCAAGTTTTCTCACCTCCCACCTAACTGTCATAGTACTTGCAGTGGATCCTGATGCAGTTTGAAATTACTGTGTGATGGTGTGGATAGATGTCTACCTATTACACATTACGCTCCTCTTCAACTATCGGCTGTCTCTGTCAGTCAACAGATGAAATAGGGCTGTACGGTTTTGTGCTGTACGTGTCCCTCCACGTTTCCACTTCACTATCACACCGGTAACAGTGGACCTAGGGATGTTTAGGACTGTGGAAATCTCGCATACAGACGTATGACAGAAGTGACACCCAGTCACCTGACCACGTTCGAAGTCCGTGAGTTCTACGGAGCGTCCCATTCTGCTCTCTCACGATGTCTAATGACTACTGAGGTCGCTGACACGGAGTACCTGACAGAAGGCGGTAGCAGGATGCACCTAATATGAGAAACGTATGTTTTTGAGGGTGTCCGGATACTTTTGATCACATAGTGTATCAATATATTGTTAACTGTCAATTATTGCAAATGGTTTTAATTTCTCCATGTCTTACCTTTTTTGAAATAGACTATCTTTTTAACAAAAAACTGATTTGTTTATCTATTTACTTATAAAAACCGTTGCATCTTGAAAACATTCTGTGTTGGATTTACCTCTGGCAGACCGGCAACGAAATAGGAGCGTTATTGCTTCACTAAGATGTAGGAAGGAATAGAGTGAACTTTTAAATCCAGTTGTGATACGTACTCAGATGTTAACAGCGATTGCCATGAAAGGGCTCATTCTGATTTCGAGTTGTGGCGCAGCACGTAGTTGTAAGATGGCAACAGAACGCAGAGAATAAGCATGAAAGGTCACTCAAATGTTTAAATTTGGCAGAAATTAAGTCCACTGGTCAGGTAGAGACATAATCAATAGAAATTTTGAATCATGATTTAGTGTTAACTACAAAGTACACGCGTTTCATAGTTACACGTTTTACCTTGCCCCCTTTAGTGCACGAGATCCGAAAAGCTAATAGCGAATGAGTTTGGTCAATGCTGAGGTACGGGATCAGAACTGAGTAGGGCGCTGGGTGAAAACGCTTTCGCGTCATCCGGATTAGGCTAACCCATTTTGTCCAGAATCGCATAAGGTAACTGCCGGGACAATTCAGTTGATAAAAACGCTGATCATTTCGTTCTCCAGAGCGTCTGTGTCTCAAGTCGATTGGCATCATTTTCTTGGTTTTAAATTGGTGGCTCGGTCAAAAGCTTCATAAAGTTTATATTTCTTTAATGATAAGTTTTCTGCACGTCCAGAGACGATATTACAAATCTGTTTGTCGTAATTTTTATTTTTCTGAGTAATTAATAACTTTAATAGTAACATATCTATTTCGCCTGACGATTTTTAAAAATTACACTCGAAAAATACGCTGAAGGCATACATACCACTTTAGTGTGTTTCATGTTGTCAACGTTCACTCAACACCCGTCTTTGTGACAGTGTGCATGTGTTCGGTCGGTCTTCTAGAGCGGAAAAATCTGTCGTTATCCCGCAAAATACGTGGCAGGCGTAGTTAGCTTAGAACCTAAAGTACAAAACCGTATAAGAATACTAAACGTACAATTTAAATGTTTCAACAATCGTACGAGAACAGACAAGGTAACTTTCACATTGGAAAAAACATAGATATGGCTGCCTTTAAGCGATAGGCCGATACGAAATAGAAAAAAAATGGCTCTGAGCACTATGGGACTTAACATCTATGGTCATCAGTCCCCTAGAACCTAGAGCTACTTAAACCTAACTAACCTAAGAACATCACACAACACCCAGCCATCACGAGGCAGAGAAAATCTCTGACCCCGACGGGAATCGAACCCGGGAACCCGTGCGTGGGAAGCGAGAACGCTCCCGCACGATCACGAGATGCGGGCGATTCGAAATAGAAGAGTACTATGATAAATAAATATAAATGTCGTGTAACTAGGGCCTCCAGTCGGGTAGATCGTTCGTCGGGTTCAAGTCTTTCGATCTGACGTCACTTTGGCGGCTTGCGCGTCAATGGCAATGAAATGATGATGATTAGGACAACACAACACCCAGTTCCTGAGCGGAGAAAATCTCCGATCCAGCCGGGAATCGAACCCGGGCCTTTTGGACTGATATTCTGTCGAGCTGACCACTCGGTTACCGTGGGCGGAAAGTACTATGATATTCTACACTGAATAAAAAATTAATTGCTCCTCTCCATAGGTGCTGTTAAAATGCGATGGATGCCAGCTTCAGAAGGAGAAACGTTTTTATTGATGGTGTGCCGGTTGCTATTACTTGCGTTACTATCGATTCTAATGTGCATCACCGATTCGCCGCACAGCTCTTATTCTATATACTCGTTTCCTTAGCTGATACACTATTGGCCTTTATAATTGCTAGACCACGACGATGACGTGCTACAGACGCGAAATTTAACCAACAGGAAGAAGATGACGCGATATGCAAATGAGTAGCTTTTCAGAGCCTTCACACATGGCTGGCGCCGGTGGCGACACCTACAACGTGCTGATATGGGGAAATTTTCCAACCGATTTCTCGTACACGAACAGCAGTTGACTGGCGTTGCCTGGAGAAACGTTGTTGTGATTCCTCGTGTAAGGAGGAGAATTGCGTGCCATCACGTTTCCGACTTTGGTAAAGGTCGGATTGTACCCTATCGCGATTGCGGTTTAGCGTATCGCGACATTGCTGCTCGCGTTGGTCGAGTTCCAATGACTGGTAGCAGAATATGGAATGGGCGGGTTCTGGAGCCGTGCTCGATCTCAACGGCCTTGTATCACTAGGAGTCGAGATGACAGGCATCTTATCAGTATGGCTGTAACGGATCGTGCAACCACGTCTAGATCCCTTAGTCAACAGATGGCGACCATTGCAAGACAACAATCATCTGCACGAACAGTTCGACGACGTTTGCAGCAGCATGGACTATCAGCTCGGAGACCATGGCTGCGGTTACCCTTGACGCTGCATCACAGACAGGAGCGCCTGCGATGGTGTACTCAACGACGAACCTGGGTGCACGAATGACAAAACGTCATTTTTTCGGATGAATCCAGGTTCTGTTTACAGCATCATGACGATCGCAATCGTGTTTGGTGACATCGCGGTGAAAGCACACTGGAGGCGTGTATTCGTCATCTCCATACTAGTGTATCACCCTGCGTGGTGGTATGGGGTGCCATTGTTTACACGTCTCGGTCACCTCTTGTTCGCCTGGACAGCACTTTGATCAGTGGACGTTACATTTCAGACGTGTTACGACCCGTGGCTCTACCCTTCATTCCATCCCTGCGTAACCCTTCATTTCAGCAGGATAATGCACGACCGCATGTTGCAGGTCCTGTATGGGCCTTTCTGCATACAGAAAATGTTCGACTGCTGCCACGGCCAGCACATTCTCCAGGTCTCTCACCAATTGAAAACGTCTGGTCAATGGTGGCCGAGCAACTGGCTCGTCACAGTACGCCAGTCACTATTCTCGATGAACTGTGGTATCGTGTAGAAGCAGCATGGGCAGCTGTACCTGTACACGCCGTCCAAGTTCTGTTTTACTCAATGCCCAAGCGTATCAACGCCGTGATTACGGGCAGAGGTGGTTTTTCTGGGTACCGATTTCTCAGGATCTATGCACCCAAATGGCGTGAAAATGTAACCACATGTCAGTTCTAGTAAAATATATTTGTGCAATGAATATCCGTTTACCATCTGCGTTTCTTCTTGGTGTAGCAGTTTTAATGGACAGTAGTGTAACTCACCAAACCCCAGCAACTAAAGTAAACTGTAATGTCTGCACAGTCTTCAGCATCCGGCAGAGAGAGGACTATGGCTGAAGCTGCCGTCTCAGACGACGTCGCCGGCGTAGACCAAGGTTCTAGCACCGAGCCCGGACCTGCACCGCTGCCGCTCGGCCACCCCGCAGATGGCGTCCCCTCTCCCACTGTACTACATAACCGTGCTGCACCTTTCAGCCTGTTGTCAAACGCAGTCACATTCGGTGGAGCTCCTGTTGGCGCCGAAACACAACCAGTCGCAGCTCCAAGCAGTTCATCAGCAAACACTATCTATTTTGGTGGTGTCCCTGTTCACGTCCCAGGAGATGTTTGCTGCTAACGTGTGAAGCCAGTAGAAGCTGAAATAAGTTAACCAACACTGAGTTATTTGTCAATATCCTGTGTTAATGTCATTCTGAATAAAAGTGCCTTTCATTTGACGATTGAGTTTTAATTATTTACACCTTCATATTCACTGTACTTCTTAATAATCATTTAACTTTCGAATTATTTACTGTAGAATGATGAACATTTAAAGAAATAATTTTAGAGCTGGAAGGCAGACAACTTTACATGTGAAAGAGCTTGTATAAGTCTACAATGCAAGAGCATGAAAAATGGAGCTAATTATGACGTCACTCTTAGAAAACGTCAGAAGCAATAACCTTGAAATGTAGGAGAAAGTTGAAAGTGTTAAAGACTTTAATACAGCTTAATGATGAAGGACGTCATTATACGTTGACGGCTGGGACTATAACAAGACTGGTTGGTCTCCACGTAGCGAGTAAACGCAACAGCACAAACCCCAGCACCGAAAAGAACGACATGGTCGCTCTTAGAAATATTGTGCATAAAACAGAAAGAACATTTCAGCGTTATACCTGGAAATACACAATGAGTTGACTCGTTTTCGTAAATACAGTGTAAGTAGGCTGTTTAGGTTTTTATGTTGGTAACGTTACGTAGCGTCCTGTATGAAAATCGCTGACTGTGCTGTCTTCTGTCTGTGGCTGGTTGGACTCATTGTTGGAATATTCGCTTGCATAGTGTTGGGCCGTTGGATGTGAACAGCACGTAGCGTTGGGCAGTTGGAGGTAAGCCGCCAGCAGTGGTGGATGTGGGCAGAGAGATGCAGAGTTTTGAGCGGACGATATGGACTTGTGTCCGTCAGAAAAGGGAAATTTGTTTAATTGGATGTCACAAAATTATATATAGAGTTTTGAATGCTGTTAAGGTAAATACATTGTTTATTATCTATCAAAATCTTTCATTTGCTAACTATGCCTACCAGTAGCTGGTTTCTTCAGTAGTTTGAATCTTTTATTTGGCTGGCAGTAGTGACGCTCGCTGTATTGCAGTAGTTCGAGTAACTAAGATTTTTGTGAGGTAAGTGATTCATGGACGGTATAGGTTATTGTTAGTCAAGGCCATTCTTTTGTAGGTATTATTGGAAGTCAGATTACGTTGCGCTAACAAATGTTGTTTGTCAGTTTAGTGAAGATCAGAATAAGTAAAGAGAGAACTGTCTGAGTACGTTCAGTTTTACGCAGCTGTCTTTGTATCAAATAACATAAAAGTTTACCAGCACAGTTATTCATAATTTTTCTAAGGGGACGTTTAAACAGCAGCTGAAATCAAGGACTGATTGAAATATTTCGTGGTTTCCGTAAATTGCTAAATCGCAAATGTTGGAATGGTCGATTCTACAGTCTGTGTTTGGGAGTGCGCGCATGTGTGTGTGTGTGTGTGTGTGTGTGTGTGTGTGTGTGGTTGTGTACTATGCCTCTGCCGATAATGACCTTGTATAATAAGGGGTAATCAAACATTAAATTTTCCTTCATTCTTTTCTGTTAAGCCGACCGACGTCATAAACAACAGTTCTAGAGATGCATCTAAGTAGAATAATATGAATAGCTACTCTTTGCGAAGAATATAAATGTGACCTAAAATCGTAATTAAGTTTTGGTGATGGAGCTGCCAGTCTCAGATCAGATATAAATTCGTATTATCCGTCAACAAACGGTCTTGTACAAGTGTTTTAAGAAAATTCCGTGCTTAAAGTACGTTCATGCTGAAATCACATATGACTTATTCGATATAATTATTGTTTGCCTTCGGCAAACGATCAATCCTTCACGAATCTCATAAGATAAGCATGTACTTAATATAACACAGTAAGAACGTGCTCTTCTGAAAAAGAAAATCAGCACATGTGAGCTATATCCATGTTTTCGATATCCACGATCACAACATTACAACAGGCACACAGTACGTTGACGGATCTTGCGCAGGATGAGTTGGAAACGCGTCTGAAAACGATTATCATGCCTGCCACACCTCATGCGTTAGAGGCCTTGGACACAGTTGCTTGTCTGAAGTTCGTTCAGCTGGACACGGATGTCACCTATTGCAATATTCCATTGGAGTGGAGATAAGATACGTTCAATGACCAGGTAGACCATTTGTTAAAACCGAACGCTAGCACCATTCTCTCGCTGTAAACTGCACAGGAGGAGGGCAGTATCCCTATCTTATGCTTCAAACAAGCAATTTAATTTTGGTTTTTCATTCGTGTTGTTCTGCCTTTCTTAACATTATAAGTCTTCCCCTACTGTGCATATAGCTCTACCGGATGATTTCAAACACTGTGTAACACTACATTGGCCAACCTTTTCCTACGTCAACAGAAGTTTGACCTTTTGCAAAGCCAAAATGATCATTATCTAACAGTCAGTTATCTTTCTATTCTTCCCGACTTTATTTTTATCATTAAACTGTACGCACTAACTGTCAAACATATTGCCCTATACTTCATTGTCTATTATTCCTTTCTGTGTGATAATACGACCGGCACATCCGTCTAAATACGGAATATTTGATTGAGCAGTGTGTGCTAGCAAGTTGCTGTGATGTGATTGGGCCACTTGAGTCAGATTTGGCGCTGGGTAGAGCACCCATGCTATGGCAATGAGCTGTGAGCAGACGTGGGGACCCAACGAAAACTCTAAAGACGGCGTCGGATTAGCAAATGTGAAGCGAGCCTCTCTATACTCACTACCAATCGCAACCATGCGGTGTCAGCTAACAGATACCTTATAGAATACTTGCTGCATTCTGCTGTATGTCTAACGGGGTAATCGGAATACATGAAAGCTGTCTGCAGTCTTCGATGCTCTCCTAGAAAAGAGAACCACCTGCCTCTAAATTGAGAGGGATCTGTGTTAAGGGATGATAGGAAGTAGATCGAGTAATGGTTTGAGATGAGTTGTAACGAGGTATAATTTAATGGTAAACTGATTGTAGGGAAAGGGAGATGTTGCGGCAGGTCATGTATCGCACATATAACCTTTTTACCGTTTTTCTCTTGGGATGTTCCGGTTGTGTGGTATAGTCTGCGTTCGACTTGTATAAAATTGTTTGTTCTGAGTGTGACTCAGAGCGGTATCTACCTCCAGTCCTTAACAGAACACCTCCTCATACCACAGTCAGCAGAGGACTTCCAAGACGTGTATGATGAATAATGAACACCAAACGGATGGAAAACCTATATCGGCACCTTGCTTTAGACGAACGAACGGATATGCAAAATACACTGTTTTCCTGCCACATCTTGGACATAAATCGAGTGTTCAGTTTCATAACTGCAGTGATTGTAAGTCAGTCTGTGAGTTACTGCAATCCTTGTGTATATAATTGCTTGACAGTAATTGTGTGTGAAAGATACTGTGTTCTGTTCATGGAATTAGCGCTGCATGGGGCGTAATTTCACATATCAAACACCGACGCTTTTCATTTGTCTATTTCCACATACGATGCCGTTTATTCATGCAATGTCCGTTGCTGACGATAATTTTATAGGACTGATGTACTCATAGCATAATTTATAAACCGTAAGACGCCTCATACCATACAGATCAGACCATATGGCCCCGTGCGGCTGATGTACTCTGTACTATATAGCAACAGGGCAAGTTATACTTATGAAAGGTGCAAAAATTGCAAAAAATGTCAAACAAGGAAAGGTATCCCTTGGGTACAAAATCGTGTTTCTAATTGGTTTTACAAATTTAAAGCTTTTGCAAGAGATCAAGAGAAGCATGGGCTTTTCGCGCTCTGTGAAAGATACATATACTTTTTTTTTAAATACTCATATAGTCTGTCTAGCCCTCCACCTGTCACTGAATAGGTAGAGAACTATCCTGAGAAAAATAGCACAATAAAGTACAGGAGGAAATTCATAACCATGCTGAGTGTATGTGGACTGTGAAAGGTAACGCTGGTGGGACTATTTAAATGATTGAGAATGTTGGCAAAAATTAGTGTATTAACAAGATTTATTTTCCATAAAAAAACATAAATTGTACTAAATGAGTTATGGATTGAATACCCTAAACAACTAACACGACATTTACCACTCCACTGGGTGGATTCTGGTGGACAAACACAGTTTAACTGCTTAACAAACTAGTCTTTGGACTGAATACAACACACAAATGCTTGTTTTACGGTAAATTACAACACTATTAAACCTTGATTTAAAACAAATTATTTAAAGACGTTAACACTTGTCTGAGCAAATTGTTAAATTTCAATTCTTGCTTTAAGGTAAGGTATTATAAAACATTAATCGCTGTTTTAGAACAAGTTGGTCAGAGACATCAATACCTGTATAAACGTATTATTAAAACATCAGTACTTGGGTTAGAGAAAATTACTAGTCGAGGGGCATTTTAACAGGAGGGGGATTATGCACACATCCAATAAATTGCGCCCATAAAAAACAGAACCAGTGGCTGATAATACTGATAATATGCCCCGACGTCTCCAGGAAAATTTGGGGCGACACACAATCGGGATTCCAAAGTACGTGGGCTCCGCTTGTCTATAACACAGGCATAAACAGATATCCCACACGTGAATATTTGCTGACATTGCAGGCTCGGTCACAAAACTGAGTTACCTTTAAATGACTAAAGAGCGAGTAACGCCAGAGCCCTGGTAGCTTTCTTTAAATTTCACGTCAGGACAAACATTTAAGCTGGTGCCCATCCACTTGTATTACAGAGCGACAAAATAAGCCCATTGGTGGAACCGCACAGGATGTACAGGGAAAGCGGCAGTTATTTCCCTGACCAAATTAAGTGTGCTAAGAAATTTTACGACAAAGGAAGTACTGTGATAAATCCCTATGTTAGACCCGCAATTACAGGATTAGCGTCACACTCTCTCATACAACAAGACAACACAATGTAATAATCATCGAAAACAACGAGGCAGAACCAGTGGCCTTTTGAAAACCTATCAAGACGAAACGTACTAAGTAAAGAATAGGTATTAAACACAGGATAATGCTCGTCCCATAAAATACATGCGCTCAAATAACAAGTTGATAGAAACGAAGATTAATTTATGCAAAAGGGCAGCCCATTACTCTTTGCAAAGTTAAACACGCCTAGAAATACTCTAGAGAAAATAGATGATTATCAATTCCTCATGGAAGTTTGAATCGCTTGTGCGAGCATAACAGCTTGATAAGCGACACGGCAACACAATGGAAGAGTCCACTGAAATACTTTAAGAGAACCAAATAAATACTTTTTACAAAACCATCTATGGGCGGCGAATGCAACAAACCGGTGGCGACAATAACTTGGAGCTCTAGCGTGATAAAATACAACTCATGCAGTCACGCGCAACGCACAGTAAGGATTCAAGCGTGTTTCCGAATCTCATTCCCAAACGAATGAACAACTAGCAAAATTTCTTTAAGACCTAAAGCATTAAGGAAGCGCACCTTCAAACAGACAAATACCCAATCCGCACGGCAGAAATCTTTAAAGGAAAGGAACATTTAATCGCACATTTGCAGGATGGGCGTGGATGTATAGCAATAATGTAAATTTAAGTTCATAATATAAATAAAGGATTACATAAAATGTTAATCAGTATAAGCGGTTGTATGTATCGTGGCGTGCAACCGCTGAAACATTAGAATAATTACGCAGATCACTTGTCTTGCCGAGAAGACGGCACCTTTTTTGTTCTGTAAGCCATCCTGACAGGATTCATATCTGCTATCACTGCAGATAGTTATTTGGCACAGGGTGTTACAAAAAGGTACGTCCAAACTTTCAGGAAACATTCCTCACACACAAATAAAGAAAAGATGTTATGTGGACATGTGTCCGGAAACGCTTAATTTCCATATTAGAGCTCATTTTAGTTTGTTCTTCCACCTACGCTCAATGGAGCACGTTATCATAATTTCATACGGGATACTCTACCTGTGCTGCTAGAACATGTACCTTTACAAGTACGACACAACATTTGGTTCATGCGCGATGGAGCTTCTGCACATTTCAGTCGAAGTGTTCGTACGCTTCTCAACAATAGATTCGGTGACCGATGGATTGGTAGAGGCGGACCAATTCCATGGTCTCCACGCTCTCCTGACCTCAATCCTCTTGACTTTCATTTATGGGGACATTTAAAAGCTCTTGTCTACGCAACCCCGGTACCAAATGTAGAGACTCTTCGTGCTCGTATTGTGGACGGCTGTGATACAATACGCTATTCCCCAGGGCTATATCAGCGCATCAGTCACGCTGGTACGTTCTGTTGCTGTGTGTTTCCATTCCATGATTAACGTGATTTGAACAGAAGTAATAAAATGAGCTCTGACATGGAAAGTAAGCATTTCCGGCCACATGTCCACATAACATATTTTCTTTCCTTGTGTGTGAGGAATGTTTCCTCAAAGTTTGGCCGTACCTTTTTGTAAAACCCTGTATATATAATTTTGTGAATAGAGTGCTATCACTTAATTTTATGTTTAATTTAAGTTACAAGCAATTGTTCCAACTAAACAGCGTCTTGGAAAGGCTAAAGGTTCCGTGTTACAAATTATATCAAAGGGCCAAAATGCTTCCTTGGTACATTCTTGCCTCTTATTAGTTAAAGAGAGAGACAACAACATATTGTCTAACTTTGGAAATCATTCTTGGAAGAAGATGATTCCATTCTTACTTCACCATAATTTGCTTGAAAATATCTTGCAGCCATGGCTAACATTTACGTGATCAGTCTTCTTATTGTAGAATTACTAATTACCACCTTTCTCAAGAAATTTTAACAGTGTCAGCACAGACTATTAAAGTTTTGGAGAGCACACCATTACATGATTTCACTCAATCACTGCTAGCTGGCTACGTCTTCCACTTCAGTCGGCCCCTCGTTCCAAAGAAAAGTCTTTCCAGAAACGCAAACAAGCAACCCACACGCAAACCCTGTACTGTCGGCTCGGTCTGGTCAGTCTACTATTTCTCCTGTAAAAAAGGCATCCCACAAATGGAAAAGACCAGGGAGAAGCCTGTCACTTCATAGGCCTAACAGAGTGCCACCATCGTTGTCTGAATACCACTCTCTTCAGTTAGTAAATTATTGCTTCCTCTGGAAGGGACAACGATTCATAATTTTGACTGTTTTACATAGATAAGTGTAAGCAACGAAAAAATGTCTTCAATTGCTATTCACAATACATTTTTACAGAGAGTTTAAAACATCTCTCTCCCCATGTGCACATCGAAATAATCGTTAATCTCAGATAATGACAACGCACTATGGCAACGGAAATGCAACGCTGTTCCGTTAGAAGTTGTCATACAGATGTGAAAGCCATTGCAACTAAAATACTGATACGCTTAAATATAGTTTGTATACGTAATTGTCTATTATTATTGTAAGTAGGCTGTTTAGGTTTTTATGTTGGTGACGCCACGTAGCACTCTGTATGATAATCACTGACTGTGCTGTGTGCAGTCTGTCGCTGGTTGGACTCATTGTTGGAATATTCGCTATTGTAGTGTTGGGCAGTTGGATGTGAACAGCGCGTAGCGTTGCGCAATTGGAGGTGAGACGCCAGCAATGGTAGATGTGGGGAGAGAGATGCAAGAGTTTTGAGAGCGGACAATCTGGATGTGTGTCCGTCAGAAAAAGGAAATTTATAAGACAGGATGTCATATATATATATATATATATATATATATATATATATATATATATATATATATATATATATATATATAAAATGATTTTAAACACCATTAAGCTAAATACATTGTTTGTTTTCTATGAAAATCTTTATTTGCTAACTACGCCTATCAGTAGTTAGTGCCTTCAGTAGTTTGAATCGTTTATTTAGCTGGCAGTATTGGCGCTCACTGTATTGCAATAGTTGGAGTAGCGAAGATTTTTTTGAGGTAAGTGATTCATGAGAGTTATAGGTTATTTTTAGTCAGGGCCATTCTTTTGCAGGGATTATTGAAAGTCAGATTGCGTTGCACTAAAAAATATAGTGGGCCAGTTTAGTGATGGTCAGAATAAGTAAAGAGAGAGATGTCTGAGTACGTCCAGTTTTGCTCAGCTAGCCGGCCGGAATGGGCGAGCGGTTCTAGGCGCTACACTCTGGGGCGACCGCTACGGTTGCAGGTTCGAATCCTGCCTCGGGCACGGATGTGTGTGATGTCCTTAGGTTAGTTAGGTTTAAGTAGTTCTAAGTTCTAGGGGACTGATGACCTCAGAAATTAACTCCCCTAGCGCTCAGACCCATTTGAACAATTTTTGCTCAGCTGTTTGAAAATCAAATAACGTAAGAGGTTTTCCAGCACTGTCATTATTAACTTTTTCTAAGGGGCGTTTCATTATATGTAATTCAATAACGCTCGTTCGAGAACGTTGTCGAATTTTATTGTTGTATTTGTTCCCCATAGTAAGCAAAAGTATGAACTCCAATTTTACAATTTCCTCTACATGGCTACTCTGCAATTCACACTTAAGTACTTGGCAAAGATTGTGTGGAACCAGTTTCAGGTTATTTCCCTTCGTTCCACTCTCGAACAGCATGTGACAAAATTTACGCATAATATTTCCGTGTGAGCTCTGATATCTCTTGTTGTATTATCATGGTCATTGTTCCTATTTAGGTTCATGTCAACAAAATAATTTCTCATTCATAAAAAAGCTGCTAATTGAAATTTTGTGAAAATGCCCCCCTTCAACGGAAAACGCTATTGTTTTAGTGACTGTCACCCCAATTCGCGTATCATGTAATACAAAACGAGGTGCCTTTGATTAATATTTTTTGATTTCGCCCGTCACTCCTGTCTGGTGAAGATCCCAGTAACACTCCATATGTGGAAAGACAAGCGTAGTGAGCCAGCAACTTCAATAGATTTGTTTCATCTTATAAGAGTTCTAGTAATAGGAAACTAGTATTTGCTTCGCCTTCCCCACATTATATTTAGCTCCAATTCATGACATATAATTACTCCCAGTACATATTCCTCACCCGTAACAACTACGACAGGAGTTAAATTTTTTTAGTTTTTAACGTTTGTTTAACTATCGCGTATCAATTAAGTTATATAGTACGATACACTTTGTCGCTAACCTCTAAGGTAGAAAGCTTACTTGTTTTTCCTTTTGTAGGTATGAATTTGATGTCCATGCTTCGCAAATTCTGTAATATAATTTTTTTCCTAAAATTGTTTAGCTATTCAGATGATACACAACATCACCAAGACTGAGAACTCAATGAATTCTTTAGATACCGAGGTGTTACTCACTGGACAGCGCGCCCTTGTTTCATGACAGAAGTTCAACTACTGATCTCCCCGTTCTCATCACAATATATACACTCCTGGAAATGGAAAAAATACCTGGGGTACTCAACTTACTCCTTAAGTCTCAAAGCGGTATGACAACACCACATGTACATTTTCACAAAGGAAATGCCACAGAAATGCATGCTTTGATGTGATTTCCGAGTCATATCAGGAGAATACTGTGACATCCTATACTGAAACAATTTATTGTAAAAAGCTGCTATCTTTGCATCAGCACTTTTGAAATAGGGCAGACGCCAGACGTGGGACGACGAAGGCTGCTGTACATGATATGAGTATTAGTCACAATTACGTTGTTTACTTCTTATTTTAAAGTAACATCGTAAACTTTCTGCAGAGCTCTTCTATGATGTGCTCAGTACCTTGGCTGGTAAGCCATCATGCACCTGTAGCTAACGGAAACTCTTTTCATCTGCATAGGATTTGGCATCCAACACAGCGAGCAATACGCCGAAGTCGGCGCCGCCGCCTCCACCGCTGCTGCCACAGACGCCGCCACAGACGCCGTCGAGTCCGCAAGTAGAGATTCGAGCGCCGAGGCGAGACCTGTCTCTCTGCCACTTGGCCAGCCTGCAGACAGCCTCGCGTCTCGCACCGCATTACGGACTGCTGCTGCTCCTTTCAGCCTGTATCCCAACACCATGGCTTTCGGTGGTGCTCCTGTCGGCTCTAGAATCCAGCAAGACGTAGCATCAAACATGGTGTACTTTGGCGGTGTTCCTGTTCGTGTTCTGGGAGCTCCTTGATACAAAATTGTAACGTCAGTGCTGTGTCTCGTTTACCAACAAGCTGAAATAACCGAAAAAAGTCACTGAACTTTTTTCTATGTCTCTTGTTCATATCGTTCCGAATAAAAGTATTTTCGTATTTCACAATGATATGTATATTATTTAACTTGCGTGTGTTTTTCTACTCTTAAATAATTGTTTTAGCTTTTGACTTACTTTCTAGAAAACAAGAACATTAAAGGAAATAATTATCTGACAAGGGGAGGCCGCCAATAGTGAAACTCAGATTCGATTCATACTGCGCATAATAAAAGCTCATGGCCGGGGGTGTAATGTGGTAAAGCACCAAGATGCACTTCTCAGCTGTTGTCGAGAAAATCGACAGTTAAAAGAAACCGTTGCGGTGAAATACTCTCTACGATTAATACTTTTCTACATCGTCGAGCGCTGTGGTAAGCGTTCGGGTTCGTAATCCGAGGGTCGCCCGATCGAATCTCGCGCCATACAACTTTTTTTTATTATTTGTTTTTTTTTAATTCGTATGTATACACACACACACACACACACACACATATATATATATATATATATATATATATATATATATATAAAATTCCCGGCAATCAGTTGCAACAATTATGCATGTAATAAGTTGTTGAAAGTCGTTTGTCGTGGAAAAATAATACTTGAAATAAAACACAATATCACAAATAATATTCAAGTGGATACAATTTATAGAAAAGTTCGGTATACACTCGCACATAATTAACAATTAGTGACCAGAAGTAGCTGGAGTATCGCACGAACCAGAGTGATAGCTAACATAGAAACATGGAAAGCAGAAAACAGCACGACATCGAGCACATCTGATAAACGATGCGGTTTTACAAGAGCAATTGTTTTTTAAATTATGTGTTAGGAAACACACAGGATTGACATTCTGAAAAATTGTTTCACCGTTCGTCAGGTTTGATGCATACCACGCGTATCGTATTATATCGGCAAAAATCGGAGAAGAGAATTGGTAGTGGCCGATGGATTGGATTTTTATACCTGGAGTTGATGTCACGGTTTCGCTCGATTAAAAAAGATCAATTTTGAAGTCGCTTGATCAAATTTTTTACCTGCCGGTAAAATACACGTCACACGGTTGGACGAGTGAAGTGCACTTTGGAGGAATGACTTTTATAATGCACGGTGGTAACTTCTTATCGTCCTGGAACATCTCATCGTATAACGCCGGGTTCGGTTGCCCACCCCAAGAGTCGATCAGAAGGAGAAATTCTTTCTTTTGTACGTAAGGTTGCAAAGCATTACGCAAGAAGTCCATGAACAAATCTGTTGTTAGTTTACCGGATTTGGATGATGTAATAACAACGTTGGTATACTTCTTGGCATACTCGTCGACTGTCTTCTGTAATCTAGGTCCAAGCGTACCTATGGACTCTTGGAGGCATACGAAAACAAGAGGCAATACTCGTCCAGACATCGTGATTGAATATTGTGCCGTATACGAATGCATCACCTTGTTCATGACGTGTCGGGTTACCAGGACAGCCTTTGACCCATATATATATATATATATATATATATATATATATATATATATATATATGTGTGTGTGTGTGTGTGTGTGTGTGTGTGTGTGTGTGTGTACATTTGAATTACAAATAACAAATAATAAATGAAACTTGCTTGGGGCGAGATTTGATCGGGCGACCTTCGGATTACGAATCCGAGCGGTTACCGCTGCGCCACGACTCTGTAAAAAAGTATTAATCGTAGATTTTCTCGACAACGGCTGAGAAGTGCATCTTGGTGCTTTGCCGCATTACACCTCTGGCCATGAGCTTTTATTATGCACAGTATGAATCGAATCTGAATTTCACAACTTGCGGCCTCCCCTTGTGAGATTTAAACAAGACAAAGGTATTTATGAAATGCTGTATGCGTTGGCTCGTAAGTTCGTAGCGTTCTCTTCACAAGTTTCATAAACAGAACAGATATACGAACACAGACTTTAGTCGTCTATAACACAGGGTGACACAGAAAAACGGGAAAATTTCCACAATCCAATAAAACTGGTGGTGATGAAGGAAAAAAAATTGTATTCATAGTAATTAAAACCTTACAACTATGCCAGTTACGAAACATTCATGGCATTTAACACTTTTAAAAAGAATTACGTCCTGTAGATGGCGTTCACCTGTACCAATACAGTCGTGAAATCTGCTGTTGAGATTCCTCATTGACCGCTGCAGAATCTCAGCTGGGATACTGTGAACTGCATCCCGAATTCTCTGTTTTAACTCCTTCAGGGTTCTTGGTCGAGTCGTGTATACTTTGGTCTTGAGGTAGCCCCACAAGTAAAAATCAGATAAATCTGGCGATTTAGGGAACCAGGGAATGTTACCGAGTCGTGAGATCAAACGGTTGCCAAACAATTCGCGACATATGCCACTGACTGCCGTGCAGTGTGTGATGTCGCTCCGTCCTGTTTAAACCAGGCTCCTTCAACGCTTGGAAAGTTGTTCAATGCAGATGTAACGAAAGTTTGTAACATCTCCACTTAACGATCGGCATTGACGTTTATTGTGTTTCCCTGTTCATTTGCGGAAATATACGGTCCGATAAACGCATCTAACGAAACACCACACCATAATGTCACTTTATTAGCTTGTGAGTGGTGCTAATGTACGTCATTAGGATCTGTGTCTGCCCAGTAACGGTAGTTCTGTTTATTCACATAACCTGTGTGAAGAAAATGTGCCTTATCTGACATTTACAACTTGTCTAGAAATTCATCGACATTGTTTCTTTTCATCATTTGTTGACAGAATCCTAATCGTAGCCGGTAATCGTTGTCCTAAAATTGCTGCATCATCTGTAGGTTGAAAGGATGAAATTTCAAATCAAGATGAAGAATTCTGTGAAGACTCTCCCTGGACATTCCAAAAACTGCTGCTTGTTTACGAATTGAACGCCGTGGGGACAGGATAGGAATGATCGGTACTGATCACGAGGAAATGCATGAAGAGCAAGCAGAGATGGACATATGGCCACCTGCTGATTTTTGTGATTTTGGCTTATAGTGTGCGATACCTATACATCCGATTTTTCAATATTCCTCACTTCATGCCACTGTAGCACGATTGTGGAATGATTGCAGTTCACCGCATTTACCAGTTCTCGAGTACACTGACGTGGACGGTTGTGGATTAATGCGTTTAAACGCTCTTCATCGAACCCCGATAGTTTTCCATGTACTCCAGCTCTTTCCAAAAAAGAGAGTAATAAATAATTCAATTGGTAAAAAATCCAGACGTAGTACTGGTACGGACTGGTAAATTACAAGTAGAACGATGCCAACCAAGGACCGTTTGTGAGCGTATTAAAAGAGTTGGATAAATTAGTATGCAATTGTCTTCCAAGAAACTCCAATTGGTTCAGGAGTCTATGCCCAATGATGTGTTGCTGAAGTACGGGAACATCGTATGACGTGTAAGAACAGCAGATGGTAGAGTCAGAATAATATAGACACACAACAGAATGACCACAATACGTACATTGTACTGCGATTGTTGTTCTAAAAATTTCGAAACGTTGTCGGAGATAATAAATGTAAGGCGTGAGCAGCGTATCAATAGCGGTACCAGTGCTGTAAGGAAGGCATTTGTCTGCTGACTCCGATCGTATGCTGTATAGAGAGATGTCGCTGGACAGCCGTATCAAAAGAGCAGCCAGCACGGCGGTCGCAGCACAGTAACCGGGACCACCGCAACCAGGCTGCCGACCACGACCACCTGGATGTTTTTTTGTTGGAGCGTTGGCTACTATGAAAGTTCACGCCGTCTTTTTCTCAACTGGCAACACAGCGCCACACACCTTTATACAGTACGTCAATGGAAGTACCTGGAATGATTCGAACACTGTTGAACAGTGCTAATGATTTAATTATTTTTTTCATTTTTTAGAACTACAGGCTAAAATTTTTGTAGGTATTAAAAAGCACGTGTGTCACTTATTATTAATTGGTTTTAGAAATACTACAAATAAAAACATTATAACACTACAAATATTTCAATTAATAAAGTATACCTCAACAGATAACTGAGAAAGGAAAAGTACTGCTTTCCATTACTATTAATACATCTGTTAACCCCTTAACAAACTTCTAGACTACTAATAATATTGTTCATATTGTAAGTGGGCTGCTCCTGTGTTGTCAGCGCTGTGTAGCGCTTTGCATTGGATCTCTGACTGAGCTTTCTTTGTACGAGACTCTGTGGCTGGTTGGAGTCGTTGTTGGAAGGTAATCGCCGTTAGTGTTTGGCAGTTGGAAGTTAATCGCCAGCAGTGATGGAAGTACTGTTGGGCAGTTGGAGATGAACAGCCAGCGGTGGATGTTAGATGTGACAAGTTAGCATAGATGGAGGGTAGAGGTCTAAAGTGTTAGCGTAGGCTAACGATCTGTACATTTTAGACTTGGAGATTAAATATTATTCCTGATTATATACCTTTGTACTAGATGTCAATGGCGATTTATATTCGTGTTTGAACTCTATGTCACATTATTAAGGTAAAAAAAAAATACATTATTTGGATTGCAACAAAAGTTTTACTTTGCTAACCACAGGCGTATTAGTAGTTGGTGACTTTAGTAGTTAGAATCTTTTATTTAGCTGGCAGTATTGACGCTCGCTGTATTGCAGTAGTGCGCGTAATGAAGATTTTTGTGAGGTAAGTGCTTAATGAAATGTATATGTTGTTGTCAGGATTGCTTCTTATTCAGGGCCATTCTTTTGAATTAATTATTTGAAGTCACGATGTAATTTTTTTGAGCAGTCAGATTGCGTTGCGCTAGAATATTGTGGGTCAGCGTTGACATGATAAGAAAAAGTAAAGAGAAAGTGCGTTCTGTACGTTCAGTTTCAGAATGAAAAAACGTTGAAGTTTCAGTATTACTTCTTCTAAGACTACAGTCGGTACACTTCTTTTTCTGTTTATTCCTTAGGACCTTCGTTCCTTGCAGTATTAATACATCTAAACCACAGAAGATAGCTTCTGCAACTGCGTACTTTACCCGACTGTTCCTGTCACAACATCTATATGCTGAATTCCATGGACATAGGGCAACATGTCAGTACCGTTTACAATGTGTCAACCGATCTCGTGATTCATTAGAATTTTGTGGACTCTATATTTCCCTTCTCTTTCTGCTTATTCCTTAGGACCTTCGTTCCTTGCAATATTAATACATCTTACAACACCCTAATTGGCAATGAAGGAAGTACTTCTCTGGGCGGTATTACTACCCTGGTGTCTTGCTGCTTCGGTAACTCACTCGTAGCACAGTAGCAGTACTAGCGGCGCTCATGTTCCCTGTAGGTGGTGACTCTGCTGAAGTGGAGTGCTTAGGGGTGTCAGATGTTAATTGTCAACAACGTTTGTACTGTACTTCTTTTAATAAAGAAATTGCTTTGTCACACACGTCACAGAATTAGAATTTGCAATACGGCGGCTCTGGGCTACGCCGTTACATTCGACCCTTTGCAACACATTAACACAGTTTTCTGACTTTACATAACAATAGACACTGCCCACGACACGTGGTGTTCTGATAACTACTAACTTCACTTTATATCTTGTTTAACATCTGAAATATGCACTCTCGAGCCGGCCGGTGTGGCCGTGAAGTTCTAAGCGCTTCAGTTTGGAACCGCGTTACCGCTACGGTCGCAGGTTCGAATCCTGCCTCGGGCATGGATGTGTGTGATGTCCTTAGGTTACTAAGGTTTAAGTACTAAGTACTAGGGGTCTGATGACCTCAGAAGTTAACTCCCATAGTGCTCAGAGCCATTTCAACCATGCACTCTCGACCGTTCTGTTAGATCCGCCCCAGTTACTCGACCGTGCGTTTTGAGTGGCTCCTCGCGACTACCTCCCGAAGGACGAGAGAGACCCCCTCTCTCCCTCAGTCAATAAGGGCAGTTCTCTAGTTTCCTACACACACGCCTATATATATATATATATATATATATATATATATATATATATATATATATATATATATATATATATATATATATATATATATATATATATATCCAAACTTTCAGCCAATGGGCGTTCAGATCACTGTTGCAAGGCGGATCTGATATCACGTTTGAGGACATTGTGACAGAAGTTTGTGTTGGAACACTGTCTCAGATTGTAAGATCCTATTCCCGAATAGTCGGATCTTGTCCCTACTAAGGTTGCCCAACACTGCCTCCTATGATTTCATCACTAATGCTCCTTACTGACGCTTAATTGTCAAATGTACGTCTAGCCTGGCTGCTACTGAGCATTCCCGATGGCATAAATATGCGTAATATTTGGCTTAAACGCGTGAAGGGAATGCACATATGCATTACAATCTAACCTCCAGAAGATTGCTTCTGCAACTGGCTGCTTCCCACGACTACTCCTCTCATAACATCTATATGCTGAATTCCCTGGGCGTAGGAGAACATGTCAATAGTGTTTATAATGTGACAACCGATCTCAAGATTCACTACGGTTTTGTGGAATCCATATTCCCCTAATCACATTCAGTAACACAAAGAGCACTGTTGAAGACCGTTTCATTAAGTGGTCACGTACCTGGTTTCCTACCCACCATCTGCAATGTATGTTCACTTGTAGGGATGGCATTATGCTATCGTGAGGTTGAATGTCTCGTTTAGTTACTTGGCCGCCGTGAATACTGCGGCTGCAGTATCATCTAACATGCCCCACGTCTATTCGTTTCTCAGCGCTATTTCGCGATTCAGCGTCCTTAATGTCCCCGCTGGATCTTCAGAGAGCGCACAGTCCCACAACGTGCTCACAGTGCTGCAGAAATAACACTCATTTGGTTGCCTTTTGATTTTGCAGAGTTATGTAGCATTCGGGCCTAGAGCAGTCGTTTGATGAATGAAGTATGAGCATATGGACTATCAGAGAAGTTGTGTGATTGGATTGAAGAGTTCCTAGACAACGGAATGCAGCATGTCATTCTCTATGGAGAGAAGTCTTCCAAAATAAGAGCGATTTCAGGTGTGCCGCAGGGGAGTGTCGTAGGACCGTTGCTATTCACAATACACATAAATGATCTTGTGGATAACATCGGAAGTTCACTGAGGCTTTCTGCGGATGATGCTGTAGTGTATCGAGAGGTTGTAGCAATGGAAAATTGTACTGGAATGCAGGAGGATCTGCAACGAATTGACGCATTGGCAATTTAATCTCAGTGTAGACAAACCCCAGACATTCGCAGAACCCGTTTGTTCTGAATCTGGGGAACTAAGACCACAACCATGGATGGAAACATAAAAGACCAAAAGACATAACTGTAAGGACCCAACATCTATGGTCAAGCGCACGCAAACACAACGGTACAGGTGAGCCCCTGTTAATCAGACGCCATTACTGGATATCCAGCTGGAATACACTGCCGAATAACTGGCACCACACAGGGAAGCCGTACTGTACACTGCATGCAGACAAACTCCACACATTCCCCACACAGTGAGTTTTTCTGCGGCCGATCTCCCACTACTGTATAACGATCTTGATTGTTCCAGGAATGTAGCGGCTGCAGCAACTGGGATACATCGCCATCGCTTGCCACGGTAATGATGCATGTAACCCATACTAACAAATCCAACCTTGCATGAACTATCGCAGCTAGTAAGCCACTACTGCTCTTACTACCCATCCCACTGTCGCAGAGGTTTTTTTCTCACGGCACGAGCCTTGACACATTTTTCCCTCTGCTCTTGAAATCGCTACCCTCACTCGTGTTTCGTCCACTATTTATCACCTGATGCACCGTGTTAACCCATTAAGTACAGTGTCCTATTTTTGAGGACAGAGCACATATTTATTTATAAACACACAATAAATTATTAATTGGCAACTATTACTGTTCTACGTCATTTGTTGATGCTTTTATAACAAATGTATGCTTACAGGAAATTAAAAGCAATTAATCCTACCATTAATTGGTTATTGAATACTAAGGCACACTTTTCGTTATTACAAGTATTTACTTTATCGACAATTTAGTAATATTTGAAATATGTTGCATAGATCTTATTGCGATTATTTATAGTCAACAATGTGTCTTTTAAACTACTTGCATTGTTAGCTCAATTGGAGCTATATTGTTTTCCATCGTTATAAAATTTGGTGTACTCGAAATAGGACATTGGGACTTGGTGTTATCATTTCAGTTATTTGTATTGCTGCACGTTCGAATATGAAATTCTGCTACTGCTGATGAATTTTCTTTTTATAACATGGTAATATTACCAGATTTTGTTGCTGAGGTAAGTAACGATCCCGAAACAAGCCTATTGGATTTGGCTATAAGTTGTGGTCTCTTTGTGGAGAAAGTGGCTACTGTTTCAAATTTGATTTATACTGTGGAAAGGATCCAGAAGATACTGCAACGGATGACCTACTATTGGGATCAAGAGTAGTACTAACCACGTCGGACTGCATTGAAAAACCCGAGAATCATTGTGTGTACTTTGACAATTTCTTCATTAGTAGAGATCTTCTGATTCATCTGAGAAATTTGGGTTTTCGAGCAACTGGGACTGTCAGAGAGAATCGAGTCGGTGACTGTCCACTACTGAGCAGCAACGAACTGAAAAAGACAGTTCGAGGAAACTATCACTACCACTTCGACAGGAATGGTGGAGTCTTATTTGTTCGATGGCACGACAACAGATGTGTGTAACCAGATATAACCACTTCCGGGCGTGAAGCGAGCTTTCGAAACGCGGCAACATTCACAAATGTCTGACTTTCCTGTTACATGTATTATTAGGAGATTGAAACTTCCTGGCAGATTGATACTGTGTGCTGGACCAAGGCTCGAACTAAACGCCTTTAACTTTCGCAGGCAATTCTCTACCGACTGGGCTACCCAAACTCACGTTTAGTTCCGGCAATACCACATCTGATAGCTTCCAAATATCATAGAAATTCTCCTCTAGTAGAGCACCAGCTCGCGTAAGGCAAAGGTGCCGAGTTCGAGTCTCAATCCGGCTTACAATTTCAATCTGCCAGGGATTTTCATATCAGCGTATACACCGCAGCGGAGTGAAAATTTCATTCTTTGTTACGAGATTGACACTAGCTCCTGCTAAGAACAATGCACCGAAGAATGTGGTGTAAAAATGATTCCACAGTACTTTCATACACTCCTGGAAATGGAAATAAGAACACATTGACATCGGTGTGTCAGACCCACCATACTTGATCCGGACACTGCTAGAGGGCTGTACAAGCAATGATCACACGCACGGCACAGCGGACACACCAGGAACCGCGGTGTTGGCCGTCGAACAGCGCTAGCTGCGCAGCATTTATGCAACGCCGCCGTCAGTGTCAGCCAGTTTGCCGTGGCATACGGAGCTCCATCGCAGTCTTTAACACTGGTAGCATGCCGCGACAGCGTGGACGTGAACCGTATGTGCAGTTGACGGACTTTGAGCGAGGGCGTATAGTGGGCATGCGGGAGGCCGGGTGGACGTACCGCCGAATTGCTCAAAACGTGGCACGTGGGGCGTGAGGTCTCCACAGTACATCGATGTTGTCGCCAGTGGTCGGCGGAAGGTGCACGTGCCCGTCGACCTGGGACCGGACCGCAGCGACGCACGGATGCACGCCAAGACCGTAGGATCCTACGCAGTGCCGTAGGGGACCGCACCGCCACTTCCCAGCAAATTAGGGACACTGTTGCTCCTGGGGTATCGGCGAGGACCATTCGCAACCGTCTCGATGAAGCTAGGCTACGGTCCCGCACACCGTTAGGCCGTCTTCTGCTCACGCCCCAACATCGTGCAGCCCGCCTCCAGTGGTGTCGCGACAGGCGTGAATGGAGGGACGAATGGAGACGTGTCGTCTTCATCGATGAGAGTCGCTTCTGCCTTGGTGCCAATGATGGTCGTAGGCGTGTTTGGTGCCGTGCAGGTGAGCGCCACGATCAGGACTGCATACGACCGAGGCACACAGGGCCAACACCCGGCATCATGGTGTGGGGAGCGATCTCCTACACTGGCCGTACACCTCTGGTGATCGTCGAGAGGACACTGAATAGTGCACGGTACATCCAAACCGTCATCCAACCCAACGTTCTACCATTCCTAGACCGGCAAGGGAACTTGCTGTTCCAACAGGACAATGCACATCCGCATGTATCCCGTGCCACCCAACGTGCTCTAGAAGGTGTAAGTCAACTACCCTGGCCAGCAAGATCTCCGGATCTGTCCCCCATTGAGCATGTTTGGGACTGGATGAAGCGTCGTCTCACGCAGTCTGCACGTCCAGCACGAACGCTGGTCCAACTGAGGCGCCAGGTGGAAATGGCATAGCAAGCCGTTCCACAGGACTACATCCAGCATCTCTACGATCGTCTCCATGGGAGAATAGCAGCCTGCATTGCTGCGAAAGGTGGATATACACTGTACTAGTGCCGACATTGTGCATGCTCTGTTGCCTGTGTCTATGTGCCTGTGGTTCTGTCAGTGTGATCATGTGATGTATCTGACCCCAGGAATGTGTCAATAAAGATTCCCCTTCCTGGGACAATGAATTCACGGTGTTCTTATTTCAATTTCCAGGAGTGTATATCTTACTATTTAGACAGAGCATATTGTCTATCTTTGGGAACCGTTCTTGAAGTAAGATGATAGTATTCTTACACCACCATAATTCTGCTGGCAAATATCTTGCAACCATGGCTACACTTCGAGTGAGAAGAGTTATTACTTAGGAAGTATTAATTATCACCTACCTCCATAAATTTCAGCAGTGTTAACACAAACTATTAAAATTTTGAAGAACACATCATTCCACGATTTCACTCCATCACTGCTACCTCTCCCACTTCAGTCTGTTTGCCGCACCTCTCGTTCCAAAGGAAAGGCGTGCTGGAAACGAAAACAGCTAGACCAGCTGCTAACCCTATAACTTTTCTGTGGTCTGGGTTAGCTTACTGAGCAATTCTAACGTAGAAAAGGCGTTCCACAAATGTAAACGCTCACGGAACAGGGTTTGTCAGTTAGTAGAATTAACAGAGTGCCACTACCGTTATCTGAATACCACTCTCATTGCTTCCCCGGGAAGAGAACACTTTCCACAAATATGACTGTTTTACATATATAAGTGTATAACAACGAGATAATATCTTCAATTGCTGTTCCCAGTATACTTTTGCAATGTTCTCATTACAGCTCTCTTGCCATAATCATATCACAATAATCATTAATCTCAGATACTGACAACGCACTATGGCAATGGAAATGCAACGCTGTTCCGTTGTCATACAGGAGGCCTGCCGGCCGCTGTGGCCGAGCGCTTCTACAAGCTTTAGTTCGGAACCGCGCTGCTGCTAAGGTCGCAGGTTCGAATCCTGCACCGGGCATTGATGTGTGTGATGTCCTTAGGTTGGTTAGGTTTAAGTAGTTCTAAGTCTAGGGGACTGATGACCTCAGATGTTAAGTCCCATAGTGCTCAAAGCCATTTGAACAGAAGGCCTGTTTCGGATCTGAAACCCATTACAACTAAAATTATATGTTGAAATGTTGTCTGTATACGAAATTGTCTGTTATTATGCGTAATGTAGAAACGCTAGCTCCAGTACATGGTCTTATTTTATTGAACTTTTGTTCCCTTTGTTAAGCCAAAGTATTAACCCACTTTTACGTCGGCCTCTGCATGGCTACTCTGCAATTCACACGTTTGGGAAATGTTGCACACAACCAATTTCCGGTTATTTCTCTTTGTTTCACTCTCGAATAGCACGTGGCAAGAAGAACACATTACTTCTGTGTGAGCTTTGATATCTTTTGTTTTATTATAATGGTCGTTTCTCCCTATTTGGGTGCAAGACAACAAAATAATTTCGCATTAAGGAAAGTAAGCTGCTGATTAAAATTTTGCGAAAACGTCGGGTGCAAAGGAAAACGACTTTGCTTTAGTGACTGATTTCCCTATTTGAGTAACATACAACGCAGAACGAGATGCCCTTCAGTAATATTTTTCGAGGTCTTCTGTCAATCCTGTCTGTTAACTGTCCAAACCGCTCAACGATACTCCTTAAGGAGTAGGACAAGCGTAGTGAAGTAGCATCTTAAGTACATTTGTTTCGCCCTCTAAGGGTCCTTCCAGTAAAAAATAAGTCTCTGGTTCATCTTCCCCACTTAATGTTAGCTCCAGTTTACGACATTTAATTACTGTTAGTAAATATTCACTTAAATCTCCCCACTCCTAACATCTGTGTTAGGAATTAAAACGGCTATTTAACTATCAGGCATATTTTCATTCAGTTCTCTAGTACTATTTACTTTGTCGCTGGCCTGTAAGGTAATAAGCTTACTTGTTTTTCCTCTTGTACGTATAAATTTGATGTTTATGTTTCACAAATTCAGTAACGCCATTTTTTCGTCCTTCTGCGCTATATATGCCCGATACCATTTACATATTCAGATAATATAAATCATTACCAAGACTCGGAACTCTACAACTTCTTTAGATACCGAGGTTTGCTTCACTGAATAGCGCGCCATCATTTAGTAACAGGAATGTAATTACAACTCCGCCAAAACTAATCGTAATATATTTGTCCAGGTGTGCATTTCGTGAACAAGTTACTTTGTGCTTATTGATCTCACATGTTCTTACAGAGTATTTTTAAATTTCACAAAGGAAAAAATTATTCGCTTAGGACCATCCCTAGATGACTGTTCTTAGAACTGTCCCGTTTGCTGGAAGTTTTAGGCCATAGAAATAAACTTCTTGCAATTTGGATAACGTTCAACGCGAGACTTTCCTCTCTACACTCTCCGTTTTCCTGATGTTATGTGAACTTCCGCTAGTTCGTGTAAACCGTAGTGCTCAGTCTTCGGAAACCAGTCAAGAACAATTCAGAGTCTTACACTTGATCGTCGACACATTAGAGACCAGAGCGTGTAGCTTCTCAACAATGCACAGTCTATATTGAAGTGGGAGCGCCTGTTTATAGTGCAGCGTAATCAGTTTGCAATCGTGAAGCTCACTCACGCACATTCCTCAGCCACGACCTTGTGCCTCCACAAATATTCGTTTTGAAGAGTGCGTAACACGTAACAGAACTCAGCACTGCATCAGATACTGTGTCTTTCTTTGATGCAAAGGCTATGGTCCTCACTGTATAAGCCATTAGCGGAACGTGTGCGTTTTCTTACAGTGGAAGTCCTAGGCTGTCAGGGCTCATCATACTTATTTCTTTAGACCGTAGCAGTTAGTGGGCTAGAGCCATCTTCTTGAGTAAATACGCAAAGCCATCAATCTCCGAACCACCACGATTTGCAGATAGTTTCGGAAACTTGTGACAAGGGTGGCGAATTCATAACAACAGAGAAAATTCCCATAAAGAAGACAATGAACATCCCTTTCAATTGAAGAGAGTGAATTAAGAGAATATGGTAGATGTAAATATTTATACAGTCAAAGGGCTCATCATGCCTCCTTTTTTGACAATGCTTTCATATCTTAGTATTCCCCTTTTAAGTTTTGTTACATGTATCTAATTACAACATTTGAAAAAATATGTAAACGTTTCATCAGTCGGACTACATTGACATAATTACAAAAAGACCGGTGGAAGTAATGTATGGCAAACAATGTGAACTGTTTCAAATGATTCATTAGAGTTTACTCTATGCTGTTATCAAGTTTTGATGAAAACCGTAATCAGGATAAATGAGAATACAAGTTTGTTTGTCTCTTTAGTAAATAAAGCACACATTATAGGTAAAAAAAGTAAATACGGAATACCATGGTAATTACTGGGCTAGAGCCACCATTTTGAGTAAATACTCAAAGCTAACAACCTCCGAACCACCACGATTTGCAGATAGTTTAGGAAACTAGTGACAAGGATGCCGAATTCATAACAACAGAGAAATTTACGGTCGAGGAAGAAGACAAAGAGCATCCCTTTCAACTGTAGAAGGATGAATTAAGAGAACGTGGTAGACGTAAATCAATGTAACTCAACAGAATGTTTAAATCTTATTCGCCCGGAACCATGACTCGTAGCTCATGCCGCCTTCCGCGACCTCATGTTCAACAACAAACAACAGAAAATACCAACTCAAAAAAGTGATGTGTCATATTTTTGTACGTCTGTACTAATGAAAGCAAAGAACTGCAGTAAAAGAAGGAGACAGGCAGATAATCGGTAATTTACAAAGAAACAACGAACACATTTAGCTATCTATCTCTCCGGTGTGTGGAACCACTCAGAATCCATAAAACTATGAGCAAATGAGGTAAGGAGAGTTACGTGACGAATGTAACAGATGAATTGAAACCCTGAGGTCAGGCGCGTATCACTTACACGTGCAGATTTCTGTCATACGTGTGTGCGAAAACGTAGCTTATCATTTCACGTGCGAAACTGTAGATTGCGTAGACATGCCTGTGGACGTGATAACGAGGCGACAGAACGTGAGGGATAATAACCCAACCTGTCAGTGCGCCATCCGCGTCCAAGACTATATAAGCCCCCCGGTCAGTGGCTCAGCTGCACACAACCCCTTCGGTACACTTCGGTAGCAGACATGAGGAGTCTGGTGAGTATTTTCCGCAGCTGTGAAATATCTGCGTTTCAGATGCGTATTTGTTTCTTTATGATTTGGTTGCATCACTGTCACAAACTTACGAGTTTCATATCCAGTAATGTCTTATTTCCTACGTATCTCGTCATTAAAATTAATTTCCCTATGCGGATTTTGGTCCGTAATATAATCAGTGTTAAAAAACACGAAGATTCTCTAAATGTTAGTTTATTCTTAATGCAGAGGTACACGTGGTTTTCAAGACGCCATCGGCTTCACTGTAATATTTTCATGCCTGGAGCTGCTTCGTTAAATTGTAAATCTTACTGTAAATACTTTTTCCTAGTATGTTCATTTACATAATTCATTATTTTCCGTAATTTCATTACCCAGCAGATAGAACTGTTACTTTTTTATACATTGGTAAGGGACGGTGCAGGATATTCTCAATTTTGCAGTCGTTAAGTAGCATGGATGATAAATAGTTTGGACAAGAAGAGACTGGAAGTTTTCGAAATATGGCGCTACAGAAGAATGCTGAAGATTAAATAGGTAGATCACATAACTAATGAGAAGGTACTGAATAGAATTGGGGAGAAGAGGAGTTTGTGGCGCAACCTGACAAGAAGAAGGGACCGGTTGGTAGGACACGTTCTGAGGCATAAAGGGATCACGAATTTAGCATTGGAGGGTAGCGTGGAGGGTAAAAATCGTAGAGGGAGACCAAGAGATGAATACACTAAGCAGATTCAGAAGGATGTAGGCTGCAGTGGGTACTGGGAGATGAAGAAGCTTGAACAGGATAGAGTAGCATGGAGAGCTGCATCAAACCAGTCTCAGGACTGAAGACCACAACAAAAACAACAACAACAAGTAGCCATTTGTTGCCAATCATACATACTTCTACATTCGTAGCTCTGAAGGTAAATGATCATTCAGAAAATATTGAGAAAACTATCTTACACTTATAACTAAGTCAGTTTACATTCCGAGTGGTGTAACAAATGAGTGAGTGAAGCAGTAAACTGTTTCATTTACATTTTTCGACATTCGAAGGGCTCATCATGCCGCCTTTTTTTTGACAATGTTTTCATTTCATAGTGTCCCTCTTTTAAAGTTTGTTACATGTATCTAATTACAAAAATTAAAAAATATCTAAGCGTTTCTTCAGTCCGACTACATTGATATAATTACAAAAAGACTGGTGGAAGTAATGTATGGCAAATAATGTGAATTGTTTCAAATGATTCATTAAAATTTCCTGCATGCTGTTGTCAAGTTTTGATGAAACTTGTAATCAGGTAGAATGAGAAAATAAGTTTGCGTGTATCTTCAATAGTAAATAAAGCACATGTTAAAGATAAAAATACAGATGAGCGCACTTAATGATGTAGTGATGTTGTCAGAGGGAAAACATTAGTACAGCTTTAATTAATTGTTACTAGTTTAATCAGAGTAGCATACTTCTTATTTTGCGTACGTGTGTGTGTGTGTGTGTGTGTGTGTGTGTGTGTGTGTGTGTGTGTGTGTGTGCGGGCTTAAGCGCGCGTGTGTGTGTGGTTGGGTGAATGGGTTCGTTTGTACGTGTCTGTGTGTCTGGATTTCTTGTGCCCATGGAGTGAACAGTACCGGCAAGCGGTTCGAAGAACGCAGTGGATTACTAGCTATCTGCTAGATGGCAGCAGTATTGGGTGATGGTAGTGTATTTAAAGATTTTGAAGGTGAGCGAGACTTATGAAACAAATTGCATTTTTATACTTTTTTTCCTCACAGACGATCCTGCTGGCAGTGTTCGCTATTGCTGTAGCCAGACCTCAAATCCTTGATGATGTGCCCAGTACGACACCGCAAGTGCCAAACGTGAAGACATCCGGAAGCGTAGACCTTGAGGACACATCCTTCATCAGCGTTCCTTCCAGCCACTTACCTTTCTTTCCGAACACTTTTTACCCGTCTGCTATTTACGCTGCACCTAGCAGAATTCCATTCGGCAATGCGGGCATAAGTTTCCCGTTTGGTACACCTGTACTCTGTTTCCTTTCCGATACTGGCGTCTCCTCCACGTATCCTCCTCTGAGCTCCGTTGTAACGTGTCCCCAGTATGGTTTCCCAATGGGACACCCACTTACTGGTCTGCAGACTGTTTTTGTCTCACCTGACAACGGCGGTTCCTTCGGCAACGTGATGAATACTGCCCAAGAGGCAGTTATGGTTAATCGGCCTTCCATCTACGCCTTCGCTCCAGAATATCTGTCACTCAACGATGTTCGTGAGGTAAGACGGTTAAGTTCAGTATTAACTGCTTTCCATGTGGAATGCTGTCTCAGTAATATCTCCGTTACAGGAACTAAGACTTTTTCAGATCTATTAGCCTGAGATATCAATGTATCATGTATTGTTAATTATTGCAAAGAATTTAATTTCTCTGTCTCGCAGTTTTTATACAGATTATATTATGTTGTTTACTTCAGGCTTTAAATTAAGACAATGAACTTACTACAAAGCTCTTCTACGATGTGCTCAGTACTTTGGCTGATAAGGCCAGGTGCACCGTTAGCTAACGGAAACTCTTTTTCATCTGCGTAGGCTCCTGCATCCAACACAGCGGGTAACACAGCCAAAGTGGGCGTCGACGCCTCTACCGCCGCTGCCACAGACGCCGCCGCAGACGCCGTCGAGTCCGTAAGCCGAGAATCGAATTCCGAGGCCAGACCTGTGTCTCTGCCACTTGGCCAGCCTGCAGACAGCCTCACGTCTCGCATCGCACTACGGACTGCTCCTTTCAGCCTGTATCCCAACACCATGGATTTCGGTGGTGTTCCCATCGGCGCTAGAATCGAGCAAGATGCAGCAACAAGCAGCCATTCACCAAACTTGATCTACTTTGGCGGTGTTCCTGTTCGTGTTCTGGGAGCTCCTTCATACTAAATTGTAAAGTCAGTCCATTCCCATGTTTACCAAGAAGCTGAAAGAACCGAAAAGGAGACACTGAATTTTTTGTCTGTATCCTGTTCTGAATAAAAGTATTTTGACATTTTTCTATGAAATACCTGTTATTTACCATTGCATGCGAATTCCTACTCCTAAATAATTATTTTAGCTGTCCATTTATTTACTAGAAAACAAGAACATTAAAGGAAATAATTATCTGAGTTGTAAACAGGACAAAATGATTTATGAAAATGTATGTAGGAGGCTACATATTGGTTTGCTGGGTACGTTCGTAGTTTTCTCTTAAGTTTAGTAAACACAACAGATGTAAATGTAAATGTCGTGTGACTAGGGCCACCTGTCGGGTAGACCGTTCGCCGGGTGCAAGTCTCTCTATTTGACGCCACTTTGGTGAATTGCGCGACGATGCGGATGAAATGATGATGATTAGGACAACACAGCACCCAGTCCCTGAGCGGAGAAAATCTCCGACCCAGCCGAGAATCTAACCCGGGCCCTTAGGATTGACATTCTGTCGTGCTGACCACTTTTATTTACACTCCTCGAAATGGAAAAAAGAACTCATTGACACCGGTGTGTCAGACCCACCATACTTGCTCCGGACACTGCGAGAGGGCTGTACAAGCAATGATCACACGCACGGCACAGCGGACACACCAGGAACCGCGGTGTTGGCCGTCGAATGGCGCTAGCTGCGCAGCATTTGTGCACCGCCGCCGTCAGTGTCAGCCAGTTTGCCGTGGCATACGGAGCTCCATCGCAGTCTTTAACACTGGTAGCATGCCGCGACAGCGTGGACGTGAACCGTATGTGCAGTTGACGGACTTTGAGCGAGGGCATATAGTGGGCATGCGGGAGGCCGGGTGGACGTACCGCCAAATTGCTCAACACGTGGGGTGCGAGGTCTCCACAGTACATCGATGTTGTCGCCAATGGTCGGCGGAAGGTGCACGTGCCCGTCGACCTGGGACCGGACCGCAGCGACGCACGGATGCACGCCAAGACCGTAGGATCCTACGCAGTGCCGTAGGGGGCCGCACCGCCACTTCCCAGCAAATTAGGGACACTGTTGCTCCTGGGGTATCGGCGAGGACCATTCGCAACCGTCTCCCTGAAGCTGGGTTACGGTCCCGCACACCGTTAGGCCGTCTTCCGCTCACGCCCCAACATCGTGCAGCCCGCCTGCAGTGGTGTCGCGACAGGCGTGAATGGAGGGACGAATGGGGACGTGTCGTCTTCAGCGATGAGATTCGCTTCTGCATTGGTGCGAATGATGGTCGTATGCGTGTTTGGCGTCGTGCAGGTGAGCGCCACAATCAGGACTGCATACGACCGAGGCACACAGGGCCAACACCCGGCATCATGATGTGGGGAGCGATCTCCTACACTGGCCGTACACCTCTGGTGATCGTCGAGGGGACACTGAATAGTGCACGGTACATCCAAACCGTCATCGAACCCATCGTTCTACCATTCCTAGACCGGCAAGGGAACTTGCTGTTCCAACAGGACAATGCACGTCCGCATGTATCCCGTGCCACCCAACTTGCTCTAGAAGGTGTAAGTCAACTACCCTGGCCAGCAAGATCTCCGGATCTGTCCCCCATTGAGCATGTTTGGGACTGGATGAAGCGCCGTCTCACGCGGTCTGCACGTCCAGCACGAACGCTGGTCCAACTGAGGCGCCAGGTGGAAATGGCATGGCAAGCCGTTCCACAGGACTACATCAGCATCTCTACGATCGTCTCAATGGGAGAATAACAGCCTGCATTGCTGCGAAACGTGGATATACACTGTACTAGTGCATGCTCTGTTGCCTGTGTCTATGTGCCTGTGGTTCTGTCAGTGTGATCATGTGATGTATCTGACCCCAGGAATGTGTCAATAAAGTTTCCCCTTCCTGGGACAATGAATTCACGGTGTTCTTATTTCAATTTCCAGGAGTGTATTTATTTTATTTTTTTCGGTAGTGTTCGTTGCGTTTGGTCTGGGCGCACGTCATAGGACATCCGTTCAAGTTGATCGTTGATTACTTTACTCAGGGTTTTTTTTTTTTTTAATAACAGAGGGCCAGCGCCTCTCTGACCGAACACGCTGAGCTACCGTGCCGGCGCCACTGAGCTATAGGGGGCGGACAACACAACAGATAAACAACGCAGTCTTTAGTCGTCAATAGTGTAGTCGCCTTCACTACTTACAACATACTTCCAACGCTAGGTTAACTTTTCGATTCTATGACGTCAATAATTTAGTCTCCTTCAGTATTTCCAATATAGTTCCAACGCTAGGTTAACTTTTCGACTCCGTGACTAGAAATCACACGCTTTTGACGCGAACAATTCGTCGAGCTATGTTCGGAGTGCATTTTCATCCCGAAAGAACATTCTTTAAAGTTGTTCGATACAGTGCGAAAATGGTGAAAATCTGAGGGCGCAAAAGCAGGTAAGTAAGGTGTGACTTCCCAACCGAAGTCCTGTATAGTTGCTTTTGTCAGTCTGCCAGAATGCTCGAGGGTATTATCGTCGAGTAGCATCAATTCACCCACACTTTATGGTCTTTATTTTATTTTATTTTTGTTTACATCTGCAAGACGTCTCAGTAGTTAACAATAGTTGTCGGCAGTTATGCTTACACTTCGTGGATAGATTCGTAATAGACCACAGATGCAAAACATTATCTTTTTTGGATGCGCGCAGGTCTTTGTATGTGTAGTTGCTACTCTGGGCTCAATCATTTCTTTCTTTTCCTTATGTTAGTATAGAGACACCCATCTCTCGTCACCAGTAAAGAGATAGGATAGGAATGGTCGGTGTTTTTTAAGAGCAAATTGATGACTATTAAGCAGAGATGCACACATGACCACCTGCTGATTTTTTTGTTTTGGCTTAGAGTATGCAGTACCCACACACCCGAGTTTCGAACTTCCCCCATTGTATGAAAATGTAGCACGATGGTGGAATGATCACACTTCACCGGATTTGGCAGTTCTCGAGTACAATGACGTGAATTAATGAGTTTAAATGATCTTCATCAAAGCCCCAAGGTCTTCCTGAACTTTGAGAGTCACCACGTGAAAACGAGAAATGCATAGGGTTGCTGTGCTCTTTCTAGCGGCACTATCACCATATACGGCACGGGTGTCTCCGCTGCTGTCACTGCGCTATTGATCGCAAACTGATGAATATGGTGGAAATTTTCCAATTTCTCCATGGGCACTCCATTTTCTAGCGTCCACAGCTACACTCACTATCTCAATATGTAAACTAACTTTAATAGCAACGGTGAATTACAAATAAAAAAGGCATTTGGTAAAGAAATCAATAGCAACCAGAAAACCAACATGCAAAATAAAAGCTCTACGAACATACGCACGGACCTAATAATTACGACGCGGCTGCTGCGACAGCACATACGAAAGAAAGAGTAATAAATTATTCAGTTGATACAAATTCCAAACAGAGATACGCACAAATGGTTCAAATGGCTCTGAGCGCTATGGAACTTAACATCTGAGGTCATCAGTTCCCTAGACGCAGAACTACTTAAACCTAACTAACCTAAGGACATCACAAACATCCATGCCCGAGGCAGGATTCGATCTTGCGACCGTATCAGTCACGCCGAGGTTCGTACAGATTTATAAATTTGAAAATACAATGATAGCAATGTAGGATCTCTTTCGTGTGTATTAAAAGAGTTGGAGTACTTAAGGTGAAAATATATTCCATAAATTCAGTGTGGTTCTGGAGTCTGCAGCCAGTGATGTGTTGCTGAAGTTCAAGAACATTGTATAAACTGTAACAACAGTAGCTGCTGAAGTCAGAATAATACTGACACACCACAGAATGACAACAAGTCGTGCCATTCACTTCGGATGTTGTTCTAGATACTTCAAGCAATTGTCCAAGATAATAAATTTAAGGCGTCAGCGGTGTATCGGTATTGATATCGTTGCTGTAAGTAAGTTGCTCATCTGTTGGCTCCAGTGATCTGGTGAGTACAGTGCCGTGGCTGGCGTATCAGGGAAGCAGCCAGCTCGGCGGCAGCAGTAGAGTAACTAGGTGTACTACAACCGTGCTGGCGGCTGGCACTGCCTCGAGTTTTTTGCTGGAGCGTCGACTACTATAACAGTTGAGCGAATCTTTTTCTCAGTTGGCAACACAGCGCAATGCACCTTCAACGGTACATCAATATAAGTACCTGGGATGATTCGAATAGTGTACAATAGTATTTTTCTCATTCTTCAGAATTAAGGCTATTACCTAGCACGCTAATATTTTTGCAGGTGATACAAAGCGAGTATGATAATTGTTATTACTTGGTTTAAGAAATACTACGAAGAAAAAGATTATAATGCTACTCATACTAATACTACAAAGAAAAAAGAATACGTCAACAAAAACATATAAAGGAAAAGTACTACTCCCACTACTATAAAACTTCCTGTCAATCCCTTAACGAACTACTCGACTACTGCTAACATTTCTGAGATCAGTTCTTCAAAGCTGAAATCGGCACTTTTTTTCTTTATCCATTAGGACCATCGTTCTTGCAGACATAATACATCTCAACTACAGAAGGTTGCTTCTGCAACTGCATCTATTCACGAACTACTGCTGTCAGAACATCTACATTGTAGTGGTATCATATGCCAAATGTGGCATATTGAAACTCGGCTAGAACTTTCCAAATGATTCATTTGGTTCCACTACAGTGCTCGGTTCACCTCGGTATGTGTCACAGGGCTCCGCAATGCTGAGGAAGCACCCCAGCGGCCAATGCAAAGCAATGCTGTGTCGTGCCGGATTTGGCCGGCCCGCTGAGTTTTGATGATGTCAGGATGGCTGCGCCAGCAACCAACTCAGCGGCTACCGTCCCTGCTGACTCCAGACTGCTCCAATGGGAGCTGTAGGCTGGCTCCACTGCTGATTCTTCCTCGCTAGCGTAGCTGAGAACACGGAGGCAACGTCCGCCCGCGATCCAGCGTCCGAATCGGCGGCCCTCGCCTCGAAATTCTGAGGCATGTGTCGGGAGCCGAGATGACTGTCCACGGCAGTGAGCAGAAGAGTGGCTGCCCAGGCTTCTGCGGACCCCGCGTCGGCCTCAGATGGTCGAACCAATGACCCGCCGTGGACTGGAATGCTGGCGCCCCATCTGCTCTGCGTGTAGCTGGTGGTGTGACACGCCCCGCCATCCAGGAGAGTTGTCACACTTCAGTGTGTCTCGTTAGAAAACGATACCTATTTATACTCGGCTATGTGCCTCTGTTTTGTCAAGTGTGCCGCTTCGCGTCACATATGCCTAACACTTAGGATGGCCAGTGGCCCTCTTCTGCCTGCTCCACGGAAACTGCTGGGTGCGCCCCCTCCAGCAATTTTATGCCCCTGTAGCCTCTATTTGCCTTCTTAACGGATGGTATGTGTAACTTACTGCAATCCAGCCAGCACCTGGCTGTAACAAGTGCTCCGAATATCCAACAAAACTAACTTTCCCTATCCTAAACGGTGGTGCTGCTACAATATGCTGAATTCACTGGTCATAGGGCAACATGTGAGTAGCGTTTCCACTGTGACAACCCACTTCACGATTCATTGTAACTCCTTGGAATCCACATTTCCATAATCACTTTTAGTAAAACAATGAACAGTCTTGACGTCCTTTCATTTAGTGCTCGCTTACCCTCCATATCTCAGGAATTTTCACTTATAGTGATGGCAACATGCTATCTAACCGTTGAATGTCTTGCGAAGTTCCTTGGCTGTCGTGGATATTGCTGGTGCGGTATCGTTCAAGATACATCACATTTATTCGTTTCTCAGCGCTATTTTGCGATTCAGCGTCTTTATTGAGAGCGCACAGTCCCATAGAGGGCTCTCCTAAGTGCTCACATTGCTGCAGGCGCAACAATCATTTATTTGTATTGTAGTTTGTAAAGTTACGTAGTATACGGTCCAAGACATTTCAGATAATTTATCAATCTACACATCATGACGGTCCCAAAAGACATCACATCTTCATTTTTCGATTATGTTAGGTCTTCGTCTGTTTCGGCGGAAGTGAATACACCTGTTACCGCTGCTTGGATGGCGCCATTATTTTGAGATAGTAGTGATACACCCAGCACTCGCCCACGGTGGTTGAGAGGCTAAGGAAGTCACCTTGATTCGCCTGACATAGCTGCAATATTTCATGAGTTGTCTCGGTTTGGCATTGTTTCTGGAAGGATGTCGGCTGTGGCGGACGTCATCAGGAGATTACGTTTTGCATGTTCAAAATGTCATACAACATGTTAAAAATTGTCGATGACTGATTTTCGCATTCTGCACTATCGCCTCGATTACGATAGGTTGGTTTTAGAACATCAACGTTACCAGGTTCCGCACTGAAAGACGGTCTGCCATTTCGTTCGTTGTCATTCAGATTTGTTGACCACACCGGAGGAGGCAGCACCGGTTAGCCAGAATGTCGCATGATGGTGCATTGTGCCGTATACTTCTACCATTTCAATATAATTTATCGTAAAATTGCAGAAAACGAAATATTTACGGTGTTCCACCTTATCAATTGGTTATACCATTTTGTTTTGTCCTCTCTAGCGACGTTCTCCGCGGTTGTGGTGCGGGAAATGATATCAGAACTGGAGACATTTCTTTAAGGTTACCACAAAATTATGAAGTTACGTTTAGGTGATAATTACCAGGGGCGTTTGAAAAGGCCGTGCAAAGTCCGAGAGATGGCACTACCGGCGCGTATCGAGGTCATCTTTAGTTAGTAGCATCTTTGGGAAGAACACACACCAAGTTTCTGCCACATTGGTCTATATCTTTGTGTTTGTCATTCGTGTGAATCAAGGAAGTCGAGTGATTGCCAAAAAAAATGGACGAAAAAGAATTTAGTGTGGTGATTAAACATTACTTTATGAAAGTCAAAACGCCTCAGGTGACTAAAGAGAAGCTTGATAAACATTACGGTGACTCTGCACCTTCGATTAGAACAGTTTATAAGTGGTTTCAAAATTTTGGGAGTTGCCATATGGGCACAAGTGATGCTGAACGTTCTAGACGCTCTGTGGAGTTTACGACTCCAGAAATCTTTGATAGAATCCATGATATGGGGATGGATGACAGAAGTGTTAAGGTCCGTGAGATTGCTAGTGATGTGGGCAGCCGGCCGTGGTGGTCTAGCGGTTCTAGGCGCTCACTCAAGGACCGCGCGTCTCCTACGGTCGCAGGTTCGAATCCTGCCTCGGGCATGGATGTGTGTGATGCCCTTAGGTTAGTTAGGTTTAAGTAGTTCTAAGTTCTAGGGGACTGATGACCTCGGAAGCTAAGTCCCATAGTGCACAGAGCTATTTTTTTACAACGTTCTAATGTAAAACATCTCTCAATAAGCATGAGAAATGTGTTACGGAAAGGGTTATATTTGTTGTTGCTGTTGTCTTCAGTCCTGAGACTGGTTTGATGCAGCTCTCCATGCTACTCTATCCTGTGCAAGCTGATTCATCTCCCAGTACATACTGCAACCTACATCCTTCTGAATCTGCTTAGTGTACTCATCTCTCGGTCTCCCTCTACGATTTTTACCCTCCACGCTGCCCTCCAATGCTAAATTTGTGATCCCTTGAGCCTCAAAACATGTCCTACCAACCGATCCCTTCTTCTAGTCAAGTTGTACCACAAACTTCTCTTCTCCCCAATCCTATTCAATACCTCCTCATTAGTTACGTGATCTATCCACCTTATCTTCAGTATTCTTCTGTAGCACCACATTTCGAAAGCTTCTATTCTCTTCTTGTCCAAACTAGTTATCGTCCATGTTTCACTTCCATACATGGCTACACTCCAAACAAATACTTTCAGAAACGACTTCCTGATACATAAATCTATATTCGATGTTAACAAATTTCTCTTCTTCAGAAACGCTTTCCTTGCCATTGCTAGTCTACATTTTATATCCTCTCTACTTCGACCATCATCAGTTATTTTACTTCCTAAATAGCAAAACTCCTTTACTACTTTAAGTGTCTCATTTCCTAATCTAATTCCCTCAGCATCACCCGATTTAATTTGACTACATTCCATTATCCTCGTTTTGCTTTTGTTAATGTTCATCTTATATCCTCCTTTCAAGACACTGTCCATTCCGTTCAACTGCTCTTCCAAGTCCTTTGCTGTCTCTGACAGAATTACAATGTCATCGGCGAACCTCAAAGTTTTTACTTCGTCTCCATGAATTTTAATACCTACTCCAAATTTTTCTTTTGTTTCCTTTACTGCTTGCTCAATATACAGATTGAATAACGTCGGGAAGAGGCTACAACCCTGTCTCACTCCTTTCCCAACCACTGCTTCCCTTTCATGCCCCTCGACTCTTATGACTGCCATCTTGTTTCTGTACAAATTATAAATAGCCTTTCGCTCCCTGTATTTTACCCCTGCCACCTTTAGAATTTGAAAAAGAGTATTCCAGTCAACATTGTCAAAAGCTTTCTCTAAGTCTACAAATGCTAGAAACGTAGGTTTGCCTTTTCTTAATCTTTCTTCTAAGATAAGTCGTAAGGTCAGTATTGCCTCACGTGTTCCAACATTTCGACGGAATCCAAACTGATCCTCCCCGAGGTCTGCATCTACCAGTTTTTCCATTCGTCTGTAAAGAATTCGAGTTAGTATTTTGCAGCCGTGGCTTATTAAACTGATAGTTCGGTAATTTTCACAACTGTCAGCACCTGCTTTCTTTGGGATTGGAATTATTATATTCTTCTTGAAGTCTGAGGGTATTTCGCCTGTCTCATACATCTTGCTCACCAGCTGGTAGAGTTTTGTCAGGACTGGTTGTCCCAAGGCCGTCAGTAGTTCTAATGGAATGTTGTCTACTCCGGGGGCCTTGTTTCGACTCAGGTCTTTCAGTGCTCTGTCAATCTCTTCACGCAGTATCGTATCTCCCATTTCGTCTTCATGTACATCCTCTTCCATTTCCATTATATTGTCCTCAAGTACATCGCCCTTGTATAAACCTTCTATATACTCCTTCCACCTTTCTGCCTTCCCTTCTTTGCTTAGAACTGGGCTGCCATCTGAGCTCTTGATATTGATACACGTGGTTCTCTTCTCTCCAAAGGTCTCTTTAATTTTCCTGTAGGCAGTATCTATCTTACCCCTAGTGAGATAAGCTTCTACATCCTTACATTTGTCCTCTAGCCATCCCTGTTTAGCCATTTTGCACTTCCTGTCGATGTCATTTTTGAGACGTTTGTATTCCTTTTTGCCTGCTTCATTTACTGCATTTTTATATTTTCTCCTTTCATCAATTAAATTCAATATTTCTTCTGTTACCCAAGGATTTCTAGCAGCCCTCGTCTTTGTACCTACTTTATCCTCTGCTGCCTTCACTACTACATCCCTCAGAGCTACCCATTCTTCTTCTACTGTATTTCTTTCCCCTATTCCTGTCAATTGTTCCCTTATGCTCTCTCTGAAACTCTGTACAACATCTGGTTCTTTCAGTTTATCCAGGTCCCATCTCCTTAATTTCCCATATTTTTGCAGTTTCTTCAGTTTTAATCTACAGGTCATAACCAACAGATTGTGGTCAGAGTCCACATCTGCCCCTGGAAATGTCTTACAACTTAAAACCTGGTTTCTAAATCTCTGTCTTACCGTTATATAATCTATCTGATACCTTTTAGTATCTCCAGGGTTCTTCCACGTATACAACATTCTTTCATGATTCTTAAACCAAGTGTTAGCTATGATTAAGTTGTTCTCTGTGCAAAATTCTACTAGGCGGCTTCCTCTTTCATTTCTTAGCCCCAATCCATATTCTCCTACTATGTTTCCTTCTCTCCCTTTTCCTACACTCGAATTCCAGTCACCCATTACTATTAAATTTTCGTCTCCCTTCACTATCTGAATAATTTCTTTTATTTCATCGTACATTTCTTCAATTTCTTCATCATCTGCAGAGCTAGTTGGCATATAAACTTGTACTACTGTAGTAGGTGTGGGCTTCGTATCTATCTTGGCCACAATAATGCGTTCACTATGCTGTTTGTAGTAGCTTACCCGCATTCCTATTTTCCTATTCATTATTAAACCTACTCCTGCATTACCCCTATTTGATTTTGTGTTTATAACCCTGTAGTCACCTGACCAAAAGTCTTGTTCCTCCTGCCACAGAACTTCACTAATTCCCACTATATCTAACTTTAACCTATCCATTTACCTTTTTAAATTTTCTAACCTACCTGCCCGATTAAGGGATCTGACATTCCACGCTCCGATCCGTAGAACGCCAGTTTTCTTTCTCGGGGTTATACACTCCTGGAAATGGAAAAAAGAACACATTGACACTGGTGTGTCAGACCCACCATACTTGCTCCGGACACTACGAGAGGGCTGTACAAGCAATGATCACACGCACGGCACAGTGGACACACCAGGAACCGCGGTGTTGGCCGTCGAATGGCGCTAGCTGCGCAGCATTTCTGCACCGCCGCCGTCAGTGTCAGCCAGTTTGCCGTGGCATACGGAGCTCCATCGCAGTATTTAACACTGGTCGCATGCCGCGACAGCGTGGACGTGAACCGTATGTGCAGTTGACGGACTTTGAGCGAGGGCATATAGTGGGCATGCGGGAGGCCGGGTGGACGTACCGCCGAATTGCTCAATACTTGGGGCGTGAGGTCTCCACAGTACATCGATGTTGTCGCCAGTGGTCGGCGGAAGGTGCACGTGCCCGTCGACCTGGTACCGGACCGCAGCGACGCACGGATGCACGCCAACACCGTAGGATCCTACGCAGTGCCGTAGGGGACCGCACCGCCACTTCCCAGCAAATTAGGGACACTGTTGCTCCTGCGGTATCGGCGAGGACCATTCGCAACCGTCTCCATGAAGCTGGGCTACGGTCCCGCACACCGTTAGGCCGTCTTCCGCTCACGCCCCAACATCGTGCAGCCCGCCTCCAGTGGTGTCGCGACAAGCGTGAATGGACGGACGAATGGAGACGTGTCGTCTTCAGCGATTTGAGTCGCTTCTGCCTTGGTGCCAATGATGGTCGTATGCGTGTTTGGCGCCGTGCAGGTGAGCGCCACATTCAGGACTGCATACGACCGAGGCACACAGGGCCAACACCCGGCATCATGGTGTGGTGAGCGATCTCCTACACTGGCCGTACACCTCTGGTGATCGTCGAGGGGACACTGAATAGTGCATGGTACATCCAAACCGTCATCGAACCCATCGTTCTACCATTCCTAGACCGGCAAGGGAACTTGCTGTTCCAACAGGACAATGGACGTCCGCATGTATCCCGTGCCACCCAACGTGCTCTAGAAGGTGTAAGTCAACTACCCTGGCCAGCAAGATCTCCGGATCTGTCCCCCATTGAGCATGTTTGGGACTGGATGAAGCGTCATCTCACGCGGTCTGCACGTCCAGCACGAAGGCTTATCCAACTGAGGCGCCAGGTGGAAATGGCATGGCAAGCCGTTCCACAGGACTACATCCAGCATCTCTACGATTGTCTCCATGGGAGAATAGCAGCCTGCATTGCTGCGAAAGGTGGATATACACTGTACTAGTGCCGACATTGTGCATGCTCTGTTGCCTGTGTCTATGTGCCTGTGGTTCTGTCAGTGTGATCATGTGATGTATCTGACCCCAGGAATGTGTCAATAAATTTTCCCCTTCCTGGGACAATGAATTCACGGTGTTCTTATTTCAATTTCCAGGAGTGTATTTATCATCTATATAATCGGCACTATAAACATCCCGCCACTCTTGTTCTCTATTGCTGTTGCTGTTGGGTTAACTTTCCTACATAGTTTGTAATTGTATGTGACATTTGTTTGAGTACAGGAGTCTTTTAGTGTTAAAATTTAAGCATCGTGGTCTGAAAGGCCATTTACCCTTTTACTTACAGAATGCCCATGTGGTGTCGCTACTTCTCAGTCATGTCGCTCCTCGATTATTGGCGTAACAAGGGCTGAGTGCTCCCCAATTTTTAACAGCACTCTGATGACCTGGACGGTTACCCATCCCAGTGCTAGCCAGGTCCGACAGCGCTTAACTTCAGTGATCTGACAGGAACCGGTGTTACCACTGCGACAAGGCCGTTGGCGTTTTGTAATTACTGCTCTGTTGTTAAAAGTGATTCACGAAATACGAGGAACTTCCGTTCTGGTTTGCCAATGCAGTCGGCTCTTGCGATTGAAATGTGTGACGCTCTATTCTGAATGCTATAACTAAGAACCAGCTACTTATCGCACTAGTAGTTAATCAAGACATAACTTTCAACATAAGTGAAAATACGAAGTTATCGATTCTGAAGACGATGTGTGATTATTTCAAAATCACGACAAAATTTGCATCAGCATTTTCAAGAAATTACAGGACGGTTGTCTGGGCTCTTCTCAAATGAAAACTAACTTGATACTGTGTTGTACGCGACTGGAGGAATAATAACAGAATACTGATAAATAGCATGAGGTATACGGAGGTATGAGAAATCTTATGCATGCGGTTTTCCCACCTGGCGGAACACAATAATCCAATTAATATAACCAATGAATGAGACACCTTATGCTTTTTCGTTTTTTGGACCATCAGTCCTCTGATTGGTTTGATGCGACCCGTCACGAATTCCACTTCTGGGCCAACTCTTCATCTCGGAGTAGAACTTCCGAACTACGTCCTCAATTATTTGCTGGATGTATTCCAATCTCTGTCTTCCTCTATAGTTCTTGCCCTCTACAGCAATGTCCGGTACCATGGAAGTCATTCCCTCATGTCTTAACAGATTCCCTATCATCCTCTCCCTTCGTCGTATCAGTATTTTCCACATATTCCTTTCCACTCCGATTCTGCGTAGAACCTCCTCATCCCTTACCTTATCAGTCCACCTAATTTTTAACATTCGTCTGTAGCACCACATGTCAAACGCTTCGATTCTCTTCTGTTCCGTTTTTCCCACAGTCCATGTTTCACTACCATACATTGTTGTACTCCAGACGCCCATTCTCTGAAATTTCTTTCTCAAATTAAGGCCCATGTTTGATACTAGTAGACTTCACTTGGCCAGGAATGCCCTTCTCGCCTGTGCTAGTATGTTTTTGGTGTCCTCCTTGCTCTGTCCGTCATTGGCTATTTTACTCGCTTTCCTCATTCTCATTACTTTCGTCTTTCTTCGATTCACTCTGAATCCATATTTTGTGCTCGTTAGATTGTTCATTCCATTCAGCCGATCATTTAATTATTCTTCAATAGCAATGTCATCAGCGAATCGTATCACTGGCATCGTTTCACCTTGAATTTAGCTCCGCTCTCTTTCTTTTTTCTTCCATTACTGCTTCTTCGACTTACAGATTGCAGTGTAGGGGCGAAAGAATACATCCCTGTCTTACATCTTCTTCGTCGTCCATTCTTATTATTCCCTCTTGCCACTAGTACATAATGTATATTGCCTCCCTCGTGCCTTTACCTTTTCTGAATCAAAAGTGATCGTCATCTAGCACATCCTAACTTTCTTTTCCGTTCTTCTGTATATTATTCTTGTCAGAAAAATGGACGCAAAAAGCTTTCAAACTGACCGTGCCACAATTCTCGCAGTTGTCAGCTCTTACAGTCTTCGGAATTGTGTGGATGATATTTTTCCACAGATGGAATATCGCCAGTCTCATACATTCTACACACCAATTTCAATAATCGTTTTGTTGTCACTTCCCCCGATGATTTTAGAAATTCTGATGGAATGTTATCCGTCTGTTCTGCCTTATATGATGTTAACTCCTCCTAAGCTCTTTTAAATTCTGATTCCAATACTGGATCCCCTATCTTTTCTAGATCGACTCCTGATTCTTCTTCTACCGCATGAGACAAATGTTTCCCCTCACAGAGGCTTTCAATGTACTCTTTCCACCTATTCGCTCCCTCCTCTGCATTTAACAGTTTAATTACCATTGCACTCTTAATGTTAGCACCCTTGCTTTTAATGTTTCTGAAGATTGTTTTGACTTTCCTGTGTGCTGACTCTGTTTCAATTTCTTCACATTTTTCATGCAGCCATTTGGTCTTAGCTACCCTGCATTTTCTATGTATTTCATTCCTCAGCGACCTGAGTCTCCCGGAACATTTTTGTACTTCCTCCTTTCATCGGTAGACTGAAGTATTTCTTCTCTTACCCACAGTTTTTTCGAAGTTACCTTCTTTGTACCTACGCTTTTCTTTCCAACTTGATGGCACTTTATAGAGATGTCCGTTCCTCTTCTACTATACTGCCCACTGAGTTATTCCTTTTTGCTGAATTTATGTCTTTAGAGAACTTCAAGCTCATCTCGGCACTCCTTAGTACTTCCGTATCCAAATTCTTTGCATATTGATTCTTCCTGACTGATTTTAAAATGGTTGCAATGGTTCTAAGCACTATGGGACAACATCTGAGGTCATCAGTACCCTATACTTAGAACTTCTTAAACCGAACTAACCTAATGACACCACACGCATCCATGCCTGAGGCAGGTTTCGAACTTGCGACCGTAGCAGCAGTGCAGTTCCGGACTGAAGCGCCTAGAACCGCTTGGCCACAGCGGCTGGCGACTAATCGTAAGCTACAGTCTACTCTTCATCATTATTACACTGTGATCTGAGTCTACACCTGCTCCTGGGTACGCCATACAGTCCAATATCTGATTTCGGAATCTTTTTCTGAACATGAAGTAATCTAACTGAAACCTTCCCGTATCACTCGGCCTTTCCAAGCATACCTCGTTCTCTTGTGATTCTTAAAGAGAATATTCGCTATTATTAGTTGAAATTTATTAAAGAACTCAATTAGTCTTTCTTTCTCCTTTCTCCGTCCTTGTCCCAAGCCCACATTCTCCTGTAGCCTTTACTTCTACTGCTTCCCCTACAACTTCTTTCCAGTCTCCCATGACAGATATTCATCTCCCTTCACGTACTGTATTACAATTTCAATATCTTCATATACTTTCTCTACTTCTTTGTCTTCAGCTTGCAACGTCGCCTTGTATACTTGTACTATCGTTGTCGGTGTTGGTTTGTAGTCGACTCTGATAAGAACAACCCTATCATTGAACTGTTCGCAATAACACACTCTCTACCCTACCTTGATATTCCTGTTGTTGTTGTTGTAGCAGTAGTAGTAGCTTTATTCATCCTTAGATCTCTTTTTGCAAGGATACAGGACATGTCAAAGTATTTACAAATTTAGATCAATTTAAAATAAGCTAATTCGTATACACATATATTCACAAGCTTCTAGTTAGAGATAATCATTAGATTTAATCCTGGTACAGGATCCTTTTTTTATAAATAACTTATTAAATAATGTAATATCCACTGTTCACTCATATTTCACTATCAGTTACTGCACACACTATATACACATTGTTTCATAACACTTAACTCACTACACACAGACACCCACCCACCCACCCACCCACACACACACACACACACACACACACACACACACACACACACACACACACTGGTGACATCTGGACCATTTTCTGTACCGTAACTTCCCATTTGCTATCCTGAAGAGCTGAGTCAGCATCCCTCCACAATGAGTGAGATGTTGAGTTCAGAAAGAGGAAGAGGTGTTAGTATTGTGTTATGCACAGCTTGAGGGTAAGTACTTCTAGAAAGGAAAAAACATTTATTGAAGGTGTTATGTGGAATATTGGATATTCTGTAATCATTATTATTATTATTTATTTGTATAACTTTTTTATCAAACCGCTACTCTGTTTTAGCTAAGTAAACCTTCAATGTATAAAATGTATTGCATAACAGGCACTTTTCAGCTGCCTTTTTAAATAAGTGTATTTTTGTAATTTCTTTAATCTCTTTAGGTAATTTATTATAAATTTTTATTCGTTGGTAGAAAATGCTGCTTTGAGCTTTATGTTTATTTTTTCTTGGTAAATGTAAGTTGAGTATATCTCTTGTTGCATTGTCACCGACAGAGCTGTTTGTGCTACATTTACCAGTCAGCTGCACACATCAAAAATAACATTGGTAATTAAATTCACATGTAGCAGTTAAAATTCCCAGTGTTTTGAACTGACCTTTACAATGAGCTCGACTAGTATTTTTATTATTATTCTTAAGATTATTTTATGAAGTTAGAAAATTGTGTTTGTCCCCCCCCCCGCAAAAAAACAATGCCGTAGCTAAGAACTGAGTGCACGTATGAATAATATGTAACTAAAAAACACTGCATGTTACACACTGACCATAGGATTCTGAGGGCATAACATGCTGATGACATGCTGTTTGCAAGTACCTTTGTGTGTTCACACCACTTCAACTGAGAATCAATATTCATTCCCAGAAAATTTTGCATTTGTTATACAGTCTATAGAGGTACTATCTACAATTAATTTAACGTTGTCGTTTTTCCTCTTCAAACTTAAATTCATGGCATTAGTATTCTTTATGTTCAAAGCCACTTTATTGCTTATTGACCAATCATAATGTTCCTTAAGAGTTTCATTTGCTTTCTTGGAAAGGAGTTCTCTTGTTTTCTCAGTGACTATAATATTGCTGTCATCAGCATAACGGATCTTACTCACATTATACCATTTTCTGCTGCTATTGATATTACCCTATGCTCATCTGACCAGAAATCATTGGCTTCTTTCCATTGCACTTCACTGACGCCTACTCTATCTAGATTGAGCCCTTGCATACCTCTTTCCAGTTTTCTACAGATTAACCTACACATATGAAAATCAGAATTTCGTTGTGATCGCTACAAGTTACAGTAGTCCCTGTATTGACTTAATGTCGATAACATTTCTTGACTGCATCTCCAAAGATGACTTCTGGTTTACTTTAAATTTTATGGCTTTAGACCTGAAAGCCATTGAGCCCTCTCTCAGTGTTCTGGAATTTTACAGAGTAAAGTTACATTTGTCAAAAAATTTATAGTTAGTTTTCAAATTAATACACTTTCTTGGTGAAGGGTAGTTGCTGTATTAGTCGATAATTCTGAGTGTCCGTTTACTTTGACATTTGTTAAGTATTAATGAATTATCTATGTTTGCACTTCAAGAAGCAGTTGAAGATTTAACCTATAGCAGGAACAGTAATGATGTAAGGCTAGTATACGTAAAATCGTATTGCGGTAAGTTAGAACTGAAAGATTATATGGCTAGTTCGAAGCAGAGGAGTTGGAGGTGGTATCGAATCAGTGAAAACACCGATGGGAACGTATTTCCTCTTCTTTCTTTGTTCGAACTATCCCTCTAAAGCTGAGAAAAAATTAGTCTCCATGTAATCACAATACGGAAGCACTGGCACAGGACCGATCAGTGAGATTTAATCGAATGTCTTGAGGTTTTCATTCCACATACTGTTCACGGAATGAGATGGCAGATTCAGAGAAGAGAAGAGAGTAAGTGAAACTTTTGGAGCGAGATTATCAACGTGGTCTGTATTGCTACAATGGTTTGCAAACACAGACATACTGCCCCTACCGTGTGCAAGTGAGGATGAAGAAGAGGAATCAGGCTGAAAATAAATAACTAAAGAAGTCGACATGTAACGGAGTGGAGGTAGACACTTATCAGTGATACGTGCATAGTGCTAGGCATATGATACGAGAGAGGAATAACGTTCGTTATCGTTCGTTTCAGACTGTGTATCAGACGTAAACCTGTCAGTATATCTCATAACAGGACAGGAGAACGTGAGAGATAACACAGCGGACCGTGGTCTGCTCCTGCCTGCGGCTATTTAAGCCCTCACGGAAGGTGTCACAGCACAGTGCCGGTATTTCCCGCTAGCAGACATGAAGATTCTGGTGAGTACCTCACAGAACAGGAGAATTTGTTGCAGCTCAGGTTTTAGTTCGATTCCTTACGACTTGCAGCGAGTACCAGACACAGATCTCATGGTCCTGGCGTTTTCACCAATTTTTGTTCGCTACCGACGAAGTATTTATCCAGTCTTTGAAGAATATTTAAACCTTCAGATTCAGCTTTCCAGAACATTTCGCTATGTTCAGATGTTATAAACACATTAAACTGAAAATTTCTCTCTTTGAATCATAAGCTGCAGTCACATCGCTCTCCGTTTTGTTGCTTGTGGACATGAGTGTTGTTGTGTTATTATGGGTCATGATAATACTTCCATATACTACATTAATTTGCAACTGTGATGCGACTAAAATTATTTTTATATTGGCATTTTCCATACAGTTATTTCACAATATCATTACAGTGTTATTAAAATCCACCTACACTGAGGTGTCAAAAGTCGCGAAATACCTCCGAACATCAGGTCGGACCTCCTTTTGCCGGGAGTAGTGCAGCAGCTCAATGTGGGATGTACTCAACAAGTCGTTGGAAGTCCCCTACAATAATGTTGAACCTTACTGCCTCTATAGCCGTCCATAATTGCGAAACTGTTGCCGGTGCAGGATGTTATGTTCGAACCGACCTCTCGATTACGTACCAAAACGTTCGATGGGATTCATGTCGGGCAATTTTGGTGGCCAAACCAATCGATCGAATTGTCCAGAATGTTCTTCAGACCAACTGCCAACAACTTCGGCCCGGTGACATGGCGCATTGGCATCCATAAAAATTCCATCGTTGTTTGGGAAAATGAAGTCCTCGAATGACTGCAAATGCTCTCCAAGTAGCCGAACATAACCGTCTACAGTTGTTGTTGTTCTGGTCTTCAGTCCTGAGACTGGTTTGATGCAGCTCTCCATGCTACTCTATCATGTGCAAGCTTCTTCATCTCCCAGTACCTACTGCAGCCTACATCCTTCTGAATCTGCTTAGTGTAGTCATCTCTTGGTCCCCCTCTACGATTTTTACCCTCCTCGCTGCCCTTCAGTACAAAATTGGTGATCCCTTGATGACTCAGAACATGTCCAACCAACTGATCGCTTCTTCTGGTCAAGTTGTGCCACAAGCTCTTCTTCTCCCCAATTCTATTCAATACCTCCTCATTAGTTATGTGACCTACCAATCTAATCTTCAGTATTCTTCTGTAGCACCACATTTCGAAAGCTTCTACTCTCTTCTTGTCTAAACTATTTATCGTCCATGTTTCACTTCCATACATGGCCACACTCCATACAAATACTTTCAGAAACGACTTCCAGACACGTAAATCTATACTCGATGTTAACAAATTTCTCTTCTTCAGGAACGCTTTCCTTGCCATTGCCAATCTACATTTTATATCCTCTCTACTTTGACCATCATCAGTTATTTTGCTCCCAAAATAGCAAAACTCGTTTACTACTTTAAGTGTCTCATTTCCTAATCTACTTCCCTCAGCATCACCCGATTTAATTGCACTACATTCCACTATCCTTGTTGTCCTTTTGTTGATGTTCATATTATACACTCCTTTATTTCTTCTCGATGGATTTTAATACCTACTCCGAATTTTTCTGTTGTTTCCTTCACTGCTTGCTCAATATACAGATTGATAGGCTACAACCCTATCTCACTCCCTTCCCAATCACTGCTTCCCTTTCATACCCCTCGACTCTTATAACTGCCATCTGGTTTCTGTACAAATTGTAAATAGCCTTTCTCTCCCTGTATTTTACCCCTGGCACCTTCAGAATTTGAAAGAGAGTATTCCAGTCGACATTGTCGAAAGCTTTCTCTAAGTCTACAAATGCTAGAAACGTAGTTTTTCCTTTCCTTAATCTAGCTTCTAAGATAAGTCTTAGGGTCAGTATTGCCTCACGTGTTCCAATATTTCTATGGAATCCAAACTGATCTTCCCCGATGTCGGCTTCTATCAGCTTTTCCATTCGTCTGTAAAGAAGTCGCGTTAGTATTTTGAAGCTGTGGCTTATTAAAGGGATAGTTCGGCAATTTTCACATCTGTCAACACCTGATTTCTTTGGGATTGGAATTACTATATTCTTCTTGAAGTCTGAGGGAATTTCGCCTGTCTCATACATCTTGCTCACCAGATGGTAGAGTTTTGTTAGGCCTGGCTCTCCCAAGGCTGTCAGTAGTTCTAATGGAATGTCGTTTACAGTTAGTGACCAGTTAAAAGTCTGAGGGCCTGTACTCTAACCCTACCACCAGTTCTTACCAACTAAAATTGCGACTGACCTGACAGACAGCTGTTTTCCAGTCGTCTATGGTTCAACCGATATGGTGAAAAACCCAGGAGAGGTGATACAGACGCGCTATTAGCAAAAGCCCTCGCGTCAGTCGTCTGATGTCATATCCCATTCATCCAGAAGAGAAGGCCGAATTCATCTGAGTAAGTTCGCATATGCTGTGACATTTAGACTACCACTGATGAAATACGGGCCAATAATTGTAGTACCAAGTATCCCACACCAGACGTTAACTCTCCATTGACGCTGATGTTCCACCTGTCTATACCATCGTGGGTTGTTGCTGGACCAATAATGCATGTTCCTTGTATTTACCTGTTCCTTTGTTTGAGAAGGAACATTCATCGGTAAATAGAACACTGGAGAAGTTCTGGTTGGTGAGAATGTGCTGCTCTGCCCACTGACAGAACTGTAAACGATTCTGGAAATCATTCCCATGCAATTCTTGATGTAACCAAAAGTTTCCCCGCACAGTCCTGACGGATTGGCTTGGGTTTATGTGGAGGAGGAGACCAGACAGCGAGGTCATCGGTCTCATAGGATTAAGGAAGGCTTGGGAAGGAAGTCGGCAGTGCCCTTTCAAAGGAACCATCCCGGCATTTGCCTGAATCGACTTAGGGAAATCACAGAAAACCTCAATCAGGATGGCCGGAAGCGGGACTGAACCGCCGTCCTCCCGAATGTGTGTCAACTGTGCCAACAACTGCGCCACCGCGCTTGGTGTCCTAACGTTAGTCGTTCTTCCGCAGTGATTTCTGCGGTTATTTCACGCAGTGTTGCTTGTCTGTTAGCACTGACGGCTCTGCGCAAACGCCACTGCTCTCATTCGAGTGATGGCCGTCGGATATTGCGTTGTCTGTGGCGTGAGGTAATGTCTAAAATGTGGTATTCTCGGCACACTCTTCACTCTTTGGATTTCGGAATATTTATTTCACTAACGGTTTCCGAAATGGAATGTCTATTCGCCTAGCTTCAATTACCATTCCGCGTTCAAAATCTGTTAATTTCAATCGTGCGGTCATAACCACCTTGGAAGCCTTTTCACACGAATCACCTGGGTACAAATGATAGCTCCGCCAGGGGGCAGCCCTTTTACACCCTGTGTACACAAAATTACCACCACCTGTCTATGTGCATATCGCTACCCCATGTTCATCTCATTGTAATACGGTACATAATAGACCAGTTGAGAAAATAACGTATACACAGAACAGAAAACACTACGGATGCAGTGAATTTCAGTAACGTGTTCTTCGGGAATAGAAGGAAATAAAATATAGAGAAGGAAGTAAAATATACAGTGTGGTTATGTGATAGTTTCATGACATCATAGTCCATAAAATATATACATTTAGGCCTGAAACCTTCTATGAAATCATCAGTTACATGATTTTACGTTCATTACTGATAAAACTCTTGCGTGCATGTGTCCAGATTGGAAAATTGGAGTAGATGTTTTACGCACTTAATTATTAATCCTATCTACCCTACATAGAATGAATCAAACTTAGATCAGGTGCTGAAGTTAATTTTAGGAGAAGCGTCAGGCATGCCATGAGGTATATACACTACTTCACAACTGCTTAGGAACAACATCTGATTCCTACGGAACAGTCGGCAATGTAGAGGGCGGGCCATGTTAACTGAAGCAAAGCCTGTGCACAAAGGTCGTTTATTCATTCTACAATTCATGCATTATATTTTTAACAAGGGTTGATGTTGAACTGATAACTGTGACATTTCGTTTGATGCGGTAACATGCCTGCAAGACATCACTTGAGAACTTACGTTCTTGGAAGAGATGTTGGACGGCTCTAAGCTGATCAAAGTGTCGCTATTGTGAGCCACAGTAATGAGTATATCCTAAAGTGCCATCTCACTATCAAAAATGGCTGCCGAATGTGGAAAGGCTAGGCGAAACCATGGCAGTGTTCGTAGATGGACCACTACACCACGAGAGGATCGATACGTACCGCTGGTGGTGAAAAAGGACAGACATCTGGGGCAGATTACGCAGGCCTTGCAACCGCTACCTGCACACGTGTCTGCCGTAACATATTCGCGATGACCAAATCAGGCTGGTCCGTATACTCAGAAGCCTCTTCTTAATTGCATCCCATTTCAACCACGTCATCGTCGAGAAAAGGTTCACTGGTATAGGGAGCATATTGAATGGGATCAGCAACAGTGGTCCAGAGTGCTGTTCACCGACAAATCCCGTTTCGCTGTGGAAAGTGATTTATCCACCAGTTGCTGTGGATAGAAAGAGCAACACGTTACACACCACAGGAAGTTCATGAACGTCTTCTGTACGGCCTGACCATCATGGTATGGTCAGGCTTTATGCCTAATGCCCGAATATCGTTGCTTATCTTTGTGAGAGATTCTGTACAGTACAGTGCTATTGCAGGGAGATTACTATGGAGCATTGTAGACCGTTTACAAGTGCGGTAAATCCCGATATCCTGTTTAGCGACGACGGTGCTTGACCAAACAAGAGCGCTGAGGTGTCGGACACACTAGAAAGTGAAGGTATTGAACGTTGGATTTCCCAGCGTACTCCCCGGATCGAAACCATATCAAGCGTGTCTGGGATGCTTTCTGCAGGCATGTTTCTCGACTAATACCCTTCCCTGAACCGTGCAAGAAATAAAAACAGCATTCCGAAACGACTAATCAACACGGGACCTTTGCCTTTCGCGGCGAAGTGCTCTACCATCTGAGTTACCCAAGCACGACTCACGCCCCGTCCTCACAGTTTCACTTCTGCCAGTACCTCGTGTCCTATCTTCCACACTCTGCTGCAGAGTCAAAATCTCATTCTGGAAACATCCCACAGGCCATGTCTCCGCAATATCCTTTCTTTCAGGAGTGCTAGTCCTGCAAATTTCGCAGGAGAGCTTCTGTAAAGTTTGGAAGGTAGGAGACGAGGTACTGGCAGAAGTGAAAATGTGAGGACGGGGCAAGAGTCGGGCTTGAGTAGCTCAGATGGTAGAGCACTTGCCCGCGAAAGGCAGAGGTACCGAGTTCGAGTCTCGGTCAGGCACACAGTTTTAATCTGCCAGGAAGTTTCATATCAGCGCACTCTCCGCTGCAGAGTGAAAATCTCATTGTGGACTCATCAACAGTTTGGTAGCCAGCATGGATAACAAGTATAAAATTTACATTAGTGTCCAGGGAGAACATATTCCTTACTGAGAGTCTGATATTGGCCTTTATGATGGGATTCTAATCTGTGTCAAACATGAAGGTTATTTATGTCTGTTATCCTGCTTTCCCATGTGGTGAAATCTGTACCATTTGTCGTTGTATATGTACCACTTCACCTCTCTTACGTATGTGCTGTGTTTTCATGTCATCCATCACTGCCTTGATTAATCCTGTCGAACTATGTGCCTGTTCCTTAGCAATCATCAAGACATGTATATTAATTTTGTATTTCCACTTACAGGAATTCCACTTACAGGAACAGCTATTATCCTTTTCACGAAATACGATGTATGACGATTTCACTTTAAAAACAACACCCTATATAGTAACTTTGGTAACGAAATTTATCGACTCGTTCTGTCACAGGTGATCCTGGGTGCAGTGCTCTCGCTTGCCGTCGCCATTCCTGTCGACGCTCAAATTGAGTGTGAAACATCGGACGAAACATCCCGCGCTGTCAGCCTGGAGGATAAGGCAGCCGACAGTGCAGAAAGTAAACCTGCCGTACCAGTTAACCCCCAACACTCTGAACCAGTCAATGCAGGACTGCCGGAAATGACTGGCACTAAACCTTCTGACGAATCCATCCAAGTTACTGTACCTGGAAACAACCCACTTACCTCACTTCCTTTGACCAGTGCCGACATCGTCTCCCTCTGCAGTAAGCTGTCCTACAACTTTCCTGGCAGCAGCGTTAGCGTGTACCCGCCCTTCACTTCCCTACCTGCATTTCCCATTCCCAGCGAAAGCGATGCAGTTGCTCGTTACTGTCTCCCTGTTCAGACTTCCAATGTCAACTCTCCTGTCAGTTCTATTAATGGTACTCCCTTTGTCTTTCTTCTTCAGCCTAACCCCTTCTATAATAGCATCAACACTGAACAAGCTGCAGTCCTCCAAAACTGGCTCACCAGCTATGCAGGTGTTCCACAACAGCTGCCGCTTGATGAAGTGTATAAGGTATGGAATTTTTCACTGATATACACTCCTGGAAATGGAAAAAAGAACACATTGACACCGGTGTGTCAGACCCACCATACTTGCTCCGGACACTGCGAGAGGGCTGTACAAGCAATGATCACACGCACGGCACACCGGACACACCAGGAACGGCTGTGTTGGCCGTCGAATGGCGCTAGCTGCGCACCATTTGTGCACCGCCGCCGTCAGTGTCAGCCAGTTTGCCGTGGCATACGGAGCTCCATCGCGGTCTTTAACACTGGTAGCACGCCGCGACAGCGTGGACGTGAACCGTATGTGCAGTTGACGGACTTTGAGCGAGGGCGTATAGTGGGCATGCGGGAGGCCGGGTGAAAGTACCGCCGAATTGCTCAACACATGGGGCGTGAGGTCTCCACAGTACATCGATGTTGTCGCCAGTGGTCGGCGGAAGGTGCACGTGCCCGTCGACCTGGGACCGGACCGCAGCGACGCACGGATGCACGCCAAGACCGTAGTATTCTACGCAGTGCCGTAGGGGACCACACCGCCACTTCCCAGCAAATTAGGGACACTGTTGCTCCTGGGGTATCGGCGAGGACCATTCACAACCATCTCCATGAAGCTGGGCTACGGTCCCGCACACCGTTAGGCCGTCTTCCGCTCACGCCCCAACATCGTGCAGCCCGCCTCCAGTGGTGTCGCGACAGGCATGAATGGAGGGACGAATGGAGAGGTGTCGTCTTCAGCGATGAGAGTCGCTTCTCCTTGGTGCCAATGATGGTCGTATGCGTGTTTGGCGCCGTGCAGGTGAGCGCCACAATCAGGACTGCATACGACCGAGGCACACAGGGGCAACACCCGGCATCATGGTGTGGGGAGCGATCTCCTTCACTGGCCGTACACCTCTGGTGATCGTCGAGGGGGCACTGAACAGTGCACGGTAATCCAAACCGTCATCGAACCCATCGTTCTACCATTCCTAGACCGGCAAGGGAACTTGCTGTTCCAACAGGACAATGCACATCCGCATGTATCCCGTGCCACCCAACGTGCTCTAGAAGGTGTAAGCAACTACCCTGGCCCGCAAGATCTCCGGATCTGTCCCCCATTGAACATGTTTGGGACTGGATGAAGCGTCGTCTCACGCGGTCTGCACGTCCAGCACGAACGCTGGTCCAACTGAGGCGCCAGGTGGAAATGGCATGGAAAGACGTTCCACAGGACTACATCCAGCATCTCTACGATCGTCTCCATGGGAGAATAGCAGCCTGCATTGCTGCGAAAGGTGGATATACACTGTACTAGTGCCGACATTGTGCATGCTCTGTTGCCTGTGTCTATGTGCCTGTGGTTCTGTCAGTGTGATCATGTGATGTATCTGACCCCAGGAACGTGTCAATAAAGTTTCCCCTTCCTGGGACAATGAATTCACGGTGTTCTTATTTCAATTTCCAGGAGTGTATTTGGTACCATTTTTTTCCTTTCGAAAACTGGCAGTAAATTGTTTTACAGAAGTAAACTTTTTCCTCCCTCTTCTTAGATCGCTTGAGACTCTTTTCGTCACAGATTTATATATTTGTATCATTAAAACATAGATATTACGTTCATTGCTTCTACTGAACAGCTACATCGTATAACTAAATTTGTGAAGATCTGGGTTGCGTTCTTTAAACATTACTTTTAATCTTTTCCTGACAGACTCTTACCTTCTGTCCTAATTGACAATACTGCCCAGAATGAATCAGTGCCAAACACAAGTTATTCGGCGTTACATGTAATCAAATGATGAAATGATGTTATAAGCTATTATGATTACGAGGAAGAGATGGAAAGAGGAAATGTGCAGCTTTTACCGTGTAAATTTGAGTGACTAATATTAATGTGAAAGGAGATCTCAACGAAATGTTACACTTGAAAAGTGTGTGTGTGTGTGTGTGTGTGTGTGTGTGTGTGTGTGTGTGTGTGTATGTGTTGAGTATCTTCATTTATTACCTTCAGAAAAAGTTTCTAAACTGGCAATTAGTAGACCAAAAATTATTGTACTACTTTTCCCCAACAACAGTAGTCATCGGACGGCTGGCTTCGTTGGATGATGCTCAACCATAGTATAAATACCAATTGAGATGTTGTGGTAAGGTAAGGCACTGAATTCGTATTGGGGATGAGGGTGGATCAAATTCCTGTAACATCATGCAGAATAAAGTTTTAATTGATGACCGTTAATCAAAGTGCTTCAAATGGCTCTGAGCACTATGGGACTCAACTTCTGAGATCATCAGTCCCCTAGAACTTAGAACTACTTAAACCTAACTAACCTAAGGACATCACACACATCCACGCCCGAGGCAGGATTCGATCCTGCGTCCGTAGCAGTCGCACGGTTCCAGACTGTAGCGCCTAGAACGGCGCGGCCACTCCGTCCGGCTCCGCATGTCACATAGAACGAAAGCAACGATGGCTTATTTCGAAGAACACTGATTTGTTTCATTCTCTTTCTTCCCCAGTCGGAGATTGTTCTTTAGTTTCATGATCCCTTCCCTGCTCACACGTAAAATCTTTGCCTTCTCTACCTCAAAGAGTAGATGGTTCACAATCCGGTGGATCATATTATTTCCGTCATATATGTTTGATCTTTAGCAGTTCTGTACTGTGTGAGTTCCAAGAGCGTATTGGTTTTGACTCACAAATCACTGAGTTTTTTCTAAAACGCGATTAATGTCTGGTGGGGAACATATCGGCAATACCTACCTTCACCTGTGTGATACACGAAATACTCCAGTGCACAATCATTTGAATCTTATTTCTATTTTTAAAATGGCTGTAAACAGCAACTGTAAAGTGATTGTTATGGAAAGGGTGACAAAAATCAGCCACGTAGTTGCGAAACATGGCTTTATTGGAACTCTTGACCTTGGTTTCAATAATGATAATGTTATATAACAAGCGCCCCAATATCCTTCTGAAGAAGATAATTTTATAATGATAGAAAGCTAGGTCAAGCGTTCTAACAATTTTTTTTACTCAATTGGTTAGTTGATGTTTTCGCCTTTCCAAATTTATTTCTACACTCCTGGAAATTGAAATACGAACACCGTGAATTCATTGTCCCAGGAAGGGGAAACTTTATTGACACATTCCTGGGGTCAGATACATCACATGATCACACTGACAGAACCACAGGCACATAGACACAGGCAACAGAGCATGCACAATGTCGGCACTAGTACAGTGTATATCCACCTTTCGCAGCAATGCAGGCTGCTATTCTCCCATGGAGACGATCGTAGAGATGCTGGATGTAGTCCTGTGGAACGGCTTGCCATGCCATTCCCACCTGGCGCCTCAGTTGGACCAGCGTTCGTGCTGGACGTGCAGACCGCGTGAGACGACGCTTCATCCAGTCCCAAACATGCTCAATGGGGGACAGATCCGGAGATCTTGCTGGCCAGGGTAGTTGACTTACACCTTCTAGAGCACGTTGGGTGGCACGGGATACATGCGGACGTGTATTGTCCTGTTGGAACAGCAAGTTCCCTTGCCGGTCTAGGAATGGTAAAACGATGGGTTCGATGACGGTTTGGATGTACCGTGCACTATTCAGTGTCCCCTCGACTATCACCAGAGGTGTACGGCCCACAGCATGATGCCGGGTGTTGGCCCTGTGTGCCTCGGTTGTATGCAGTCCTGATTGTGGCGCTCACCTGCACGGCGCCAAACACGCATACGACCATCATTGGCACCAAGGAGAAGCGACTCTCATCGTTGAAGACGACACGTCTCCATTCGTCCCTCCATTCACGCCTGTCGCGACACCACTGCAGGCGGGCTGCACGATGTTGGGGCGTGAGCGGAAGACGGCCTAACGGTGTGCGGGACCGTAGCCCAGCTTCATGGAGACGGTTGTGAATGGTCCTCGCCGATACCCCAGGAGCAGTGTCCCTAATTTGCTGGGAAGTGGCGGTGTGGTCCCCTACGGCACTGCGTAGGATCCTACGGTCTTGGCGTGCATCCGTGCGTCGCTGCGGTCCGGTCCCAGGTCGACGGGCACGTGCACCTTCCGCCGACCAGTGGCGACAACATCGATGTACTGTGGAGACCTCACGCCCCACGTGTTGAGCAATTCGGCGGTACGTCCACCCGGCCTCCCGCATGCCCACTATACGCCCTCGCTCAAAGTCCGTCAACTGCACATACGGTTCACGTCCACGCTGTCGCGGCATGCTACCAGTGTTAAAGACTGCGATGGAGCTCCGTATGTCACGGCAAACTGGCTGACACTGACGGCGGCGGTGCACAAATGCTGTGCAGCTAGCGCCATTCGACGGCCAACACCGCGGTTCCTGGTGTGTCCGCTGTGCCGTGCGTGTGATCATTGCTTGTACAGCCCTCTCGTAGTGTCCGGAGCAAGTATAGTGGGTCTGACACACCAGTGTCAATGTGTTCTTTTTTTCGTTTCCAGGAGTGTATTTAGTGGAGTGGCAACATGCATTTATATGAATGGAAATCTCTGTGCAGGTAATAACCTTCGGTAAGCCAGGGATGACAGCAGCCGCCATGACTGAGAAGCCAGGTGTCGTCGAGGGTGGACCAACTGCAGTGCCAGCGACTTGGTCTCCAGAAACCATTACCTTCGGGGGCGTCCCAGTCCGGCCAGGAGCGCAAGGTCCCGCAGGAGGACTCAGCTTTTATCCAAACGCTTTTAGTTTTGCTGGTGTCCCTGTTAAAATTGCATTTCAAGCACATTAAAAGATATGATCAACTTTGGTCAAATCCCTCTGCCTGTCATGTCAGCTAGTCGGTACTAGATTGTCACGGGTATAATTTTACAGTGGTTTCGAGAAGTAATCAAAACCCAAAGTTCTTATGAAGACAGTTTTTGATTGTTTAATTAAGGCTGGCTCTTTTTAACAGTGAGTGTGAATATGAGCATAAATTCCATCAACATAACAACAGAAATGGAGCAGTAATGACTCAGTTCTTTGGTATCTGTGTTTATGCTATTCTGAATAAAATGACGAACCGTTTTGTAAAGCACATACATTTTAATTACTCTTGTTACATGTAACCAATGTCTTCCATTCCTATTTACCCCAAGTTTTGATCTAAAAATGATCATAAGATCGACAACATTGATAACTACAAAAAGGAGATACTAACATTACAGTAATATTTCGAAACATACGCAGAACGATGCTTATTAAAAGAGGAGAGATAAAAATGATAGCAAACTAATAGAGACATTCTATGGCGACAGAACACAAACCGTAATGTCCAGATGGCTTCGTTGAGGACTATGGACAATTCTTTCACTAACGAAGAATGTTCGAAAGGATATCAGTATTATTAACTTTTAGATGTATCACGAATATATTTCAGTGACTTTGATCCACAAAACCATATGAAAACATAACGTTGTCGGACACAACATACAGGCTATCAGAAGAAAGAAAAAGCCTATCCTGGTAGTAATAATAATAATGGCATGTGGCTAGGGTCTCCCGTCGGGTAGACCGTTCGCCTGGTGCAAGTCTTTCGATTTGACGCCACTTCGGCGACTTTCGCGTCGATGGGAATAAAATGATGATGATAAGGACAACACAACACCCAGTCCCTGAGTGGAGAAAATCTCCGACCCAACCGGGAATCGAACCCGAGCCTTATGATTGACAGTCTATCGCGCTGACCACTTTTTTCGTTTTTTTGTTTTTTTATTTATTTTTCTTTTTTTTTCACTTTTCACTTGAGGGAAGACTGGAACCAAGGACCTACCGTTCCGCAGCTTCTCACGGTAACCATTTATTGTTTCATTTTCTTTGTTAGTGACAATAATATTTTATTTATTCATTGAATTTTAGTGTCCCAAAAGAAATATCATATATAAAAAAGAAGGGAAAGAAATATAGGGCTGAAGTGACATCCTCGTCACTTCACTGGGCGTACATCCTAACCATCGAAACAACGTAATCCTGGGACTTCCCACCGCTTCGGTGGGTTATGAAACATGCTGCCTAGAAAGCAAAATGCGTTTTATATTTAGAGTGGCGTCGGATGATCTCGTGCTGTTCCAGTAGATAATGCCAATAGTCCATGCCCGATATCATGGCCCGCGAGAGCACGTAGTGCAATGCGTGTCCTTCAGTCGATCGGATTGCCGAAGTTTTTTGTGAGAGGAAAAATACAGCGACAGGGAAAAATAAAGCGTCCGTTGTGACCATTGATTGGTCGGTGCGTCGGAGGAGGGCCATGATTCGTTGCGTCATCCGCCAAACATCCTTTGCCTCACAGCACTGCACAGAATATTCATCGGTGTCCTGCATGCCACATTGAAGGCACAGCGGGGAATCTACCATGCGAATGTCGTACAATCGTTGGCGGTTGACTGCCATGCGATTGATTAATGTATACCATGACGATCGCGCTGCTGTGGTGAGGAGAGGTGCATGGACAGCTCGCCAAATCTGTCGCCAGTTTCGTGTTGGGTGTTTAAGTTCGACAACATTGCTGCCATGACGGCGCCGCAAGTATCGATATATCTCACGGGTAGTGGGGATTCTTGTAGAAGGCGTCTGTAACTGAACATAACTAAAATCAACAAAAAAACGCGCGACGTGAGAAAACGAGGGCGAGATTGTGCCTACCGCCACCAGTGGTTCAAAGGACGTGGGAAGAAGCACATCCAGGATGGCCGACGTGATCGCGTGTTGCCGTTGGTTCCAAGTGCGTAGCGTCGCTCGCAGGTATAGAGCTAGAGCCTTGTTCCGCACATCCGTGAGGTTAAGTCCTCCAGAATGGTGTGGGAGAGTTAAAGTTTCGTATTTGATCTTAAACAACATTCCTTGGCTCACATAGTATCCAAAGGCCGCCATTAATCTGTAAGCAATACCATGTGGCATTGGCAGTACCTGTGCCAGGTGCGGCAGTCGCGAGGCCAGGTGATCATTAGTGTAGTCCACCCTTTGGAGCAGGTCGTGCGTTCGGAGTGAACTGTTGCGTATGTGCAGTCGGACATGCCGGAGGAGATGTCGATAGCTCGCCGCCGCCGCTGATTGCCGTAGCGATCGGGTGAACAATGCACCTAAGCATCGCAAGATGTCCGCCGTCGTAAACGGACTGTGCAGAGCGTCCAGCCCTCGACCGATGTGCATGATCTTGGTTTTATTCATGTTGACCCTGCTTCCCGCAGCTACTCCGTACGTAGTAAGAAGGGTAACCACCTGACTTACTTCGTTCTCCGTCCGGACGAGTATCATCAAGTCGTCGGCATATGCACGACACGTGAAGGAGCTCGCACGGAGTCGGACGGCTGTTAGAGTCCGTCTAAGAGTCTGCAGCAATGGTTCGAGCGCTATTGTAAACAGTATCATCGACAAGGGACGTCCTTGCCGAACTGAGATGCAAATAGGAAGGGGTCCTACCTCCCTGCCATTGACTCTCACCGTCAAAGAAGAGCCTCGAAGGAGGCGCATGGTCGAGTCAAGGAAATCATGGTTGATTCTATCAAAGGCACGATCAAAATCCACCGATACGAACGCCGCTCGCATGTGACAAGCTTCCGTCAGGAAAATTACGTCACGGTATTCGCCGAGGACAGAATGTATGTTGCCCCGAACCCCTAGACAAGCCTGGTCTGCTGGTATTGGCTAAGATATTACAGTCTTGAGCCTTGCCGACAACATTCGCGCAAAGATCTTATAGTCAGTATTGAGCATCGTGAGCGGTCTAAATTGATGGGCGCTGACACTCGCTGTCGATTTCGGTATTGGTGTAAGCAGTCCCGCCATGAACTGCGACGGAGCGTCCGTGTCTGGGCACAGTAACTCATTATACATCAATACCAACTGGGACATCATTAAATCCGCATATGCGCGGTAAAATGCGAGTGTCAACCCATCTGGCCCAGGGGATTTATGCACCGCACCCTTCGCGAGTGAGCCCCGGATGTCATTTTCTGTTAGGGGTTCCAATAGCGCCTCTGCATCCGGACCATCCACCTCCGTTCGCAAAATTTCTTCTCCTGTCCTATTGTCCGTCGGCGTCCCAGTGAAAAGGAGGCGGTAATGCTCCAGAAACTCAGCAGCAATGTCCTGTTGTGACGTCAAGGGCCGACCATCGTCATCATGGAGGACTGTGATTAGGGATCGGTGATTACATGCATGTCCCTGGGACACACGATGCATGCCAATACGTTCCCCATCGACGTTGTCCAAGCGCCGAGCACCAATCGAAAGTTCCTCCAGTCTCGTGATCGATAAAATGCAGGCCTGAATGCGATGGACTTCCGCTTGACGCTCGGGCGATGGGGCCCTGGAGGACAGGTCGCGGAGCACCATGTAGTAATAATCAAGTGTATCTCGGAGCCATTTAGCTTTTTCCTTGCCATACGTTATGAGAGCTCTTCGTATCGCCGGTTTTGCACACTGCAGCCACCACGAAAGAACCGTACGGTGCAGCGGCAGACGGCGAGTGCAAGTCTGCCATGTTTCTTCGATCCGCTGGCGACATTCGAGATCCACCAATACGGATGAATTAAGTTTCCAGGAACTACGACTCCGCCAGACCCGCTGCCGTGGGAGGGTTAACGTGCATAAATATGCAAGGTGATCCGTAAAAGCTGTGGGCCAACGTTCATCAGCCAACACATATCTCTTAATCCGTCAGAAACTTAAATCCGATCCAGCCTACTCGCCGAGTGGCTAGTAAAATATGGTAGCCCTCTCGCTGCCCATGGATCTTTTTCCCACGTGTCTATAAGGGCCATGTCCCGGCAGATCGTGTTCAATGCGTGGCAGGAGCTGAAATTAGGAGTTTGATCCTTCGGTGTGGGCACACAGTTAAAATCCCCTCCCCTACCAAGATGTGGTCATACCTCCCATGGAACAGGGGGGTAATCTCCTCCGAGTAGAATCGTGCACGTGCCTGTCGATTGTCAGATCCGGAGGTGCATAGATGTTGACGATACGAATGCCGTTCACGGTCATAGCCAAAACCCGAGCCGAAGGAAGGTAATCGAGGTCACACATCGGAATCCCTTCCCGGACGAGTATCGCTGTGCCACGTCCTCCATCTGGAGTCGGCGCTAGGTAAGTATTGTATCCATGCACGTCGGGAAAAGCAGCATTGCAGGTTTCCTGCATCAGCAGAATATCAGCGTATGTGGCGTAAATCACGTCCCGGAGAAGTTGCATCTTTGCAAGCGAACGTGCAGTGTTAATGTTCACTGTGCCCACCTTATATGCTTGGTTCGTTGTCGTTGTCATGCTCGTGTCATGTCACTGAGAACTCCAACGGCTTTAATCCACTGTTCGTGCTCAGAGGGTTGCCCGCCAACGCGTGGCCCTCCTTCGTTGTCGTTCCGTGGTGTGCATCCTGTAGGTGAGTGGTCATCATTTGGGAGTGGCGAGTCCTGTACGTCTTCGACTGGTTCCGCCCAGTCGCTGTGGTCATCAATCCGAGAAATGTCCTCTGATGTATTTCGACGTGGCTGACATTGGTGTCCCTGACTCCTTTGTCGGCAGCGCTGGGTCACCCGGTGTCAATAAAGAGGGACCATCTGAAAGGCAGGACATCCGGTCACCATCTGACGGAATCTTGTCAGCGTCATCTAAAGGCACGTGTTCTGTATCAGACAGTTGTTCGGCTAGGATACCTTCCGTGTCCCCTAGGCTAGGGGGGGACGTGTCATCCGAACTATGGCGACGCTTTTTGCGACGCTTTGGCGATCGCTGTTTGCGTGTCCTGCCCTCTGCTGCCTCACTGTGTTCGTCGATCGTTCGTTGGTCCGTTGCCGGCGCCACTGTCTCAACCTCTCCTTCCACGCCGTGTGCTACATGTTAGTTTTCGGAAGGTTCCTCCCTCAACTGACGTGACGTGGGTGCAGGGACATTCTCCGAGTCACCTCCATGCTCCCGTGACTCAGTCTGCTCTTGCATAAACACGTTCTTGTCATGCTCCGAATTCGGCAACACCTCCCGGCGGGCCACCGACACGTACGTCATCGGCAGTTGCGTGGGAACTTCTCGCTGTGACGCTTCTTCATGTGGCAGCTGCACGACGCGGCGTTGGATGCACTCCGAGCGGATATGCGTTCTCCACCACAGCCAGAACAGGTGAGTGGCTAGCCATCGTAGATCACAATAGCTCGACATCCTCCAATGTATAAATAAGACGGGATATGTTTAGTAAGGGCGATCCGCACCTGTCGCACGCCGTTTAGCACAGGATAGGTACTAAAACGTGCCCAGCGTTCAGGCGTATGACTAAATACCGTTCCATATGGTCGCAGCGATTCAGTAACCATCGATTCTGGCACCTGAAACGGCAATTCAAAGATCCGAATGACCCTCACACCCAATCCTGAAGGAGCTACTGTTACATCGTTGATATGACCATCAGATTGTCGAAATTTAAATCCTCTTTGAGCAGCGGAGAGAGTTCTTTCACACGCAGCTTCATCGGTCATCTTTACGTACATTGTACTGCTGACAATGAACAGGTGTATTCCAATTATATCTGCAGCAGGTAAACGAACTTCTTCCCTCAAAAAACGCTCTATTTCGAAAGCTTTGGGTCTGGCAAATTCGTTGTCGAACGTAAAATGGAGCGTAGTCTTTCGAAAATTGTGTGCCATTGCGATCGAGTCAGACAACAACACGCTCGAGTACCGGCGATGTAAACACTTCCTCGTCCACGCTCGCTTGCGGCCGGGACAGCAGGTCCGCGCCACCGCCTAAAGCAGACTGACCACTCAGCTACCGGTGGCGGACATTCTGTTAGTAACTAATACACTGCATCCAATTCAGAGATAGGAACATTACAAAAATAGCCAATTGTTATTCGTGAAGCCCCAGGAAAAAAATAAAAATTAAGGTCACAAGAACTGCCACATGCAGACAGTAAAATATTTGTACAAACGATTTAAAGAATACAAAATGGGAAATGCGTGGCCAAGTATGGGAAGTACTAATGACAAAATTCGGCAGTTCTCCTTCATCAGAAATGTGTAACGAGACATAGGACACTCGCAAATAATCTGGGTGTGCAAGTCGCCCTGTACACGCTGCTGCCGAGAGGAGTGGTTTTGAGCAGTATATCTGTGTACATGTAGCATGTAATGCCCTCTTAACTCGCTTTCTGGCCACTCAGCTAGAAATACAGCTGGGTGTAACAGTTTGTAGGGACAGGGAATGGAACAGTCACATATGCCCTGTCTTCGGCAAAGCACATAACGGACATCGTTTCTTGGGAGATGCAATCAATCTACAAAACAGAGTGCTTTCAAAATATTCGTGCGACCTACCCTAGACTACTGTTCATATGCGTGGAACTCGTACTAAACACGGGGTGTTGCACGTATGCGAAGGAGGACAGCACGAATGTTGACAGACATCTTCGATCCGTTGAATAATGTCACTGAGTTGTCGAAAAAACTGAACAGGCAAATGCTTGAAGGTAGACACACGCAACCCGTAACTGCATTCTTGGAAAATTTCAAGAAGCTTTACGTGTTGAACAGAGGAACAAACTACATCCTCCTGAACTTTACTCGCGTACGGATTGCGAAGGCATAAGAAGACAAGTGGCAGCGTGCACAGAAACGTTTATGCAGTCATTCTTCCTAATACCTTGATGTGAATGGAACAGGAATGAGCCCTAATGACAACCTGAATGGAAAGCGACCTTCGATATGCGTCGTCCAAGTGTCCGGACCGTTCGCCAGATAGTTACGTTATTTAAGGAAACAGGAAACGCTCAGCCATATGTGAAACGTCAACCTGCAACAGATGGTGATGCCCAAGTACGTGTTTCAGCTGCGGCTAATCCGCACATCAGTAGCAGACAAACTGCGGAAGAATTTGGAATCTCAATAACGTCGGTGTTGAGAATTTTTTTATTTATTTTACTTATTGCCAAATTATAGGCCTGTTACCTGATGTTTAAAACAGGTCGTACATCTTACAATTTTCGTTTTTCATCACTTTACAGTTTTCTTTCGTTTTGTTTTATCTACAACATTTACAAAAAATAAAATGTTCAAACGTACCTACGTTCTGTATGTTAATTTTAAAAAAACCTACCTGTTACCAACTGTTCGTCTAAAATTGGGGGCCATATGTTTGTGACTATGACAGCGCCATCTATCACAAAGCGAAGAAAGTGGTCCAACTAAAACATTCATATTTCTTTACGTACTACACGAATGCTACATCAACATCGATTGCACCCGTACCATATTTCTATGCACCAGGAATTGCATGGCGACGACTTTGAACGTCATGTACAGTTCTGCCACTGGGCACAAGAGAAATTACGGGACGGTGACAGATTTTTTGCACGCGTTCTATGTAGCGACGAAGCGTCATTCACCAACAGCGGTAACGTGAACCGGCATAATATGCACTATTGGGCTACGGAATATCCACGATGGCTGTTACAAGTGGAACATCAGCGACCTGTAATGTATGTTGATTTCCTACGTAATGTTCTACCGATGTAGTATTGTATTGTATTGTATGCTAACTGGGGACCTAGAAACGGCGGAGAGGCTCCGTCCCCGCCGCAGCCGCAGTGTGTAACCTACCCTCACTTATCGACCTTAATGACAGTGAAAAATTAAACCGCGTGTACCTAATAGAAATTTGGGAAAAGCATCACCGAAGTTAATCTGTCGGTAAAGAGGGAGAAAAGGGTTACATCTAAATTAAAGGAAAAATGCAAGTGAAACTGGTGGAAATTAATTTTGAAAAGGGGTAAAGTTAATAAAGAAAGTAAATGTGCGGCCGTTACGTTAACATTTAACTAGCGGTAATTAGATATTTGAGATTTGGGGGAAATTACGGTCGCCAGTCATATGGACAATTACTATAGTAACTGAAAAAGAAAGGTTATTACACATATAATTAGCACTAAAAGTGTGGCAACTGAAGGTTGACACGTGTAGTGTGAAAAACTGAAAGTTTGTCAGAAGTAATAAATTCCGCTACACTCTGACTTAATTTAGCAAAAGAATTAATGAAACCGGAAAATTGAAAGTTACTTTAGTGACTGAAATTAATAGTGAGCTTCGTTTCTGAAGCACATCGAAATTCAGTCCAATACGGTTAGTCTTGGGCTACCTCAACAATCATTTCAAAAACTACTTGAATCTACGCAATTTAGAAATAAGAGATTTAACTTTGAACTTGAATTAAATGATTCTGAACAATTGACTATAGTAAAATTTAGTACGTATCAACAATCTCAGCTGTAGTCACAGGTAAGCTAAAATATGGTAACAAAACTCTCACTCATAATTTGTGCTTGTGTAATCTTAAATATTGTATGAAAACTTTAAATGAACTTTGAAATTAAAGCAGTGAAATGGAATAATATTACTTTAATGCTGGCGTTTGAATTTCAACGACACTCGGGTTCATTCCGGAAAAGGAAGTAACCCTGCTTGGTAATGCACTTGGGACAATGAGCAACAAATGTTCAAGCTAAGTCGCTGTAATTATAGTTACGAAAATGGAACAGTTTGAAAAGCTGAGGTCTGCCATACAGTTCTAAAACTTTACCTGCTTCCAGTCTTCCTTGTTGGTTGATTGAAGGTTTGAAGCCGTCGATCGAGGAGGTGGCGACAGTCACTGATTGTCGGCCGTCGCTGTTGCAGAAGCTGGATGTTGGCGCACCTCCTTCTCGACACGGTCACCAGGCGAAACGGGCTCTTGATGTGCGCCAGCTAATGCTTCCCGTCCGCGACACCGTGTCAGAAACTAACATAGCAAGTCGAGCGCAATTACATGCTGCCAAACCCCGAAAGCGCGGCAACTCGTGGGAGCGTCAAACAACACACCTGCTCCATTGCCCTCCTCCAGCAAGACCCCTCTGCTTTGCCCGCGCTCTACGCGGCGCAGTACACTACCAAAGATCCCAAGCACTTTGGTTCTCCATACGACCTATCGATGTATTCGTTCGATAGCATAGTTTTCCCTAGGCAAGACCCAGCGTAAAAATACAAATAATCTTTACACAACAAACCAATTATACATCGACATAAATGCATTTATATATATATATATATATATATATATATATATATATATATATATATATATATATATATATATATATAGTAAAACAAGTACAATATACAAAGACACAGAAATGTCATATCTTCAGGTAACAAAATAAGGAAAAAATTTATAGTGCAGCAGATGGAAATAGGAGGATATAGGATATGCATTTCCGGAGTTACAAGTAGTCCACAAACCCACGACGACTACCGCAGTCCACTTCATCTCTCCGCCACCCCACACTGAACCCAGGGTTATTGCGCGGTTCGGCCCCCGGTGGATCCCCCAGGGAACGTCTCACACCAGACGAGTGTAACCCCTATGTTTGCGTGTAGAGTAAGGGTGATATACGCGTACGTGGAGAACTTGTTTGCGCAGCAGTCGTTGACATGGTGTAACTGAGGCGGAGTAAGGGGAACAAGCCCGCATTCACCGAGGCAGATGAAAAACCGCCTAAAAACCATCCACAGACAGGCCGGTTCACCAGACCTCGACACAAATCCGCCTGGCGTTTTCGTGCCCGGGACCAGGCGCTCCTTCCCGCTTGGGTAGCCGTTCGTTAGACCGCACGGCCAACCGGACTGGTTCTACCGGTGTTACTACAAGATGTTTCACTGCATGACAGAATGGAGATGTACTTCCAACATGATGGAAGTGCTCGTGTGCGGTTGAAGGGGTATCGAATAACATGACAGGTGGATTGGTCGTCAAAGCACCATTCCATGGCCCGCACGTTCACCGGATTTCTTTCTGTGGGGAAAGTTAAAGGATATTTGCTATCGTGATCCACCGACAACGCCTGACAACATGCGTCAGCGCATAGTGAATGCATGTGTGAACATTACGGAGGGCGAACTACTCGCTGCTGAGAGGAATGTCGTTACACGTATTGCCAAATGCATTGAGGATGAAGGACATCATTTTGAGCATTTATAGCACTAATGTGGTATTTACATGTAATCACGCTGTAAAAGCATGCGTTCTCAGGAATGATAAGTTCACAGAGGTACATGTATCACATTGGATCAACCGAAATAAAGTGTTCAATGTAATAAAAATGGGGGGTTCCTATTTTTTAAAAAAACGCAGTTGGTACCCGTTTGACCTATGGCAGCGCCATCTAGCGGACCAACCATAGGGCCATCTTGTTTCCCTCTTCGCTTGACGCTTATTTCGGAGTTATTTGGCCCGGTCACGATCAATGGACTACCCAGTATATTGGTAATGATTGATTGTTGGTCTAAATATCTTCGTTGGTCGTCGTTAAAATTAGAAACTGCTAGAAGTGCCCCTAGGTGTTTAGGTTCGTTCTTTGTAGTTTTTTCGTTTATCGCTTATTTCGTGAGATATTTGGCCCGGTCACGATCAATGGACCACCCTGTATATATACGGCAACGTAGAAGTGTAAAGGCACGGCACGTTCTAGATCGATATCCGTCAGGATGTGAGAGCTACGGTGAGCGAGCGGTAAATATACGACGGGGCATGCAGTGAATCTGTGGCAGTACCGACAGACTTTTATTCACGCAGCGTTATACATCTATATCTACATCATATTCCGCAAGCCACCTAATTGTGTGTGGCGGAGGGTACTTTCGGTACGACAATCTGATGCTTCCAACCCTGCTCCACTCTCGAATAGTGGGTGAGAAGAATGATTGTCGGTAAGCCTCTGTATTGGCTCTAATTTCTAGAAATTCCAATAGTAAATCTCTCCGAGACGCAGAATGCCTCTCTTGTAACGTGTGCCAGTAGAGTTTGTTTAGCATCTCTGTAGCGCTTTATCGCCAGCTAAACGATCCCGTGACGAAACGTGCCGCTCTTCGTTGGGTCTTCTCTATCAGTCCTACCTGATATCGACCTCAGATCGATGAACAATACTCAAGAATCGAGCTAACAAGGGCCTTATAAGCTACATCTTTCGTGGATGAGTTACATTTTCTTAGGATTTTTTTGATGAATCAGAGTTTTTGCCACTGTCAGTTTTAAGTAGTCATTCCATTTAAGGTCGCTCTGGACAGCTACGCCCAGCTATTTTACTGCAGACGCTCTCTCCAGCTGTTTCTCATCAGTAGTGCAGCGGTACAGTAGCGGATGTCTTTTCCCACATATGAGCCCTACTACGGCCAGCCCGAGAGCAGAACTGTCTGCATGCAGACACAGACGACTGCGGAATGCGCCGCCGCCTCGATCAAGCCCACTCACTCCTCTTGTTGGGGTCGCTGTGGCTGTGGCTGTAACCGCGGCGCCCGTGGGACGCCTGGCGCAAACACGCGCGCCGGCTGCCCAGGCTGAGCTGCCTGAGCATCCTGTGCGTACTCGCTGCCCTACGTCGTGCGCCTGCGTGTGGTAGCCGGCGCTGGACGTCCCGATGCCGACCAGCGACGTCCTAGTCAACTCCCAGGCCGGCCGGGACGGTGCCAGGAGACGTCTAGGTGGCTAGGAGGCCGCGTGGTTGCGTTTCCTCCACCCCGAGAGTAGACAGTTTGCAGTCCGTCGGCCGAAGTCGCTCAGAGGGCACTGGCTGGCCAGTTACCGGCTCCCCGCATTGGCGAAACTTCCCCCAGCTGCTGCAGCCGCTGCTTACAAGTATGGCGCGCCTCGTGCTGGAACTCGAGGAGTTAATCAGCATACAGGTTGCCTAGCGATTTCAATCACCAACGGTTGGTCTCGCTTTCTCTGAAACTCATAAGCCCATCATTCAGTACTGTCCAAGATGCAGACAGAGTGGCGGCGTGACCGAACGCTCTGAGCTCCTGAGCTCGATTACTTACTCCCTGATAGGTACGCGTCTTAGTCCAACTGGAGGGGGACGAGTAAGTCAGCTTCAATGTACTTGTCCCGTCTGCTTTTCAAAAATGTTCAGAGATGTGTGAAATCTTACAGGACTTAACTGCTAAGGTCATCGGTCCCTAAGCTTACACACTACTTAACCTAAATTATCCTAAGGACAAACACACACACCCATGCCCGTGGGAGGACTCGAACCTCCGCCGGGACCAACCGCACATACCACGACTGCAGCGCCTGAGACCGCTCGGCTAATCCCGCGCGGCCGTCCGCTTTTCCTGGCCCCTTATGCTTCCGAAAGAGTTGCTGGGCCCAGTTAAATTCGCAACGTGTGAGTTTGTCAGTAATAAGTAAGTACCCATGTTACAAAATATTACCTCACTCTTGGGCAGACTGCATTAGCTGTTCCATGCACTCTACCATTGATGGGTATCGCAAAGTCCCGTCTGCCCAAAGTGTTTTGACGTAATGCCAATAATACCCTCCAGTGGCTTGTTCGAGTAGCATATCGGCTGGTCTGGCAAATACAGCCTGGCAGCGTATAGGAATAAAACTTCAAAAGATTTATAATTCGTGTGCCAAACGCTTTTGTTGTGCAGTAAAAAGGAAGATCGTAAGTCACTTTGTAATGAACTCATGTATACACATTCTGTAAACATTGCTGGTGTGACAAAGAGCAGAACTATTTGGTAACTAAAATTTAATAACACCTCTATTCTGGTGTGTATAAAACTAGAGGTATATATATATATATATATATATATATATATATATATATATATATATATATATATATGTCCAGCATCTCCTCCTAAACCGCACAAAATACGGTACACATACTGCTAGCAACGGTTACATTTGCGGAGGGACATCGCTGAAGAGAGTGAGAGGTCTATGGCTGGTGATGGACACTGAGAGAAGGGTGAGGATGAAGCAGACAGAGAAAAGAGGGAAGAGAGATGGGCAGAGAGCGAAGAGGAGGTGGTGGTTACAGAGAGAGGTGGAGAGTAGGAGATATAGAGAAAACGGGGAGAAGGAGAAGGACAGATAGTCTGACAATGGTGTGGACTAAGCGACAAGAAATGTACAAACAAAGAGGTATCAGAAGCAGATGGATGGAGAGTGGATGGTGAAGTGAGGCGCATAAACAGAGAGGTAGAAAGAAATGGGCAGCGAGATAGGGAAGAAGAGGAGATGGGCAGAGAGAGGACGAGAGGAAGAGATGAGCAGAGAGAGAGGGGTAAGATGTCGATGAAGAGAGAAGGAAGGAGGAAATGTTCAGAGATAGGAGAGGAAGGAATGGACAGAGAGAGGGTTCAAGATGATGTCAACAGGCAGAAGACTGGAACACAAATGGAGATGGATAGAGAAGGAAGGTTCGTAAATATGATGGACAGAGAGCGAAAAGGGAAGGAGGAGATAGAGAGGGGGAGGAGGAGACTGACAGAGAGGGGGAGGAGGGGATTGGACAGAGGGAGGGGAGCGAGAGAAGGAAGTGAACAGGAAGATGAGGGAGAAGGAGATGAACAGGAGGAGGAAGGGAGAAGGAAATGTATACTGAGAGAGGGTGTTTGTTGGAGATGAACAGAGTGAGCGTCGAAGAGCAAACGGAGAAAGATGACGTTATGTAGACGACATCATACTACTGTACAAAGGTAATGAAAATGAAATACGTGAGATAGCAGAATGAATGGGTAGAGTGCACAGAAAAATTAAGCTCACGGTGGTACTGAAAGAAGAAGGATCTTAGGTTACCTAAAAGTGATAGAAGGCATAAGATTAGCATGTCTAGGAAGACGACGGCTACTGACACGATTATAAATATAAAATCCTGTCATGCTAAGAAGCACAAATGGGCGTACTTCAGAGCCGTGTTCATCATGGTGCTAAATCTAACACTCTTCCATAACGACAAAGTGCAAGAATTAAATGTGTTAAATAAGTAGCCAGGGAAAACTGGTATAGGGAATCGTGAGCTAACGAACCTGTATAGGAAACTAAAAATCAAAAATTTTTGGCAAGATGGAGACAATAGATACAGTGGGCTTGAAGTTTCTTGTCGCTATGTAGTACAACGGTGCAGTTTCATACAGAGGTGCACAAGCCTTAAGAAAAACAAAAGTAACAATATTATTTCAAGCTAAGGGACAGCTGATTCTAGGCCTTGTAACAAAGTGGGCAACAATAGCAAACCAATATTTAGGATCGAGCATCTACAAGATCAACTGCCAAGATTGTGAAAAATTTTATATTGTCAGGCAAAATTACGGACGCGTTTTGCAGAATATACATATTCGGTACGCATGTGCATAAAGAAAAACTGATAGAAGGAAATTTAGAAGGTAATATAAGGCGCCAAAAGAACAGTTACTGAACCTAGTGGGACAAATGGGGATTTACGTACATAAAAAGCGGCAAACCGAATTACTGCTGAATGAACAGTTTGAGTTTAACTTGAATACTTATACCGATGTATTGAGAAACCTAACAGTGCAAGCAGTGTCGATCGCTTCAGCAGCTTGGTAAGCGGTGGTGTGCGCCGGCCACCAGCTTCGTGGAGACCAGGCCTTCTTCTGTGAACTCCTCCACAGGGAAACAAAAACTTCCTACAGAGGAACCTCGCGATTGCGCCACTGGGATTCCACTTCGACTGTGTCTTCGACTATTATCTTAATTAGGGGTCACGGTTTTGTTAATTATCTTACACCTATGGTTAAGTTTAATTGTCCGTGAAGCCGAGAAGTTAAGATTTATAGATGTGATATTACTTTTAAACTTTTTTTCTGGTTCTTACACAGTTATCTGTTCTATACTTTGCCAAGCTAGCAGCTCTCTATTGTTAAACTTTACACGTTTCATGTGTATTTCAGTATTCGTTTGATTTTCCCGTATTTTATTTAAGTCGGTGTTTTACTGTCAGGCGCTCATTTTGTCACATGAAATAATTTTAGTACTGACTGTGCACAATGCATATTAACTACTGAATGTACGATACATGTTATTCATACAACTTGAATTAGTGCGCTATACTGGTCCCCAGGTAACTTTATAAATACTGGATGGATCCATGCCACACAATCTCCTAGTATGTACCAAGATATTTAGATTCTGACGTTGATACCTACACCAACATATTTTTTTTTATGTATGGCTCGTACACATGGCTGACAATCGTGTCTTGTTTTTGTTTTTTTCTGTATCACTAGGGCTGTTGTAAATTTTTCTTCAGGTAATGGAACTTAGATAGTTAATCCATCGGTTTTCTAATTATAACAGATTCGAAGACGCAATGGCGGAACCGGTAATTATTAAATCTACAGTTTATGTGATCAACTCGAATCTTTACAAATAAGGCAGACTCATTTACAGAGTTCATGTTTTCAACCGATTATACTGACAGTCTTTTGAACATTATTTGATACTGGGAGAAATTTTCCATGGCCTATCTGGACATTACAGTTTACCATCTCTGACCACAGAGAACGTCGTCTCTGTTACGTTGTCATTTTCATATTTCTTCTATTCTAGAAGATAGTATTTTGTATATGTGCAACTCTTGTACTAATTTTAATACTTCCTTTTTGTAGTTCAAAATGTTATTAGTTTTATCAATCGTTTTTGATCAATATCTAATTAAAAGGAATGGGAAAGGTAGGTTACAAGGAAATGTCCATGTAAGTGCCTTCAAAATTTATGTATGTTACAAAACTAATGTTCATTTTATTCAGAGTAATATCCGCACAGAATCCAGAAAAAATAATAGGTTTCCTCCATTTCTTTTATTACCTTGATGGAATGTATGCTGCCCTTGACACTGTGCGTTAACAGGATCCACACTTCGCTAAACAACAAAAATACTGTTTTCGCAAACACCCTCAGCTGTTGATTACTTACACTCCTGGAAATTGAAATAAGAACACCGTGAATTCATTGTCCCAGGAAGGGGAAACTTTATTGACACATTCCTGGGGTCAGATACATCACATGATCACACTGACAGAACCACAGGCACATAGACACAGGCAACAGAGCATGCACAATGTCGGCACTAGTACAGTGTATATCCACCTTTCGCAGCAATGCATGCTGCTATTCTCCCATGGAGACGATCGTAGAGATGCTGGATGTAGTCCTGTGGAACGGCTTGCCATGCCATTTCCACCTGGCGCCTCAGTTGGACCAGCGTTCGTGCTGGACGTGCAGACCGCGTGAGACGACGCTTCATCCAGTCCCAAACATGCTCAATGGGGGACAGATCCGGAGATCTTGCTGGCCAGGGTAGTTGACTTACACCTTCTAGAGCACATTGGGTGGCACGGGATACATGCGGACGTGCATTGTCCTGTTGGAACAGCAAGTTCCCTTGCCGGTCTAGGAATGGTAGAACGATGGGTTCGATGACGGTTTGGATGTACCGTGCACTGTTCAGTGGCCCCTCGACGATCACCAGAGGTGTACAGCCAGTGTAGGAGATCGCTCCCCACACCATGATGCTGGGTGTTGGCCCTGTGTGCCTCGGTCGTATGCAGTCCTGATTGTGGCGCTCACCTCCAGGGAGCCAAACACGCATACGACCATCATTGGCACCAAGGCAGAAGCGACTCTCATCGCTGAAGACGACACGTCTCCATTCGTCCCTCCATTCACGCCTGTCGCGACACCACTGAAGGCGGGCTGCACGATGTTGGGGCGTGAGCGGAAGACGGCCTAACGGTGTGCGGGACCGTAGCCCAGCTTCATGGAGACTGTTGCGAATGGTCCTCGCCGATACCCCAGGAGCAACAGTGTCCCTAATTTGCTGGGAAGTGGCGGTGCGGTCCTCTACGGCACTGCGTAGGATCCTACGGTCTTGGCGTGCATCCGTGCGTCGCTGCGGTTCGGTCCCAGGTCGACGGGCACGTGCACCTTCCGCCGACCACTGGCGACAACATCGATGTACTGTGGAGACCTCACGCCCCATGTGTTGAGCAATTCGGCGGTACTTTCACCCGGCCTCCCGCATGCCCACTATACGCCCTCGCTCAAAGTCCGTCAACTGCACATACGGTTCACGTCCACACAGTCGCGGCGTGCTACCAGTGTTAAAGACCGCGATGGAGCTCCGTATGCCACGGCAAACTGGCTGACACTGACGGCGGCGGTGCACAAATGGTGCGCAGCTAGCGCCATTCGACGGCCAACACAGCCGTTCCTGGTGTGTCCGGTGTGCCGTGCGTGTGATCATTGCTTGTACAGCCCTCTCGCAGTGTCCGGAGCAAGTATGGTGGGTGTGACACACCGGTGTCAATGTGTTCTTTTTTCCATTTCCAGGAGTGTATAAAACCAGAGGAATATATCTGCGACAGCTAGTTACGCCTAGCCGCCCTGAGGAGAAGAGGTGTTCGAGAGAAGTTGATTGTGTCCTTAAATGAGCTCGAAGGTGCAGATTTAACAGGGACACAGGCGAAGTTGATGGTGTCTGGATACCAGTTGAATAGAGCTGCGGATTCTTGCGCTCCTGCTCGGAGTGGGACGCCAATAAAGGTCATGGTTTCTGAAGACCAGGTCCTTGCTACAGCAGCTGATCCAGTCCCTATAGCAGCTGGAGACTCAGTGGCGACGGGGGCTGTGGTCCCATATTTACCCAGTGTTATCATGTGCACGTAATTTCCATACATATAAATGTCTGCAGCCATTTCACTAAAAGCGAACTAAGACCCCCAGTGACTGAGCACTTGGATATTCCATATAATATGCAGATGATAATTTGTAAGAGGTGAACTGGGAGAAATTTCCTATATGTCTCCTCAAGTCATTAAATTCAGAAAAACCTCGGTGGATTGTCACTCAAAAGTCCTTACAAACTTTAGACTAAGAAATTGTTAACGAGCCAACATAAATGACGGAATTAAAAAGCACACTAGAATACTAAATATTGGCATTCTGATGCAATTATGTGTAGGGTTTAATGCCTGAACAACGGAGGTCGTTAGAGTTGTGGACAATCCCTGAATGGGGAAGGAAGAAGAAGGAAGCAAGCTATGCTCTTTGAAATGAACCATCCCGGCAATCGTTACTTGTAATACAGGGATACCAAGTAAAACTCAAATCTGTATGATGTCACGGTGATTTGAACCACGGTCATCCTTACTACGAATCCACCGTCTTATCGCCACGACATTTTTCTTTAACCTACATTGCGGCTGTACATTATCCAATGACACCAGCCATCACTACTGTTGTTAAGGAATAGTATGACAATGGTTCATTAATTGTTAGTTTCTAACGATTTGTTCACCGGTAACAAAATAAAATACTCAACGTTCATAAGCCCCCATAGACAAGTACACACAGAGATACACACACGAACGAGCAGTTTCTAAGGAAATAATAGTTTCATTTGTGCAGGTTTAAACTACTAAAAACTATTAAAACTGTTTTGGATTTCCATAAACCAGGCTTTTCAGGTGTAACTTTTCGATGGCACTTATCTTCATTATTTAACTTTACTTCGTTGGTCACTGAATGCATCTCGGTACAAACTACCTTTTGAGAAGACCACATTGCCTTCTTCAATCTCTTCCTCATAATTATGATAGTTTATAACATATTTCCTCCCCCCATGAACCATGGACCTTGTCGTTGGTGGGGAGTCTTGCGTGCCTCAGCGATACTGATGGCCGTACAGTAGGTGCAACCACAACTGAGGGGTATCTGTTGAGAGGACAGACAAACGTGTGGTTCCTGAAGAGGGGCAGCAGCCTTTTCAGTAGTTGGAGGGGCAACAGTCTGGATGGTTGACTGATCTGGCCTTGCAACATTAACCAAAACGGCCTTGCTGTGCTGGTACTGCGAACGTATTAAAGCAAGGGGAAACTACAGCCGTAATTTTTCCCGAGGACATGCAGCTTCACTGTATGATTAAATGATGATGGCATCCTCTTGGGTAAAATATTCCGGAGGTAAAATAGTCCCCCATTCGGATCTCCGGGCGGGGACTACTCAGGAGGATGTCGTTATCAGGAGAAAGAAAACTGGCGTTCTACGGATCGGAGCGTGGAATGTCAGATCCCTTAATCGGGCAGGTAGGTTAGAAAATTTAAAAAGGGAAATGGATAGGTTAAAGTTAGATATAGTGGGAATTAGTGAAGTTCGGTGGCAGGAGGAACAAGACTTCTGGTCAGGTGACTACAGGGTTATAAACACAAAATCAAATAAGGGTAATGCAGGAGTAGGTTTAATAATGAATAGGAAAATAGGAATGCGGGTAAGGTAAGGTACTACAAACAACATAGTGAACGCATTATTGTGGCCAAGATAGATACGAAGCCCACACCTACTACAGTAGTAGAAGTTTATATGCCAACTAGCTCTGCAGATGATGAAGAAATTGAAGAAATGTACGATGAAATAAAAGAAATTATTCAGATAGTGAAGGGAGACGAAAATTTAATAGTAATGGGTGACTGGAATTCCGTAGTAGGAAAAGGGAGAGAAGGAAACGTAGTAGGTGAATATGGACTGGGGCTAAGAAATGAAAGAGGAAGCCGCCTAGTAGAATTTTGCACAGAGCACAACTTAATCATAGCTAACACTTGGTTTAAGAATCATGAAAGAAGGTTGTATACGTGGAAGAACCCTGGAGATACTAAAAGGTATCAGATAGATTATATAATGGTAAGACAGAGATTTAGGAACCAGGTTTTAAATTGTAAGACATTTCCAGGGGCAGATGTGGACTCTGACCACAATCTATTGGTTATGACCTGTAGATTAAAACTGAAGAAACTGCAAAAATGTGGGAAATTAAGGAGATGGGACCTGGATAAACTGAAAGAACCAGAGGTTGTACAGAGTTTCAGGAAGAGCGTAAGGGAACAATTGACAGGAATAGGGGAAAGAAATACAGTAGAAGAAGAATGGGTAGCTCTGAGGGATGTAGTAGTGAAGGCAGCAGAGGATAAAGTAGGTACAAAGACGAGGGCTGCTAGAAATCCTTGGGTAACAGGAGAAATATTGAAATTAATTGATGAAAGGAGAAAATATAAAAATACAGTAAACGAAGCAGGCAAAAAGGAATACAAACGTCTCAAAAATGAGATCGACAGGAAGTGCAAAATGGCTAAACAGGGATGGCTAGAGGACAAATGTAAGGATGTAGAAGCTTATCTCACTAGGGGTAAGATAGATACTGCCTACAGGAAAATTAAAGAGACCTTTGGAGAGAAGAGAACCACGTGTATGAATATCAAGAGCTCAGATGGCAGCCCAGTTCTAAGCAAAGAAGGGAAGGCAGAAAGGTGGAAGGAGTATATAGAAGGTTTATACAAGGGCGATGTACTTGAGGACAATATTATGGAAATGGAAGAGGATGTAGATGAAGACGAAATGGGAGATACGATACTGCGTGAAGAGTTTGACAGAGCACTGAAAGATCTGAATCGAAACAAGGCCCCTGGAGTAGACAACATTCCATTGGAACTACTGACGGCCTTGGGAGGCCAGTCCTGACAAAACTCTACCATCTGGTTAGCAAGATGTATGAGACAGGCGAAATACCCTCAGACTTCAAGAAGAATATGATAATTCCAATCCCAAAGAAAGCAGGTGCTGACAGATGTGAAAATTACCGAACTATCAGTTTAAGAAGCCACGGCTGCAAAATACTAACGCGAATTCTTTACAGACGAATGGAAAAACTGGTAGATGCAGACCTCGGGGAGGATCAGTTTGGATTCCGTCGAAATTTTGGAACACGTGAGGCAATACTGACCTTACGACTTATCTTAGAAGAAAGATTAAGAAAAGGCAAACCTACGTTTCTAGCATTTGTAGACTTAGAGAAAGCTTTTGACAATGTTGACTGGAATACTCTTTTTCAAATTCTAAAGGTGGCAGGAGTAAAATACAGGGAGCGAAAGGCTATTTATAATTTGTACAGAAACCAGATGGCAGTCATAAGAGTCGAGGGGCATGAAAGGGAAGCAGTGGTTGGGAAAGGAGTGAGACAGGGTTGTAGCCTCTCCCCGATGTTATTCAATCTGTATATTGAGCAAGCAGTAAAGGAAACAAAAGAAAAATTTGGAGTAGGTATTAAAATTCATGGAGAAGAAGTAAAAACTTTGAGGTTCGCCGATGACATTGTAATTCTGTCAGAGACGGCAAAGGACTTGGAAGAGCAGTTGAACGGAATGGACCTTTGGTTCGCCTTCCCCACAATATTATCTTTGTGGTCTTTCCAACTGATGTTGTTCGTAATTTTAACCACCAGGTATTTAGTTGCATTGACAGCCTTGAGAATTGTACTATTTTTCGAGTAATCGAATTCCAACGGATTTCTTTAGGAACTCATGTGGATCACCTCACACTTTTCGTTATTTATCGTCAACTGCCACCTGCCACATCATACAGCAATCTTTTGTAAATCGCTTTGCAACTGATACTGGTCTTCGGATGACCTTACTAGACGGTAAATTACAGTATCATCTGCGAACTACCTAAGAGAACTGCTTAGATTGTCACCCAGGTCATTTATATAGATCAGGAACAGCAGAGGTCCCAGGACGCTTCCCTGGGGAACACCTGATATCACTGCAGTTTTACTCGATGATTTGCCGTCTATTATACGAACTGCGACCTTCCTGACAGGAAATCACGAATCCAGTCGCACAACTGAGACGATATCCCATAGCTCCGCAGCTGGATTAGAAGTCGCTTGTGAGGAACGGTGTCAAAAGCTTTCCGGAAATCTAGAAATACGGAATCAACTTGAGATCCCCTGTCGATAGCGGCCATTACTTCGTGCGAATAAAGAGCTACCTGCGTTGCACAAGAGCGATGTTTTCTGAAGCCATGCTGATTACGTGTCAATAGATCGTTCCCTTCGAGTTGATTCATAATGTTTGAATACAGTATATGCTCCAAAACCCTACTGCAAACCGACGTCAATGATATAGGTCTGTAGTTAAATGGATTACTCCTACTACCCTTCTTGAACACTGGTGCGACCTGCGCAATTTTCCAATCTGTAGGTACAGATCTATCGGTGAGCGAGCTGTTGTATATGATTCCTAAGTAGGGAGCTAATCGGTATACAACCTGGTCCTGAAGACTTGCCCGTATCAAGCGATTTGAGTTGTTTCGTAACCCCTAAGGTATCTACTTCTAAGAAACTCATGCTAGCAGCTGTTCGTGTTTCAAATTCTGGAATATTCCATTCGTCTTCCCTGGTGAAGAAATTTCGGAAAACTGCGTTCAATAACTCCGCTTTAGCGGCACAGTCGTCGGTAACAGTACCATCGGCACTGCGCAGCGAAGGTATTGACTGCGTCTTGCGGCTTGTGTACTTTAAATACGACGAGTAGCTCGTGTAATGAAATTTGACGACTTTTTCTGTCAAAGCTGATCCTGAGTGCTGTGTGCGCACTTACTACCGCCATTCCTGGTGACATATCGCCGGATATATCCGGCGCATTCAGCCTGGGGAATGAGGCAGCCGTCAGTGTACAGAATAAGCCTGTAGTACCAATTAACCCCCACCGTTCTGGATCAGTCAACACGGGACTGCCTGAAACCGCTGGTATTAAACCATCTGACAAATTCAAGCAAGTTAATTTCATCAAAAACAACTCACTCCCTGCACTTCCCCGGACCAGTGCTGACATGGCTCTTCCGTCTGCAGTAAGCTACTCTACAACTTCCTGGTGACAGCGTTAGCGTGTACCTGCGCTTCACTCCTCTACCTGAATTTCCCCTTTCCAGCGAAACTGGTGCAATTACTCGTTACTGTCTTCCTCTCAAAGCTTCCAATACAACTTCCCTGCAAGTTCTGTTTTTATTATTCTGTCTTCCTCTCTTCTTCGATCTGACTCCTTCTTCACTACCATCACCACTCAACAAGGAGTCGCCCTCTTAAACTGACCTGATAGCTATGTAGGTACTGCGCAACAGGTGCCGCATAGTGAAATATATAAGGTACGGATTTTTAATTTGACACTTTTTACTGCTACCTGTGACTCTCTAAATCTCTAACCTTTTTCACATAGCGAAAGTCTTCCCTAATTTTTAAGTACAGCTCAGACGTTTTGAACGTCGTATTTCTTTCTTTGCATCTTTAAAAGATGACTAATATACTCGTTGTTTGCACTGAACTGCTCTGCCGTATTTGCGAAGAACTGGCTTAGTGACCTTCAGATATTATTTTTAATATTCCAATGAATGATTCAAGTGTAAATTTTAGGCGGCAATGACCAGACTTAATCAGTGTCAGACATAAGATTTCTGTCGTTGTATATAGGCACAATATGTTATGTTTGTTGTTGTTGTCTTCAGTCCTGAGACTGGTTTGATGCAGCTCTCCATGCTACTCTATCCTGTGCAAGCTGCTTCATCTCCCAGTACCTACTGCAACCTACATCCTTCTGAATTTGCTTAGTGTACTCATCTCTCGGTCTCCCTCTACGATTTTTACCCTCCACGCTGCCCTCCAATGCTAAATTTGTGATCCCTTGATGACTTAGAACATGTCCTACCAACCGATCCCTGCTTCTGGTCAAGTTGTGCCACAAACTTCTCTCCTCCCCAATCCGATTCAATTCTTCCTCATTAGTTATGTGATCTACCCATCTTATCTTCAGCATTCTTCTGTAGCACCACATTTCGAAAGCTTCTATTCTCTTCTTGTCCAAACTATTTATCGTCCATGATTCACTTCCATACATGGCTACACTCCATACAAATACTTTCAGAAATGACTTCCTGACACTTAAATCTATACTCGATGTTAACAAACTTCTCTTCTTCAGAAACGCTTACCTTGCCATTGCCAGTCTACATTTTATATCCTCTCTACTTCGACCATCATCAGTTATTTTGCTCCCCAAATAGCAAAACTCCTTTACTACTTTAAGTGTCTCACTTCCTAATCTAATTCCCTCAGCATCACCCGTCTTAATTCGACTACATTCCATTATCCTCGTTTTGCTTTTGTTAATGTTCATCTTATATCCTCGTTTCAAGACACTCTCCATCCCGTTCAACTGCTCTTCCAAGTCCTTTGCTGTCTCTGACAGAATTTACGATGTCATCGGCGAACCTCAAAGTTTTTACATCTTCTCCATGGACTTTAATACCTACTCCAAATTTTTCTTTTGTTTCCTTCACTGCTTGCTCAATATACAGATTGAATAATATCGGGGATAGACTACAGTCCTGTCTGACACCCTTCCCAACCACTGCTTCCCTTTCATGTCCCTCGACTCTTATAACTGCCATCTGGTTTCTGTACAAATTGTAAATAGCCTTTCGCTCCCTGTATTTTACCCCTGCCACCTTCAGAATTTGAAAGAGAGTATTCCAGTCAACATTGTCAAAAGCTTTCTCTAAGTCTACAAATGCTAGAAACGTAGGTTTGCCCTTCCTTAATCTAGCTTCTAAGATAAGTCGTAGGGTAAGTATTGCCTCACGTGTTCCAACATTTATACCGAATCCAAACTGATCTTCCCCCAGGTCGGCTTCTACTAGTTTTTCCATTCGTCTGTAAAGAACTCGCGTTAGTATTTTGCAGCTGTGACTTATTAAACTGATAGTTCGGTAATTTTCACATCTGTCAACACCTGCTTTCTTTGGGATTGGAATTGTTATATTCTTCTTGAAGTCTGAGGGTATTTCGCCTGTCTCATACATCTTGCTAACCAGATGGTATAGTTTTGTCAGGACTGGCCTCCCAAGGCCGTCAGTAGTTCCAATGGAATGTTGTCTACTCCAGGGGCCTTGTTTCGATTCAGATCTTTCAGTGCTCTGTCAAACTCTTCACGCAGTATCTTAGCTCCCATTTCATCTTCATCTACATCCTCTTCCATTTCCATAACATTCTCCTCAAGTTTATCGCCCTTGTATAGACCCTCTATATACTCCTTCCGCCTTTCTGCTATCCCTTATTTGGTTAGAACTGGGTTTCCACCTGAGCTCGTAATATTCATACAAGTGGTCATCTTTTCTCCAAAGGCCTCTTTAATTTTCCTGTAGGCAATATCTATCTTACCACTAGTGAGATAAGCCTCTACATCCTTACATTTGTCCTCTAGCTATCGCTGCTTAGCCATTTTGCACTTCCTGTCGATGTCATTTTTGAGACGTTTGTATTCCTTCTTGCCTGCTTCATTTACTGCATTTTTATATTTTCTCCTTTCATTCATTAATTTCAATATTTCTTCTGTTACCCAAGGATTTCTACTAGCCCTCGTCTTTTTACCTACTTGATCCTCTGTTGGCTTCACTACTTCATCCCTCAAAGCGACCCATTCTTCTTCTACTGTATTTCCCTCCCCCATTCCTGTCAATTGCTCCCTTATGCTCTCCTTGAAACTCTGTACAACCTCTGGTTCTTTTGGTTTATCCAGGTCCCATCTCCCTAAATTCCCACCTTTTTGCAGTTTCTTCAGTTTTAATCTACAGGTCATAACCAACAGATTGTGGTCAGAGTCCACATCTGCCCCTGGAAATGTCTTACAATTTAAAACCTGGTTCCTAAATCTCAGTCTTACCATTATATAATCTATCTGAAACCTGTCAGTACCTCCAGGCATCTTCCATGTATACAGCCTTCTTTTATGATTCTTGAACCAAGTGTTACCTATGATTAAGTTGTCCTCTGTGCAAAATTCTACCAGGCGGCTTCCTCTTTCATTTCTTAGCCCCAGTCCATATTCACCTACTACGTTTCCTTCTCTCCCTTTTCCTACTACCGAATTCCAGTCACCCATGACTATTAAATTTCCGTCACCCTTCACTATCTGAATAATTTCTTTTATTTGATCATACAGTTCTTCAATTTCTTCATCATCTGCAGAGCTAGTTGGCATATAAACTTGTACTACTGTAGTAGGTGTGGGCTTCGTATCTATCTTGGCCACAATAATGCGTTCACTATGTTGTTTGTAGTAGCTTACCCGCATTCCCATTTTCCTATTCATTATTAAACCTACTTCTGCATTATCCCTATTTGATTTTGTGTTTATAACCCTGTAGTCACCTGACCAGAAGTCTTGTTCCTCCTGCCACCGAACTTCACTAATTCCAACTATATCTAACTTTAACCTATCCATTTCCCTTTTTAAATTTTCTAACCTACCTGCCCGATTAAGGGATCTGACATTCCACGCTCCGACCCGTAGAACGCCAGTTTTCTTTCTCCTGATAACGACATCCTCTTGAGCAGTCCCCGCCCGGAGATCCGAATGGGGGACTATTTTACCTCCGGAATATTTTACCCAAGAGGATGCCATCATCATTTAATCATACAGTAAGGCTGCATGCCCTCGGGAAAAATTACGGCTGTAGTTTCCCCTTGCTTTAATCAAGGCCGTTTTGGTTATTGTTACAAGGCCAGATCAGTCAATCATCCAGACTGTTGCCCCTGCAACTACTGAAAAGGCTGCTGCCCCTCTTCAGGAACCACACGTTTGTCTGGCCTCTCAACAGATAAATATTGGTTATACACAATAGTTTAACCAAAGCTGAACGTAGAATTGCGTTACTGATAATTTCATGGGAAGTCTGAAGTCCAAGGGTATTTATGGGTTATGGTGAAATGAAGGTGTCATATAATCTTAAGATTTTCCTTTCTTCTACTTCAGAAGCCCAAGTTCTAGAAATGTAGTTTGTTTACCGTGTTTTCAATCTCCTGCTTACGCTATTTGCGAGTAAAATATGCCAAAGTGATCAAACGCAGCACTTGCAACCTTCTTCCTAACTTATTTGCTGGATGTATTCCAATCTCTGTCTTCCTCTACAGTTTTTACGCTCTACAAGCCCCTCTAGTACTATGGAAGTTATTGGGTTGGGTTATTTCGAAGAGGAGACCAGACAGCGAGGTCATCGGTCTCATCGGATTAGGGAGGGACAGGGAATGAAGTCGGCCGTGATCTTTCAAAGGAACCATCCCGGCATTTGCCTGGAAAGATTTAGGGAAATCATGGAAAACCTAAATCAGGATGGCCGGACGCGGGATTAAACAGTCGTCCTCCCGAATGTGATATGGAAGTTATTCCTTGACATCTTAGTAGATGTGCTACCTTCCTGTTCCTTCTGCTTGTCACTGATTCTCATACATTCCTTTCCTAAGCGATAATTTGGAGAACCTATTTGTCAGTCCACCCAATTTTCAACGTTCTTTTGCAGCACCGTATCTCATATGCTCCGATTCTGTTCTGTTACGGTTTCCCATAGCGCATGTTTCAGTGTCAAACGTACATTCTCAGAAATTCCTCCCTCAAATTAAGAACAATGTTTGATAGTCGGCCTCTCTCCTTTTTGTGTCCTCTTTGCTCCTTCTGTCATGGGTTACTTTACAGCCTAGTTACCAGAATTCTTTAACATCATCTACTTAGTGATCACTAGTCCTGATGGTAAGTTTCGTGCTGCTACTTCTCATTACTTTCCTCTTTCTTCGATTTACTGTCAGTCCACATTCTGCAGTCATTAGGCTGGGCATTCTATTCAGCAGACCCTGTAATTCTTGTTCACTTTCACTCAGGATAGCAATGTCATCACACAATAATATATTGATATACTTCCACTCTTGAACCGGTCCTTTATTTCCGCCATGGTTTCATGTATTCTAGATTGAATTGTATTAGAGAAATACTACATCCCTGTCTTACACCCTTTAGGTCCGAGCACATCGTTGTGCGTCTTCCACTCTTATTATGCCCTCTTGACTATAATATCCGTCTTTCCCTACACATTAGCCTTATTTTTCTCAGGATTTCGAATATCTTGCACCATTTCATATTGTCGAACGCTTTTTCCAGGTCGACATATTCTGTGAACTTTTCTTGATTTTTCTTTCATCTTGCTTCCATTATCAACATCAACGTAGGAACTGCCTCTTTGCCGCTTTTAGCTTTTCTAAAGCCAAACTAATCCTCATGTAACAGATCCTCGACTTTCTTTTCCATTCTTCCGGATCTTATTATTTTCAGAAATGTAGACGCATGAGCTGATAAGTTCATTGTGCTGTAATTCCCGCACTTGTTGGATCTTGCAGTCATCAGAATATTATGTGGACGATGTTTTCTTGGAAGTCTGATTGTATATCGCCACTCTCATACATTCTGCACACCAACCTGTTGTTTTGTAGCCACATCCCAATGATTAAAATATTCAGATTGTGTATTATTCAACCGAGCTGTCTTATTAGACCTGAAGTCTTCCAAAGGTCTTTCAAATTCTGATTCTAATAATAGATCCCTTGTGTCTTTCCTGTCAACGCCTGCTTCTTCTTCACTCACGTCATCATCACAGAAGACCTCCCCCTCATAGGATCTTCAACGTTCAAAATGGTTCAAATGGTTCTGAGCACTATGGGACTTAACATCTGAGGTCATCAGTCCCCTAAAACTGAGAACTACTTAAACCTAACTAACCTAAGGACATCACACACATCCATGCCCGAGGCAGGATTCGAACCTGCGACCGTAGCGGTCTCGCGGATCCATACTGTAGCGCCTGGAACCGCTCGGCCAGCCCGGCCCCTTCAGTGTACTCTTTCCACTTATCCGATCTCTCCTCTCTATTTAACTGTAGCATTCTCACCACACTCTTAAAATCTTATTATCGCCCTTGATTTAATTTCATGGAAGGTTGTTCTCACTTTTTTGTACGCTGAGTCAGCCTTAGAGAACTTCATGTGTATCTCTCCGTCCCTTAGTACTTACGTATCCCAATCCTTTGCGCACTAATTCTTCCTGACTAATCTCTTAAACTTCAGCCTATTCTTCATCATTACTAAGTTGTGATCTGAATGTATATCTGCTCCTGAGTATGCCTTACCATCCTCTATTATAGATCCCATTATGTACATTTCAATACCATTTTATTGGTGTTATGAAGTTATTGTACCGAAAGTGCCAGGCAGAAAACTAATTTTAGATGCATCATTATTGCAAATGAAGGTATTCTGTAGGACTGCTTCTGAAGACGACATGTAATAACACAGCAACATTAAAGGTAATGTTAGTAATCGACACAGACAGAAAGTGGCCGGCCGCTGTGGCCGAGGGGATCTAGGTGCGGAACCGCGCTGCTGCTACGGTCGCAGTTTCGAATCCTGCCGCGGGCATGGATGTGTGTGATGTTCTTAGATTAGTTAGCTTTAAGTAGTTCTAAGTCTAGGGGACTGATGACATCAGATGTTAGGTCGCATAGTGCTTAGAGCCACTTGAACAGAAAGTGATGTATGAATCAAAGAGAAAAATCTTCACCTTAATTTGTTTCCAATACTGGAAGACATTTGAGTGTTGTGAGAAAATGAAATCGAAAGTTCAAATACGCTGTGAAAATTAGCTAAATAATCCTTCGATAGGAAAACTGAGCTTGTAGAAACTCCTGAGCTAGGACAGCCTGCTCTGCTAAGAGCGACACATCGTAGAGACTCATTCTAAAATCCCGAGATGAAACATGTTCCTCTGTTCTCACTCACTGTGCTGGCGGGAGGTACCAGCTCTATACTATGTCACCCTACGCGAGGCCTTAAATAGCCGTAGAGAAAGGGTATGTACTGCCCGGTGTGTTATCTCTCACGTTCTCCTACCCTGCTATCATATATACAGACAGGTATGCGCCTGCTGCGGCAGCGGACAGGATCTGATAACCAACGTTAGTCTTGTCTAGTATCGTAGCGTTAAGAGCGTGCACGTGTCCACGATAAGAATATACCTCCACTGTGTTGCATAACCAGTTCTACTCTTATTCACATTCAGCTAAACATCTCTTCTTTACTATGCTCTATGGATGCTTAAAACGGGCTTTTGCAAATCGTAGTTATAGTACACAGAATATATTTATAGCACTCACAATGCCCCCAAACTTCATTTACTTCTGCAATTTAAATTTTATTTTCTGAAGATAAAGTAAGTATTTGAATATTTAGCAATTATCATTAACTGAATAAGTATAACGAATATGTGTAACGAAGCATTCAAAAACAATGTTGTAATGACGGAATGCTTGCGCACGAAGAGGGAATGCACTATCCGAGTGATTTCAATACTACACTCATTACATTATATTTCTGTTGTTTAATTATATTATGTTGTTGTTGTTGTGGTCTTCAGTCCTCAGACTGGTTTGATGCAGCTCTCCATGCTACCTTATCCTGTGCAAGCTTCTTCATCTCCCAGTACTTACTGCAACCCACATCCTTCTGAATCTGCTTAGTGTATTCATCTCTTGGTCTCCCTCTACGATTTTTACCCTCCACGCTGCCCTCCAATGCTAAATTGGTGATCCCTTGATGCCTCAGAACATGTCCTACCAACCTATCCCTTCTTATCGTCAAGTTGTGCCACAAACTCCTCTTCTCCCCAACACTATTCAATACCTCCTCATTAGTTATGTGATCTACCCATCTAATTTTCAGCATTCTTCTGTAGCTTCTATTCTCTTCTTGTACAAACTATTTATCGTCCATGTTTCGCTTCCATACATGGCCACACTCCATACAAATACTATCAGAAACGACTTCCTGACACTTAAATCTATACTTGATGTTAACAAATTTCTCTTCTTCAGAAACGAAAGCTTCTATTCTCTTCTTCTACAAACTATTTATCGTCCATGTTTCACTTCCATGCATGGCCACACTCCATACAAATACTATCAGAAACGACTTCCTGACACTTAAATCTATACTCGATGTTAACAAATTTCTCTTCTTCAGAAACGCTTTCCTTTCCATTCCCAGTCTGTATTTAATATCCTCTCTACTTCGACCATCATCAGTTATTTTGCTCCCCAAATAGCACAACTCCTTTACTACTTTAAGTTTCTCATTTCCTAATCTAATTCCCTCCCCATCACCCGACTTAATTCGACTACATTCCATTATCATCTTACATCCTCCTTTCAAGACACTATCCATTCCGTTCAGCTGCTCATTAAAATCCTTTGCTGTCTCTCATAGAATTACAATGTCATCGGCGAACCTAAAAGTTTTTATTCCTTCTCCATGGATTTTTATACCTAGCTCGAATTTTTATTTTGTTTCCTTTACCTTTACTGCTTGCTCAATATACAGATTGATTAACATCGGGGAGAGGCTACAACCCTGTCTCACTCCCTTCCCAACCACTGCTTCCCTTTCATGCCCCTCGAGTCTTCCTAACTGCCATCTGCTTTCTGTACAAATTGTAAATAGCCTTTCGCTCCCTGTATTTTACCTCTGCCACCTTTAGAATTTGAAAGAAAGTATTCCAATCAACACTGTCAAAAGCTTTCTCTAAGTCTTCAAATGCTAGACACGGAGGTTTGCCTTTCTTCTAAGATAAGTCGTAAGGTCAGTATTGCCTCACGTGTTCCAATATTTCAACGGAATCCAAACTGATCTTCCCCGAGGTCGGCTTTTACCAGTTTTTCCATTCTGTATCTTATTAAACTAATAGTTCGTTAATTTTCAAATCTGTAAACATCTGCTTTCTTTGAGATTGTAATTATTATATTCTTCTCGAAGTCTGAGGGTATTTCGCCTGCCTCATACATCCTGTTCACCAGATGGTAGAGTTTTGTCAGGACTGGCTCTCCCAAGGCCATCAGTAGTTCTAATGGAATCTTGTCTACTTCCGGGGCCTTTCTTCGCCTCAGGTCTTTCAGTGCTCTGTCAAACTCTTCACGCAGTATCGTAACTCCCATTTCATCTTCATCTACATCCTCTTCCATTTCCATAATATTGTCGTCAAGTACATCGCCCTTGTATAGACCCTCTATATACTCCTTCCACCATTCCCTTCTTTGCTTAGAACTGGGTTTCCCTCTGAGCTATTGATATTCCTACCTTATCTCCAAAGGTCTCTTTAATTTTCCTGTAGGTAGTACCTATCTTACCCCTAGTGAGATAAGCCTCTACATCCTTACATTTGGCCTCTAGCCATCCCGGCTTAGCCATTCTGCACTTCCCTTTCGATCTCATTATTCAGACGTCTGTATTCCTTTTTGCCTGCTTCTTTTACTGCATTTTTATATTTTCTCCTTTCGTCAAATAAGTTCAATATTTCTTCTATTACCCAAGGAGTTCTACTAGCCCTCGTCTTTTTACCTATTTGATCCTCTGCTGCCTTCACTACTTCATCCCTCAGAGCTACCCATTCTTCTTCTACTGTACGTCTTTCCCCCATTCCTGTCAATTGTTCCCTTATCATCTCCCTGAAACTCTGTACAACCTCTGGTTCTTTCAGTTTATTCAGGTCCCATCTCCTTAAATTCCCACCTTTTTGCAGTTTCTTCCGTTTTAATCTACAGTTCATAAACAACATAATGTGGTCAGAGTCCACATCTGCCCCTGGAAATGTCTTACAATTTAAAACCTGGTTCCTAAATCTCTCTCTTACCATTATATAATCTATCTGATACCTTCTAGTATATCCAGGGTTCTTCCATGTATACAATCTTCTTTCATGATTCTTGAACCAAGTGTTAGCTATGATTAAGTTATGCTCTTTGCAAACCTCTACAAGGCGGCTTCCTCTTTCATTTCTTAGCCCCAATCCATATTCACCTACTATGTTTCCTTCTCTCCCTTTTCCTACTCTCGAATTGCAGTCACCCATGAGTATTAAATTTTCGTCTCCCGTCACTACCTGAATAATTTCTTTTATCTCATCATACATTTCTTCAATTTCTTCATCGTCTGCAGAGCTAGTTGGCATATAAACTTGTATTACTGTAGTAGACGTGGGCTTCGCGTCTATCTTGCCCACAATAATGCGTTCACTATGCTGTTTTTTAGTGGCTTACCCACACTCCTATTTTTCTATTGATTATTAAACCTACTACTTCAATACCCCTATTTGATTTTGAATTTATAACTCTGTATTCACCTGACCAGAAGTCTTGTCCCTCCTGTCACCGAACTTCACTAATTCCCACTATATGTAACGTCAACCTATTCAGTTCCCTTCTCAAATACTCTAATTTTGTACTCCAATTATATTACACAGCATTCAAAAAGACTAATCAGCACGTTTAAACATGACCCTCATGGTATGTTGACAATGTATAACAGATAAAATTCATTTTAAATTTAAAATGGAAGTCAATTGATTCAGCTGCGAGATGCATTGATAACTACTAAAATTAGTTTTACAATGCAACGGCTCTAAATACAGTCGCTAATGATCACAGAATACGGGGCACAATAAGAAAGTAACTTCAAAATATTGACAATGCATAGTGACGTAGAATATTTAAAGTAAGTGATCGTATTTTAAGTGTTCTATTTATGTTTCATGTAACCACGGTGTACGTTACGTTACTTCATCATTCGTAGGTACTGCTTCACAAAATCTGGCGACAGATAGCACTGCTCCTGAGTGATGTTATTCAGTACTATTACGTTATTGTACGTGTTATTAGTGCTTATCAGTAGAGTTATGATTTTTATGACCTAAAATGATCGCGATATCAACAAAAATGAGAATCAAGATACACAACGAAATTTGATATTATATCACGCTTTCTATTAACATAATCGGAACACATTTTTTTTCATATACTCACTTTCAATTAAATTTATAAGCTCTGACTTGCGATATACACTCAAGACCCTGAGCATATTTTCATATTAAAAAGAGCTCCTATCGTCACCCAACAAAGCTTTGTACTTCGAAAAACTTTTTTCTACTACAGCTGTCACAAGGATAGCACATTTAAGATGGACAATGTCATTTGACTCTAAATCTAAATGATTAGGAAAAAACTTTTCAGCCAACAAAATCATTTAAATGAAATATAATGTATGACACCTTCGTTTCTTCCTAATACTCTTTCCATTTTCCTTGGCACTTCTTTTTCTGCTTAGATTGCTATGGCAGTAGGAATAAATTCAAAATTTGATTTCGTGTACGAAAGTTCGCCTGAATTTTCAATATTAGGTGTGAATGCTTGAAAAATGCGGGGTTGGTGTCCGTTGGGGAAATGATAACTTCTTTTTATAGATAAATACGTATACGTATAAGATACTAGCGGGATTCAGTTTGATTAAAATATATTTCTGGTCTCAGTTCCATAGACAACAATGTGCACTTAATTGCTTCGAAGATGAGAGTAAACTGAACTCATATGAAGAGCTCATTACTTGTGATGTTGATAGCAACAGCCCTTACTGTAATGACTTGAAATAACTATGAGGGGCAGAAAACCAAACACCCACCACAATGGGACTACGGAATAGTACTATTCAAAAGTAGTCACAGCACGCATTAAGCCACTTATCTAACCTGGAGACGAGACTATCAACTCATGTTTCGTAGAACGCGGTCGGCCGCTGAGGGATCAATAATAAAAAAAAAAATGGTTCAAATGGCTCTGAGCACTATGTGACTTAACTTTTGAGGTCATCAGTCCCCTAGAACTTAGAAATACTTAAACCTAACTAACCTAAGTACATCACACACATCCATGCCCGAGGCAGGATTCGAACCTGCTACCGTAGCGGTCGCGTGGTTCCAGACTGTAGCGCCTAGAACCGCTCGGCCACTCCGGCTGGCGCTGAGGGATCCACAGCGGCCCCAACTCTTGCACTGCTTCGTTCGACTGAAACCAACATCCACTCACGTCTTTCTTTCGGTCACCAAAGACGTGAAAATCACACGGTGAATGATCCTGGCTGTGCACAGGATGTTGCTGTGTCTCCCAACCAAATCGCATAAGCGTAGCCCTTGTCCGATTGGCGGTGTTTGGGCGATGATTCCTTCCGACAGCATTCCAACAGCTCGAGGGCAAACGGCAAAGCCAACAGTGGGAACATCCCACACTTTCCCCGCCAAAGAAATGCAGCGCTGTTCCCTTAAGTTCTGGTAAGGTAATAATGACCATCTTCTTCGACTGCAGGGGCACTCTGTTCGTCTAGTTTCTAGAGAGTGCAGCCACAACCACAGCAGCGCTATGAAGACACTTTCCAAACACTGCGGTGTACCAAAAAGTCAAAATGTCCAGGAACGCTGTCGGACGGAATTATCCCTTTGCACGATAGCTCCCGTCTCTACACTGCCAGTCGGGTGAAGGCTATGCTTCACTGATTTCGTTGGGCAACGATGCAACGTCCTCCGTACAACCCGAATCTTTCACAGTAGGATTTTCGCACCTTTGGTGACCTGAAGAAAGATAAGCGTGGACGTCGGTTTCAGTCGGACGAGAAAGTGCAATGGAGGTAACCATTATCAACGGTACGCGCACATTCTTAATGCTACAATACGAGACGTGTATCTGACTGTGTATGTCATAAAAGGATAGGGGAACGTGCGAGATAACACACCGGAGAGTGCTTCCTCCCTTCTCCACAGCTATTTAAGCCCTCGCAGGAGGCTACGCAGCACAGTACCGGGAATCCCCAAAAGCAGACATGAGGACTCTGGTGAGTAGAGAACCGAGGAATACGCTACAGCTCAGTTTCAATTTTGTGGTGAACAGAAACATCTAGATCGTTTACTAAAATACTTTTGTTTATTGCGGCGTTTCGGCTACTTCCATCACCAGATTAGGATCAAAGCAACGCAGATAGTTAGCCCTTTATAATATAACAACAGATAACAAATTGTAAGGTTAAAAGTATTTTTAAAAGTACAATCACCAAAAAGCTTAAAAATACAGAGAAACAGTTTGCGTCACTACTAAAACATATGCTTAATTTAGAAGTTCACAAAAGGTCCGTAATGATTGCAGACTCATACAGATATTCATTTCCTTTCTTAGTAAGTTTGTTCGATGCTCTAGCACGTACCAGAGCCGGTCAGGAGTTTTCTCCAACAAAGTTTTCTCAACTACGAAATATCTAGTTACGGTACTCTAAAACAACATGTTAAAGCTTTCAGTTTCACCTCTACTGAATATACGTACCTGTTCAGGCATTGTCCTCATATGAAGGTGTAAATTTCTCTATTTGTTTCATATATTATATGCCATCACATCGCTTTCGATTTGGTTGCTTACAAACATTACTTGTGTTGTTGGTGTTATTATATTCAAGTATTCAGATGTACTTGCCGATACTAGCTTTATTTTCAATTATAATGGACTAAAATTAGTTTTCTCCCGATATAATCTCTTCATAACACAAACAAAATTTATTAACCATACATGAAGCATTCTATAACAGACAAATGAACCAAATAATTACTAAAAGAACAAGAATTGTAAGCTACTTCTTTTTACCTCTTTGGCATAATGTATCTGCAAGCAATGTATGGATAAAAATAAAAAGACAGCAAATAACTACAACTTGTGCTTCGGAAATAGAAGGAAATAAAATGTAGATTGTGCTTATATTTTTATTTCATGTCGTCATAGGTAATAAAATATAAGCATCTAGGATTGGAAACTTATATAAATTTCCATTAACATTATTTTACGTTCACGTCTGATAAAATTACTATACTTGTGCGTACATGTCGGGAAACCACTGTACATGTGTTATGCATTTGTTCACGCATGAAAAGGCTTGAAAGTCTAACACAGTACTTAATCAACACCCCATTCCGTCATAGACTGAATTAACATGAAGTCAGTTGTACCTTAATGCAAGAGATAGTAGTTCCGCTGACAGCCAAAGCAACCGTTATTTTGACAATGAAATGATGAATGTCGCTTTCACTTTGGAAACAAAACATTCTACAACAATCTGTAACGAAATTCGTCGACTCGTTCTGTCACAGATGATACTGAGTGCAGTGCTCGCGCTAGCCGTCGCCATTCCTGTCGACGCTGAAGCTGAGTGTGAAACATCGGCCGAAACATCCCTCGCTGTCAGCCTTGAGGATAAGGCAGCCGACAGTGCAGAAAGTAAACCTGCCGTACCAGTTACCCCCCAACACTCTGAACCAGTCAATGCAGGACTGCCGGAAATGACTGGCACTAAACCTTCTGACGAATCCATCCAAGTTACTGTACCTGGAAAGAACCCACTTACCTCACTTCCTTGGACCAGTGCCGACATCGTCTCCCTCTGCAGTAAGCTATCCTACAACTTTCCTGGCAGCAGCGTTAGCGTGTACCCGCCCTTCACTTCCCTACCTGCATTTCCCCTTCCTAGCGAAACCGATGCAATTGCTCGTTACTGTCTCCCTGTTCAGACTTCCAATGTCAACTCTCCTGTCAGTTCTGTTATTGGTACTGCCTTTGTCTCTCTTCTTCGGCCTGACGCCTTCTTGAACACCATCAACACTGAACAAGGAGCAGTCCTCAAAAACTGGCCTACCAGTTATGTTCCTCAACAACTGCATCTTAATGAAGTGAATAAGGTATGGAATTTTTTCACTGACGTATTTCTGTACTATTTGTGGATTCTGGAAACAATGAGTAACTTATTTCTGCACAACTTAACTCATTCTTACATGTGTGAGAATACGTGAGACTTTTTGAGTGACATATTCCTATCTTTATGTGTGCATAACAAGTGTGCTTCAGGCACTCTTTGACTTTACTAATCACCTGTATAATACACCAACATTTGCGACCAACTGTCTTGGCGTCCATTAGATATTGTTTTTTATCTTTTGTCGACAGAGTGAATTGTAAATATGAGACAGCACCAACCAGAGTTAATCAATGTCAAACACAGGGTCACTGGCGTTGTATGCAATCAAGTACTGGTGTAAAATACGAGTACGATACTTCTGTGGAACTGATGGATGGAGGAAATGTTTTCCTTGCTACTTTCAGTAACTAATTCCATAAAGATAATTTTGGAACTAAGAGCTGCGAAATGTTATATCTATACACTCTGTATTCAGAGATTCCTAAACACCAGTCCTTGTCATCTAACCCTAATCACATAAATACATAGTCTACCGAGAAAACTGGTAGTGAATTCAAAGACAAATACGGAAAGGCCTGATGCGTTTGCGTATGTGCCTATCTTTGAACATATGTGTGTGTGTGTGTGTGTGTGTGTGTGTGCTGGCACGTGTATACGTTGAGTATTGTTTCGTTTCCTACAAACAGAAGTTTTGAAACGACATTTAACAATCGAAAAAATGTTCGTCTAAGACATACACCTCAAGTCACTTAATGGTAACCGAGCGAGGTGGCGCAGTGGTTAACACGCTGGACTCGCATTGGAGAGGACGACGGTTCAGTCCCGTCTCCAACCATCCTGATTTAGGTTTTCCGTGATTTCCCTAAATCGTTTCAGGCAAATGCCGGGATGGTTCCTTGGAAAGGGCACGGCCGATTTCCTTCCCAATCCTTCCCTACCTCGAGCTTGCGCTCCGTCTCTAATGACCTCGTTGTCGACGGGACGTTAAACACTAACCACCACCGCCACCACTTAATGGTATGTGACGGATGGTATTTTTCGTACCGCAAACTGAGCTCTCCAACACTGTCCCACTCGCGAATACCGAGTGCGAAGAATATTTGTCGCTAAGCCTATGTATTGGCTCTACTTTCTGGAAATTTCTCCTCGTGGACATTACGCGAGTTGTATGTGGGGGTAAGTAATGTGTTGTCCGTCGCTTCCCGAAAAGTGCTCTCTTGAAATTTGAATAGTAAATCTCCCCACGATTCACGAAGCCTCCCTTGCAAATGGAGTTTGTTGAGCATCACCGAAACGCTCTCGTACCGGCTGAATGATCCCATGACGAAACGCACCTCTTTTGGTTGGATGGTAGGTGTCCCAGACAGATGAACAATACCTAGAATCTGTGGAACAACCGCCTCACAAGCCAATTCCTTCGTGGCTTTCCTGAAGATTCTTCCTGTGAACGTGAGTCTATCATCACCTTTTCCCAATATTTATTTTATGTGGTCGTTCCACTTAAGGTCGCTCTGGATAGTTGTGCTCGTCTACCTTAACAACAGTAGTAATAGGATAGGTGTCGTCACTGAATGATACTTAGCTATCTATAATGTAAATACCGAGGGAAGTGTCGAAGTATTGAAACACAGGAATTGTATTGGGGCTGAGGGTAACTCAACTCCATGTAAAATCGAGATCCAAGTTTTAGTTGATTTCCTTCTATCACATATTACGAATGCAACGATGGTTCATTTCAAAGAGCACGGTTCGGTTGCTTTCTCTTTCTTTCCCAATTGGTGATTCTTCTTCACTCTAATGATCCCTTCGTTGTTCAGACGTTAACCTTTTATCTTTTTTTCCTTCAACATGCAGGTGGTTCACATAGTGGTAAAACATACTATTTCCGTCATTTTTGTTTGGTCCTAAGCCGTTCCGTACACTATAGTTTATAAGAGCATCTTCATTCCACTGACAAACCACTGAGCCTTTGGCAGGCCGGTCGGTGTGGCCGAGCGTTTCCCGGTGCTTCAGTCTGGAACCGTGTGACCGCTACGATCGCAGGTTCGAATCCTGCCTCGGTCATGGATGTGTGTGATGTCCTTAGGTTAGTTATGTTTAAGTAGTTTTAAGTCTAGGGGAGTGATGACCTCAGATGTTAAGTCCCATAGTGCTTAGAGACATTTGAACCATTTGAAGCCTTTGGCAAAGTGAGCCTAAGTGTTGGTGAACTGATAAGAAGTCTCTTTCAGATCTCCTCTACCTACTAATGCCTGCTTGTTATATGAAATACTCCAGTGCTTAATCACGGCCGCCTCTTTTAGGTTTAGTGGAGTGCCAAGAGATATCTATATGTGTGGAAATCTCGGTGCAGGTAACATCCCTCGGTAAGCCTGGCACCACAAACACTGCCGCCACTGTGCCTTCACCTGCCATCCAGGTTGGACCCGCAGCTGTGCCAGGGACTCGGTCTTCAGAAACAGTCACCTTCGGTGGTGTCCCAGTCTATGGTAGTATGCAGCCTCAGGAAGTGCCAGTGAGCCAGGATCTGGACATCGGCGGAGTTCCTGTGTTCGGAGCTGTGCAGACCACAGCCCTGCCAGTGAGCCAGTACCCAGACAAAGTCAACTTCGGTGGAGTCGCCCTTCGCCCAGGGGCGCAAGTCGCCGCAGCACCTCTCAGCTGGTATCCAGACACCATTAACTTCGCCGGTTTCCCTGTTAAAGCTGCATCTCTGAGCACATTGAAAGACACAATCAACTTTGCTCCAATACCACTTCCTGTAATGTTGGCTACTCATAACTAGCTTGTCCCAGGTATCATTCTGCTATGTTCCTGAGAAGTATTCATCAACTAAGAGTCCTTGTCAAATCAGTGTTTTGTTGTTTAGCAAAGTGCGGCGCATGTTAAAACACAGTATGAATCTGAGCACATGTTTCAGCAACATAGTAACAGGAATGGAGAAATCCTGATCCAGCTTTCTGGATTCTGTGTTGATGTTACTCTGAGTAAAGTGACCAACGGTTTTATAATATACATCGGATTTGCTTACTCACATGTCCACATTTTCCTTGTAGCCTATATGTCCATGTCCTATGTAGTTCAAACTTTTTATTTAAACCGATGGTGATTCGTATTCTGCACGAACCATTCGCTAACTAACTGATAAAAGGTACATACGGGGTGACAATTATCGGAGATTTCATATTCTAAATCCGAATGTCTGTGTTGAATAAAGTGTGTGCACGTCGTAGTTTCATATTAATTTATGTTTTTCTTCATATAGTTATTGTCACTCTGTACACTTAGCTGAAGTGGTAATGAGCTGGCTGGGTTGTCGTAAGGGGCTAGGCAAATTAAATGAGATTTCAATAATAACAATTTATTATATCTTAAGCAAAACAGTCTGTTACCAACAAAGAATAGCAGTTAGGTTGCGAGAGTAAGTATCTATTACGCAAAATTTTAACTCAGACACAATGAAGTACAATTTTTACAATTTTAAAAGCACAAAATAAATGTAAGAGTAGGGCAGCGCCCTGAAATAATATACGTACAAAAACAATTCAAGACAACATTAGCAATTTTCGACCAACATCTTCTAGTCGAACGACAAAAATAATAATAATAATAATTATTATTATTATAAATATAAGCCGGTCGTGGTGGCCGAGCGGTTCTAGGAACTTCAGACCGGAACCGCGCGACTGCTACGGTCGCAGGTTTGAATCCTGCCTCGGGCATGGATGTGTGTGATGTCCTCAGGTTAGTTAGGTTTAAGCAGTTCTAAGTTAGAGGGGATTGATGACCTCAGATGTTAAGTCCCACAGTGCTCAGAACCATTTGAATAATAATAGTAATAATAAGTGGCCTAGGTCTAATCAGGTTGTTACAAAATAGTTCACTAGGATTCAAGAATGCCCCCCATAAATATGTGTATCATATTAATCCAAATACACCCCAGCAACACAGTTTAATTCTTGGCTCACGGTCAATCAGATATTTGTAATAAGTGATATATCTCGAGTAATGAATTTAGCTACAGATGAGACCAAATGTGAACGTGAAATTGACTTTACAATTTAAAATACTCTGCCATCGGCAAATGCAGTAGGCGCTCTCAAAGATTTTCACAAATAGCTTTAACGGCAGGATTTGACGTAACGGCCATGAATAATTAATCATAATACTAGTAATTTTTAATAAAGATATAAAATTAACTGTGAGTACTATCAGACTTCATAGCAAAAGATCGGCTGCTAGCGCCTTAAAATTAGAACAGAACCGCCTTGAGGAAAAAAAAAAACTGCGTTGAGTGCCCAATTAGAGATACTAACAGTTCAAACAGTTATTAGATGTCTACAGCCAGCAATACAAACACTAAATACATCATTTTAAGCTCTTCGTGGTAACAGAGGGTGACAAACGATCACACAACGCGATAATAGCTCAAGAGGCGGCCACTCTCAAATGTAGTGCAGCAATAAACAGCTTATAACGAAGTACATACATGAAATTTGATGGCCAGCTGTTTCACAAAGACGTATAATGCATTTGTCTAATGGTGTATACGGGATTAAACATACCCTGTAGTGAATCTTTTAACCTTTTTTTTTTTTTCAAAATTATCTCGGAACTTAGTTCCATTCGTAGACAGACAGAACAATACAGCAAGGTTGCTTCGGGGTTCCTCTTAAATTCAGTACAATAATTATGAAATAACAATCAGCTAACTTGCAATACACAAACTGCATTCATTCTTCACCATAAAATCAAGAAAACACGTGCACCCACTAGTGGGGCCACGCTGGCGAGTACAAGAAATACAACCATCAAGAAAGTTGTAGAGCAATTAGTCGAGCATGCACCTCCCTAGACAATAATAAATCGAGGAGTTTGCACAAACAATAACATACCACACCATTCAGCACTGTGAAAACAATAAACTGATGACTAACTCACCTCCTCCAGAAGTCGCGAAACATGCTAAAAACAGCTAGAGATAGCCCAATAAAATTGCAAACCAGCGCTTACACGCCAGGTGTATCAGGCCAGCCACAGGAAAATCACTCGCAAACTACACAGTGCAACAGAATTAAAGGACCACTTTTTAGAAACCCTGTAACTGCATTCCACTGCAATGCGGAAATTTGAAATTTGGCTCGAAGGTGCCTAGCATATCCCTCTGTAATGGTGGAAACGTGGCGCCCTGTGACGTCATCCTCGGTCTCGGCCACGCATCAGACGGCAGGTTGCCGACAAATGCGGAAAAAAAGGTCACTGAAGGGGAACTTCATTTGAGTGTCAGGTGCGTTACTGATGCCACATTGGCAGGAAATTTCACCACAATTCTGCCCAGTGTCACGGTGGACATGTCACACGATGAGGAGGTAGTGACAACCCCCTCTTATTCACATTTCATCCCTTCTACTGAAGTCTCTGCGAAGGAGGTCAGAACCGTGACAACCAATGTCGAAATGACGCAGTTTTCTTCAGACACATCACTGGTCAGAATGGAAAGGAAGGGTCCTCCGGGGATGGCATAAAGGGCGTCAATGAAATGACCCCTTTCGCTGGGTCGTTGATTCCCGTACAGACCGCGGTCGGAAACGACACATCGCAGTGCTGTGAATAACATAAAAATGTTTTGTCAATCTTGTACAATGCTGACATGGACTTGTAAACTCGTCCATAAGGTCATTGTGGTGCTGCACCGCTAATGAACGTGGTCCACCTCTTTAGAGTGAAGCGTGACTGCGATACCTGCTCTCATGTACCAACAGGAACCACTAGTGACCGTTCAGAAGCATTCCAAGAAGTTTGAACGTGATCCGGAGCAGCGAAGTGCTGACGTTCTTTCAGCCCTTCTGTTTTGCGCCTTTCTGTGGATTACGCAGGAGTGCCACATTAACATGTGAATGAATAACACCACAAAGGTCTCTCTAACACTTCCCCGTTTGGTCGCAATTGCAGGCTTTCAAACAACTACGTACCCTGAGACTCAACGTTGCAATATTAAAAGTTTTGGCTGGTTCCGTTGTCGAGGGGCTGGGATACGTAGTTGCCGCATTGCAGGTCAAATACTGCTGTACAACATACAATATGAATACACACATGAATCGAATGGTCGAAGGTTTTTTTCACTCGGCAATTGCGAATTATGAATGTAACATATAAATTTATAAATGAAAGATAGCAATTACATAAAATCTGCAGGTACTATCTTAACGACTTTAAATGATGAGTACGATAGCAAAAGTACTTTTGAGAATGTGGTATATTTCTGCAAAACACTCATTGGTGTCGATGGTACAGCAATTAAATAAAATATAAGCTAAATAACGGACAAACAATACATTCCAACTGCACGTAATTAATTATAAACAACAACATAGCTCGCGAAATATTCACTTCTAAACGCACACTGCGTCTTCACTGTAGAAGCCACGGAAATATCACTAGTGCACAAATCGGCACTCTGAAGTGTTTCTATCTCTGGCGACCATGCACGAACCGCTCCACACTCCAAGTCACTCCCTTGTCTCTGCTTCCGTCGCGCCGTCGCGTCTTGCACTTCTCGTGTCCAGTGCCGTACTGTCCAGAACTGCCGCACTTCCGAAACTGCCCCGTGTCCTCCCCGGAAACGATATTCCTCCCCCACTTCCATACAGTCTCTCCACGTGTCCTTTTTGCAACGTTAGCTATGATTGGCTAGACCGTGCCCACCCTGCCTCCAAGCTAACACCCACTCACAAGCATATTTAAACACAAACGAAATACTGGACTTACATTTACATAACTTGAAATTAAATGATTATTCCTAGAGCTGGACTATAAACACACTCTGACACACATTATTAAATATACAATTACATAAACGTATCTCAAAAGAAAAGAAGCAAAAGCTAGGCCAGGAGACTAATATCTCTGTGCTTTCTAACACACAGTAAATATTTAACAAATTTCTTCATGAATAGCATATATACATGATGTAAACAAAGTCATGTTGTTGTTGTCTTCAGTCCTGAGACTGGTTTGATGCAGCTCTCCATGCTACTCTATCCTGTGCAAGCTGCTTCATCTCCCAGTACCTAGTGCAACCTACATCCTTCTGAATCTGCTTAGTGTACTCATCTCTCGGTCTCCCTCTACGATTTTTACCCTCCACGCTGCCCTCCAATGCTAAATTTGTGATCCCTTGATGCCTCAAAACATGTCCTACCAACCGATCCCTTCTTCTAGTCAAGTTGTGCCACAAACTTCTCTTCTCCCCAATCCTATTCAATACCTCCTCATTAGTTACGTGATCTATCCACCTTATCTTCAGTATTCTTCTGTAGCACCACATTTCGAAAGCTTCTATTCTCTTCTTGTCCAAACTAGTTATCGTCCATGTTTCACTTCCATACATGGCTACACTCCAAACAAATACTTTCAGAAACGACTTCCTGATACATAAATCTATATTCGATGTTAACAAATTTCTCTTCTTCAGAAACGCTTTCCTTGCCATTGCCAGTCTACATTTTATATCCTCTCTACTTCGACCATCATCAGTTATTTTACTTCCTAAATAGCAAAACTCCTTTACTACTTTAAGTGTCTCATTTCCTAATCTAATTCCCTCAGCATCACCCGATTTAATTTGACTACATTCCATTATCCTCGTTTTGCTTTTGTTAATGTTCATCTTATATCCTCCTTTCAAGACACTGTCCATTCCGTTCAACTGCTCTTCCAAGTCCTTTGCCGTCTCTGACAGAATTACAATGTCATCGGCGAACCTCAAAGTTTTTACTTCGTCTCCATGAATTTTAATACCTACTCCAAATTTTTCTTTTGTTTCCTTTACTGCTTGCTCAATATACAGATTGAATAACATCGGGGAGAGGCTACAACCCTGTCTCACTCCTTTCCCAACCACTGCTTCCCTTTCATGCCCCTCGACTCTTATTACTGCCATCTGGTTTCTGTACAAATTATAAATAGCCTTTCGCTCCCTGTATTTTACCCCTGCCACCTTTAGAATTTGAAAAAGAGTATTCCAGTCAACATTGTCAAAAGCTTTCTCTAAGTCTACAAATGCTAGAAACGTAGGTTTGCCTTTTCTTAATCTTTCTTCTAAGATAAGTCGTAAGGTCAGTATTGCCTCACGTGTTCCAACATTTCGACGGAATCCAAACTGATCCTCCCCGAGGTCTGCATCTACCAGTTTTTCCATTCGTCTGTAAAGAATTCGCGTTAGTATTTTGCAGCCGTGGCTTATTAAACTGATAGTTCGGTAATTTTCACATCTGTCAGCACCTGCTTTCTTTGGGATTGGAATTATTAAAAAGTCATACATGGATAAATATATTTATAAGCCTGCTCCTACAGTTTTTTCGTGTAACTGTGGAGTACCTAAGGCCTGACGCGATCGATAGTAAACGGCCACTTTGACCTCCAACAACTGATGTACTATTCATTTTACACATCTGTAGTTCATACCAATTTAGGTTTACACTAATAGCTTTCTAAAGACACGGTGATCGACAAAATCGGATGAAGCGTTTACATTTTGGAAATTCGTTGCTTGATGTTACTTGTATAATTTGTCGTCAGATATCTACATCTACATCCATACTCCGCAAGCAACCTGACGGTGTGTGGCGGAGGGTACCCTGAGTACCTCTATCGGTTCTCCCTTCTATTCCAGTCTCGTATTGTACGTGGAAATAAGGATTGTCGGTATGCTTCTGCGTGGGCTCTAATCTGATTTTATCCTCATGGTCTCTTCGCGAGATATACGTAGGAGGGAGCAATATACTGCTTGACTCTTCGGTGAAGGTATGTTCTCGGAACTTTAACAAAAGCACGTACCGAGCTACTGAGCGTCTCTCCCGCAGAGTCTTCCACTGGAGTTTATCTATCATCTCCGTAACGCTTTCGCGTTTACTAAATGATCCTGTAACGAAGCGCGCTGCTCTCCATTGGATCTTCTCTATCTCTTCTGTCAACCCTATCTGGTGCGGATCCCACACTGCTGAGCAGTATTCAAGCAGTGGGCGAACAAGCGTACTGTAAACTATTTCCTTTGTTGTCGGATTGCATTTCCTTAGGATTCTTCCAATGAATCTCAGTCTGGCATCTGCTTTACCGACGATCAACTTTATATGATCATTCCATTTTAAATCACTCCTAATGCGTACTCCCAGATAATTTATGGAATTAACTGCTTCCAGTTGCTGACCTGCTATTTTGTAGCTAAATGATAAGGGACCTATCTTTCTATGTATTCGCATCACATTACACATGTCTACATTGAGATTCAATTGCCATTCCGTGCACCATGCGTCAATTCGCTGCAGATCCTCCTGCATTTCAGTACAATTTTCCATTATTGCAACCTCTCGATACATCACAGCATCATCTGCAAAAAGCCTCAGTGAACTTCCGATGTCATCCACCAGGTCATTTATGTATATTGTGAATAGCAACGGTCCTATGACACTCTCCTGCGGCACACCTGACATCACTCTTACTTCGGAAGACTTCTCTCCATTGAGAATGACATGCTGCGTTCTGTTATCTAGGAACTCCTCAATCCAATCACACAATTGATCTGATACTAAACTTTAAACTAATAAATGTATTGAAAATCTGATTACACCATCAGAATCTTCATGCAGATAGTAGTAATGTACATTTTTATTCTGGAGGTATCGTGTTTCATCTGGGTACTCTTAATTTCTATACGAACTGTGAAATGTCTGCCGTTAAGGTTTTTCGAAGTCCGCCATCTTTGGCACTCCCGGCGTAGACATCTCCTTCATCGACACAAAGCACCGTCCCCGCCACAGTGGAGTTCCCAGCCACGCGGCAGGACCGTGTGCTGGGGCTGCCCCTCTCGTCCAGCTAACGTTTGGCACCACGTGTTTGCTAACGAGCTCGGGCCTGCTGCGCGGTCCGAGTGATGGTCGCCAACTCATTTCCAGGGCGCCACAATTCGTCCCTTACCTCACACAATCTCGGTGCCATCCACGCAAGTTTGAAAAGCCTGAGGATGTCAGTAGTATCAAACGTTGTCAAGGACACCTTCCTGTTCCTGATCAAACTGGGATATGTCGTTATCAACCACAAAATGTGTGAGAATCAATGACCTAGTCAAAGGGGTGGTTTCATTAATGCCCTTTATGCTAATCGTAAGAAAATCGCGTAATTTCTGCGCTGGGAGCCACGGTTATGACCTCCACCAGAGGGACGTGAAAAGAAGGGGTGAAAAGAGAGCAAGAGCGGCCTTCTCGTTGGGTGACACTTCCAACGTGACGTTGGGCGGAGTTTCGATGATATTTAGTGCCAAAGTGACATGATTAACCGGCCTTACAACTCACATGAACATCCGAGCAGTGGCCCTTTTTTCGCATGTGTCGACACATCGCTGTTTGGAAAGTCGGCAAGTCGGAGGGTGACTACGCACCGTTACGCTTTTGCAGCAATACGATAGGGAGGTTGTAGGCACCTTCGAGCCAATTGTAAACTAACGGGCCACAATGGGAACAAATACAGGGTTCGAAAATGTGATCCTTTAATTAAAACAAATAAGTAAAACAAGTAACCAGAATGAAACTTCCTGGCAGATAAAAACTGTGTGCCGGACCGAGACGCGAACTCGTGACCGTTTCCTTTCGCGGGCAAATGCTCTACCATCTGAGCTACCCAAGCACGACTCACGCCCCGTCTTCACAGCTTTACTTCTACAGTATCTCGTCTCCTACCTTCCAACATTCAAGTAACTAGGATGTTAACCAAATTCGAGATACCTCTCCGTATCGGTAAATGTACAGTCACCATAATATACACTATCCTGAGGTGAGACAGATTCCCAAGCCAAGTATGCTTCACTCAAATGGTTGAGGGGCTGACACTTTTATTCCAACTAGCCTCTCGATGCCGACAAGACACACCCCAGTCCATGCTGCCGACTTCACAGAAGTCAGTTCACAGAGAGGAAAACACGTGTGCAGCAACATTGTACACGGAGACATTCACAGTTTCGATCAGCAGACTCCGAGTACGCCGCGCACGTCCATATACGAGTGTTGACGCACGATACTGCCTTCGTGCCCCCTGGCGTGAATGCGCTACTCATTTGCTCAGCAATTGATCAGTGGCATTCGCCTTGATTGGCTACTCTCTATGTACACTCCTGGAAATGGAAAAAAGAACACATTGACACCGGTGTGTCTGACCCACCATACTTGCCCCGGACACTGCGAGAGGGCTGTACAAGCAATGATCACACGCACGGCACAGCGGACACACCAGGAACCGCGGTGTTGGCCGTCGAATGGCGCTAGCTGCGCAGCATTTGTGCACCGCCGCCGTCAGTGTCAGCCAGTTTGCCGTGGCATATGGAGCTCCATCGCAGTCTTTAACACTGGTAGCATGCCGCGACAGCGTGGACGTGAACCGTATGTGCAGTTGACGGACTTTGAGCGAGGGCGTATAGTGGGCACGCGGGAGGCCGGTGGACGTACCGCCGAATTGCTCAACACGTGGGGAGTGAGGTCTCCACAGTACATCGATGTTGTCGCCAGTGGTCGGCGGAAGGTGCACGTGCCCGTCGACCTGGGACCGGACCGCAGCGACGCACGGATGCACGCCAAGACCGTAGGATCCTACGCAGTGCCGTAGGGGACCGCACGGCCACTTCTCAGCAAATTAGGGACACTGTTGCTCCTGGGGTATCGGTGAGGACCATTCGCAACCGTCTCCATGAAGCTGGGCTACGGTCCCGCACACCGTTAGGCCGTCTTCCGCTCACACCCCAACATCGTGGAGCCCGCCTCCTGTGGTGTCGCGACAGGCGTGAACGGAGGGACGAATGGAGACGTGTCGTCTTCAGCGATGAGAGTCGCTTCTGCCTTGGTGCCAATGATGGTCGTATGCGTGTTTGGCGCCGTGCAGGTGAGCGCCACAATTAGGACTGCATACGACCGAGGCACACAGGGCCAACACCCGGCATCATGGTGTGGGGAGCGATCTCCTACACTGGCCGTACACCTCTGGCGATCGTCAAGGGGACACTGAATAGTGCACGGTATATCCGAACCGTCATCGAACCCATCGTTCTACCGTTCCTAGACCGGCAAGGGAACTTGCTGTTCCAACAGGACAAAGCACGTCCGCATGTATCCCGTGCCACCCAACGTGCTCTAGAAGGTGTAAGTCAACTACGCTGGCCATCAAGATCTCCGGATCTGTCCCCCATTGAGCATGTTTGGGACTGGATGAAGCGTCGTCTCACGCGGTCTGCACGTCCAGCACGAACGCTGGTCCATCTGAGGCGCCAGGTGGAAATGGCATGGCAAGCCGTTCCACAGGACTACATCCAGCATCTCTACGATCGTCTCCATGGGAGAATAGCAGCCTGCATTGCTGCGAAAGGTGGATATACACTGTACTAGTGCCGACATTGTGCATGCTCTGTTGCCTGTGTCTATGTGCCTGTGGTTCTGTCAGTGTGATCATGTGATGTATCTGACCCCAGGAATGTGTCAATAAAGTTTCCCCTTCCTGGGACAATGAATTCATGGTGTTCTTATTTCTATTTCCAGGAGTGTAAGTTTGCTGTACCGAAATGGAACGCGCTCGGCTTAAAAGTGTTACCAGAAGTACTCATAAAAAGCCACAGGACACAATTATAATTACTTGGTAAATTATGTACTCGTAACTACAATTTATACTCACGAAACTTTCTTAGTATAATTACAGTTGCAAATTATAATTAATTATCAGTTTCGTTGCTTAACGACCTAACTTAAATAAACTAATAGTAGAAATATTGCAATAAGCAAATATAAAATGTATTAAAAGAAAACAGATTGATTAACGCACAAAAGAAAAGAATTCGACATACCCTACTCCAGCCGATTCATGTCTACTTCACTACCATTTAATCCAATCCGTTCTCTCACATGTAGCAACTGGTATATTGTTCAACAGGCGACAGTCTCACTGGTTCTATTGTGCCCAAAGGAAATACGCAGACGCACTTCCTGGATCCTGATGATTAATGCGTCTGAATGAGAAAAAATTGGTATTCTAACAACCATTATCGGTACAGCATGGTAGGAAGGATCATCGCGCATGAATTTCAAAAAGTCACTGAACACTACAGTTAACAGAATTATATTCATGGGGTTTGTTTTAACTTTAGACATCTAAATATCTCGAAAACCTCGCATCGTACCAATAGTGTTCTAAGTGAAAAGTTAATGTTAGTAAAACTTTCGTCTGTATGTACTTCAATTGCTCACCTCGTAACTACCCACTTTTCGTGGGTGGGATCAACTTTGTATTTTCAAATGGGAACGGCCCATTTTTATTGCATATTCGGATTCTACGGTTCCCTCAAATCATTGTACCCCATTGATGGTCAATGATGCTGTGATCGACAAATATCAAGTGTGCTTGCTTTTACAATTAAGAACCTATGAATTTGATTCTACATTTCATTTACGATGTGAATGTAAATCTATGTGTGCTGACGGTTGATATTAATGTTCAGTCATTACTTGAGTGTTGTAAATGTAATTGCAGAGTACAAATAACATCGCTAGATATTGGCGTTTACGTCAAAGGAGCTACTTATACGGTAACGTAATTATCTGTTCCCTCGTGGATGAGAGCGGTGAATCTGCAAACCAGCGGAATGTTTGATTTCGGTGGCCGTCCTCGAACTCCGTCGTAGGGGTGACTGATTTTTGTGAGTGTTTCAATCCAACTGCTGCAACAATTCAAATAGTAGCCTTTGTAGTAGTGTAAAATGAAGTGTTAGGGACAGGCACAGATGCTATGGATACTCACCGACGTCAAACGTCCCAATAGTGAGAGGCAAGGGGACTCACCAATATCAAGCATCCCGATGACAACAGAAAACTGCACTTAGATTTTCGTAAAACACAAAACCAGCTCAGCGAAAATGACGTTTTTGTAAACAGAAACGCTGCTGTGTCTTCAATAATTACGTCACAGTTTAGTAATTGTTCAACATTGTACCCATGGCAGAGAGAACCTTACACTTTTAAGCTCCACAGAGTTCTAAAATCTGCGAGACTACACTATCATGTACACTTACGGATTGTGGGGACATGATGTATAACGATGATCGCTTTGTTGTGCTGACATACTGCCAGTTCTCCCTGTAAAAACATGTTCAGTTAAATGAATATCTAATAAAGAAATATAGTATCATTTTATTAATAGCAGGAGACAAACCAACGCTTTCCGTCGCATTAAGGACACGATGAGCTGTATTTGGCTGTGCTGACTGCAGCTACAAATTACAAACATCTGCCGAAACACATGCTGAAATGAACATGGCGATTATCACGACAATATGCTGTGTTTCCGTTCACTACAATAGTGGTAGCATTAATAGTGGATGTCCGGATATTTTTGATGTAGGTTGGTACAGGTTGCAAACTGCTAAAAGTGCGGCAAGTTCCCTCCAGTAATACGCTTCGTAGTTTGAAGAGTAGTGACGAATCTTTTCTTATTCTCTACCTCTCCAGTCGGCCTTACCTGCTTGTGCGTGTTACTCGCAAAGCATGACGGAATGCTAGTGATCACATTAACCACCTTGGCAATCTGTAAACGCCAGATGGACTAATCCGGACCTACATATGTCACAGTATCTACGTCCCTTCATACTGACACAAATTTTGTGGTTCCTGCACAGGAGGGACAACGTTATCTCCTAGAACGGAACACAAAGCACAATGTTTTTATTTACAGTCTCATTATGGTACTACTCAATGTTCTGCAAGAAGTTGTTGTCTTCAGTCCTGAGACTGGTTTGATGCAGCTCTCCATGCTACTCTACCCCGTGCAAGCTTCTTCATCTCCCAGTACCTACTGCAACCTACATCCTTCTGAATCTGCTTAGTGTATTCATCTCTTGGTATCCCTTTACGATTTTTACCCTCCACGCTGCCCTCCAATACTAAATTGGTGATCCCTTGATGTCTCAGAACATGTCCTACCAACCGATCCCTTCATCTAGTCAAGTTGTGACACAAGCTCCTCTTCTCCCCAATTCTATTCAATACCTTACTAGTTATGTGATCTACCCATCTAATTTTCAGCATTCTGCTGTAGCACCACATCTCGAAAGCTTCTATTCTCTTCTTGTCCAAACTATTTATCGTCCAGGTTTCACTTCCATACATGGCCACACTCCATACAAATACTTTCAGAAACGACATTTCCTAATCTAATTCCCTCAGCATCACCCGACTTAATTCGACTAAATTCCAATATCCTCGTTCTGTTTTTGTTGAAGTTCATCTCATATCCTCCTTTCAAGACACTATCCATTCCGTTCAACTGCTCTTCCAAGTCCTTTGCTGTCTCTGACAGAATTACAATGTCATCGGCGAACCTCAAAGTTTTTATTTCTTCTCCATGGATTTTAATTCATACTCCGCATTTTTCTTTTGTTAACCTTTATTGCTTGCTCAATATACAGATTGAATAACATCTGGGAGGGGTTACAACCCTGTCTTACTCCCTTCCCAACAACTGCTTCCCTCGACTCTTATAACTGCCATCTGATTCCTGTACAAACTGTAAATAGCCTTTCGCTCCCTGTATTTTACCCCTACCACGTTTAGTGTTTGAAAGGGAGTATTCCAGTCAATATTGTGAAAAGGTTTCTCTAAGTCTACAAATGCTAGAAACGTAGGTTTGCATTTCCTTAATCTTTCTCTAAGATAAGTCTTAAGGTCAGTATTGCCTCACGTGTTCCAACATTTCTAAGGAATCCAAACTGATCTTCCCCGACGTCGGCTTCTATCAGTTTTTCCATTCGTCTGTAAATAATTCGCGTTAGTATTTTGCAGCTCCTCCCCTCCATGAACCATGGACCTTGCCGTTGGTGGGGAGGCTAGCGTGCCTCAGCGATACAAATAGCCGTACCGTAGGTGCAACCACAACGGAGAGGTATCTGTTGAGACGCCAGACAAACGTGTGGTTCCTGAAGAGGGGCAGCAGCCTTTTCAGTAGTTGCAAGGGCAAGAGTCTGGATGACTGACTGACCTGGCCTTGTAACAATAACCAAAACGGCCTTGCTGTGCTGGTACTGCGAACGGCTGAAAGCAAGGGGAAACTACGGCCGTAATTTTTCCCGAGGGCATGCAGCTTTACTGTATGATTAAATGATGATGGCGTCCTCTTGGGTAAAATATTCCGGAGGTAAAATACTCCTCCATTCGGATATCCGGGCGGGACTACTCAAGAGGATGTCGTTATCAGGAGAAAGAAAACTGGCATTCTACGGATAGGAGCGTGGAACGTCAGATCACTTAATCGGGCAGATAGGTTAGAAAATTTAAAAAGGGAAATGTATAGGTTAAAATTAGATATAGTGGGAGTTAGTGACGTTCGGTGGCAGGAGGAACAAGACTTCTGGTCAGGTGGAAGAACATCGAGTATAGATTTAAGTGTCAGGAAGTCATTTCTGAAAGTATTCGTATGGAGTGTAGCCATGTATGGAAGTGAAACATGGCCGATAAATAGTTTGGACAAGAAGAGAATAGAAGCTTTCGAAATGTGGTGCTACAGAAGAATGCTGAAGATTAGATGGGTAGATCACATAACTAATGAAGAGGTACTGAATAGGATTGGGGAGAAGAGAAGTTTGTGGCACAACTTGAAGGGATCGGTTGGTAGACATCAAGGGATCACCAATTTAGAATTGGAGGGCAGCGTGGAGGGTAAAAATTATTGAGGGAGACCAAGAGATGAATACACTAAGCAGTTTCAAAAGGATGTAGGTTGCAGTAGGTACTGGGAGATGAAGAGGCTTGCACAGGATAGAGTGGCATGGAGAGCTGCATCAAACCAGTCTCAGGACTGAAGACCTCAACAACAACAACATTTTACAGCTGTGACTTATTAAACTGATAGTTTGGTAATTTTCACATCTGTCAACACCTGCTTTCTTTGGGATTGGAAGTTATATGTTCTTCTTGAAGTCTGAGGGAATTTCGCCTGTCTCATACATCTTGCTCACCAGATGGTCAGGACTTGCTCTCCCAAGGCTGTCAGTAGTTCTAATGGAATGTTGTCTACTCCGTAGGCCTTATTTCGACTCAGGTCTTTCAGTGCTCTGTCAAACTCTTCACACAGTATCATATCACCCATTTCATTTTCGTCTACATCCTCTTCCATTTCCATAATATTGTCCTCAAATACATCACCCTTGTATAGACCCTTGATATTCATGCAAGTGGTTCTCCTTTTTTCCAAAGGTCTCTTTAATATTCCTGTAGGCAGTATCTATCTTACCCCTTTTGAGATAAGCCATTAAATCCTTACATTGTCCTCTAGCCAACCCTGCTTAGCCATTTTGCACTTCCCGTCAATATCATTTTTGAGACGTTTGTATTCCTTTTTGTCTGCTTCATTTACTGCATTTTTATGTTACCTCTTTTCATTAATTAAATTCAATATTTCTTCTGTTACCCAAGGGTTTCTACTAGCCCTCGTCTTTTTATCTACTTGATCCTCTGCTGCCCTCACTATTTCATCCCTCAAAGCTACCAATTATTCTTCCTGTACTGTATTTCTTTCCGTCATTCCTGTGAATAGTTCTCTTACGCTCTCCCTGAAACTCTGTACAACCTCTGGTTCTTTCTGTTTATCCAGGTCCCATCTCCTTAAATTCGCACCGTTTTGTAGTTTCTTCAGTTTTAATCTACAGTTCATAACCAATAGATTGTGGTCAGAGTTCACATCTGCCCCTGGAAATGTCTTACAATTTAAAACCTGGTTCCTAAATCGCTGTCTTACCATTATATAATCCATCTGATACTTTCTAGTATCTCCAGGATTCTTCCATGTATACAACCTTCTTTCATGATTCTTGAACCAAGTGTTAGCTATGATTAAGTTATGCTCTGTGCAAAATTCTACCAGACGGCTTCCTCTTTCATTTCTTACCCCCAATCCATATTCACCTAATAAGTTTCCTTCTATTCCTTTTCCTCCTCTTGAATGCCAGTCACCCATGACTATTAAATTTTCGTCTCCCTTCACTACCTGAATAATTTCTTTTATCTCATCATACATTTCTCCAATTTCTTCGTCATCTGCAGAGCTAGTTGGCATATAAACTTGTATTACTGTTGTAGACGTGGGCTTCGTGTCTATCTTGGCCACAATAATGCATTCACTATGCTGTTTGTAGAAGCTTACCCGTACTCCTATTTTTTATTCATTATTAAGAATTTATTCATTATTAAGAATCATGAAAGAAGGTTGTATACGTGGAAGAACCCTGGAGATACTAAAAGGTATCAGATAGATTATATAATGGTAAGACAGAGATTTAGGAACCAGGTTTTAGGTTGTAAGACATTTCCAGGGGCAGATGTGGACTCTGACCACAATCTATTGGTTATGACCTGTAGATTAAAACTGAAGAAACTGCAAAAATGTGGGAGATTAAGGAGATGGGACCTGGATAAACTGAAAGAACCAGAGGTTGTACAGAGTTTCAGGGAGAGCATAAGGGAACAATTGACAGGAATAGGGGAAAGAAATACAGTAGAAGAAGAATGGGTAGCTCTGAGGGATGAAGTAGTGAAGGCAGCAGAGGATAAAGTAGGTACAAAGACGAGGGCTGCTAGAAATCCTTGGGTAACAAAAGAAATATTGAATTTAATTGATGAAAGGAGAAAATATAAAAATGCAGTAAATGAAGCAGGCAAAAAGGAATACAAACGTCTCAAAAATGAGATCAACAGGAAGTGCAAAATGGCTAAACAGGGATGGCTAGAGGACAAATGTAAGGATGTAGAAGCTTATCTCACTAGGGGTAAGATAGATACTGCCTACAGGAAAATTAAAGACACCTTTGGAGAGAAGAGAACCATGTGTATCAATATCAAGAGCTCAGATGGCAGCCAAGTTCTAAGCAAAGAAGGGAAGGCAGAAAGGTGGAAGGAGTATATAGAAGGTTTATACAAGGGCGATGTACTTGAGGACAATATTATGGAAATGGAAGAAGATGTAGATGAAGACGAAATGGGAGATACGATACTGCGTGAAGAGTTTGACAGAGCACTGAAAGACCTTAGTCGAAACAAGGCCCCCGGAGTAGACAACATTCCATTAGAACTACTGACGGCCTTGGGAGAACCAGTCCTGACAAAACTCTACCAGCTAGTGAGCAAGATGTATGAGACAGGCGAAATACCTTCAGACTTCAAGAAGAATATAATAATTCCAATCCCAAAATAAGCAGGTGCTGACAGATGTGAAAATTACCGAACTATCAGTTTAATAAGCCACGGCTGCAAAATACTAACGCGAATTCTTTACAGACGAATGGAAAAACTGGTAGATGCAGACCTCGGGGAGGATCAGTTTGGATTCCGTCGAAATGTTGGAACACGTGAGGCAATACTGACCTTACGACTTATCTTAGAAGAAAGATTAAGAAAAGGCAAACCTACGTTTCTAGCATTTGTAGACTTAGAGAAAGCTTTTGACAATGTTGACTGGAATACTCTCTTTCAAATTCTAAAGGTGGCAGGGGTAAAATACAGGGAGCGAAAGGCTATTAACAATTTGTACAGAAACCAGATGGCAGTTATTAAAGTCGAGGGGCATGAAAGGGAAGCAGTGGTTGGGAAAGGAGTGAGACAGGGTTGTAGCCTCTCCCCGATGTTATTCAATCTGTATATTGAGCAAGCAGTAAAGGAAACAAAAGAAAAATTTGGAGGAGGTATTAAAATTCATGGAGAAGAAGTAAAAACTTTGAGGTTTGCCGATGACATTGTAATTCTGTCAGAGACGGCAAAGGATTTGGAAGAGCAGTTGAACGGAATGGACAGTGTCTTGAAAAGAGGATATAAGATGAACATCAACAAAAGCAAAACTAGGATAATGGAATGTAGTCAAATTAAATCGGGTGATGCTGAGGGAATTAGATTAGGAAATGAGACACTTAAAGTAGTGAAGGAGTTTAGCTATTTAGGAAGTAAAATAACTGATGATGGTCGAAGTAGGGAGGATATAAAATGTAGACTGGCAATGGCAAGGAAAGCGTTTCTGAAGAAGAGAAATTTGTTAACATCGAGTATAGATTTATGTATCAGGAAGTCGTTTCTGAAAGTATTTGTTTGGAGTGTAGCCATGTATGGAAGTGAAACATGGACGATAACTAGTTTGGACAAGAAGAGAATAGAAGCTTTTGAAATGTGGTGCTACAGAAGAATGCTGAAGATTAAATGGGTAGATCACATAACTAATGAGGAGGTATTGAATAGGATTGGAGAGAAGAGAAGTTTGTGGCACAACTTGACTAGAAGAAGGGTTCGGTTGGTAGGACATGTTTTGAGGCATCAAGGGATCACAAATTTAGCATTGGAGGGCAGCGTGGAGGGTAAAAATCGTAGAGGGAGACCGAGAGATGAGTACACTAAGCAGATTCAGAAGGATGTGGGTTGCAGTAGGTACTGGGAGATGAAGCAGCTTGCACAGGATAGAGTAGCATGGAGAGCTGCATCAAACCAGTCTCAGGACTGAAGACAACAACAACAACAACATTAAACCTACTCCTGCATTACCCCTATTTGATTTGGTATTTAAAACCCTGTATTCACAGGACCAAAAGTCTTGTTCTTCCTGCCACCAAACTTCACTAATTCCCACTATATCTAACTTTAACCTATTCATTTTCCTTTTTAAATTTTCTATCTACCTGACCGATTAAGGGATCTGACATTCCACGCTCCGATCTATAGAACACCTGTTTTATTTCTCCTGATAACGACGTCCTCTTGAGTAGTCCCTGCCTGGAGATCCGAATGGGGGACTATTTTTCCTCCGGTATATTTTACCCAAGAGGACACCATCATCGTTTAATCATACAGAAAAGCTGCATGTCCTCGGGAAAAAGTCCCAATGCAACTATGTGTTCGCTAGAAACATTCATGTGGAACATCCACAGAACTGTGTTCAGTCTTCAATAGGTGTCCAATCTATGTTGGTCTTAGTTTTAACTGTGTACTGCAGCTATGTCTGAGCACGAAATGTGTGATGAAACTTTTCTGTTTCGTGATCAGATGCTGATGTCTTCTTTCTGCTAAAGAGCTCACTTTCGTCTCGTTGGTCAGTAAGATCTGTGTTGATAATAGTCAGTATAACCGATAACTAAATGTAAAAGAGCTGCACTTTACCATGGGCTATGGTGAAAATCAAAAGTGAGATTGAAATACATTGTCATGGGTGGGTGCCAGGAGGGGCCGTATTAAAACTCGGCGAAAACTTTCCAAATGATTTATTTGTTTCCACCACAGTGCTCCGTTAACCTCGGTCTGTATCACAGGGCCGCAGCGTCCTGAGCAACCCTACGCTGTGTTGTGCCGGCCTTGGCCGGCCCGCTGACCTCCTATGATGTCAAGATGGCTGCACCAGCTGCCGACTCAGCGGCCACCGTCCCCGTTGACTCTGCTCTGCCGGGAGCTGTAGGCTCGCCGCCCCGCTGCTGCTTCTTCCTTGCTGGTGTAGCTGAGAACGCGGCGTCTGAATCTGCGGCCTTCGCATCGGAAATCTCCAATGTATGTTGGGAGCCCAGACGACTGCCCGCGGTAGCAAGGCGAAGAGAGGCCCGCCGCTGGCTGGCTGTGGACCTCGTGTCGGCCTCAGAGGGTCAAACCAACGACCTACCATGAATTGGGACACTGGCACTCCACCTGTTGCTGCGTGTGGCCCGGCAGTGTGACACGCCCAGCCGTCCAAGAGAGCTGCCACACTTGAATGCATCTTGTTAGCAAACGGCACCTATTTAGACTCGGCTGTGCGCCTCTGTTTTGTCAAGTGTGCCGCTTCGCATCACGTTTGCGTAACACCTAGGTTGTCCAGTGGCCCTCTTCTGCCTGTGACGTGCGCCATGGAAACAGCTGTGTGCGCCCTCTCCGGCGGTTATATGCCCCCTTGGCCTCTATTTGCCTTCGCAAATGCTGGTAAGCGTAACTTACTGCAATCCGACCTGCACCTGGCTGTAACTCGTCCTGCAAATATCGCACAAAACTAGCTTTCCCTATGCCGCTACAACATAAATCTCTGTGCCTTGCTAAAGTCAGTGACTACCGAGGATTACAATTCCACGTTATCGATATATGCAAAAGTAGAAGTGGGAGTCATCTTTCCTAGGTGGTCTTGTAGGAATTAGTATCAAACTAACCTACAATGTGCTAACTAACATGATTTTCCTGTAAACTTCAGCATGAACTGCAGTTCGATAGCCAACACTTGATGTCATCGAACACATAATCCGAACGAATTTTGACAGACTGCTTGAATTCTTCGTAAGACAAAAGAGTAAGGTATTAAGCTCTATCAAGTCATATATCTACATCTACATCTACATCCATACTCCGCAAGCCACCTGACGGTGGCAACATAAGATAATAAGTACGAAAGAATTACATACCGCAACTCGTAAAAAATATTGGTGATTTACAGCTTCATCTCATATTAAACAGTATGCCCTGACATAGTGGCAACACCGAACATAACAGGTTTAAAACACAGCATTACTCTTCTTCATTCTGCATCAGTTCTAGTCACCAAGTGGCAATATTTCGTAAACAAGTGCTTTTTGTACGCATGTATTACATTCAAACATACCTTCTTGCACTGAACTTGCGATACATGTGCTAGTACGGTTATGAACTTTATGTGCCAATACATATTTTACAATACCTTCAAAAGGCGCTTTAACATGAACTCGTCATGGTATTAGTCTGTACGCTGCAATGCATATCGCATCCTGAAAACCATGTATTTTTGCAACACATTGATAATTTATAAATATGCTCTGCAGTGATTCTAGAGCTGTTATTTAATATAGCATCACTAAACGCAATTGCTACTGATGCATTACCACTGCTTCTGCTGCCAAAGATGGGACTTTTTTGTTCACTGATCCTCTATAAATGTTAGGCTGTTGCATAACTGGGCTCACTCTTCGAACGAGTCTCACCTCTGTGACGTGTCGTACATTTTTAACTTTTATTATAACCTCGAAATCTATGTCAGGTGCTAACTCGACATTAACATGTTCCAACTTGGAGGTGGTAAAATTATGGGTGCTGTTGAACAGCAACATTGTTTTGACAGTTATACATCCCTCCGCCAATTTATGTCTACCAGTCACAATAAGCTAGCGGTAGTGGGAGTTATATCAAGTTGAAACCTGTCAGTCGAGTGTAGATAGTTTGGATGGAGTGATATTATTTTTGAATTTGCAAAACCTGTCGGGGGAGAAACGTAAAATTGAAGTCCCTTCATAACCAAGGGAAAGGGTAGAATGGCGGCAATACTATGTAAATAATAGAGCGCGCATGGTTTCGCAGGAGAGCTTCTGTGATGTCTGGAAGGTAGCAGACGAGATACTGCGGATGTAAAGCTGTAAAGATGGAGTGTGGCTCACGGTTGGATAGCTCAGTCGGTAAAGCACTTCCTTTTGAAAAGCAAAGATCCCGAGTTCGAGTCACGGTCCGACACAGGGATTTAATCTGCCAGGAATTTCTTAATGGGAAGTTTCTTGCTGTTGTATATAGCAGCGTTCGTTTTTTGAAAGAAATTGTATTTTATCTGTTACTTGCTATTGGAAACGAATCACTGTGGGGCTAACAACCTCCTACAACCCATAGTGCTGGAAATGAAAAGAGGGTGTCATTGACGCATAGCTAAGAAACACCTGGAGCAATTAGAACCAAATTTGTTAGGTACACGACTCACTACTGACAACCACAAAAAAAAAGAACTGTGAGGTTGAGATTCGTCACTACCAGTGGGGGTGGAGTTGTAAATGAGAAGGAACGACGCAAAAATGTTCGAAAAGTACCTGTATTTATTTGACTTGGAATTTTTTTAAAAAGTATCAGGTATAATTTTCCTGTTCAGTGAGTCAACGTGACCGCGAGAATGAACACTCCAGCGACGCGGTAGCTTTGTCAGTGGTTTTCGGGACCTACGGTCAAGCCACGTAGCTGGTTACCATACATAAAATTTAACATGCTATTTGTAGTCTTATGGTGTAAAAAAGCAGAGAATCGAACATACACTCCTGGAAATTGAAATAAGAACACCGTGAATTCATTGTCCCAGGAAGGGGAAACTTTATTGACACATTCCTGGGGTCAGATACATCACATGATCACACTGACAGAACCACAGGCACATAGACACAGGCAACAGAGCATGCACAATGTCGGCACTAGTACAATGTATATCCACCTTTCGCAGCAATGCAGGCTGCTATTCTCCCATGGAGAGGATCGTAGAGATGCTGGATGTAGTCCTGTGGAACGGCTTGCCTTGCCATTTTCACCTGGCGCCTCAGTTGGACCAGCGTTCGTACTGGACGTGCAGACCGCGTGAGACGACGCTTCATCCAGTCCCAAACATGCTCAATGGGGGACAGATCCGGAGATCTTGCTGGCCAGGGTAGTTGACTTATACTTTCTAGAGCACGTTGGGTGGCACGGGATACATGCGGACGGGACCGTAGCCCAGCTTCATGGAGACGGTTGCGAATGGTCCTCGCCGATACCCCAGGAGCAACAGTGTCCCTAATTTGCTGGGAAGTGGCGGTGCGGTCCCCCACGGCACTGCGTAGGATCCTACGGTCTTGGCGTGCATCCGTGTGATGCTGCGATCCGGTCCCAGGCCGACGGGCACGTGCACCTTCCGCCGACCACTGGCGACAACATCGATGTACTGTGGAGACCTCACGCCCCACGTGTTGAGCAATTCGGCGGTACGTCCACCCGGCCTCCCGCATGCCCATTATACGTCCTCGCTCAAAGTCCGTCAACTGCACATACGGTTCACGTCCACACTGTCGCGGCATGCTACCAGTGTTAAAGACTGTGATGGAGCTCTGTATGCCACGGCAAACTGGCCGACACTGGCGGCGGCGATGCACAAATGCTGTGCAGCTAGCGCCATTCGACGGCCAACACCGCGGTTCCTGGTGTGTCCGCTGTGCCGTGCGTGTGATCATTGCTTGTACAGCCCTCTCGCAGTGTCCAGAGCAAGTATGGTGGGTCTGACACACCGGTGTCAATGTGTTCTTTTTTCCATTTCCAGGAGTGTATTAAGCCATGCTGTCCCCACAGCCGTCCCTAATTGCGAAAGAGTTGCAAGCGCAGGATTTTGCGCACGAACTGATTCCTCGATTGTTGTTGTTGTTGTTGTCTTCAGTCCTGAGACTGATTTGATGTAGCTCTCCATGCTACTCTCCCCCCTGCAAGCTTCTTCATCTCCCAGTACCTACTGCAGCCTACATCCTGCTGAATCTGCTTAGTGTATTCATCTCTTAGTCTCCCTCTATGATTTTTACCCTTCACGCTACCCTCCAATACTAAATTGGTGATCCCTTGATGCCTCAGAACATGTCCTACCAACCGATCCCTTCTTCTGGTCAAGATGTGCCACAAACTTCTCTTCTCTCCAATCCTATTCAATACCTCCTCATTAGTTATGTGATCTACCCATATAATCTTCAGCATTCTTCTGTAGCACCAGATTTCGAAAGCTTCTATTCTCTTCTTGTCCACACTAGTTACCGTCCATGTTTCACTTCCACACATGGCTACACTCCATACAAATACTTTCAGAAATGACTTCCTGACACTTAAATCTATACTCGATGTTAACAAATTTCTCTTCTTCAGATACGCGTTCCTTGCCATTGCCAGTCTACATTTTATACCCTCTCTACTTCGACCATCATCAGTTATTTTGCTCCCCAAATAGCAAAACTCCTTTACTGCTTTAAGTGTCTCATTTCCTAATCTAATTCCCTCAGCATCACCCGACATAATTCGACTACATTAAATTATCCTCGTTTTGCTTTTCTTGATGTTCATTTTATATCCTCCTTTCAAGAGACTGTCCATTCCATTCAACTGCTCTTCCAAGTCCTTTGCTGTCTCTGACAGAATTAAAATGTCATCGGCGAACCTCCAAGTTTTATTTCTTCTCCATGGATTTTAATACCTACTCCAAATTTTTGTTTTGTTTCCTTTACTGCTTGCTCAATATACAGATTGAATAACATCGGGGATAGGCTACAACCCTGTCTTACTCCCTTCCCAACCACTGCTTCCCTTTCATGTCCCTCGACTCTTATAACTACCAACTGGTTTCTGTACAAATTGTAAATAGCCTTTCGCTCCATGTATTTTACCTCTTCCACCTTTAGAATTTCAAAGAGAGTATCCAGTCAACATTCTCAAAAGCTTTCTCTAATTCTACAAATGCTAGAAACGTAGGTTTGCCTTTCTTTTATCTTTCTACTAACATAAGTCTTAAGGTCAGTATTGCCTCACGTGTTCCAGTATTTCTACGGAATCCAAACTGATCTTCCCCGAGGTCGGCTTCTACTAGTTTTTCCATTCGTCTGTAAATAATTCGTGTTAGTATTTTGCAGCTGTGACTCATTAAACTGATTGTTCGGTAATTTTCACATCTGTTAACACCTGCTTTCTTTGAGATTGGAATTATTATATTCTTCTTGAAGTCTGAGGATATTTCGCCTGTTTCATACATCTTGCTCACCAGATGGTAGAGTTTTGTCAGGACTGGCTCTCCCAAGGCCGTCAGTAGTTCCAATGGAATGTTGTCTACTCCGGGGGCCTTGTTTCGACTAAGGTCTTTCAGTGCTCTGTCAAACTCTTCACGCAGTATCGTATCTCCCATTTCGTCTTCATCTACATCTTCTTCCATTTCCATAATATTGTCCTCAAGTACATCGCCCTTGTACAGACCCTCTATATACTCCTTCCACATTTCTGCTTTCCCTTCTTTGCTTAGAACTGGGTTTCCATCTGAGCTCTTGATATTCATACAAGTGGTTCTCTTTTCTCCAAAGGTCTCTTTAATTTTGCTGTAGGCAGTACATATCTTACCCCTAGTGAGATAAGCCACTACATCCTTACATTTGTCCTCTAGCCATCCCTGCTTAGGAATTTTTCACTTCCTGTCGTTCTCATTTTTGAGACGTTAGTATTCCTTTTTTCCTGATTCATTTACTGCATTTTTATATTTTCTCCTTTCATCAATTAAATTCAATATTTCTTTTGTTACCCAAGGATTTCTACTAGCCCTCGTCTTTTTACTTACTTGATCCTCTGCAGCCTTCAGTACTTCATCCCTCAAAGCTACCAATTATTCTTCTACTGTGTTTCTTTCCCCCATTCCTGTCAATGATTCTTGCAGCTTATCCAGATCCCATGTCCTTAAATTCCCACCTTTCTGCAGTTTCTTCAGTTTTAATCTACAGTTCATAACCAATAGATTGTGGTCAGAGTCCACATCTGCCCCTGGAAATGTCTTACAATGTAAAACCTGGTTCCTAAATCACTGTCTTACCATTATATAATCTATCTGATACCTTTTCGTATTTCCAGGGTTCTTCCATGTATACAACCTTCTTTCATGATTCTTAAACCAAGTGTTAGCTATGATTAAGTTGTGCTCTGTGCAAAATTCTACCAGGCGGCTTCCTCTTTCATTTCTTAGCCCCAATCCATATTCACCTACTACGTTACCTTCTCTCCCTTTTCCTACACTCGAATTCCAGTCACCCATGACTAGTAAATTTTCGTCTTCCTTCACTATCTGAATAATTTCTTTTATTTCCTCATACATTTCTTCAATTTCTTCGCCATCTGCAGAGCTAGTTGGCATATAAACTTGTACTTCGGTAGTAGGTGTGGACTTCGCATCTATCTTGGCCACAATAATGCGTTCACTATGCTGTTTGTAGTACCTTACCCGCATTCCTATTCTCCTATTCATTATTAAACCTACTCCTGCATTACCCCTATTTGATTTTGTGTTTATAACCCTGTAGTCACCTGACCAGAAGTCTTGTTCCTCCTGCCACCGAACTTCACTAATTCCCACTATATCTAACTTTAACCTATCCATTTCCCTTTTTAAATTTTCTAACCTACCTGCCCGATTAAGGGATCTGACATTCCACGCTCCGATCCGTAGAACGCCAGTTTTCTCTCTCCTGATAACGGCATTCTCTTGAGTAGTCCCCGCCCGGAATATTTTACCCAAGAGGACGCCATCATCATTTAATCATACAGGAAAGCTTCATGCCCTCGGGAAAAATTACGGCCGTAGTTTCCCTTTGCTTTCAGCCGTTCGCAGTACCAGCACAGCAAGGCCGTTGTGGTTATTGTTACAAGGCCAGATCAGTCAATCATCCAGACTGTTGCCCCTGCAACTACTGAAAAGGCTGCTGCCCCTGTTCAGGAACCACACGTTTGTCTGGCCTCTCAACAGATACCCCTCCGTTGTGGTTGTACCTGCGGTACGGCCATGTGTATAGCCGAGGCTCGCAAGCCTCCCCACCAGCGGCAAGGTCCATGGTTCATGGGGGGGGGGGGGGGGGGAGATTCCTAGATTTTGTCCCAGAAATATTCGAGGGGAATCGTGTCATGTAATCTGGGTGGCCAGATCATTCGCTCAGATTATCCGTAACGTTCTTCAAACCAGTCAGGAACAGATGTGAGCCGCTGACGTGGGACATTGCCATGAAGTCCTTGAAAGGCGGAAAATGGTCTCCAAGTAGCCGAACATAAGCATTTCCAGTCAGTGATCGATGCAGCTGGACCAGAGGATCCAGTCGACTCCGTGTAAACACGGGACACACCACTAGGGGGCCACCGTGAGCTTTCACAGTGCCTAGTTGACAACCTGGGTCCATAAATACGTGGGGTGTGCGCCAAACTTCTCGATTAACTGCCGACACCAAGCACAAGCCGACACTATGTACACTTTCTCGTTGTCCAAAGAGAATCCCACCAATCGATAACGAGAGTCGTTTCCCGAAAGGCTCAGTGTGCATATATTCTGAGGATGAGTAACACAGTTTCCCAAATCGAAATTAACATCTAAGATTGTGGAGAAAACCTTAATCCAAGAAAAACCCGCAACTGGTATTAAATGCGACCATGGCGCTAAGAACGTATTATGAGATTCCAATTCTTGAATAATGCATCCCAGTGAAGTGAAATGTGAAACATAATAAACAACCTAGCTCGAGAGGACTTACGATCAAATAGGGCAGAAGGGTTAGATAACATTCTATCACAATTTCTTAAGTCATTGGGAGAAGTGGCAACAAAACTACTACTCACGTTGGTGTGTAGAATGTATGAGTCTGGCGACATACAAATCTGACTTTCGGAAAAATATCATCCACACAATTCCGAAGAGTGAAAGAGCTGTCAAGTGCGAGAATTATCGCACAATCAGGTTAACGGCTCATGCTTCCAAGTTGTTGAGAAGAATAACATACAGAAGAATGGAAAATAAAATTGAGGATTTATTGGTGATGATCTGTTTCGCATTAGGAAAGGTTAAGGTACCAGGGAGGCAATTCTCACGCTGCGGTTGACAATGGAAGCAAGACTAAAGAATAATAAAGACATGTTCATAGGACTTATCGACCTGGAAAAAGCGTTCGACAATGAAAACTGGTGCAAGATGTTCGAAATTCTGAGAAAAGTAGGGGAAAGCTATAAGGAGAGACACGTAAAACACAATATGTACAAGAGCTAAGAGAGAATAATAAGAGTGGACGACCAAGAACGAAGTGCTCGGATTTAAAATGATGTAAGACAGGGATGTAGCCTTCCGCCCCTACTGTTCAAACTCTACATCGAAGAAGTAATGATGGAAATAAAAGAAAGGTTCAAGAGTGGAATTAAAATTCAAGGCGAAAGGATATCAATGGTACTCTAATGATTCGCTTATGATTTGCTAATGACATTACTATCCTGAGTGAAAGTGAATAAGAACTACATGATCTGTTAAATGGAATAAACAGTCTAAAGAGTACAAACATGGGTTGGCCGTAAATCGAAGAAATAGAAGAACAGAGAGAAATTTAACATCAAGATTGATGGTCACAAAGTAGATGAAGTTAACGAATTCTGCTACCTACACAGCAAAATAACTACTGACGGGGGGAGCAAGGAGGACATCAAAAGCAGACTAACACTGGCGAAAAGCGGCACTGATGGCCAATAGAAGTCTACTAGTATCAAACTTGGGATTTAATTTGAGGAAGAGTGTACGTTTGGAGCACGGCATCATATCGTAGTGACACATGGACTGTGGAAAAACCGAAACATAAGAGAATCGAAGCATTTGAGATGTAATGCTACAGACGATTGTTAAAAATTAGGTGGACTGAAAGGTAGGGCATGAGGAGGTTTTGCGCAGAATCGGAGAGGAAAGGGCTATGTGGAAACACTGACAAGGAGAAGGGACAGGATGATAAGACATCTGTTAAGACATCTGTTAAGACATTACGGATTGACATCCATGGCACTAGAGAGAGCTGTAAGGGCAAAACCTGTAGACAGAGGTTGGAATCATCCAGAAAATAACAGAGGATGTAAGTTGAAAGTGCTGCTCTGCGATGATGAATTGGGTCAGGAGAGGAATTCGTGGCGCGCCACATCAAAACAGTCAGAAGGCTGATGACTTAAAAAAAAGTTTCATAAGAGAGAAGAAATTGGAGCTGTTACAGAAATACATGGATTCCACCGACATAGAGAGGAAAATGACTGCGACGAGGAAAGATATTTATAGTTGGTCGTCGCAACAAAACGTGTCAGTTTAGTGTGAAACGTCTTAAACTGTAACGAAATAGATATATTGGCACTCGAACTAGCAACACAAGATTTATACTTCAGTGGGGATGTAAAGATTAGTATACGTATAATTGTACTGATAAGGATAACTCCCTAAAGAAGGAATATTTTCTCCACTCCACATTTCATTTCTAAAAGAGGTTTACCAAAATTTTGTGCGTAGAAATTTACCACGAAGTTTCGGCAATAGCTTGCCAGATTTTAAAACATATGTTGTTTCATGTTTTACCATGAATGGACTAGCGATCATGAAATAAGGAAGTACTGACGAAGTATAATAGAACTTTTAATGTTCATATTTCACAAACCAATTAGCGGATAAGAGCACAGATTCATGGAGGGGGACAGAATAAGTTCAAATCGAATAGGACTGTACCATGTGTATTATATATGTGGTTTGCAAAAGGCCAATTTGGTGCTTGCATAGAGCTTAGCTAAGGACGAAGAGATGGTGTAGCAGACGTACACCTGTCTGTATATCTCTTAAAAGAACAGGAGAACGTGAGAGATAACACGGCGGACAGTGTTTCCCCCTTCTCCGCGGCTATTTTAAGCCCTCACAAGGAACGAAACAGCGCAGCGCCGTTGTTTCCTGCCAGAAAACATGAAGACTCTGGTGAGTCTCTTTCAGAACCGAGGAGTACGTTACAGTTCCGGTTTCACTTTGTTCTCTTCGACGTGCTGCACCTACCAAACAGCTCAGGAGTTTTATAAATGCTCCCTACTGACGAAGCATTTAACTAGTTTGAAAAGAATACTTCAGCGTTCTATTTTCGTGTGTACAGATATTAAAATTATGAAGTTGTTGTTGTGGTTTTCAGTCCTGAGACTGGCTTCATGCAGCTCTCCATGCTACTCTATCTTGTGCAAGCTTCTTCATCTCCCAGTACCTACTGCAGCCTACATCCTGCTGAATCTGCTTAGTGTATTCATCTCTTAGTCTCCCTCTATGATTTTTACCCTTCACGCTACCCTCCAATGCTAAATTTGTGATCCTTTGATGCCTCAGAACTTGTCCTACCAACCGGTCCCTTCTTCTTGTCAAGTTGTGTCACAAACTCCTCTTCTCCCCAATTCTATTCAATACCTGCTCATTAGTTATGTGATCTACCCATCTAATCTTCAGCATTCTTCTGTAGCACCGCATTTCGAAAGCTTCTATTCTCTGCTTGTCTAAACTATTTATCGTCCATATGTCACTTCCATTCATGGCCACATCAATAAAAATACTTTCAGAAACGACTTCCTGACGCTTAAATCAATACTCGATGTTAACAAATTTCTCTTCTTCAGAAACGCTTTCCTTGCCATTGCCAGTCTACATTTTATACCCTCTCTGCTTCGACCATCATCAGTTATTTTGCTCCCCAAATAGTAAAACTTATTTACTACTTAAAGTGTGTCATTTCCTAATCTAATTCCCTCAGCAACACTCGACTTAATTCGACTACATTCCATTATCCTCTTGCTTTTGTTGCTGTTCATCTTATACCCTCCTTTCAAGACACTGTCCATTCCGTTCAGCTGCTCTTCCAAGTCCTTTGCTGTCTCTGACAGAATTACAATGTCATCGGCGAACCTCAAAATTTTTATTTCTTCTCTATGGATTTTAATACCTACTCCGAACTTTTTTTTTGTTTCCTTTACAGCTTGCTCAATATACAGATTGAATAGCATCCGGGGGGGGGGGGTCTACAACCCTGTCTCACTCCCTTCCCAACCACTGCTTCTCTTGCATGTCCCTCGACTCTTGTAACCGTCATCTGCTTTCTGTACAAATTGTAAATAGCCCTACGCTCCGTGTATTTTACCTCTGCCACCTTCAGAATTTGAAAGAGAGTATTCCGGTCAACATTGTCAAAAGCTTTCTCTAAGTCTACAAATGCTAGAAACGAAAGTTTGCCTTTCCATAATCTGTCTTCTAAGACAAGTCGTAGGGTCAGTATTGCCTCACGTGTTCCAACATTTCTACGGAATCCAAACTGATCTTCCTCGAGGTGATATTAAGACGAAAATTATTCACTGTCCTTCACGTCGTCTGAGCAGTAATACCGCTTTTGGTTTCGTTGCTTACAAACATTAATTACACCGCTACTTTGTTGCTGTGTGTCACGTCTTGAGATGTACTTCTACATAGCTACAAAAGATGCAACAATGATGCAGCAGAAATCAGTTTTCTGTCTGGTACATCAGATACAATCCGTTTATTTTACCATAAAATGTTATTAAAACAAAGATAATATAGTCTATAATAGGCAAATTAACAAAATAGTCCAGCTTAGACAACCAAGAGTATTTAGGTCTTTTATTCGTCATTTTGGCTTTACGTATCCGCAGAAAAGTAAAGTACAGCAAACGCAGTAACTACCTGTAATGTGCGCTTCAGTTGGAAGGAAATAAACTAAAGGTTATATGATACTTTTATAACATCGTAGTCCATAAGTATGAATGTAATAAAGGTTGAAATCTTTTATGAAAATACCAAGAACAATGTTTTTCATTCTTCATTACTAGAACTGTTGCGTGCGATAAATATTTTTATACGTACTGTACATATCCATATATTGGGGTATATCTTTTGTGTTCATTAAGGGATGAATAAACTTGAAGTCCTTACTCAGCATTGAACTGATAACTGTTATGCAAGTAGAATGAATTAAAGTGAAGCACATTTCCGTCATTTCACTCTATACAATGTGCTTGTTTCACTATCTAGATATCGACCTTAGACCATTTGCAAGTGTCAAACTGGAACAAATAAGCAATAAAAAGTACAGATAACAGACAGAAGGGAAAAATATAAAAAGTAAAAATTAATATACATCCTACACGATTCGCTACATTACCTACCCGTATGGTGAATGCCCCGTCCATGTCTGAGGCGCCTTGTCACGGTCCGGGCGGCTCCCCCTGTCGGAGGTTCGAGTTCTCCCTCGGGCATGGGTGTGTGTGTGTTGTCCTTAGCGTAAGGTAGTTTAAGTTAAATTAAATAGTGTGTAAGTTTAGGGACCGATGACCTCAATAGTCTGGTCCCATAAGACCTTATCAAAAATTTCCAATTACCTCCCCTCCGTCACCGCCTTCCTAATACTACCTGCCATTACCACCGCCTCCACTTCCTACCCCTCCATTTTGTACTTTTCATTTTTATATTCTGTTAATTCCCATTCGCCACTCTCCCTCCCCCCCAACCCCCTTTTGTGAGTGCTTGATTTAGTGTAAAAATCTTTAAAGCGTTTATATGAGATTTCTGTAGTTCGTAAAGATGTCTACAATAATTTTTTATACAATGCACAACATATTAGAAAATTCTAGGTATTTTTATTAAAATGATGTATTTTACGTGTTTACATGCGAGCTTTTAAGTTAGATCTTTATGTTGCATTCTTTAAACACTGCCGTGTCATTATTCCACTATGTTGTTCCTTGACATATTGTAGATAACAGGGTGCAGATTTTAGTGTCTCTGTGATTATCTTAGACGATCGTTTCACTTCTGGTCACGTTAGTTTATAGATACAGTGAAATGAAGCTTACCCTGTGTTTTGGAGGTCTAATTTACTTCACAGGTTCACTGCATTTGCCTGGATGTAAGTTTCCAGCCTTTTATTATCTTCACACTTACGAGAAAACCTGTTTATTTTATCTGGTACGTAATTCATATGATGTTTGAAGTGTAAAAAATGTAACTAATCATGTAATTTATACGTTAACGTTTACTTCTAGAGTTTCTCCATTCCTTTTTGTGACTTGCACTTTTATGCAAATGGTTCAAATGGCTCTGAGCACTATGAGACTTAACTTCTGAGGTCATCAGTGGTCTAGAACTTAGAACTACTTAAACCAAACTAACCTAAGGACATCACACACATCCACGCCTAAGGCAGGATTCGAACCTGCGACCGTAGCGGTCACGCGGTTCCAGACTGTAGCGCCTAGAACCGCTCAGCCACTTCGGCCGGCGCACTTTTATTCGTTATTATGCCATTGTTACACTGAAAATGGCCTATACCCGAAATCTAGATAGTGAAATAAACATGTCATATAGAGTCAAATGGCAGAAATATCCTTCCGAAAGTGTTACGTGAATCTGGCTCCAGAAAAAGAAAAAAGAAAAACAAATCATCAATTAAACTGAAGTCAGGCGCTATAGTTAAGTAAGTGGGCAAAATCTGGCATGTCGTGAGACATATAACACTTCATAGTTCTCCTTGCAGCATCAATCGTACTTTTAGTATGAGTTTGTGTACGACGCTTTTTCAATGAAAACAAAACATTATACAACAATTTTTTCTAGCCTAATTCATTGACTTGCTGTGTCACAGGTGATCCTGAGTGCAGTGCTCGCACTTGCCGTCGACTTTCCTGGTGGCGCTGAAGTCGCGTGCGACACATCGGCGGAAACATCCGGCACTGTCTCCCTGGAGAATAAGGCAGCCGTCAGTGGACAGAATAAGCCTGCCTCATCAGTTAACTCCGGACGTTCTCAGCCGTCCAATCCAGGACTACCAGAAAAAAGTGTCACTAAACATTCTGACAAACCCATCCAAGCTAATTTATCCAAAAACTATGCGCATACTTCACTTCCATGGACCAGTGCCGACATGGCTTCCCTCTGCACAAAATTGTTCTACACATTCCTGGCAACAGCGTTAGCATGTACCAGCCCTTAGTTCCCTACCTCCAGTTCATATTCCCAGCGACGTCGATGCAATAAACCGTTACTGCCTCCCTCTGAAGACTTCCAGCATCAATAACCCCATCAGTTTTGTTTTTGGCGTTCCTTCTGCCTTTAGTCTTCGACCTTTTGCCTTCGGCAATACGATGCACGCTAAACAAGGAACAGTGCTTAAAGGCTTGCCTGCCAGTTATTCAGTTGTTCCAGAACAGTCGCTACTTAACGAACTATATAGGGTAAGGAATTTTCTCCATTAACATATACTTTTATTATATTCTGCATTTACTGTTACGTGACTCTGGCTCCAGAAAAAAAGAAAAAATCATCAATTAAAATGGAGTCAGGTTCTTAGTTAAATAAGTGGGAAAAACTTGGCATGTCGTGTACACATAACACTTCATATTCTGAGTAATGTGCTTAACACGACGAAATTCCTTCTTACTTTTTAAGAACATTCGAGGCTTTTCCAGTGTTAATATCCTATTTTTGAATATTTATAACCGGGTTCCATTGTTTCTGATAAACAGCTCTATTATGCAACAACGCCGACTGGGGTGGCCGAGCGGCTCCAGGCGCTACAGTCTGGAACCGCCCGACCGCTACGGTCGCAGGTTCGAATCCTGCCTCGGGCATTGATGTGTGTGATGTCCTTAGGTTAGTTAGGTTTAAGTAGTTCTAAGTTCTAGGGGACTGATGACCAGTGCTCAGAGTGCTCAGAGCCGTTTATGCAACAACATTTGTAACAACTGGCTTACTGTCTATTACACAGTATCTTTAACCTTTTATTAACAGACTGATGTTTAAACATGAGACAGTACTTATCAGAATTAATGACTGTCAGACACAAAATCTCGTGTGAAATGCATAGTCAAGTGAAGGATTTATAATCTACGCTTACGAGGAAGACATGGAAGGAGGAAACGTTTTGCTTGTTAAGAGAGAGGATGTGCCGTGTTACTTCCATTGAGTGATTTAGTTAAGTTAAAATAGAAAACAAAAGTCAACTAAATGCTACATCTCACCATTATGGGACTCAAACCATGCTCGCATAAAACTATTGTCTGCTGAAAAAAATTGGCCGTTTTTAGAAGGTAATAAGGTAATTAAAGAATATCCATTCGTATTTGTGTGTGTGTTTTTGTACGTACAGTATGTTTGTGTGTGTGTGCGAGAGAGAGAGACAGAGATAGAGAGAGAGAGAGAGAGAGAGAGAGAGAGAGAGAGAGAGAGTATGTTTCTTTTGTTGCCTGTGAACACGAGTTTCGAAACTGACAAGTAACACGCCAAAAAAATCCGTCTCGTAGTCTACCTTGCAACAGCAGTAATAGGATAGCTGGTGTCAGTCGATGATGCTCAGCCATAAATTAAATACAAAACGAGGAATCTTAGCAGAAAGACAATGGGTTCGTATTCGGGGTAGCTGTAGTTCAAGTCCATTCGACAACATGCAGATTACATCTACATCTACATCTACATGGATACTCTGAAAATCACATTTAAGTGCCTGGCAGAGGGTTCCTCTTACCACCTTCACAATTCTCTATTATTCCAATCTCGTATAGCGCGCGGAAAGAATGAAGACCTATATCTTTCCGTACGATCTCTGATTTCCCTTATTTTATCGTGGTGATCGTTTCGCCCAATTTAGTGAGAAGATTTCGTCGCAACGAAAAAAACTTTTTTAACTGATTTCCAGCCCAAATCCTGTATCATTTCTGCCACACTCTCTTCCATATTTCACGATAATATAAAACGTGCTGCCTTTCTTTGAACTTTTTCGATGTACTCCGTCAGTCCTACCTGTTAAGGATCCCACACCGCGCCGCAGTATTCTAAAAGAGAGCCCCCCCCCAGGGGTCCACTAGTTATACGAGAGGTGTCCGGAAGATGCTATTACAATAAAAAATATATTAAATATATTTCGTATGATAACAGATTTTTTGTTTGGCTGCTTACTGCATGAACAGTTTTAAGCTCAATATTTTTTCAATAAAGAATATGTATATGTATATGGTGTAGCAAAGCTAATGTAGTGAGCGCTCAGCTACGATCTACTCTCTTCTGCAAGAAGGAAGTCAGTACCAAGACTAAGTTATCTTTGCACCGTTCAATCTTTCGACCAACTTTGTTGTATGGGAGCGAAAGCTGGGTGCATTCAGGTTACCTTATCCATACGGTTGAGGTTACGGATATGAAAGTAACTAGGATGATTGCAGGTACTAGTAGATGGGAACAATGGCAGGAGGGTGTGTACAATGAGGAAATCAAAGAAAAACTGGGAATGATTTCTGTAGATGTAGCAGTCAGGGAGAAGAGGCTTAGATGGTGGGGTCATGTTACACGCATGGGAGAAACAAGGTTACACAAGAGACTCATGGGTTCAGCAGTAGAGGGTAGGAGGAGTCGGGGTAGACCAAGCAGAAGGTACCTGGATTCGGTTAAGAATGATTTTGAAGTAATAGGCTTCACATCAGAAGAGGCACCAATGTTAGCACTGAAAAGGGGATCATGGAGGAATTTTATAAGGGGGCTATGCTCCAGACTCAATGCTAAAAGGCATAATCAGTCTTAAATGATGATGATGATGATGATGAATATGTCAATGTTTTTTGTAGGTACCAAAAATAAAAAAATGGCTCTGACCACTATGGGACTTAACATCTGTGGTCATCAGTCCCCTAGACATTAGAACTTCTTGAACCTAACCTAAGGACACCACAAACATCCATGCCCCAGGCAGAATTCGAACCTGCGACCGCAGCAGTCGCGCGGTTCCGTACTGAGAGCCTAGAACCGCTAGAGCACCGCGGTCGGCACCAAAAATAGAAAAAATGTATAAAACAATGTTAATTTGGGTTTTTTAGTTACTTGATACTGTGATATGACAAGGTACGAATCATGTTCGATGAGGGGGTCCTCGAGGGAATTTTGTTGGAAACAACTGGTGTAGGCAGTCTCCTTAGTAGGTCTGTTACATTAGAACATTGTTTGACATTTCTGTATCATATGTAACGAATGCAAGGATGGTTCACTTCGGATTGGTTACTTCTTTTCCTCTCCCAATTGAGGATCATATAAGATTGGTTGTCACCATTCCGTACTCTATAATTTGCATAATCCACTTTGTTTGAGTGACAAACGACTGAGCTTAATGGTTGACGAATATCAAATATATCAATCCAGCTCTACTATTGCCTTCATGTAGTAGGAAATGATCCAGAGCTCCGTCTTATCAGTCTTAGCTATATTTAGTCAATGCTAACAGATTTTAATATGTACTGCAATCACTGTACAGGTACTATTCCTCCGTAACTCTGGGAACACAGCCAACGTTAACACCTCGACTGCAGCTGCCATCGAGATTGGACCAAAAACTGTACTACGGACTTGGTCTTCAGATAACACAACCTCTGGTCGTGTCCCTGTCTATGACACTGTAAAACCAAAACATAGACCTATGATCCAGTATACGAACACCATAAACGTCGGTGGAGTTCCAGGGCATGGAGCAACGCAGGCCACAGCCATGCTGGTGAGCCAGTATCCTAACAAAGTCAACTTCGGTGGCGCCGCTGTTAATACCTCAGGCGAGTCGTGCGCTACACCATCCAGTCTTTCAAGAACCGTCACCATCGGTAGCGTCAAAACTCGTCCAGGAGCGAAAGACACCGCAACACCATTCAACCTGTACGACGTAGCCAATGTCACCGGTTCCGCTGCTCGTGACACATCGTCGACTTCATCAGATCACACGACCAACTTTACTGAATCCCTCTTCCTGTCATGACGCTTAAACGTAACTAGCTTTCAGCAGATACCATTCAGCTGTGATACCGAGAAGTAACTACTTCCAAGTGTGCTTGTGAAGACGGTTCTTTGTTAACTAGCAGAGCAATGCTCTTGGTAAAGCACCGTGTGAATGGGAGCGTGTATTCCATCACCATAACAACGGTCGTGGTGCATACTGATACAGTTTTCTGTATCCTGTGTTGATGTTATTCGGAATAAAACGATCTGATTTTTATAATACATTTATAGATTTGTTTATTCTTGTATGCACATTTCTTCCTGTAACTTCTATTACCACATACTCCTTTAGGCCATGTTTTGATCAAAAACTGTTGTTAAAACCTGACCTATCGCCAGTGCTATAGGATTTAGAAAGCAATGCGTCGCCAAAGCCCTCTGAAAAAATTAGTGCTAATATGGGCCATTACGAGAGAGAGTAGCAACGTTTGCGCACAGTTGTCAGTGCTAACAGAAAATCAACACTACGTGAAATAATCAAAATTGTTCAAATGCGTGTAAAATCTTATGGGACTTAACTGCTAAGGTCATCAGTCCCTAAGCTTACGCACTAATTAATCTAAATTATCCTAAGGACTAACACACACATCCATGCCTGAGGGAGGACTCGAACCTCCGCCGGGACCAGCCGCACAGTCCATGACTGCAGCGCCAAAGACCGCTCGGCTAATCCCACGCGGCAAAGCCCTCTCGACCGAAAGTATTTATATGGCCGACGCAGACCAGAGGGCTCGTCTCAGTCATTCAGTTACTAGCTCAATCTCAGTCACTAGCTCAGTCACTCTCACTGACTCATTCTTGTTTGGCGTCTGTCAGAGCGACCGCTACGGTCGTAGTTTCGAATCCTGCCTCGGGCATGGATGTGTGTGATGTCTTTTGGTTAGTTAGGTTTAATTAGTTCTAGGCAACTGACGACCTCAGAAGTTAAGTCGTGTAGTGCTCAGAGCAATTTGATCCTCGTGTAAGGAGGAGAAATACTTACCATCACGTTTCCGGCTTTGATAAAGGTTGGGTTGTAGCCTATCGCCAATGCTGCTGGCGTTGGTCGAGATCCAATGACTGTTAGCAGAATATGGAATCAGTGGGTTCAGGAGGGTAATACGGAACGCCGTGCTGGATCCCAACAGCCTCGTATCACTAGCAGTCGAGATGACAGGCATCTTATCCGCATGGCTGTAACGGATCGGGCAGCCACGTCTCGATCCCTGAGTCAACAAATGGGGACGTTTGCAAGAGAACAACCATCTGCACGAATAATTCGACGACATTTGCAGCAGCATGGACTATCAGCTCGGAGACCATGGCTGCGTTTACCCTTGACGCTGCATCACAGACAGGAGCGCCTGCGATGGTGTACTCAACGACGAACCTAGGTACACGAATCGGTAAACGTCATTTTTAGGATAAATTCAGGCTCTGTTTACAGAATCATTATGGTCGCATCCGTGTTTGGCGATATCGCGGTGAACGCACTTTAGAAGCGTGCTCAGAGCCATTTTGCATCGGCAGCTGTACCTGTACACGCCATCCAAGCTCTGTTTGACTCAATGCCCAGGCGTTATTACGGCCAGAGGTGGTTGCTATGGGTACTGATTTCTCAGGATCTATGCGCCCAAATTGCGTGAAAATGTCATCACATCAATATATTTGTCCAATGAATACCCGTTAATTATCTGCATTTCTTCTTCGTGTAGCAATTTTAATGGCCAGTAGTGTATTAGTCTAAATCGATTGATGTATCGTTTTATAGTAGAGGGTAGAGTATGATTTACTTCGCATTTTATCCATACTCAGAAACTATAAATATATTTGCTGAAAAAAATCAGCAACGAACTGCAAAAAAAAAAAAAAACTTCTTTACCGCTCTAAGGCACTTAGTGCCCTTTTTCAATAGACAGTTCTGAGAAAGATAACGCAAATAATTACAAGCTGGATAGGGATATTACAATTTAAGAATGAAAAGTTTAAAAACTTTTAAACATAAGAAGATGGCACATACTTAGAATTATCGTATTATTAGCGAGTGTCAAAAAGAAACAGGTACATATACGAGTAGCATATTACTGTAGCCCTATAAAAGTACAAGAGTAATACGTGACACAATAATATGGTCCAAATGGCTCTGAGCACTATGGGACTTAACATCTGAGGTCATCAGTCCCGTATACGTAAAACTACTAAAACCTAACTAACCTAAGGTCATCACACACATCCATGCCCGTGGCAGGATTCGAACCTGCGACCGTAACAGCAGCGCGGTTCCAGACTGAAGCGTCTAGAGCTGCTCGGCCACAGCGGCTGGCCTAACAAAATAATAAACCGAGTTAATGCAAAAAAAGCTCGTGGCTCATAGTCTACGTAGAAGAACGATATCAGGAAACGAAGTAACAAGCACAAACGTCATGCCATAACAGGAGCCAAACGGCTAACGACATACATACCTTGAGGTTGCTCTCAGAGTAGGGTAAATTCACGAGAAAATAATGAATCAAAAAGTTATCCAACTATAGTTGCCATAAACCATGAAAGAAAATATAAGTACTCATAACCAGCATATTAAGTAATGTATGAAATCCTAATGATAAATACGTAAGTTAATACAAACGACATGTGGCGCTATGTATGAGATCTCCGAAACAGGTGTAGCGAGGTCAGTGCGAGTAGCGTGCTAACAGGGAATTTGTCGCCGAAAAGAAAGTACGAAATACAGGTATATCATGTGGCTGGAAACTGTAACTGGTATAAGTAGAGAAACAATTATCAATCAGCAGTTAATGTAAACGGTTGGGAAGTAACTATAGAGGAAAATAATCGTTAGCGGAATAGTTTATTGTAGTGAAACAACTAGACCGGAAAACATACAGGTCGCAAATTCGCGTCACGAAACAACAGTACGAAGTGATAACTGGAGTAAGTAGAGTAGCCAAAGTGGAGGACTAAAAACAACTTCAGGAGACAGGAAATGTTGGCATGGTCGTATACTTCTGTTCTAATGAAGCAGCTAGAGAAACCTCCTCGATGGGTACGCGACTACCCATCAGATCTTCAGCATTCTTCCGTACCACCAGTTGGAAAAACCTATATTATTTTCTTGTCCATGTTTCACTTCCATACGTGACTACGCTTCCAACAAATAACTTTGGAAAAGACTTCCTAACTCTTAAATCTATATCCTGTATTAAGAGATTTCTCTTTCTCAGAAACGATTGTCTTGCCATTGGCAGTCTACAGCTCATACAGTCCCTACAACGGTCATCATCAATCATTTTGCTGCCCAAATAGCTGAGCTACTCTGCTACTTTTAGTGTTTGCTATTCTCATTTCCTTAACATCATATGATGCAATTGGACTACGTCCCGTTATCCTTGCTTTGCTTTTGTTGATGGTCACTTTATAATCCGCCTTCGCGACACTGTCCATTTGGTTCAGCTGTTGTTCCAAGTCCTTTGCTGTCTCTGATAGTGTTATAATGTCATCAGCAGACTTCCACAATTTTATTTCTTCTCCCTGGAATTTAATTCCTGCTGCAATAGTAGCTAATACACGTAACAACTGTAAAAGCAGCGAAAGGTTTACTAACTATAGTTGTGAACAGCTCTTTAAATGTAAGTGTGTACGGCTAGCTGCAGCAACTAAATGCAACAATGTAAGACGAAGCCATAGTGTGTAAAATACTACTAACTATTTACTGACTGTAAATAGCAAATCAGTGAGCACCTGGGTATAGCAACTTCCTGCAAACTATTGAACCTAAGTTGTTGACTGTACCTACTGACTGAAAGTTACTGAATATCAATGCAGTTAAATAGTTGTATTTGTGAGAGTAACCTACCGGATGGCAATTTTCTTCCTATGAAAAGTAATAGATTCCCGTAACGAACCACCTGCACGTAAGGAAGAAAATTCAATTACGGGATGGCCCTTGAATGAGTAAAGCAACACTTCTTTTTTCTCGACCAATTTGAATTGAAAAAGTGTAGGATGTGTTGTGGGACATCGTGGAATACTACCGCTAGTTTCATCTAGTTCCTATATATGGCGACGCTACACATAGCCATCAAAATGACGTCTGTAATTGAGGTGAGTTGCAAGCACGAAGCTGTCACTGAATTTCTTTCGGTGGAAAACCAGAGCATCACAATTGTTCATGCGTTTGCATAATGTCTACGGAGACCTGGTAATGAACAAAAGCACGACGAATCGTTGGGCGAGCCGCTGTTCATCATGGAAAACAGGTCGCGCAAACCAGTCCGATCTCCCGCGTGGCGCCGGCCGCAAACAGCTGTGACTGCTGTAGTGCTGGAAGGTGCAGACAGTTTCATTTGAGGTGATCGAAGCATCACAATGAAACATCCCTCCGCACAACTCGACATCTCTTATGGTAATCCTGACACAGTCGTGCACCAATCGGGGTACTCGAAGTTGTGTGGCCGCTGGATTCCTCGCTGCCTACCAGAAGACCTTCCATCTTCTTTGTGTTCGGCCCAGTGAAAAATGCACTCCACGGGAAGTATTAGGCGGTTCCCAGAATGAGATTTTCACTCTGCAGCGTAGTGTGCGCTGATACGAAACTTCCTTGCAGATTAAAACTGTGTGCCGGACCGAGACTACAACTCGGGACATTTGCCTTCGCAGGAGAGCTTCTGTTAATTTTGGAAGGTAGGAGACGAGGTACTGGTAGAAGCTGTGAGGACGGGTGTGAGTCGTGCTTGGTTATCTCAGGTGGTAGAGTACTTGCCTGCGGAAGGCATAGGTCCCGAGTTCGAGTCTCGGTCCGGCACACAGTTTTAATCTGCCAGGAAGTTTCATTAGGCGGTTGATGGAAAGCTTACTGATGCTGCAAGACGTTGCTCCGATGTCGGTGTAAATTGGTACCATGTGGACATACAGGCCTTCCTAGTAAAGTTGCCTAAGTCCGCCACACTCGGCGGAGATTATGTTGAAAAATAAGGTTTTGTAGGTCAAATGTGGGGAATAATACGATATTCTGGAATCGCGAATCAAACCAACCTGATTTCAGAAAAAGGTGTTGCACTACTTATTGTGCGACTGGATTCGTGATTTCCTCTCAGGAAGGTCGCAGTTCGTAGTAATAGACGGCAAATCATCGAGTAAAACTGAAGTGATATCAGGTGTTCCCCAGGGAAGCGTCCTGGGACCTCTGCTGTTCCTGATCTATATAAATGACCTGGGTGACAATCTAAGCAGTTCTCTTAGATTGTTCGCAGATGATGCTGTAATTTACCGTCTAGTAAGGTCATCCGAAGGACAGTATCAGTTGCAAAGCGATTTAGAAAAGATTGCTGTATGGTGTGTCAGGTGGCAGTTGACGCTAAATAACGAAAAGTGTGAGATGATCCACATGAGTTCCAAAAGAAATCCGTTGGAATTCGATTACTCGATAAATAGTACAATTCTCAAGGCTGTCAATTCAACTAAGTACCTGGGTGTTAAAATTACGAACAACTCGAGCCAAAGGTTGCGTTTCATTGGCAGGACACTTAGAAGATGCAACATGTCCACTAAAGAGACAGCTTACACAACAATCGTTCGTTCTCTGTTAGAATATTTCTGCGCGGTGTGGGATCCTTACCAGGTGGGATTGACGGAGGACATCGAAAGGGTGCAAAAAAGGGCAGCTCGTTTTGTATTATCACGTTATAGGGGAGAGAGTGTGGCAGATATGATACACGAGTTGGGATGGAAGTCATTACAGGATAGACGTTTTTCGTCACTGCGAGACCTTTATACGAAATTTCAGTCACCAACTTTCTCTTCCGAATGCGAAAATATTTTGTTGACCCCACCCTACATAGGTAGGACTGATCATCAAAATAAAATAAGAGAAATCAGAGCTCGAACAGCATGGTTTAGGTGTTCGTTTTTCCCGCTCGCTGTTCGGGAGTGGAATAGTAGAGAGATAGTATGATTGTGGTTCGATGAACCCTCTGCCAAGCACTTAAATGTGAATTGCAGAGTAATCATGTAGATGTAGATGTAGTACATCAGAGACTTACTTTAGAGTACTGCAATCATAGTAGATCAATAATCGTTTATTCTTATTTCTTTTCTTAAAATTGGCAAGTTTAGATATCTTTCTTGATATCTTCCCGTTTTCTGATTATTTTTCACGTTCTCCACACTGACGAAAAGCCTCGTCTGCGCTATAGCCCATAATGATAAGCGCTCTTTAAGCGATAGTATTTTAGCTTCCGTTATCTTCTGTTCGACCACAGGTTCCTCGCCCAGGGAGCTGAGAAGTTCCCGATAGTTCGTCTCAATATTCCATCTCACATGACGCAGAGGCATGTGAGTTGTGTTGTGAGTCGCCCCATTAGCCTAATGCTATATCCTCGGCGTTAGAAGCCGGGCTGTACGTTGACTACCAGCTGACGGTCCACGCTGAGACTAGCTGGAGCAGGTGAAGCGACGTTACACCTGCTAACGTGCCGTACGGGCGGGTGACGCCGTCGCCCTCGTGGTGCGTGACGTGCAGTCGACTGCGACTTCAGCTGCTTCTGCTGAGTGCGAACCGCCGCGTCGGCTCAGCACGGATCTCGTGCCGCTTACTCGGCGGAGAGACAGGCGCCCTTGGGATGCCCCGAGCCACCACAATCACCGCGGTGAAGTCTTGTAACATTCAAAGCTTCTCTGTACTGGACCACATACGTAAAATATTTTAGTGGTACAACGAGAGCACACCCTATGCATCCTAGTACAGTCGCTGGACATCAATGGCGCTCCACAGAGAGTAAAACAGTATCAGCAATCCGTTTACGCGGCAGTATCATGTAAACAGTAATCTGCCCCTAGAGTTTAGTGCACAAGTGACTAGTGATGGACTAATGAACACGAGTGTCTACAGACTATGTTGTTTTATGACATATAGATATGTGTGTTCGCAATACGTAACAGCGTCAGCGTCACGAATGTATTTGATAGTAGTGACAACGACGTATAAATGTGTCAGCTCATTTTAAGTTGACTTGGCGTAAAGCCACAAAAATATAAGTAACATGTTTACATTACATTTTTCATTCTGTGTAATCGGCCGAAAATCAAGATACACAACGATTTTGTTAAACAATTTATAAAAAATTTTCAGCTCCACTCGATAATGGCCTAAGGTAGAAATTGCAATCGTGAAATAAAGAAAGTGCTACGCCACTGGCGTAAATATGGTGTCTTTCATAATGAACCATACGGTTTAGGTAACGGTCCTGGCACTTAAGAGGAGAGGTCCCCAGCAGTGATGTAGGTTGAGATCCTAGGTATCACACCTTGCAACCATTCACCCTCGTGGGCCCTCTTTTGCGAGTAATCGACGAAAAAGGAATTCGGAATTTCGCGTGACTACAGTTTTAAAAATAGGAGTGATGCGCTGAGTTCAAAGATGGCTCTGAGCACTATGGGACTCAACTTCTTAGGTCATAAGTCCCCTAGAACTTAGAACTACTTAAACCTAACTAATCTAAGGACATCACACACACCCATGCCCGAGGCAGGATTCGAACCTACGACCGAAGCGGTCGCGCAATTCCAGACTGTAGCGCCTGGAACCGCTCGGCTACCCCGGCCGGCGATGCGCTGAGTGCTCGTTACGGTAGCTGGAACAGTATCTCTGCGTGTTCTGCCAGAGGTCAGCTATCCTCTGTAATAAAAGAAAGAACTGAGTGAATGAACAAATGATAAACTTGAACTAGTATCATGGGACGTTCGCTCCGAACAAATGCCACGAACAATAACGAACAAAATGAGACTAAAAAAAAACGTACTGCACTCAAATGCAAAAGATTGTAGGTTAAAATTTCGTCAGGTGTTTGAAAATGTTTTGACTTATAAATCCATATCCAAATGTCTAGGATCAATAGTTTTGTTCAATTACCTGACTTATATGCAATTTGTTACGTCATATTAACCATCGTGTTAAATATTTAATTTGCCCTAATTTTAACTTCGAGACATTCCTTTTCATTTAAAATATTTGTGCATGTGATTCTCATTATTTTATACATATATTTAAACATTTGAAAATTTCAATCAATTGCTTAAAAAGCAAAAGACAACACTATCGACATTGATGATGGAATGGTCTCAAAAACGTACTTTTCATTACAAGATGTACTTTTTGTAGGTGGTAATCGTCACCCAAACATTTAAAACATAAATTCTTATTACACTTTCGACAAAGTATATGTGATGAAGATTTAAATAAAAGAAGACATTATAAGTGATACGACATTCAAGCAAAATCAGGACAGAGATAATGAAGGTGTTAACATGATCGAAAAGATAAGATAATAAAACGGAAGAAATTAATTCGATGTTACAAATGAAAATAATTAAAATCACATGAACAAAGGTTCAAGGTGATAGGAAAAAAATGAGAGGAAATGAAAACGTCTATACGACGATTAATGTGATGTGTCAAAGAAATAGATATAAAAATTACGTTTGAACCAAATGATTGAATACAAATAATGATAAAAGTTTTTTCGCTAAAGATTTAAAAATAAAGAATGTCGAGGCTCGAACTCATAACCTTGTTGTATGTGGGGTTGTACTTTAGCCGTTACTCTACCCAAGCTGTCTGCATACAACTACTATTTTTAAAGCTGTAGAGCGTCAAGAGGAATTCTGAATTTTGCTTTCGTCAGTTATTCGCAAACGAGGGTCCACGACGGTGAATGCCTGCAGAGTGTGCTGGACCTTTTCCTACATACCGTACTAATGGTTTCAAAAAGTCTATCCCACTGTTAGGGACCACCCTTTGTTAGACAACTGAACTGAATACCCTTTCAACTGGAAACCGTCTTACTCGCTACGAAATCAACACTTAATTATGACCCGAAATTGCGAAATGCCTGACACTGAAAGAAGCTTGGAACCACTTTGACATTGGAATACATCCCATAAATAATTGAAAAAAGAGAAAATGTCTGTCGCGATATTCAGAATGTAATAGTGGATGTTTTTGTGAGAGTATACAAAGAATGATGTAATCAAGACTATCGATCTACATCTACATCTACATGACTACTCTGCAATTCACATTTAAGTGCTTGGCAGAGGGTTCATCGAACCACAATCATACTATCTCTCTACTATTCCACTCACGAACAGCGAGCGGGAAAAACGAACACCTAAACCTTTCTGTTCGAGCTCTGATTTCTCTTATTTTATTTTGACGCTCATTCCTACCTATGTAGGTTGGGCTCAACAAAATATTTTCGCATTCGGAAGAGAAAGTTGGTGACTGAAATTTCGTAAAAAGGTCTCGCCGCGACGAAAAACGTCTTTGCTTTAATGACTTCCATCCCAACTCTCTCCCCTATAACGTGATAATACAAAACGAGCTGCCCGTTTTTGCACCCTTTCGATGTCCTCCGTCAATCCCACCTGGTAAGGATCCCACACCGCGCAGCAATATTCTAACAGAGGACGAACGAGTGTAGTGTAAGCTGTCTCTTTAGTGGATTTGTTGCATCTTCTAAGTGTCCTGCCAATGAAACGCAACCTTTGGCTCGCCAGTTGTTCGTAATTTTAACTCCCAGGTACTTAGTTGAATTGACAGCCTTGAGAATTGTACTATTTATCGAGTAATCGAATTCCAACGGATTTGATTTGGAACTCATGTGAATCACCTCACACTTTCAGTTATTTAGCGTCAACTGCCACCTGCCACACCATACATCAATCTTTTCTAAATCGCTTTGCAACTGATACTGGTCTTCGGATGACCTTACTAGACGGTAAATTACAGCATCATCTGCGAACAATCTAAGAGAACTGCTCAGATTGTCACCCAGGTCATTTATATAGATCAGGAACAGCAGAGGTCCCAGGACGCTTCCCTGGGGAACACCTGATATCACTTCAGTTTTACTCGATGATTTGCCGTCTATTACTACAAACTGCGACCTTCCTGACAGGAAATCACGAATCCAGTCGCACAACTGAGACGATACCCCATAGCTCCGCAGCTTGATTAGAAGTCGCTTGTGAGGAACGGTGTCAAAAGCTTTCCGGAAATACGGAATCAACTTGAGATCCCCTGTCGATAGCGGCCATTACTTCGTGCGAATAAAGAGCTAGCTGCGTTGCACAAGAGCGATGTTTTCTGAAGCCATGCTGATTACGTGTCAATAGATCGTTCCCTTCGAGGTGATTCATAATGTTTGAATACAGTATATGCTCCAAAACCCTACTGCAAACCGACGTCAGTGATATAGGTCTGTAGTTAAATGGTTTACTCCTATTACGCTTCTTGAACACTGGTGCGACCTGCGCAATTTTCCAGTCTGTAGGTACAGATCTATCGGTGAGCGAGCGGTTGTATATGAGTGCTAAGTAGGGAGCTATAGTATCAGCGTAATCTGAAAGGAACCTAATCGGTATACAATCTGAACCTGAAGACTTGCCTGTATCAAGCGATTTGAGTTGCTACGCAACCCCTAAGGTATCTACTTCTAAGAAACTCATGCTAGCAGATGTTCGTGTTTCAAATTCTGGAATATTCCATTCGTCTTCCCTGGTGAAGGAATTTCGGAAAACTGCGTTCAATAACTCCGCTTTAGCGGCACAGTCGTCGGTAACAGTACCATCGGCACTGCGCAGCAAAGGTATTGACTGCGTCTTGCCGCTTGTGTACTTTACATACGACCAGAATTTCTTCGGATTTTCTACCAAATTTCGAGACAATGTTTCGTTGTGGAACCTATTAAAGGCATCTCGCATCGAAGTACGTGCCAAATTACGCGCGTCTGTAAATTTTAGCCCATCTTCGGGATTTCGCGTTCTTCTGAACTTCGCATGCTTTTTCCGTTGCCTCTGCAACAGCGTTCGGACCTTTTTTGTGTACCACGGGGGATCCGTTCCATCTCTTACCAATTTATGAGGTATGAATATCTCAATTGCTGTTGCTACAGACACACATCGCTACACCATGGCTCAGTTAGTGGAGGAAAGAAAGCATAGTCCAGTTTGTATTCATTGCCGCTAGATGTCGGTTCGCTTCTGTTTGCTTGGTTAGCTTCACATGTAGCACAATGGCTAATCCACAGCAGAAATCATTTGATGTTCTCCAGTTTGCAAAATTCCGTGATTACAGTGCAAAGACGTTTCAGCATGAGCTACCGAACTGATCGACCGAGTGGATGGAACATTCGCAGACACACAATTTTAACTAAATGAAAGAGTCCTGCCCCAACAAAAACTTGGCATTTTGTGAGACGGCGGTTGGTTATGAAGCCTCCATGCTAGTTACATTTGTTACGTGCTCTAAGTCATGATGGCAGACTCAAAGATGTGGCATTATCCGACGTTTCAGAGTGACATACTTTCGTACAACGCAACGTCTTCATTGATCTAGTGTCTCCCCACATTAGGGAAAAAGTAAACAAACGATGGGGGGGCTACAGAATCCACACATTCACCCAGAGTCACTGTGTTTTGTGCGATATCCTATTCATTTGTTTCCAGCCCGGTTTTCATTGGTGGAACACGAACCGTGGCAAGGCGCTTTTGCCAGTGCGAACCGTGGAAAGGCGCTTGAGACCGCGCGGCTCGGATCAGTTGTTTGAGCGTAGCGAGCGAGAGAATATGGAAACGTCGCCCGTGGTTTAAGATAGCCAACTAATAATATCGTGGTTGCATAAAATGACAGCGGTAGGAGCAGCTGAATGGCCCTGTATAGAGGAGTGGATCTGTAGCCGTGATTAAGTCGTTACGTGTGGTACGTGACTATTATTAGCGATATGATATGCGAGGGCGGCAACGATACTTATCAGGTCATTTCCATCACTGCGGAAGAAACGCACATGACTGTGCGTCGTATACCTCGACAGAGAAGCGTTATCGAGAATCAGCTAAGCAGCAGTGATATGCTACTGGCTGCGGCTACTTAAAGACCCGTACAGGAGACAAAACACGCAGCGGGTATCTCGGCCGACAGACATGAGGACTCTGGTGAGTGCCTGCAGGAGCTGAGGCACATCTTACAGCTCCCCTGGAATCTGCATCGTCCAAAGCACAGTGCTTCCATTTTTCCTATTTCCCTTGTTTAATTATGTTCCCTTATTCGACTTTTCAAACCATTGCCTTTATTTCTCATGTATTCACATTCCCTAAACTCCCATATCTTTTAAATGAAACGGGTTAAAACGTGATGGTATCTAGATTATTACTTGATTCCTGTCTTTTTTCTTCGGACGCCAGATAAAACACTCCTCGAATCAAGATTCATGCTATCACTGACTTCGTGTTGCCTCTCACACCTTACTTAGCTTTCTGATTTGTACTAGAAGCTGAAGCGATTCATACGTAAGTAATTCAAAGAGCAGTTTCATCACTCGCTACATTTTTTCTTGTATAAGTTGGAATTGTCTTCAGATTTCCGATTCAAATATGTCAGTATCCTTAACTTACTACAGTGAAGTCTTGATTATAGTTTTGTTTCTGCATTTCGTTCAGTAATCGAAATCATTCACAGTCCGTTGCGATTGTTATACGATATCAAGATTTTGTTACTTTATAGTAGTAAACTGCTTGGTCTATTTCACTCCCACTTCTTGTACAACATTCTGTATTCTTTTCCCACCTTGGTCTACATCTGAATTATTTTCCGGTAGACATTTGTCTCGGAACCAGAGTCTGAAAATTACACTTATCTTTTTTAACCTAATAAGCCTCAGATAAGTGCCTAATGTTCGAAACTGTTTTACAGTGATTTTTGAATGTATTTTCACAACTGCTCTATTACTCATGTTGTGGAACTCTATACAAGTTGTTCTGAGTGTAATAGGCATTTGAGGGCAGTGTTTAAGGAGTGAATTCGCTGACTATGTTTCAATTTTGTATTATAAATATGCCAGTAAAATAGTATTTCAGTTTCGCTGATGAGAGGAATGTTCGTATTTTCCCGAGGATCTTTCAGTGAATTTCGTATGTGGCAGTGAAGGAGAGAGAATTCAGTCCGAAAGGGGTATTGTGAACGCTCAACGTTGGTTTTTTTTTCTTTATTTAACCCTGTTGACCGTATTTGCGTACTTGCGTAACCAAGTATGAGAATTTTACATAATCACGCGTTGGGGGATATAGCGTCTTTTGTGAATTGCTATGTCGCTTTGGAGAAAAGCCTTGCTGGAAGAATCGAAAACTATATTTTATTATTAACAACTTTCCTGTTGATATACGTATTAGCACCACGGGAAATTCTGAGTAATTTTCAGATGTTATCTGTATAAAGGAAACAAAGAATGTCAGTAAGAGTATTTGAAGAAGAAGTAAACAAAGTTCAGTGCTAGTTGCTACACGTAAAGACGTAAAAATTGGCTTAAGAGGTTATGACAGGTGTAGAGAAGTGGAAAACGATATTTTTTCTCCTCCAAGAGGCGTTAACTGTTAGCTCCCTGTCCTTTGCCTCCCAATTTTCATTCCACACCCACTGGAGATTTCACGCTTTGATATCATTCTTTATGTTGGTTACCATTTACTTCTTTACCAAGTTCGAAATCTTAAGATAACGTCTGGGTAGTGCTATGGAAAAATTATCAGTGCACTGAAAATTTCATGCTATCTAACATATGTAAATATGAAACTAAATTTAGTTAAAATCCAAATGAATTACAGTGACGGTAACAAGTATTTGGTGCCTCTGTGAAGTACTAAGAGCTGTAAAATCAAAAACTGATCTTCCGTTTTACAGAACTTATACTCCATTCACCATGAAAGCTGGAAAGAATGCTTAGCAAATCAAGAGGAATAAATAAAAGGGTAAAAAAAGACGTCGTATGAAGTCACGTGCCGTAATGAAACAAAAAAGAAGAAGAACTGTATGGATGCTGGCGTATGGTATTCTTTGTTATAAAATGCCACTGGATTATGTGTGTTATCACGTATGTGGTGGCTAATTTCGTGTGTGTGAGTGTGTGTGTTTGTAGTTGTTTGGATGGATGGGTGTGTAAAGGTGGGCATAGGCTAATTATTGGCTGAGGGAAACATTCAGTCTCAGTTGCAGTTCGTCGGGAAGATTTCCGGAAGGAAAAAGTAATAGCACTCTCGTTGATAAAAGTGATACTTGGATCAGCAACGCTGCAAACAACGACATAAAATGACGCTTTCTGTTTCAGGTAATCCTTAGCGCAGTGCTCGCTGCTGCAGTGGCATCCGGAGGCGACGCTGAAACTGGGAGCAACACATGGGCTGAGACATCCAGCACTGTCATCATGGATGATAAAGCAGCCGCCAGTGGACAAAACAAACCGCCTCTACCACTGAAGCACCAACTATCAGAATCGACAAAACCCAACCTGCCTGAATCGGAAGACTCTAAATTATCTGACAAGCCTGCTGAAACTGACCTCACTAAAATTATCTGCCTACCTGCCTTTGTTTTTCACAGTGTCCCTGTTCCAGAAGGTAACCCATTTCCTTACACATCTTACAACTTTGGGCTCGCCTCTGACAGCCATCCACCTAGTTCCCTCGTGAACGGTGCCACGTTTGGTCTTCCCGCAGGCAGCTCATCCACTCGTATTCCCGCTGTTGTCGTCTCGCGTGTCAGCAGTGTGTTCCCTGCCGATGTCATCTATCCTTCCTAAAGAGCAGTTGTCATCAACAGCCCTGTAAACTACGTTTCTGTTCCACAAAGTACAACAAGAGGCGAATTTTATAAGGTACGAGTTTATTCCATGTTTCAAACTTGTTAATAGTTTCAGATTTATCGAAGTCATCTACATTGTCAGAAACTTCTTTTGCAAATTATGGAAACTAGTTTATCAACATTTTGTTTGCTACACAGTAATTTACTTCACATTTTTGCACTCATGTTTATTTCAAATTTATCTCTTTTATGCGCTTGTTAAAAATTACAAACAGCGTCTCTCAGAGCAATGTCAGGATCAGAAGTAGATATATACTGATTATAGTTTCAATTACTCATCATTCTCAAAGATATTTATTGTTTTCCTAAATAAACTGCGCAATACAGTTAAAGGATAACTTTTTTAGAAACATTGTAATTATGTGCCATTGCAAGGTAGAGATTTGGCCCGAAGGTGCCTACAACCTTCCTCTCCAATAATGATAAAGCGTGGCGCCCTCGCGGTGTAGCCGTGCGGTCTAAGGCATCTTGCCGCGGTTCACGTGGCTACCCCCATCGGAAGTTGGCATCCTTCCTCGGGCATGGGTGTGTGTGTTGTCCTTGGCATAAGTTAGTTTAACTTAGATTAAGTAGTGTATAAGCGTAGGGACCAATGACTTCAGCAGTTTGCTGCCATAGTCCTTACCACAAATTTCCAATTTTTCCGTATCACCCTGCGACGTCATCTGCGGGCTCGGCAACGCCTCAAACAGCGACACACACGGAAAAAGGCCACAGCTCAGACGTTCAGATGAGATGTAATGTGGCTTAATGATGTGACATTAGCACAAAATTTCACCGAAATTACGTCCAAAACCACCATGGACTTGTCACGTGATGGGCGGGTCGTCACTCACCAAATTGCCCAATTTTGCCCCTTCCTTGACGTCTGTGCGGTGGACTTCAGAACGGCGACATCCAGTGTTGATATCAAGCGTTTTTTTCTTATGAGTGGCTCACCAGTGCTCAAATTCGACATGAAAATGCCTTAGGGTAATGATTCCCGCGCATTTGACCGTCAAAAACGACAGTTCGCAGTGAAATGGTTAGCAACATGACGTTCTTGGTAATCTTTGACACTGCTGATACCGTCTGGATGATTCAACCCTTCTGTAAGGGCGTCGTGGGCCAGCAAGCGCACTGAAGGCGATCACGCCCCTTTGGAGCGCCACGCGACCACACTTTTGCTCTGATGACGGTACAGGGTGAAATCACCATGGACCGTTCAGAACTATTCAACGAAATCTGAATGTGACTTGAAACACCAACTGGTGCTTATATTTTTTCAGCGTTCCTTTCTCGCGCCCACCTGTGTCGTCACTGCAGAATAGTGCGGCAGTGACACATGTGCCAATAAAATGGAAAATACTCCCTTTAACACCATCCGCTCCCCTCCAGACTGGCAACACCCTCGGTGCCACTTGCCCGCTTTTGTTGAGGACTTGAATAATGTATCTGTACACAGGCAGGCAGATTGTGACAAGAGTCCCAGCTACACTGCTGGTCTTGTGCCTGATAGCAGGCATGCAGAATCGGAGAGTTGCCAAGGGATTGCACGTCTGCAATAACCTAGGGATACATAATGGTTTGTCTCTGTACAGGTGCATTTTTTAAGTGCTCGACAGAGATGAGTGGATGAGATCGAGGGTGTTACCGACAGGCTAGGTCTTAGGACGACGCTCTGCGTGTTCCAATCGAATGAGTCAATATCGGAGCCCTCTGTGATACCGCCACAGGAGAGTGCAAAGGACGAGCGCTGAAAAAGCTAAAGCACCATTTTCTGCTCCAAATCGCGTTCATGTTTCGTCGAATGGCCTTAAAAGGTCCTTTGTGTTTCAATACTGTACACCAGAGCGAACACTGCTGTAGGACAACACTCCAAATGGGCGTGATCAATTTCAGTGTGGTTTGTGTCCCACGATATCCTCAGAGAAGGATTGAATCGTCCAGAATATGTCAGCGGTGTCAAAAATGGTCACGAATGTCGTCCTGGTGCACTTCGCCCTGATAACTGTCGTTCTTGGTCCCAAAATGTGTGGAAATCAATACCCCAAGGGATTAGAAGGTTCCATTGTCGACCTTTATACTACCCCCTAAGGCTTTCCGGTTTCGATTCAGAGCGTCAGTGTGTCTGAAATGCTTTCCTCGACCGCACGTAGGAAAATCGCGTGATTTTTACGCTGGGTGAGGCAGAGGCAGAGGCATTAAAAGAAGCGGTGAAATGTGGGAAAGAGGAAGTGTGACGACCTCTGCATCGTGTTACCCGTCCGCGGTGGCTTTGGGAGGAATTTCTGTGAGATTTGGTACCAATGTGACATCAGTAATCCCACCTATGAGGTGTGTCTTTTTTTTTTCTCGTCTGTCGGCACATTGCTGTTCGAAGCGGAACTGAGCCCGAGGCTGACGTAGCAGGGCGCCATGCTTTTGTACCATTATAGTGGAAGGTTGTAGACATCCTCAAATCAAATTTCAAACTTCTCCATCGCAATGACAGACAACTACGGCAATACGAAAAAGTGATTTTTTAAATGTGTTGTGCTTTGTACTTTCCGGTCCTCTCTATGCGAGTACACCACCGAATCTTTACTCTGTTGCCGCCAAACTCCAGTAATTACCCCGATTCGTAAGCATGGTGTGACAATGGAACAATAGCCCAAACATGCTTCCTTCTGTGCATACTATGATATAGAGTCACTTGATGAGGCAAAGATATAACGCGAAAGAAATTATGTAGATAATAACGCGATCGTTACAGATTCGATAATATTTCCATCGTGGTGTTTATCTCTCTAAATTCAGAGATTTAGAGAAGTGTAAGGTAACGCCAGATATAAAACAGCGTGTTCTCTAAACGTATACTTCACTGGCCTTTCAGTTTTAAGCTAATGTATCTACTCCACACTGTACTCTGCTCTCTTTTGAAGGGGAGAAATTCTGCGGCTGCTGCGGAAAATCATTGCATAGTATTAACCACAGTCTTGGGATAACCATGCCGAAAACTTATCTTTATCATATGAGATGGCTCCGTAAAAAACGTCAAAGCGTTTCTCTCAACTTTACTACATTCAGACGCTGGATCACACCAACAGTATCTCAGTATAGGCATAAAGATTACTTTAAAGAAGTCCAAAGCTCATAGGCTCTCAGGAAGACGATTAAATTGATCGTTGAGATGCTTCGCACAAAACAGGTTCGACAACCGGGGTGGAAATCCCAACACACACCATTCATCAACGACGCCTAGAAAACATATGAAATCATGGTTCTAACAGGTATTAGTACGATCAGGAAGATATGTTAGTCTTTACGCTTCGGGTATGGCAAAATCTTAATAATTTACGTGCCGTTAACCACACCATCCCAAAGAAATAATAATATAAGAGTGGCAGTTTTGGGAAACTATCGTCAGTGAAGTCCTTCGTAGGTTTCTAATTTTCTTTTCTTCCATCATACGATCACGTGGCAGGGTGGCGCAGTGGTTAAAGCAACTGCCTAGTAAGCAGGAGATACGGGTTCGAGTCTCAGTCTGTCACCGACTATATAGGCAAAGCTAAGCTCACACATTTCTCTAACCGGATCAGATGTTACATTAACGGAGTGCTACAATGCAATGACTAAATTAATACAGTTTAATGTTCGAGACGAGAAACTAGCTGAGTTTACACTATCCTTAAAAATCGAAAGGATACTTCAACCTAATTCCTAGCTATGTGCCGAACCTTGTTCACTTAAAACTACCACACTACTTTATCCATAATACAGAACAGCGATACAAGGCAAGGTTTGCTACGGATATTGTTTTATTTCTGGTTATGTTGATGTTGTGGTCTTCAGTCCTGAGACTGGTTTGATGCAGCTCTCCATGCTGGTATCCCGTGCAAGCTTCTTCATCTCCCAGTACATACTGCAACCCACATCATTCTGAATCTGCTTCGTGTATTCATCTCTTGGTCTCCCTCTACGATTTTTACCCTCCACGCTGCCTTCCAATGCTAAATTTGTGATCCCATGATGCCTCAGAACATGTCCTACTAACCGGTCCCTTCTTTTTGTCAACTTGTGCCACAAACTCCTCTTCTCCCCAATTCTATTCAATACTTCATCATTAGTTATGTGATATACCCATCTAATCTTCAGCATTCTTCTGTAGCACCACATTTCGAAGGCTTCTATTCTCTTCTTGTCCAAACTCTCTATCGTCCACGTTTCACTTCCATACATGGCTACACTCCATATAAACACTTTCAGAAATGACTTCCCGACACTGAAATCTATACTCGATGTTAACAAATTTCTCTTCTTCAGAAACGCTTTCCTTGCCATTGCCAGTCTACATTTTATATCTTCTCTACTTCGACCATCATCAGTTATTTTGCTCCCCAAATAGCAAAACTCCTTTACTACTTTAAGTGTCTAATTTCCTAATCTAATTCCCTCAGCATCACCCGACTTAATTCGACTACATTCCATTATCCTCGTTTTGCTTTTGTTATATCCTCCTTTCAAGACACTGTCCATTCCGTTCAACTGCTCTACCACGTCCTTTGCTGTCTCTGACACAATTACAATGTCATCGGCGAACCTCAAAGTTTTTATTTCTTGTCCATGGATTTTAATACCTACCCCGAATTTTTTTGTTTCCTTTACTGCTTGCTCAATATACAGATACATCGGGGAAAGGCTACAAACCTGTCACACTCCCTTCCCAACCACTGCTTCCCTTTCATGTCCCTCGACTCTTATAACTTCCATCTGGTTTCTGTACAAATTGTCAATAGCATTTCGCTTCCTGTATTTTACCCCTGCCACCTTTAGAATTTGAAAGAGAATATTTCAGTCAACTTAGTCGAAAGCGTTTTCTAAGTCTACAAATACTAGAAACGTAGGTTTGCACTTCCTTAATCTTTCGTCTAAGATATGTCGTAAGGTCAGTATTGCCTCACGTGTTCCAATATTTCTACGGATCCCAAACTGATCTTCTTCTTGAAGTCTGAGTGTATTTCGCCTGTCTCATACATCTTGCTCACCAGATGGTAGAGTTGTCTACTCCCGGAGCCTTGTTTCGACTCAGGTCTTTCAGTGCTCTGTCAAACTCTTCACGCAGTAGCGTATCTCCCATTTCATCTTCATCTACATCCTCTTCCATTTCCATAATATTGTCCTCAAGTACATCGCTCTTGTATAGACCCTCTATATACTCCCACCTTTCTGCCTTCCCTTCGTTGCTTAGAACTGGGTTGCCATCTGAGCTCTTGATATTCATACAAGTGGTTCTCTTTTCTCCAAAGGTCTCTTTAATTTTCCTCTAGGCAGTATCAATCTTACCTCTGGTGAGATAAGCCTCTACATCCTTACATTTGTCCTCTAGCCATCCCTGCTTAGGCATTTTGCACTTCCTGTCGATCTCATTTTTGAGACGTCTGTATTCCTCTTTGCCAACTTCATGTACTGCATTTTTATATTTTCTCCTTTCATCAATTAAGTTCAATATTTCTTCTGTTACCTAAGGAGTTCTACTAGCCCTCGTCCTTTTACCTAATTGATCCTATGCTGCCTTCACTACTTCATCCCTCAGAGCTACCCATTCTTCTTCTACTGTACTTCTTTCCCCCATTCCTGTCAATTGTTCCTTTATGCTCTCCCTGAAACTCAGTACATCCTCTGGTTCTTTCAGTTTATCCAGATCCCATCTCCTTAAATTCCGACCTTTTTGCAGTTTCTTCAGTTTTAATCTACATTTCATAACCAATAGGTTGTGGTCAGAGTCCACATCTACCCCTGGAATTGTCTTACAATTTAAAACCTGGTTCCTAAATCTATCTGATACCTTTTAGTACCTCCAGGATTCTTCCATGTATACAACCTTCCTTCATGATTCTTGAACCAAGTGTTAGCTATGATTAAGTTATGCTTTGTGCAAAACTCTACCAGGCGGCTTCCTCTTCCATTTCTTAGCCCCAATCCATATTCACCTACTATATTTCCTTCTCTCCCTTTTCCTACTCTCGAATTCCAGTCACTCATGACTATTAAATTTTCGTTTCCCTTCACTACCTGAATAATTTCTTTTATCTCATCATAAATTTGTTCAATTTCTTCATCATCTGCAGAGCTAGTTGTCATATAAACTTGTACTACGGTAGTAGGCGTGGGCTTCGCATCTATCTTGGCCACAGTAATGCGTTCAATATGGTGTTTGTAGTAGCTTACCCGCACTCCTATTTTTTTATTCGTTATTAAATTACTCTTGGATTACCCCTATTTGATTTTGTGTTTACAACCCTGTATTCACCTGACCAGAAGTCTTGTTCCTCCTGTCATCGAACTTCACTAATTCCCACTATATTTAACTTTAACCTATCTATTTCCCATTTTAAATTTTCTGATCTACCTGCCCGATTAAGGGATCTGACATTCCACGCTCCTATCCGTAGAACGCCAGTTTTCTTTTTCCTGATAACGACGTCCTCTTGAGTAGTCCCCGCCAGGAGAACCGAATGGGGCACTATTTTACCTCTGGAATATTTTACCCAAGAGGACAATGGCTTTGAGCACTATGGGACTCAACTGCTATGGCCATTAGTCCCCTAGAACTTAGAACTACTTAAACCTTACTAACCTAAGGACAACACACACATCCATGCCCGCGGCCGGCCCCAAGAGGACGCCATCATCATTTAACCATAGAGTAAAGGTGCATGCCCTCGGAAAAAATTACGGCCGTAGTTTCCCCTTGCTTTCAGCCGTTCGCAGTACCAGCACAGCAAGGCCGTTTTGGTTAATGTTGCAAGGCCAGGTCAGTCAATCATCCAGACTGTTGCCCCTGCATCTACTGAAAAGGCTGCTGCCCCTGTTCAGGAACCACATGTTTGTCTGGCCTCGCAACAGATACCCCTCCGTTGTGGTTGCACCTACGGTACGGCCATCTGTAACGCTGAGGCACGCAAGCCTCCACACCAACGGCAAAGTACATGGTTCTGGTACGATTGGGATATTTTTGTTACATTCGGACAACTGGTTGATGGTAAAGTGTACCAAAGAGTTTTCGCATTACTTGAACCATATCAGCAGGTAATTAAGTTAGTGTATCTACATAACTGATGAAAGTTTCTTAGCAACAAGGATAATGATACGTAAATTGTTTAAAGCCCTTCGTCATAGATAATTGGCCAACAAATAAAGTAGAAGCAAGATACTGTTAGTAGTCACTTATTTGAAGAAAACCTTTGCACTATAGAGAAATACGTCACCCCGGCTACTGTAGAATATGTGCTGATACTGGACTTAACAATGTATTATATGACGTTAAAGATTTTTGTTGAACACTTGAGAAAATTTTTATGGACGGTGTCTTCTTTTGGTATGGCCTCATGATGCGAGATACCCCTTTGTATGATCATAGTAGATTTACATTTATTATTACAAGGCAATCGAACTGGTCAAGTCGCTCGGAGTGGCCGCGTGGTTAGAGGCGCCATGTCACGGACTGCGCGGCCCCTCCCGCTTGCGGTTCGAGTCCTCCTTCTGGCTTGGGTAAGCGTAAGTTAATCTAAGTAGTGTGCACGTCTAGGGACTGATGGCGGCAGCAGTTAGGTCTCTTAGAATTCACACACTTTTTTTTTAACTCGTCGAGAGAGTTTTGCTATTGGTTATCGATAGTGACGAACATGCCAGTCACAGTTACTGTCTGAACCATAAAACTGAACAACCTATAACGATATGACGTAGAAGACGAACAGATTATATTATCATACAGAATAATTAACTCATCAGGCCATCAATAGTACAGATTCGAGGCTGAGACGCATTCTATGACTAAAAGTTCCCACACTGAAACAAAAGCTAGCGGTGTGATATTTATCACAGAAGCATTCCCAGCTTACATCAAAGCCGTAATAGTTATACGCATACTGTATTGCCTGGTGAGACGAACTACAGCTATTTATTAAATAATGAACAAGTTATGTCTTCAATCATTTATTTACTTTTGTTAAAAACAATTATAGTATAACGATAAAAATCACCACTAAAACAATAGCTGTTTATTTACATTGAATCAGTTTGTTCAAGAACATACTAATACAATGGTGAGAGTTCCTAAGTAGTGATTTGGCAAACAGTATCTGAAGTAATCTGCACAAAATTGAAACGCACTGTCACTGATCATTTTTGATAAGTTGGTGGAAGACGTCTACTTTAAAGTGGACGAACGCTTACCTTCAAGTTCAGCGTGCAGTAGTGACGGTGCTGTTCTCGAATAACTCTTGCAGTGCACTTTAAAACACATTTTTGTTACATAGCGAAAGCAGATTTCTGAAATTAGGTTCTTTCCATTCAGACCACAACAACAATTTAGTTTATGGAGCTTATTTATTGATAATTAGGTTCACGTAGTTTAATGCTAAATAAAGATCACGAACAACGATCAACCAAAGCACTTTGGAATAACACATAGTGCAATAATAATTGTACTTTGCACATTAATTTGACAAAGTACTGACCATGAACTAAGGTCCGCGTATCTTTCTAAATTCGTACAGTCACTCGTTGAGCGTCGAACGGCAGTCTATTATTAACCACAATAATACGATACACACATGGCGTAATGATAAAATTGTCAGAAAGCGAAACCATACTCGGCAGACCACGCCGAAAGTAATCTTCTGACCCAGGCAACCTCTTAGGTAATCAATGCATACAGTTCACCATCCAAAATTGAACATAAAAATAATTTCTACAATTATCTTGCTCTAAGCCTGCTTACCACAGTACCCAAGAATAGAGCTTAACAGCTAGGACTTAGCTCTTCTTGTCTGCCTCTGTTACTGTAGGTTATCTTCGGTGTCAACTTATTCTTCCCATTTAACTACTAACTCTCCACTAGTGAAACTACCTTCTGTAAAATGTTTACGAAATTATTATTACTATTATTCAGTTTCTCCCGGTGTATTAGTTGATTGATATACTACCCGTTCATATTGTGCTGCGAGCACATTGTTTTGGCAATCAGGCGTGTTGCTATCGTCAGATGCCCTGACGAACTGATCGTCAGCAGCTCGTGACTATGTGACACATTTGATCCCAGAATTACTTTGCTCGCTGAACACTGAAGCGACTGTCCTCCCATGTATTCTTCGATTTAAATTGACAGTCAATTTCTGTACACAGTTTAGTGGTAAAGTAACTTGAAAGGACAACACAAGTACCTGGAAACATCTGCAGGTATATGATTAATGATTTTGCAGTAACTACACACATAAAAAAAGTTTTGCATCACTCCTATTCCCAGAACTCCTGAAGATAGTCGTTATCTGTGAATATTGTATCACAAACACAGTCCTTTTGACTGTTCAGAGATATCACTTAACCCAGCCAAAGACGTAAACAACCATGCACCCATTGGACGGAGGGGGTCCAACAGCCGATCAGTTCCAATCATTCCACCAGGAAGGAGGTACACGACTCGTATTGTCTAGACCGTCAATACAGCTGTTCGATCGCGTCTCCATTGTTACTTTGTGCCAGGAAGGGCTCTCAACAAGGGAAGTGTCCAGGCGCCTCGAAGTGAGTCAAAGCGATGTTGTTCGGACATGGAGGAGATACAGAGAGACAGGAACTGCTGATGGCATGCCTCGATCAGGACGCCCCAAGGCTACTACCGCGGTGGATGACCGCTACCTACGGATTATGGCTCGGAGGAACCCTGATAGCAACACCATCATATGGAATAATGCTTTTCGTGCAGCCACAGGACGTCGTGTTCCGACTCAAACTGTGTGCAATAAGCTGCATGACGCGCAAGTTAACTCCCGACGTCCATGCTTTGCAACCACGACACCATGCAGCGCTTTACACATTGGCCCAACAACATGCCGGATGGACCGCACAGGATTGGCGTCACGTTCTCTTCACCGATGAATGTCGCGTATGCCTTCAACCAGACAATCATCGGAGACGTGTTTGGCGGCAACCCGGTCAAGGTGAACGCCTTACACACATTGTCCAGCAAGTGCAGCAAGGTGGAGGTTCGATCCTGTTTTTGGGTGGCATTATGTGGGGCCGATTTGCGCCACTGGTGGTTGTGGAAGGGGCCCTAATGGCTGTACGATGCATGAGTGCCATCCTCCGACCGATAGTGCAACCGTATCGGCAGAATATTTGCGAGACATTCGTCTTTATGGAAGACATTTCACACCGCCGTCGTCCACGTCTGGTGAATGACTTCGTTGAGGATAACGACATCGCTCGACTGTGGTTGCCAGCATGTTCTCCAGACATGAATCCTATCGAACATGCCTGGGATAAACTGAAAAGAGATGTTTATGGACGATGTGACCCACCAACCACTCTGAGGGATCTGCGCCGGATCGCCGTTGAGGAGTGGGACAATCTGGACCAACAGTGCCTTGATGAACTTGTGGGTAGTATGCGACGACGAAAACAGGGATGCATCAGTGCAAGAGAAGGTGCTACTGGTTATTAGAGCTACCGGTGTGTACAGCACCACCTCTGAAGGTCTCGCTGTATGATGGTACAACATTCAATGTGTTGTTTTCATGAGCAATAAAAAGAGCGGAAATGATGTCTATGTTGACCTCTAGTCCTGTTTTCGCTACAGGTTCCGTAACTCTCGGAACCAAGGTGATGCAAAACTTTTTTTCATGTGTGTATATTAACAAATTCTGCATGAAATGAGCGCATTGGTGCACTGAGCTATGAATAAATGCAAAACATTGGCAGTAGCTGTAATGTGTACCTGAGAATGTAAAGTTTCATATGCCACGGAATACCAGTGCTACTGAACTCTCTGCGCAGGTCCTGACACCTCCTAAGGCCGGGTGTGCCGACGTCACCGCAGACGATATCGCAGCCAGCGACGTCGATGATGCGTCTCCAGCTGGTGCACGAGTGAACCTCTCTCCAGGCACCATCACCTTGGCCGGTACACCCGTTTGTCAAGGAGCGCAAACAGATGCTGCGTACTCATCACGAAACAGAATCTACATCAGGCTAACGCGCTTTCTGTTATGGGCGTATTTGGGGCGGCGGTTTTGATGACACATTTTTCGATACCTTCAACGTTAGGCTACAAGGGTCTGTAAATTACACTGTTGTGCATCCAGAAATAGCCTACAACATTTCAGCTCACCGGAACAGAAACATAAAGTGACAATTTCTACTTAGAAATGGAGTAAGAAAATGTCGACTATAAATTAAATGTTCACTGTATTCAATAATAACGTATATTCAAAAACCACACGCATAAATTGTTGTATAAAGTGCATCAGCTGCTATCATTCTAACTACTACTTAGCATAGCTCAGAGCCTAACTGCCCTAATTACAATTCTGAAACTAATAGTTCTAATAATCCAAAGTAATATTTTTTGCACATCTCCGAAAATAAATTTCTGCTCCAATTAACACGCGCATTTACAACACTACATGCAGTGCACAAACAATATAAGACCGAAACACTTACTTATATGGCCAGTTCACCATTTCTATAAACGGGCGATTTTGAAGTCTCTCAGTACCAGTCTAAGGTCACTGTACACAGCCTTCCGATAGCTCGCGTTCCCGATTACATATTACACGAGAATGCATGTAACCAACAGTCAAATGCCTGAATAATCACGTTTCGCAGTGCTGGCATGCAGGAAGAGCGTCAGTAACGTTGTTGAAGGTACGGACACTAGCGTGGAGCCATGGTAACTCCAGTGTCGTGGCTAGCAGCGCTGTGCTACTCAGCTGGGGATCCATTGCGCGGACTGATCGATCGAAGTGGCCCCATTGATTCTCGATTGGCTTTAAATCCGGCAGGTTGGTGGCAAGAGGAGTATGGTAAACTAATCCTGGTGTTCTTCGAAACACGCTCGTACAGCCGCGTGGGATTAGCCGAGCGGTCTGGGCGCTGCAGTCATGGACTGTGCGGCTGGTCGCGGCGGAGGTTCGAGTCCTCCCTCGGTCGTGGGTGTGTGTGTTTGTCCTTAGCAAAATTTAGGTTAAGTAGTGTGTAAGCTTAGGGACTGATGACCTTGAACATTTGAACGCTCGTACACTGCGAGCTGTGTGCCACGTTGCAAATGTCCTGCTGGAAGATGCCATCTTGCCGAGGAAAAACTAACTACATGTGAGGGTGGACAGGACCTATCAAAAACTGGTTCAAATAGCTCTAAACACTGTGGGACTTAACATCTGCGGTCATCAGCCCCCAGCATTTAGAACTGCGTAAACATAACTAACCAAAGGACATTACACGCATCCATGCCAGAGGCAGGATTCGAACCTGCGATCGTGGCAGCAGCGCGGTTCCTTACTGAAATGCCTAGAACCGCTCGGCCACAGGGGACGGTTGTGATCAGTGTCTCCAAGGATAGGTGCATACTTGTGTTGGTACAGGCTGATAGTTATTGAAATAAATAAAAATATGTAAATTAGTCGCAAACTACGGCGTGCACACGCTTCATTCAACAGGTAAGCGTCACGACGCATATTCGGATTTTGATTTTGACATGTTCGATATGCCAGCCGTCATTGGCAGTGATGTAGGGCAGAGGAGTAGCGAGGGCCGCCAGGAGTGGCCGAGCGGTTCTAGCCGCTGCAGTCTGGAACCGAGCGACCGCTACGGTCACAGATTCAAATCCTGCCTCGGGCACGGATGTGTGTGATATCCTTAGTTTAGGTAGGTTTAAGTAGTTGTAAGTTCTAGGGGACTGATGACCTAGATGTTAAGTCCCATAGTGCTCAGAGCCATTTAAATACCGAGTAGCCAGGTTCCGCGTGACCTGCTGAAGTGTCGGATGACGATGACCTCCTGAATGGCTGTTTTCACCTCAGCAAAGATTTTAGGGTTATTTCTCTGCACCTTGTCTTATTCATGGTGGTCAGTTGATAGTCACTGGGCCAAATATCTCACGAAATAAGCATGAAAAGGAAAACTACAAAGCAGGAAACTCGCCTAGCACGAAAAGGGAAACCAGATGGCGCTATGATTGGACCCCTAGATGGCGCTACCATAACTCAAACGGATATCAACTGAGGTTTTTTTTTAATAGGAACCCCCATTTTTACTACATATTCGTGTAGTACTTAAAGAAAAATGAATGGTTTAGCTGGACCACTTTCTTCGCTTTGTGATAGATGGCGCTGTAACACAAACATATGGCACACAATTTTAGACGAACAGTTGGTACCAGGTAGGTTTTTTAAATTAAAATACAGAACGTATGTACGTTTGAACATTTTATTTCGGTTGTTCTAATGTGATACATGTACCTTTGTGATCGTATCATTTCTGAGAACGGATGAACTGCAGCAATTCCAGCTTCGATCCGCCTTCAGTAACTTGCCTACCAGGACCCACCAGTGAAGGATATGAATGGTGGTCACTTTCAACATGTGCTGTTGTCAGGTTAATACTGTATTTTATTCCCTCTGATTTGTTTCTTTCAACGCTGGAATTCTGTTCTCCACGGCGTTTTTATTTGCCCCATCCTGTATGATATAGTATTGTGAATTCGGAGGAATCTCCTTCAAACACCGTGCATAGTGCCTTCGCAGATCTTGTGGAGGTCTTTGACTCAGTAAATCAAGATGTCTCCGCAGGATACTAGAAGTAACTGGCTGGCCACGCAAACGTATCGAGGTCCATCGTCTGCAGGGTATGGACAGCAGTGCCACAGTTCCCTCCGGTAATGAAGAGAGGAGAACCATTTCAAGTCGTCACAGTGTAGTCCTCTCAACGTATTCCCTATATTTGTGGGAGCAACCATTCATATTCTCGAAGCTAAACTGACATCGAGTTTAGAAATGGACGGTGACTCAACCTGAAACGATTAAGAGCTAGGAGAGCTAGCCTTACTGGATTCAAGCACTTTGGTAACAGTGTTGTTTTGGACAAACTAGAAGAAGATCTATAGGCCAATGTGAATGCCTTCTACGAAATTTATGAAAGCGTTGGCCTAGATCTTAACATCAAGCAGACCCCCATTGCGTATCAAGTAATCTGTTGCCTAAGCAACGGCTCCCGCCATCAAAGTCAATGGCGAGTTTCTGCAGAGCGTGAGAAAATTTTCTGTACCTCGATAGTCACATATCGACATTCTGAAGCTCAACTTTAGCTCCATTGGGACTACACAGCTACATAAAACAATTTTCGATAACCAGAACATCATCTTTCAAACCAAACCGTACAAGACTCTACTGTAATACACAGCATAACCTAATAACTGTAGAAAGTGGAGCACCTACAGGCGGGACATAATTGGATTGGAGGAACATCATAAGCGCTATCTGAAGAGAATTCCTTATAAAATGGCAAGACAGGGTTCAAAGAACTGTGTTCTTGAAGGAGAGCGAGTACCGTTATTAAGGGATCAATAATCAAACGTCAACTATGTCGGACTGTTACTGTTCTCCGTATGCAAGATTCTTGAGTCCCTAAGAAAATCATGCACACTCAACCTATGGGTGGAGAGCGTATGCAAGGACGCAACGAAAAATTATTGTTTTGTACATGAAGTGCAACATGCAGGAAAGCTTGACGAATATTGAGGACTAGGAGGCTACAGAACCTAATTGACAAGTATAGTCGACGTGTTGGTGAAAGCCCACGACACTTTCAGCAGGTGCGTCGAAAGCACCATGTGGATAAATGACAGGCATGGAGTTAACAAATCTCAGCAACGTTAGGTTGATGTAAATATCTGTCAACTTTGTGTACGACATTGAGGTGTCATAGTTGCTCTATAAAGCCATTAGAGAACTCATAACCAATCAGTTCCTGAGTTCTAGAAAGAATACATCGTATACGTTAATGAATGACGATGACGATCCTGTATACACTGACGAGATCGTATGTAGCCGTTACACCAGTCAGCACAAAATAAATAAACGTCAGATGACCTGTAAATGAGTTTGATTTCAAAACAGTAAAGACGGTCTACGTTTTATCTTAATCAGCTCCCTCCAAATGACCGATTACAACTGGTCCAAACAAATTTCCTGACAGCTGCACTACGTTCTCTAGGTACGCAGACCGATGTCATTACCTTTCTTTGGCAATCCTGCTACTAAAAAAGCACTCCAAGATCGACCATCCAGCTCAGAGGTAGCATCTTCCACCATCTAAGCCTTATTGTGAAAGGTACTAAGGTAAATTGTTAGTAATAATAATGAAAGCAGCTGAGAAGTGTCCTTACTGTGCTCTCAGTCTCATAAATATGTGTCAGCAAGTCAGCATAGAAATCAGGTGACGACCGACTTAAGTGGAGAAACATTAACCTTAAGGCTCACATTTTAAAATAAATTTGGTTTAATTTTCTCCCTGCAGATCAACATTTTGTCTGGCGTAATGAAGATAGTTTTCTGTTTATAACGTAACCGAATGTCCTCGTTTAGCGCAGTATTGTTATTACTAACTCAGATGAAGGAGATACCGCTTACTTTCATAGTTACTGTCTTACGACAGAAAAATTCAAACAGGTATATACTCCGCAAAAGCGTGCTCCAAGAAAATTTTCTAAAGTTGATCACGGAAAATTGTGCAAAGCCTCTTAACGCACATATGGTACTCACCATTACTTGTCGATACATGTTCTCCATTGTCAGCTGTGGTTAACAGCAAAAGTGAATACAGTACGAAGTGAGCAATACTTGAAGCAAAAATAATCTCCATATAGACTGTGAATCCTTACGTTTTAGGCTTGAATTTCATTTTCTGGAGAAAATGTTTATAACAGTTTGCCAGTACACATCAGATAGCAAATCGAAAAATTTCCAGATATTCAAAGTGAAGTAATACCTCAAAAGCCACTACTCCAACATCTTATCAGCATATTTGGACGTAGGGCAGTAAATTCCGCTGATTTCTGACGTTGGTGCTACATTCAAAAAGAAACGCGACGGAGGCTGTGAAATGGAAACGACATAAGGTACTGTGATGTCATTGCTTACAGAAGTACACTGTTCCGTAGGCAATGGAATTGTGATCCATTCTGTTGTTATCATTTTACAGCCTTTGGCCTTTTAAATAATATTAAAGAGATACAACTTTTCCAGTACGTAGACAGCATCATATGCCGCAGATAACGTATTTTAAACGTGACACTGCTTCAAGTTACATTCTTTATACAATTTCGCATAAATGAGATATTTGCTTTGAAACATGACATTAAATGAGATCGTTCAGACACTTTTGAACAAGGTGGAAATTTCGGATCGTTTGGATATTTTGCGAACATGGCACAATAATGCAACAAGTGATCTCATTCCTGGGACTTTTTGAATTATTTTTAATTTTTATATGGTTTTTAATTTTTTTTAAATTCCGACTAGCACACCAGAGGTAATTCTACTACCTTGCACTTTTTAGTTACCTGCCTCCGTCATTTTGCGACCTACTGTTGGTGCAATCTTCGACTTTTTTAATTTCCAACCAATGTCATTCTGGATAGTGAAGGCAGCGACTTGTGGCTGACATGCGGGTTATGGCCAGATATTGGCTCCAGCCAAGGCTTTTTAATTATCCTGTAATGTAAAGGATCCAGTTTACTGTCCGAAACAGATGTTAGAATTTACATTGAGTGTACACATCTCTATGTCGTGTCATTATCGCACGTATTGGAATTTCGCTGTCTTTTGCGTCAATGGCGTGCAAGTATACGTAGTAAAAAATTTCTTCCGCATCGGGATAGTTGTTTCATTCCCACTGTTTGAAGAAATTGCACTGACAAATGAAAGGATCCAATTTTCGTTTCAAACCTATATAATAGTTCCGGACGATAGAGCCGCGACGTTCATACCGTAAGTCAGAACATGTGTAGAACGTAGGCCATATTACTCATACATAGGTCACTACTTTATAGTGTCTATTCTCTCATGTTTGACGTAGGCACCGACAAACTAAGATCCTCTTTATGCAATCAAATCTGAAGGAGAATGGATTACATTGCTTTGTCAAAAGGAAACATTCTAGTAAAAACTTAAAGAGAAGAAAAAGATGAAAAGTAAACTATTTCCTGATCCTTAGCACTACACCTACATCTACACTCTACATCCAGCTGTTAGAGCTATTAGGACTCTCTCCCGTTCCATTCATGTACGACGCGCGAGAAGATACAGTATCTCATGCCATATTTATTATCGTTTCGTTCCTTTCTTCCATCCCAGAAATGTTAATAAAGTATAATCTACACACCGTTACATATAACACCATAAAGCTTCAAGGCGTCTGATGTGCAGTGTATAGTACACGACATGATACAGTACCTTCTTTCAGTTCAATCGAATATGTTTGTCATCATACATGACAATACGTATTTCCTTCTCTAATCTGACTTACTGCTTGTAGTAAGGAATACCGAACATGTCTCTACACATTGTGATAGCATATTCTTATTCCCCGTTCATAGAATCGTCATATGCAGGGTACGGTGTGACCAGGAGGAAAAACTGCCATGTACATTACTTGATCATTAAATTACATGTTCCTGTAACCACCGGTGACATACACATGAGTGTATACACTTGAACGATGCGTGAACGTAGTAATTTCAACAATGATATTGTGTTTCTGTTAAGGAAATCGTGCTTGGTCAAATTAAGTAAAGATGCTGCAAAGTGCAAAATGCGCAAGCGTCGTGTAACGGTGAAGGTCAGTCTGCAATGGCAACTTTTTCTCAAAATTCTCTTATGCACGATACGTAAAACAACACAGAAATGTTAAAACTAGAACATAAGACTATATTTTCTTCATATAATATCCTTTTAATACATGAATAGTGGAGGTAAACATTGTAACTACAAACAAGAAGTTTTGATTCAGCGACGCAACGTAAGACAACGTTTGCAGCGTAAATAATTTCTTGCGAGAAACGGTTTTCAGGACGACTGACTTCGTGGTCTAGCGGATTGTTGCGCACCTTATTCAGAGGTCCTGAGTTCGATTCTTGGTCATATTGTTGCAGTTTTTCATTTCGGGGGTAATTCTGCAACAGAGACCACACCGTCTCGAAACTCCACATAAGAAAAGAATAAATTTACATCTGAAATCTGTCAAACCAAAACACTTTCACCAGACTAGAAACGTTACATATGAACACTTCTTCAGAAGTTTGTTACGTCATATAAATAGGATAAAATAATCGCACAATATTCAGGCACAAAAAATTTAATTAATGTATTTTTGTTTACTACCACAAACCTCGATTACGCAAATACGTGGAGCGTAGCACGTCAGACACAAAAAGTGAAAAAGCTTCAGAATCAAAATTAGAGATTCACTAAAGAATATTGAAGAATATAGGTCCATGTAGGAGGCACACGATCAACTTATCGCTTGAACAGTCCTTAGAGCTACAACGAACATACAATGATGAAGCACGGCCGAGTGATTCCATCACCACCAATGTATTTGTGTAACTCTACTAACATATATTTGTAATATTATGTGAACTATAGCATAACCAAATATTAGATGTTTTAATAATCAAAGTATCACTAGTTATTATTTTTGATGTTACACAGCTAATGACTGGTTGCCAATTTTAAGTCAACTCGTTGTCTCTGTAGAGCTGCACCAGGAGAGGAAGCAAGGAGAGGATGTTGATTGGTGGCCGGTATCCTCTTTCTAGAACACAAACTGCATGAAATTATTAACTGGGTTCTTTATTAACACAAACGAAAAGTTATTTAACTTAAGATTCCATGTGCTGTGGTACAAACTCTTCTGTTTAGCCCACTTTAGCCTCACTGCCGTTGATGTACAAAGTCCGCTTTGAACACTATTCTGATTGCTATGTGCTGCCTATCCGCGAGTTAGTGGCTGTGACTCGATGACATGCTGGAACACACTTCGTGTGACAGACTCGAATTAACTAACTGCCCCTCCGGTCCGTGTCAGCTATCTAAATACTGGCGGCCGAGAGGGCGTTGGCAGCGCGTTCCCTGAAAGTCTGTTTTAGTCCTCCATCAATACACTTGTAACCTATACGTTGCATGGTGTGCTGGCGCCAGCTTACACCAGCACAGTTAAAATATGATAAACGTTCAAGGGAACCTATATTTCATGAAATCACATGAACTAAAATGACTTAATAAAAATTATACACAAATGGTATTTACTAGTTTAAACAGTGCATTCAGAAACTTAAATTTTAGCTCCTTGATCAAATTCAATAGCGCGATATTCTACGGCGCAATGTTAAGTCTGCTCCAATTAACAATGTTGCATATAACAAGCTTTCTCTTGCAATACTTCAAGCTGGGTTTGTACATTATGCATACGAAATAACTTTTTAGGGAGCTAGCTCGAGAAGACACAATAGAAAGCATTTTTTTTACATTATTAGCTCCTCCATCGTAAATTTGCCCCCCCCCCTCCCCTTCATTTACAAAAAAAAGAAACAGGAAATTTCCATTTATAAAAAATTTGGAATTTCAACAATAAATGCAGAACATTACAACAGGTGTCGAACAGGGCAGAGTGTTCGTAATCAAGGACATAAATGTCAACAAATAATTGAGCTAGGAAGTACTCGTACATTATTGATCATATGAACAGCTCTTCGCTATTATGTAAAGAACCAAATCAGTATCACAACTTGTTCCACATATTTCAGTTCATTAATTGCTCCTCGAAAACCAAACGCTTAAAAGCAAATCTTTATTTTGTACAGATCTGTTGTAATTAATTGGTTATGTTTTATTCACTGCTATCTCGAAGAACAACACAGTTGTTCAAATTGGCTCTTTACAATACAATTTTTCTCTTGTAAAGTTCGTCATACACTGACGTGGCAATGACATGTTACAGCGATATGCAAATATACAGATGGCCGTAGTATCGTGTACAAGAGGTGTGAAAGGGCAGTGCAATGGTGGAACTGTCATTTGTATTCAAATGGGAACCTTGCCATCGGAAACCCCCCCCCCCCCCCCCCCCCTCAGATTTAGTGCTAATATGGGCCTTTACAAAAGAGAGTAGCAACGTTTGCGCAGAGTTGTCAGTGCTAACAGAAAAGCAACACTACATGAAATAATCAAAATGTTCAAATGCGTGTGAAATCTTTTGGGACTTAACTGCTAAGGTCATCAGTCCCTAAGCTTACACACAACTTAACCTAAATTGTCCTAAGGACAAACACACACACCCATGTCCGAGGGAGGACTCGAACCTCCGCCGGGACCAGCCGCACAGTCCATGACGGCAGTGCCCTAGACCGCTCGGCTAATCCCGCGCGGCCGTGAAATAATCGCAGATATCAATGTAGGACGTACGACGAACGTATACGTTACTACAGTGTAGCGAATTTCCCATTCATGGGTTACAGCAGCAGACAACGGACGCTAGCGCCTTTGCTAACAGCACGTCGACTGCAGGGGCTCTGCTTGGCTCGTGGCCATGTCGGTTTGACCCTCGATGACTGGAGAACTGTGTCCTGGTCAGATGAGTCCCTATTCCAGTTGGTAAGAGCTGACAGTGAAGTTCGAACGTGGCGTAGTCCCCACGACGCTAAGGACCAAAGCTGTCAACAAGGTACTGTGCAAGCTTGTGGTGGCTACCCAGTGGCGTGGATTGTGTTTACGTGAAATGGGCTGGCTCCTGTGCTCAAAATGAACCGATCATTGATTGGAAATGGTTATTTTCGGCTACTTGGAAACTGTATGCAACCATTCGTGAACTTCAAGTCCCTAAACGAGAATGGGGTTTTTAAGGATGACAACGCGCAGTGTCGCCTTGCCACAATGGTCCGCGATTGGTTTGAAGAACATTCTGGACAATTCAAGTGAATGGTTGGGCCACCCAGACATAAATCCCATGGAACATTTATAAGACATAAGCGAAAGATTAGTTCGTGCACAAAATGCTGCATCAGTAAAAAAAAAAAAAATAAAATAAAATAAAATAAAAATTAAAAAAAAAATTGGCTCTGAGCACTATGGGACTTAACATCTGTGGTCATCAGTCCCCTAGAACTTAGAACTACTTAAACGTAGCTAACCTGAGGACATCACACACATCCATGCCCGAGGCAGGATTCGAACCTGCAACCGTAGCGCTCACGCGGTTCCAGACGGAAGCGCCTAGAACCGCTCGGCCACATCGGCCGGCCTGCATCAGCAACGCTTCTTCAATTCTGGACTGGCACAAGGACAGTGTGGCTAAATGTTTCTGCGGGGAACTTCCAACGACTTGTTGAGTCCTTTCCACATCGAACTGCTGAACTACGTCGGGAAAATGGAGGTCCGACACGATATTAGGACTTTTGTCACGTCAGTGTAAGTAATCTGTTATAACTTACTTCGACGGTACGGTAATATTCACAACTAAAGCATCTGAAATAAATTTTCTCCTTTACTTACCACAGCAGTTGTCTGTGGCTCATAAAGCGTTACAACACCCACGCAAACAATCTAGGGTTTACGCTTCCTCCGCAGTCATCGTACCTATTTTCTCGTCATTTTCCCCCCATGAACCATGGACCTTGCCGTTGGTGGGGAGGCTTGCGTGCCTCAGCAATACAGATGGCCGTACCGTAGGTGCAACCACAACGGAGGGGTATCTGTTGAGAGGCCGGACAAACATGTGGTTCTGAAGAGGGGCAGCAGCCTTTTCAGTAGTTGCAGGGGAAACAGTCTGGATGATTGACTGATCTGGCCTTGCAACATTAACCAAAACGGCCTTGCTGTGCTGCTACTGCGAACGGCTGAAAGCAAGGGGAAACTACAGCCGTAATTTTTCCCGAGGATATGCACCTTTACTGTATGATTAAATGATGATGGCGTCCTCTTGGGTAAAATATTCCGGAGGTAAAATAGTTCCCCATTCGGATCTCCGGGCGGGGAATACTCAAGAGGATGTCGTTATCAGGAGAAAGAAAACTGGCGTTCTACGGATCGGATCGTGGAATGTCAGATCCCTCAATCGGGCAGGTAGGTTAGAAAATTTAAAAAGGGAAATGGATAGGTTAAAGTTAGATATAGTGGGAATTAGTGAAGTTCGGTGGCAGGAGGAATAAGACTTCTGGTCAGGTGACTACAGGGTTATAAATACAAAATCAAATAAGGGTAATGCAGGAGTAGGTTTAATAATGAATAGGAAAATAGGAATGCGGGTAAGCTACTACAAACAGCATAGTGAACGCATTATTGTGGCCAAGATAGATACGAAGCCCCCACCTACCACAGTAGTACAAGTTTATATGCCAACTAGCTCTGCAGATGACGAAGAAATTGAAGAAATGTACGATGAAATAAAAGAAATTATTCAGATATTGAAGGGTGACGAAAATTTAATAGTAATGGGTGACTGGAATTCGAGTGTAGGAAAAGGGGGAGAAGGAAACATAGTAGGTGAATATGGATTGGGGCTAAGAAATGAAAGAGGAAGCCGCCTAGTAGAATTTTGCACAGAGCACAACTTAATCATAGCTAACACTTGGTTCAAGAATCATGAAAGGAGGTTGTATACATGGAAGAACCCTGGAGATACTAAAAGGTATCAGATAGATTATATAATGGTAAGAGAGAGATTTAGGAACCAGGTTTTAAGTTGTAAGACATTTCCAGGGGCAGATGTGGACTCTGACCACAATCTATTGGTTATGACCTGTAGATTAAAACTGAAGAAACTGCAAAAATGTGGGAAATTAAGGAGATGGGATCTGGATAAACTGAAAGAACCAGAGGTTGTACAGAGTTTCAGGGAGAGCATAAGGGAACAATTGACAGGAATGGGAGAAAGAAATACAGTAGAAGAAGAATGGGTAGCTCTGAGGGATGAAGTAGTGAAGGCAGCAGAGGATCAAGTAGGTAAAAAGACGAGGGCTAGTAGAAATCCTTGGGTTACAGAAGAAATATTGAACTTAATTGACGAAAGGAGAAAATATAAAAATGCAGTAAATGAAGCAAGCAAACAGGAATACAAACGTCTCAAAAATGAGATCGACAGGAAGTGCAAAATGGCTAAACAGGGATGGGTAGGGGACAAATGTAAGGATGTAGAAGCTTATCTCACTATGGGTAAGATAGATACTGCCTACAGGAAAATTAAAGAGACCTTTGGAGAGAACAGAACCACGTGTATGAATATCAAGAGCTCAGATGGCAACCCAGTTCTAAGCAAAGAAGGGAAGGCAGAAAAGTGGAAGGAGTATATAGAAGGTTTATACAAGGGCGATGTACCTGAGGACAATATTATGGAAATGGAAGAGGATGTAGATGAAGACGAAATGGGAGATACGATACTGCGTGAAGAGTTTGACAGAGCACTGAAAGACCTGAGTCAAAACAAGGCCCCCGGAGTAGACAACATTGCATTAGAACTACTAACGGCCTTGGGAGAGCCAGTCATGACAAAACTCTACCAGCTGGTGAGCAAGATGTATGAGACAGGCGAAATACCCTCAGACTTCAGGAAGAATATAATTATTCCCAACCCAAAGAAATCAGGTGTTGACAGATGTGAAAATTACCGAACTATCAGTTTAATAAGTCACAGCTGCAAAATACTAACGCGAATTCTTTACAGACGAATGGAAAAACTGGTAGATGCGGACCTTGGGGAGGATCAGTAGTTTGGATTTCGTAGAAATGTTGGAACACGTGAGGCAATACTGATCTTACGACTTATCTTAGGAGAAAGATTAAGAAAAGGCAAACCTACGTTTCTAGCATTTGTAGACATAGAGAAAGCTTTTGAAAATGTTGACTGGAATACTCTCTTTCAAATTCTAAAGGTGGCAGGGGTAAAATACAGGGAGCGAAAGACTATTTCCAATTTGTACAGAAATCAGATGGCAGTCATAAGAGTCGAGGGGTATGAAAGGGAAGCAGTGGTTGGGAAAGGAGTGAGACAGGGTTGTAGCCTCTCCCCGATGTTAATCAATCTGTATATTGAGCAAGCTGTAAAGGAAACAAAAGAAAAATTTGGAGTAGGTATTAAAATTCATGGAGAAGAAGTAAAAACTTTGAGGTTTGCGATGACATTGTAATTCTGTCAGAGACAGCAAAGGACTTGTAAGAGCAGTTGAACGGAATGGACAGTGTCTTGAACGGAGGATATAAGATGAACATCAACAAAAGCAAAACGAGGATAATGGAATGTAGTCAAATTAAATCGGGTGATGCTGAGGGAATTAGATTAAGAAATGAGACGCTTAAAGTAGTAAAGGAGTTTTGCTATTTGGGGAGCAAAATAACTGATGATGGTCGAAGTAGAGAGGATATAAAATGTAGACTAGCAATGGCAAGGAAAGCGTTTCTGAAGAAGCGAAATTTGTTAACATCGAATATAGATTTATGTATCAGGAAGTCGTTTCTGAAAGTATTTGTTTGGAGTGTAGCCATGTATGGAAGTGAAACATGGACGATAACTAGTTTGGACAAGAAGAGAATAGAAGCTTTCGAAATGTGGTGCTACAGAAGAATACTGAAGATAAGGTGGATAGATCACGTAACTAATGAGGAGGTATTGAATAGGATTGGGGAGAAGAGAAGTTTGTGGCACAACTTGACTAGAAGAAGTGATCGATTGGTAGGACATGTTTTGAGGCATCAAGGGATCACAAATTTAGCATTGGAGGGCAGCGTGGAGGGTAAAAATCGTAGAGGGAGACCGAGAGATGAGTAAACTAAGCAGATTCAGAAGGATGTAGGTTGCAGTTTTTACTGGGAGATGAAACAGGTTGCACAGGATAGAGTAGCATGGAGAGCTGCATCAAACCAGTCTCAGGACTGAAGACAACAACAACAACAACATTTATTTTGTCGCCAAAGAAGTCGGACGAATGGTAGTATCAACGAGACTGGACGCTTATTAATTTTTGTTTTTAACACATTATATTCAACTTATTTATTTCGTGTTTTACACGTCAAGTTCCGTAGAATCAAACTGAGAAGCATATCTCCAAGGGCATGGAACGCGTCAGTACATGAAATTACAACATAAAAGTAAGAACAGATAACGGATAAAAATAAATGTTTATGAACCCGAATAAAGTCAATCCACAAGTTCAAGTAAACACCGTCAACAATACAATAAGAATAAGCTTAATTTGTCAAGGAACTCCTCGGCAGAGTAGATGGATTGACCCATGAGAAAACTCTTCAGTTTCGATTTGATAGCGTGTGAATTAGTGCAAAGAATTTTGAATTTGAGTGGTAGCTTATTGAAAATGGATGCAGCAGTATACTGCACACCTTTCTGCACAAGGGTTAAGGAATTCCGATCCAAATGCAGGTTTGATTTCTGCCGAGTATTAACCTTGTGAAAACAGCTTATTTTTGGGAATAAGCTAATATTGTTAACAAGAAATGACAGTAAGAAATATATACATTGAGAGGCCAATGTCAAAATATCCAGACTCGTGAACAGGGGTAGACAAGAGGTTCGTGAACTTACACCACTTATTCCACGAACCGCCAGTTTCTGAGCCAAAAATATCGTCTTGTAATGGGTAGAGTTACTCCAAAATACAATACTATTCGACATAAGCGAATGAAAATAAGCCAAGTAAACTAATTTTCGTCTCAAACGATTACTCACTTCTGATACCTTTAGAATAGCAAAACTGGCACTATTAAGTCTTTGAACAAGATCCTGAACGTGGGCTTTCCAAGACAGCTTACTATCTATCTGAACACCTAGAAATCTGAACTGTTCAGTTTCACTAATCATATTCCCGTTCGGTGAAATTAGAACTTCAGGTTTTAATGAATTTTCTGTTAGAAACTGTACAAACTGAGTCTTACTGCTATTTAACGTTAGTTTATTTTCTACAAGCCATGACCTTAGATCATATACTGCACTATTTGAAAACGAGTCTATGAATAATTGCAGTGAGAGAAGGGAAAAACGTACCCTTGCTATTCCTTCGGCGTCAATCAGTGAAGCTAAGAACTATTAGAGGAAAAATTGGGGTTTAACGTTCCATTAAAGCCGGAGATACGAGATATTGGAGTATGTAGTAATACTTTGTCGCAGCTTGCAGTATAAAGGTTTTATGGACAGCTTAGTGATACGATGTTATGTACCCTTGAATGTGAAAGAACCTTGAGGCCACTATATACAAGGACCGCGTATTTAAACATGTTTGTGAAGCTCTTGCCTGCTGTCTCGGCTTCCGGTTTATAAACTCCCTTGTAAAATTCCAAGGACGTGCAATACTTGTTGATGTTACCAAACAACACACGTAGTATAGAATTTCATGGCCATATAATTTCTAAGTAGTTGGTTAAGGGGTGTAAGATTACAACTAACACTAAAGTATTTTCAGAGTTATTAACCTTGTATTACGTCGTTTCAGAGGGTACGGACAGCAGACTTCTGTGCCTGAGTGATTTCGCGTAATATTATTTATAAATATATTTATTTGCCTAACAAAGCCAGTTTTTAGTAGTTAGTATTCACTTGGGCGTAATGGCTCGTAATTTAAAGTAAAATAGAATTGGAAACTTCGATCGATTTATGACGACCCTTTAAGGTTCATTGAAATTTTTCTTCATTACCCATGGTCTTGCGGTTCTTATTCAAAATCATCAAAAGTATGGTTAAATTTAGCCCATCCGGCTATCACTAACGATCGTAAGTTCTCACACACTATCTCCTCATCATAGCTGGGGATCGTTACGTAATTTGCTGTCTTCACCGGAGAGACACACAGGTTCGGCATGCATGCGGTCTACAAAGACATCGTCCAAACAGGACATTGGTTTACGATACCAGAGGATTGTACTGCTGCTGTAACAACAGGTTTCCGAAGCAAACAACTTCCATTAGCTGAGAATACATTGCATGGAATTTCAGCCCATTAATAGCCTCTGTACTCACATGTGAACACACACGCAAATACACTAACTCACATGGAGAGAAAACAGTTGACTAGCAATAACTTTTCAGTCATCACTCATCCAACAACCATTTTCACTACATCAGGTTGGTGAAATTCAAGTGATACATTGCTGAGCCTTGTAGTCAAAGATATTTTGTCTGTTTGATCACTGATAGCCGGCGATTATCAACACTGCAGTGCGGCCTGGATAAATGGAAGGAATCAGAAAGCATTGAGAATTTAAAAGGGAACATTAAGCAAAATTGGACTGAAACAGAGGAAAGAAAGGCATTATGAGGAAAATGGGTATCTTTGAGAGAAAAAGTAGGGTAACACTGGACGTACTAAATTTAAGTGGAAGGAGAAAATATCGAAAAGTAAATGAAACAGACGAAAGGGAATACAGACGAAACTGGCACAAATTCAAAACGGCTTATCAGGAAGGGATAAAGAATAAATGTATCACTTTAGAAGTACGTGTAATTAGGAGAAAGATAGATGCTGCCTATAGGAACATAAAAATAACTTTTGCGAAAAGAGAAGCAGCTGTTTTAAATCAAGAGCTCTGAAAGCAAATCAGCATTAAGCGAAGAAGAGAAAGATGAATGGTGGAAGATCTGTATAAAGGGAACAACCATAATGACATTATAATAGTAAGAGAAGAGGGAGTCTGTGAAGATGAGATGGGAGATACAATACAGCCCTGAATAGGATGTGTCTACGTACTTGTCCTCGACTACTTCGGGTAGATGGCACTGCAGTTGCCGTGTGTGATGGCACGGCACGGAGTCGCTTGCGACGGGGAGGGGCGATTGGCGGATGCGCGTCTATTTAAGCCCTCACTTCCCTCTCGGCGGACGCGGTGCGGCGCGAGGGACGAAACAGACACCGGGAGCGGCAAGCAGTTCGACCGCGACCACAGCCCCGGACAGCCATGAAGGCGCCACTGGTGAGTAGCCGCGGGTGCGGTAGGTCGCCAGGAGTCGCCACTCAGCTCTTCCATTGTTTCCGCCGCCCACCGGCGGTGTCAGCTTTCTCGGGTCAGCTCGCCTCTCATTAAGGTCGACTCTCGCTAATTCGAACCTCGATGAATTGAACCGTCTCGATAAATCGGAAAAGTTACGTGGTCTCTTGAAAACACCTCAACAGTATCTACATCTACATGGATACTCTGCGAATCACGTTTAAGTGCCTGGCAGAGGGTTCATCGAACCACCTTCACAATTCTCTATTATTCCAATCTCGTATAGCGCGCGGAAAGAACGAACACCTATATCTGTCCGTACGAGCGCTGATTTTCCTATTTTATCTTTGTGATCGTTCATCCCTATGCAAGACGGTGTCAACAAAATATTTTCGCAATCGGCGGAGACAGTAAGTAGGTGATCGGAATTTCGTGAGAAGATTCCGTCGCAACGAAAAACGCCTTTCTTTTAATGATGTCCATCCCAAACCCAGTATCATTTCTGTGACACTCTCTCCCACATTTCGCGATAATACAAAACGTGCTGCCTTTCTTTGAACTTTTTCGATGCACTCAGTCAGTCCTACCTGGTAAGGTTAAAAAATGGTTCAAATGGCTCTGAGCACTATGGGACTTAACATCTGAGGTCATCAGTCCCCTAGAACTTAGAACTACTTAAACCTAACTAACCTTAGGATATCACACATATCCATGCCCGAGGCAGGATTCGAACCTGCGACCGTAGCGGTCTCTCGATTCCAGACTGAAACGCCTAGATCCGCTCGGTCACATGGGCCGGCACCTGGTAAGGATCCCACACCGCACAAGAGTATTCTCAAAGAGGACGGACAAGCGTCGTGTAGGCAGTCTCCTTAGCACGTCTGTTACATTTTCTGAGTGTCATGCCAATAAAACGCAGTCTCTGGTTAACCTTCCCCATTTCATTTTCTGTGTTCTTTCCAATTTAAGTTGTTCGTAATTGTAATACCTACAGGGTGTTTCAAAAATGACCGGTATATTTGAAACGGCAATAAAAACTAAACGAGCAGCGATAGAAATACACCGTTTGTTGCAATATGCTTGGGACAACAGTACATTTTCAGGCGGACAAACTTTCGAAATGACAGTAGTTACAATTTTCAACAACAGATGGCGCTGCAAGTGATGTGAAAGATATAGAAGACAACGCAGTCTGTACGTCGTCTTTCTGCTGTAAGCGTGTGCTATTCACAACGTGCAAGTGTGCTGTGGACAACATGGTTTATTCCTTAGAACAGAGGATTTTTCTGGTGTTGGAATTCCACCGCCTAGAACACAGTGTTGTTGCAACAAGACGAAGTTTTCGACGGAGGTTTAATGTAACCAAAGGACCGAAAAGCGATACAGTAAAGGATCTGTTTGAAAAATTTCAACGGTCTGGGAACGTGACGGATGAACGTGTTCTAAAGGTAGGGCGACCGCGTACGGCAACCACAGAGGGCAACGCGCAGCTAGTGCAGTAGGTGATCCAACAGCGGCCTCGGGTTTCCGTTCGCCGTGTTGCAGCTGCTGTCCAACGTCCACGTATCGTCTCATTCGCCAGAGTTAACACCTCTATCCATACAAAATTCAAACGCGGCAACCCCTCAGCGCCGCTACCATTGCTGCACGAGAGACATTCGCTAACGATACAGTGCACAGGATTGATGACGGCGATATGCATGTGGGTAGCATTTGGTTTACTGACGAAGCTTATTTTTACCTGGACGGCTTCGTCAATAAACAGAACTGGCGCATATGGCGAACCGAAAAGCCCCATGTTGCAGTCCCATCGTCCCTGCATCCTCAAAAAGTACTGGTCTGGGCCGCCATTTCTTCCAAAGGAATCATTGGCCCATTTTTCAGATCCGAAACGATTACTGCATCAAGCTATCTGGACATTCTTCGTGAATTTGTGGCGGTACAAACTGCCTTAGACGACACTGCGAACATATCGTGGTTTATGCAAGATGGTGCCCTGCCACATCGCACGGCCGACGTCTTTAATTTCCTGAATGAATGTTTCGATGATCGTGTGATTGCTTTGGGCTATCCGAAACATACAGGAGGCGGCGTGGATTGGCCTCCCTATTCGCCAGACATCAACACCTGTGACCTCTTTCTGTGGGGACACTTGAAAGACCAGGTATACCGCCAGAATCCAGAAACAATTGAACAGCTGAAGCAGTACATCTCATCTGCATGTGAAGCCATTCCGCCAGACACGTTGTCAAAGGTTTCGGGTAATTTCATTCAGAGACTACGCCATATTATTGCTACGCATGGTGGATATGTGGAAAACATCGTACTATAGAGTTTCCCAGACCGCAGCGCCATCTGTTGTTGACAATTGTAACTACTGTAATTTCGAAATTTTGTCTGCCTGAAAATGTACTGTTGTCCCAAGCATATTGGAACAAACGGTGTATTTCTATCGCTGTTCGTTTAGTTTGTATTGCCGTTTCAAATATACCGGTCATTTTTGAAACACCCTCTAGGTATTTAATTGAATTTACGGGTTTTAGATTAGACTGATTTATCGTGTAACCGAAGTTTAACGAGTTCATTTTAGTACTCATGTGGATGACCTCACACTTTTCGTTACTTAGGTTCAACTGCCACTTTTCACACCATTCAGACTTCTTTTCTAAATCGTTTTGCAGTTTGTTTTGGTCTCATGATGACTTTATTAGTCGATTAACGACAGCGTAATTTGCAAACAACCGAAGACGGCTGCTCACGTAGTCTCTCAAATTGTTTATATAGATAAGGAACAGCAAAGGGCCTATAACGCTACCTTGGGGAACGCCTGAAATCACTTTTGTTTTACTCGATGACTTTCCGTCAATTACTACCAACTGTGACCTCTCTATCGCAAATCCCGTCACATAACTTAGACGATATTCCATAAGCACTCAATTTTACTACGAGCCGCTTGTGTGGTACAGTGTCAAAAACCTTCCGGAAATCCAGGAATACTGAATCGATCTGAAATCCCTTGTCAATAGCACTTACCACTTCATGTGAATAAAGAATTAGTTGTGTTTCACAGGAACGATGTTTTCTAAACCCATGTTGACTGTGTGGCAATGGACTGTTTCCTTCGAGGTAATTCATAATACATGTTCTAGCATCGTGTTGCATAACGACGTAAACGGTATGGGCCTGTAATGTAGTGGATTAGCCTACTCCTACTATCTTTCTTGAATATTTTACAACTTCCCAGTCATTGGGCATGGATCTTTCTTCGAGCGAACGATTGCATATGACTGTTAAGTATTGAGCTAATGCATCACCATACTCCGAAAGGAACAAATTGGTATACTTTCTGGACCAGAAGACTTGCTTTTATTAAGTGAATTAACTTGCTTCACTGCTCCGAGGATATTCTACGTTACTCATATTGGCAGCTGTTCTCTATTCGAATTCTGGAATATTCACTTCGTCTTCTTTTGTGAAGGCATTTCGCGAGGCTGTGTTTAATAACTCTGCTTTGTCACCACTGTCTTCGATAGTATCTCCATTGTTATCGCGCAGAGAAGACATTGATTGTTTCTTGCCGCTAACATACTTCACATACGACCAGAATCTCTTTGGATTTTCTGCCAGGTTTCAAGACAAAGTTTCATGGTGGAAATTGTTATAGGCTTCTCCGCGCTAATTTCGAGCTTCTGTAAAGAATCGCCAATCTTGGAGATTTTGCGTGTGTTTAAATTTGGCATGTTTGTTTCGTTGTTTCTGCAACAGTGTTCTAACCCGTTTTGTGTACCAAGGAGAATCAGCTCCGTCGTTTATTTGGTATAAACCTCAAATTGCTACCGATACTATTTCTTTGAATTTAAGCCACATCTGGTCTACACTTATATTATTAATTTGTAATGAGTGGAGATTGTTTCTCAGGAAGGCGTCAAGTGAATTTTTAACTGCTTATTTTTCGAGGATTTTGGGATTTCAATAATCCTTATATCGGTTTTGATGCTGGTTATTAACTCAGGATTATTTGTTGCTAAGAGGTCAAGTGAGTTTCCACAACTGTTTACTATTCGCGTGGGCTCATGAACTAACTGCTCGAAATAACATTCAGAGAAGGCATTTAGCACAATTTCGGATGATATTTTATACAAACCTCGGTAATTAGACTTGAATTTTTGCCAACATATCGAGGGAAAATTAAAGTCACCACCAACTATTATCGAAACCACCGAGGCGTCATCAGGTCGATCGGTCACTGAACCACAGATATGAGACGAGGCATCCAGGTCAGAGGGCGTAAGGTGTCGCCGCTGGTACTTCTTTGGAGACCGCTGCTTGCGCACCCGACCTTCGTTATTGGAAGACGGAAGGGAGTCATGACGTTCTGGCACAACAGACGTCGTAGGAACGCCGACTGTTGAAAGTTCCATCGAAGCGCCCGGAAAGTCGTCGGCGAGAATCGATGTGGTTGTAGGAGGGAGGGATGGAGGCGAGTCCGTTCCGTCAGACACCACAGATGGGCGGGTCACTTGTGAGATGGCGGCTATGTTGGTCGTCGATGGGTGGGTGGCGATGTGCAGACCGCCGCACAGGTGGTCCGCAGTACCGTTGGTGGAGTCTCGCTGGGCGTCTCAACTGGCAACGGTTGAGAGATGCGCCGCAGCAGTCATTCGGAACGGAGATGACTCCTTGCAACACGCAGAGCACGCCTTGGGTTGACTGTCGTATATAACGGTCACGGGACACCCATTGTTGTTTAAATAGGACGTATACGACTACGAAGGTCAACAGCGATGTGACACACCACTTTAAAACAGGGAGTGAACTGCATCCAGCGTTCTGTCGTGTGATCGTGAATAACGCCATAGGGCTGGAAGGCCACTCTTCCGAGGGCAGCTGGAAAGGCAGCTCAAAGACGCTTATGGTACGTATGCCCAACCCCATATATGCCACCGCGACCTCGCCAACGTTTCCATCAGAATGACAAAACCGTAGGCCATGTTCAGCAACCGAGCGAGGTGGCGCAGTGGTTAGCACACTGGACTTGTATTCGAGAGGACGACTTTTCAATCCCGCGTCCGACCATCCGGATTTAGGTTCTCCGTGACTTCCCTAAATCGTTTCAGGCGAATGCCGGGATGTTGCCTTTGAAAGGGCACGGCCGACGTCCTTCCGCATGCTTCCCTAATTCGATGAGACCGATGACCTCGCAGTTTGGTGTCCTCCCCGAAATCAACCCCAGCCCATGTTCAGCAGATTTCAAGACCCTGTCACGTGCCCTTATGGTCGACGACATATACGACTTTAAAATAACGTCCGACTGCTTAGCTGGGTGGTAACGTGCTCGCCTCCCATGCAAGCCGGTCTGAGTTCGATCCCCGGCCTAGTTGTAGATTTTTTCCGCTGATGGACTGGGTGTTGTGTTGTCCTCATCATCATTTCAACCTCATCACCGTCGCACAAGTTGCCAATGTGGCGACGGCTGAAATAAGACTTGCACTTGGCGGACGAACTTACCCGGATAGGGCCAACTGACCCTCGATGCCACACGCTCATTTCATTTTTTACGACACTACTACATATGGAAAGGCGTATCCCCAATATATCAGATGGTGGTATCGTCGCCTCATACGAATAAAGCGTTCTGTTGCATATATTCATTGTTAAAGGTGAATCGGAGTGTTGCTTTCCTGAAGCGGTTGGCGATGTTCCTGCTCACAAGCAAGCAGAGACTAAATCCACAAAGTAAACAAGGCAGGCTGAGCGCGTCGCAGGCGGAGGAACAGCGGGCGTCCGCACTGCTCGGTTTCCAAAGCCAGCCAGACTAATGCATGGGATACGAAGAAAATTTGATCACGGATTCACCCCTGTGCCGTCCAACATCATCACCACATAACCAGGACGCGGTGGAAAGGCAGATGCGCTAACCACTACACCATCCTGGCGGAATGGGTGTGCACGTCAGCGCGGACTACCCTAGCACTCCTTACTCCTCAATACAAATTACCACTCACGCATCAGCCCATTTGGTATTCGCCCTAACTCGAACAGCACTGCCCAGGCTACCCACCTGTATTGGAATAGCATCGCAGCATCGAACGAAACGGAGGAAACTGTCTGAAACCCAGGCACAGGTGCTTTAATCAGATGAAACTGTATGGTTCGAGAAACCTTCTTAGGCTTCAAAAATCTACGATGTATACAGTGTGTTACAAAAAGGTACGGCCAAACTTTCAGGAAGCATTCCTCACACACAAAGAAAGAAAATATGTTATGTGGTCATGTGTCCGGAAAAGCTACCTTTCCACGTTAGAGCTCATTTTATTACTTCTCTTAAAATCACATTAATCATGGAATGGAAACTCGCCTGGACCAACTGAATGATATGGAAATGCTGTGTGGCTAGGGCCTCCCGTCGTGTAGACAGTTCGCTTGGTGCAAGTCTTTCAAGTTGACGCGATTTCGGTGACTTGCTTGTCTGTGGGGATGAAATCATGATGATAAGGACAACACTACAGCCAGTCCATGAGAGGAGAAAGTCTCCGACGCAGCAGGGAACTGAAACCGGACCATTAGGTACGACATTCCGTCGCGGTGACCACTCAACTACCAGGAGCAGACAGCTGAATGATAAACGTGTGTAAGAAGTCTTGCCTTCATCGAGATACTAAGTCTATTATTCAGCTACATGTATGCTTAGAAATCCTTCCTACTTCCCGTGCAGTGCCCTACTTTCCTCGGCGGATTGTGATGGCACATCGTCTAGAGTCCCATGAAGGGGTTTCGATTACCGTAGAAAGGCAACCGGAATAACGGCTCACAGATGAAACCTATCACTGGAAATAGTCTATTTAAGTAGACTAAAGTGAAAGGGGCTGACAAAGAAAAACAAGTGCCTCTAGGTGGGTAGAATTTTCATTTTATCCTCAAATAATTTAACCGTTTATCAGTCCTCTAAAGTTGTTTTATGTGCAGAAAAATATACTTAAATTGAAATACAGGATAATGGGTCCAACGTTTCTTATAGAACCTCTGGTGAAATCCAGAAGATCCTCCTTAAGGAGTCGTTGTCGTAGATAGTAAATCATACATAGATTCATTTACATACAAAAGATATTTGGCCACTTCTGTGATAACTGTAACATAAAAGGAACTGTGACTTACTCTGACATCGTGTTCAGCAACAACCAACTGCAAGTACGGTGATGGTGGTCATATATGTACACTCCTGGAAATGGAAAAAAGAACACATTGACACCGGTGTGTCAGACCTACCATACTTGCTCCGGACACTGCGAGAGGGCTGTACAAGCAATGATCACACGCACGGCACAGCGGACACACCAGGAACCGTGGTGTTGTCCGTCGAATGGCGCTAGCTGCGCAGCATTTGTGCACCGCCGCCGTCAGTGTCAGCCAGTTTGCCGTGGCATAAGGAGCTCCATCGCAGTCTTTAACACTGGTAGCAGGCCGCGACAGCGTGGACGTGAACCGTATGTGCAGTTGACGGACTTAGAGCGAGGGCGTATAGTGGGCATGCGGGAGGCCGGGTGGACGTACCGCCGAATTGCTCAACACGTGGGGCGTGAGGTCTCCACAGTACATCGATGTTGTCGCCAGTGGTCGGCGGAAGGTGCACGTGCCCGTCGACCTGGGACCGGACAGCAGCGACGCACGGATGCATGCCAAGACCGTAGGATCCTACGCAGTGCCGTAGGGGACCGCACCGCCACTTCCCAGCAAATTAGGGACACTGTTGCTCCTGGGGTATCGGCGAGGACCATTCGCAACCGTCTCCATGAAGCTGGGCTACGGTCCCGCACACCGTTAGGCCGTCTTCCGCTCACGCCCCAACATCGTGCAGCCCGCCTCCAGTGGTGTCACGTCAGGCGTGAATGGAGGGACGAATGGAGACGTGTCGTCTTCAGCGATGAGAGTCGCTTCTGCCTTGGTGCCAATGATGGTCGTATGCGTGTTTGGCGCCATGCAGGTGAGCGCCACAATCAAAACTGCATACGACCGAGGCACACAGGGCCAACACCCGGCATCATGGTGTGGGGAGCGATCTCCTACACTGGCCGTACACCTCTAGTGATCGTCGGGGGAACACTGAATAGTGCACGGTACATCCAAACCGTCATCGAACCCGTCGTTCTACCATTCCTAGACCGGCAAGGGAACTTGCTGTTCCAACAGGACAATGCACGTCCGCATGTATCCCGTGCCACCCAACGTGCTCTAGAAGGTGTAAGTCAACTACCCTGGCCAGCAAGATCTCCGGATCTGTCCCCCATTGAGCATGTTTGGGACTGGATGAAGCGTCGTCTTACGCGGTCTGCACGTCCAGCACGAACGCTGGTCCAACTGGCGCCAGGTGGAAATGGCATGGCAAGCCGTTCCACAGGACTACACCCAGCATCTCTACGATCGTCTCCATGGGAGAATAGCAGCCTGCATTGCTGCGAAAGGTGGATATACACTGTACTAGTGCCGACATTGTGCATGCTCTGTTGCCTGTGTCTATGTGCCTGTGGTTCTGGCAGTATGATCATGTGATGTATCTGACCCCAGGAATGTGTCAATAAAGTTTCCCCTTCCTGGGACAATGAATTCACGGTGTTCTTATTTCAATTTCCAGGAGTGTATAACTATCAGGACACTGTAGACGTAGTTCTCCAGACACAGTATACAGGCAGAGAGATGTTTCACTCTTTTCTGTTACATTATCAGCTGTGACCTTCCCCATGAACCATGGACCTTGCCGTTGGTGGGGAGGCTTGCGTGCCACAGCGATACAGATGGCCGTACCGTAGGTGCAACCACAGCAGAGGGATATCTGTTGAGAGGCCAGACAAACGTGTGGTTCCTGAAGAGGGGCAGCAGCCTTTTGAGTAGTTGCAGGAGCAACAATCTGGATGATTGACTGATCTGGCCTTGTAAAATTAGCCAAAACGGCCTTGCTGTGCTGGTACTGCGAACGGCTGAAAGCAAGGGGAAACTACAGCCGTAATTTTTCCCGAGGGCATGCAGCTTTACTGTATGATTAAATGATGATGGCGTCCTCTTGGGTAAAATATTCCGGAGGTAAAATTGTCCCCCATTCAGAACTCCGGGCGGGGACTACTCAAGAGGACGTCGTTATCAGGAGAAAGAAAACTGGCGTCCAACGGTTCGGGGCGTGGAATGTCAGATCCCTTAATCGGGCAGGTAGGTTAGAAAATTTAAAAACGGAAATGGATAGGTTAAATTTAGATATAGTGGGAATTACTGAATTTTGGTGGCACGAGGAACAAGACTTTTGGTCAGGTCACTGCAGGGTTACAAACACAAAATCAAATAGGGGCAATGCAAGAGTAGGTTTAATAATGAATAGGAAAATTGGAATGCGGGTAAGCTACTACAAACAGCATAGTGAACGCACTATTGTGGACAAGATAGATACGAAGCCCACACCTACTACAGTAGTACAACTTTATATGACAACTAGCTCTGCAGATGATGAATAAATTGATGAAATGTATGTTGAGATAAAAGAAATTATTCAGGTAGTGAAGGGAGACGAAAATTTAATAGTCATGGGTGACTGAAATTCGTCAGTAGGAACAGGGAGAGAAAGAAACATAGTAGGTAAATATGAATTGGGGGGAAGAAATGATAGAGGAAGCCGTCTGGTAGAATTTAGCACAGAGCATAACTTAATCATAGCTAATACTTGGTTCAAGAATCATAAAAGAAGGTTATATACATGGAAGAATCCTGGAGATACTAAAAGGTATCAGATAGATTACATAATGGTAAGACAGAGATTTAGGAATCAAGTTTTAAATTGTAAGACATTTCCAGGGGCAGATGTGGACTCTGAACTGTAAATTAAAACTGAAGAAACTACAAAAAGGTGCTAAATTAAGGAGATGGGACCTGGATAGACTGGTAGAACCAGAGGTTGTAGAGTGTTTCAGGGAGAGCATAAGGGAACAATTGACAGGAATGGGGGAAAGAAATACAGTAGAAGAAGAATGGGTAGCTTTGAGATATGAAGTAGTGAAGGCCACAGACGATCAAGTAGGTAAAAAGACGAGGGCTAATAGAAATCCTTGGATAACATAAGAAATACCGAATTTAATTGATGAAAGGAGAAAATATAAAAACGCAGTAAACGAAGCAGGCAAAAAGGAATACAAACGTCTCAAAAATGAGATCGACAGGACGTGCAAAATGGCTAAGCATTGATAGCTAGAGGACAAATGTAATGATGTAGAGTCTTATCTCACTAGGGGTAAGATAGATACTGCCTACAGGAAAATTAAAGAGACCTTTGGAGGGAAGAGAACCACTTGTATGAATATCAAGAGCTCAGGCGGAAACCCAGTTCTAAGCAAAGAAGGGAAGGCGGAAAGGTGGAAGGAGTATATAGAAGGTTTATACAAGGGCGATGTACTTGAGGACAATATTATGGAAATGGAAGAGGATGTAGAGGAGGACGAAATGGGCGATAAGGTACTGCGTGAAGAGTTTGACCGGGCACTGAAAGACCTGTGTCGAAACAAGGCCCTCGGAGTAGACAACATTCCATTAGAACTACTGACGGCCTTGGGAGAGCCAGTCATGACAAAACTCTACCATCTGGTGAGTAAGATGTATGAGACAGGCGAAATACCCTCAGATTTCAGGAAGAATATAATAATTCCAATCCCAAAGAAAGCAGATGTGAAAATTACGGGACTATCAGATTAATAATTCAGAACTGCAAAATACTAACGCGAATTCATTACAGAGGAATGGAAAAACTGGTATAAGCGGACCTCGGGGAAGATCAGTTTGGATTCCGTAGAAATGTTGGAACACGTGAGGCAATACTAACCTTACGACTCATCTTAGAAGAAAGATTAAGAAAAGGCAAACCTACGTTTCTAGCATTTGTAGACTTAGAGAAAGCTTTTGACAATGTTAACTGGAATACTCTCTTTCAAATACTGAAGGTGGCAGGGGTAAAATACAGGGAGCGAAAGGCTATTTACGTTTTGTACAGAAACCACATGGCAGTTATAAGAGTCGAGGGACATGAAAGGGAAGCAGTGGTTGGAAAGGGAGTGAGACAGGGCTGTAGCCTCTCCCCGATGTTATTCAATCTGTATATTGAACAAGCAGTAAAGGAAACAAAAGAAAAATTCGGAGTAGGTATTAAAATTCATGGAGAACAAATAAAAACTTTGAGGTTCGCCGATGACATTGTAATTGTGTCAGAGACGGCAAAGGACTTGGAAGAGCAGTTGAACGGAATGGACAGTGTCTTGAAACGAGGATATAAGATGAACATCAACAAAAGCAAAACGAGGATAATGGAATGCAGTCAAATTAAATCGGGTGATGCAGAGAGAATTAGATTAGGAAATGAGACACTTAAAGTAGTAAAGGAGTTTTGCTATTTAGGGAGTAAAATAACTGATGATGGTCGAAGTAGAGAGGATATAAAATGTAGACTGACAATGGCAAGGAAATCGTTTCTGCAGAAGAGAAATTTGTTAACATCGAGCATAGATTTAAGTGTCAGGAAGTTGTTTCTCAAAGTATTTGTATGGAGTGTAGCCTTGTATGGAAGTGAAAAATGGACGACAACTAGTTTGGACAAGAAGAGAATAGAAGCTATCGAAATGTGGTGCTACAGAAGAACGCTGAAGATTAGATGGGTAGATCACATAACTAATGATGAAGTATTGAATAGAGTTGGGGAAAAGAGGAGTATGTGGCACAACTTGACAAAAACGAGGAACCGGTTAGTAGGACATGTTCTGAGGCATCAAGGGATCACAAATTTAGCATTGGAGGGCAGCGTGGAGGGTAAAAATGGTAGAGGGAGACCAAGAGATGAATACACTAAGCAGATTCAGAAGGATGTAGGTTGCAGTAAGTACTGGGGGATGAAGAAGCTTTCACAGGATAGAGTAGCATTGAGAGCTGCATCAAACCAGTCTCTGGACGGAAGACCACAACAACAACAACATGTGTTGTGAATAAATTAGCAAGTTTCTTAAAAACTTAAAATAAACGTCTTACACAGGGTGTTCTAAAAAGGACTTTAGAACTTTAAAAATTCATGTAAAATTACTGAAAGAAGATACAGAGCTGGGTTTAGTGTTATTTTGTAGGGAAATACGTCAAGTTTTTTTTTACCTTAAACTAGGGATGTTGTATGCTTCTTCTGTTGGTTATCCTGCACACGTCCCATCGGAAGCCAATTTCTTCCCAAACTCGCTGTAACAATGCAAGTGTAAATTGCTCAGTGGAGATGTAAATTCTTATTCTAAGTTCAGGTAGAGCACCTGGCACAGGAGGTACAAACACTATATCCTAGATGAATCCCCATAAGACGAAAATAGAGTGGTGTCAGTTCTGGGCAACATAGAGCCAAGCAATTGGCTCATCAAGACCAATTCATTGATCTGGAAAGCGGTCACTGAGAAAATCCCGGACGGCAGCCAAGTAGGGGGGTGGTGCAACATCTTGCATAAATGAAACATTTCTGTTCTTTGTCATTCTCGTCGATCTATGGTATCACAAATAGTTGTAACGTAGCCAGGTACAATACTCCGTTGTTGTGGATCTCTCACGAAAAAAAAACACAAGCCATACATTTTGTTTTTACTCAATGCACAAAATTATCATGAACCTACTGCAATGTCCGATGTGGATTGTCACTACCCTAAATATTACAGTTATTTGTCTGAACTTCGATTCTTCAAACCAAAACACATAGCTACCACGCACGGGTCCGCGAAAGGCAGCCGACGGCGTGGACACGCGGTTTGAGGTTCTATTTCGCGGACTGCGCGGCCCCTCCCGACGGAGGTTCGAGTCCTCCCTCCTCGGGCATGGATGATTGTGTGTGTTGTTCTTAGCATAAGTTATTTTAAGTAGTGTGTAAGTATGGGGACCGATGACGTCAGCAGTTTTCTCCCTTGGCAATTCACACACACAGCAAAGGCAGCCATCGTTAACGCAACTGCCGCTAGCGCTCCTTACGGTGTGATTCGGCACTAGCGATGTACGCGAGTCAAAACTTGATGTATATTCCTACAAATTGTCACTACAATCACCTTTGTAGGTATTATAAATTAATTTATATGAATTTTCAAAGTTGTTAAGTCCTTTTTCAAACAGCCTGTATAATGGGCTGAGAGTGCGAAAAACGCCAGTAAAAATAACACCAAGAAGTTTCATACGGAATATAACTTTGTGTGACTTAAAGGCCAATTTGAAGTATCTAATTGAAATGTACGTAGATAAGTGGCTAAAACTGATTTATTAAATATGTCTTGTACAGCAAACAGAAGATATCATTGGTAAAGGAGGCACTTAGAACACGTATTTGAGTATAGCAAACTTCAGCAAAAGTAGCTGAAAATACATGAATAGAACTGACTCATTACACGAAAAGTGACACTTTAAACATAGATTTACGGGTCTGTGGAAGTTACGAGGCCATGCTGAAAAGTAATGCCTTCGCATCTTTTATTTTGTTCTCAATATCGGTTGAGGTATTACATTTCACACGTATGAGTCGCTTCTACATCTACATCTACATCTACATGTACATCTACATGACTACTCTGCAATTCACATTTAAGTGCTTGGCAGAGGGTTCATCGAACCACTGAAGTAAGCTGCACTCTCCGTTAGAGGGCTCCGAATTGTAGCGAGTAATACGGCGATGTGTAACGTACTGTGTCGGTGCGTAAAACACAGAGTGCAGTAACTGAGTTTCGAATTCGAAGAGTTCGTCCATGCACGGAGCACCCCCCTTCAGCATGACAACTGCACAACGCACACGAGCGCTGCAAACAATCCGAAGCTTTGCGTCCACTGTCATCGATCATCCTCCGTACACTCCCGACTTTGTCCCATGCGACTGTCACCTGTTTCCAAAACTTGAAGAACACTCTCGAGGACTTCACTTCGACAGTGATAAAGCCGACTGGTGTGGCCGAGCGGTTCTAGGCGCTATAGCCTGGAACCGCGCGACCGCTACGGTCGCAGGTTCGAATCCTGCCTCGGGCATGGATGTGAGTGATGTCCTTAGGTTAGTTAGGTTTAAGTAGTTCTAAGTTCCATGGGACTGATGACCTAAAAAGTAAGTCCCATAGTGTTCAGAGCAATTTTTTTGACAGTGATGAAGCATTGTAAGCACAAATGGGGCTGTGACTCCGTCAACAGAATCAAACGTTCTACAGTGATAGTATCGACAAACTGGCCTGGCACTGGTAGAAATTTCTTTGTCGCACGGGTAAATATGTTGAGAAATGTGTAAACATGAAAAATAAGGATGTGGAACTTAAATAAAATTTTTTATCTGGGAAACTTTAAGAGGTTTCACATACAATAATTCTCTGGCATTTCTTTCCAGCAAGACTTTGTATAAAAAATATCTTGGAGTATTTGAAAAAAAATGGTTCAATGGCTCTGAGCACTATGCGACTTAACTTCTGAGGTCATCAGTCGCCTAGAACTTAGAACTAATTAAACCTAACTAACCTAAGGATATCACACACATCCATGCCCGAGGCAGGATTCGAACCTGCGATCGGAGCGGTCTCTCCGTTCTAGACTGTAGAGCCTAGAACCGCACGGCCACTATGACCGGCGTAGTATTTGAATATTTAATAATAATAACCTCGAGATGACAATTTAATTTAGTCAGTAGTAACACAGTAATCGTATAAGGAGCGTACTAATACTAAAGAAACTTTTAGTTACTGAGACAGTGAGAATTATGTGCAAAACACATAAAATTTAAAATGGACGCCTGATAGCGAAAGATGGTCTTGAATGGAAAGTTTATCTACACACTTTAAGTAGAAAAAACAGTAGGGAGGGAGTTTCAAATGACACAGCGAGAAAGAAATGCTACTGTACATAGGTAGAAGGAGAAATTATACAGGCGACGGAGGACATACAACTGAAACCTTTTCAGAAGGTACGAGTGTGGTGAATGGAAGTCTTACATGCTCCTCCTTACTGCAATAACACTGTAATATATTACTGACGATATGCCATGCAGAAGGGATACAATATGAAACCAGTGACAGTAACAGTACGATGATCTGGGATGGGGCCTCAGAGGGGTATGCACAGTTGGCTAGAATTTCAAGTGAACTCCGAAAAAGTTTGAATCATTGAGAGTTTGATTTAAAAAAAAAGAAAAGAGTGTGATTGATCAAATATAAATCAAGAAGTCGAACTACGAGAATCTACATCTACATCTACATCCATACTCCGCAAGCCACCTGACGGTGTGTGGCGGAGGGTACCCTGAGTATCTCTATCGGTTCTCCCTTCTATTCCAGTCTCGTATTGTACGTGAAAAGAAGGATTGTCGGTATGCTTCTGTGTGGGCTCTAATCTCTCTGATTTTATCCTCATGGTCTCTTCGCGAGATATACGTAGGAGGGAGCAATATACTGCTTCCCTCTTCGGTGAAGGTATGTTCTCGGAGCTTTAACAAAAGCCCGTACTGAGCTACTGAGCGTCTCTCCTGCAGAGTCTTCCACTGGAGTTTATCTGTCATCTCCGTAACGCTTTCGCGATTACTAAATGATCCTGTAACGAAGCGCGCTGCTCTCCGTTGGATCTTCTCTATCTCTTCTATCAACCCTATCTGGTGCGGATCCCACACTGCTGAGCAGTATTCAAGCAGTGGGCGAACAAGCGTACTGTAACCTACTTCCTTTGTTGTCGGATTGCATTTCCTTAGGATTCTTCCAATGAATCTCAGTCTGGCATCTGCTTTACCGACGATCAACTTTATATGATCATTCCATTTTAAATCACTCCTAATGCGTACTCCCAGATAATTTACGGAAATAATTGCTTCCAGTTGCTGACCTGCTATTTTGTAGCTAAATGATAAGGGAGCTATCTTTCTATGTATTCGCATCACATTACATTTGTCTACTTTGAGATTCAATTGCCATTCCGTGCACCATGCGTCAATTCGCTGCAGATCCTCCTGCATTTCAGTACAATTTTCCATTGTTGCAACCTCTCGATACACCACAGCATCATTTGCAAAAAGCCTCAGTGAACTTCCGATGTCATCCACCAGGTCATTTATGTATATTGTGAATAGCAACAGTCCTATGACACTCCCCTTTCCTTTCGCGAAATAGAGTTAAAAATCTTAGTTTAGTTTCAATACCATTCGTATCTCTTACAAGGCAAGAACTACCGTTTAAGTTAAAGTTTCCTTTTTCCGTTTCATGAAATTTAATGTATTTTGACACTGAAAGACAATGGCACATAAAATTTGCGCAGATACTGAAGAATCATGAATGTTTTACATCTTCTCATTTTCACCCTACATGCCAGTGCCTCAACAGCCTGTTTCTTTTCTGCGAGAGTCGAGAACGTGTATTTCTATGAACACATGTCTGCAACTATTTTATGTACGTACTGTCGTAGATATTGTATATCTGCGTAACTAAAGATGCGTCACCGCGCGAAGCGGTCGCGTGGTTAGAGGCGTCACGGCCCCTCCCGCCGGATGTTCGAGTTCTCCCTCGGGCATGGGTGTGTGTTGTTCGTAGCGTAAGTCAGTCTAAAGTAGTGTGTGAGTCTAGGGACTGTTGACCTCAGCAGTTTGGTCCCTTAGGAATTGACAGACATTTGAACATTTTGGAAGAAGTGTCACGAAGAACTGAACGTCGAAAAAAATATGGAAACGGTTCTTACTACCAGGTGCTAGATAGCGGCCAACTTGGAATTCTACAGTGTTCGTGGACGGAAGGTTATGTCTATTGCTTCGATTTATATCGCATATACGAAAATGCGCGTGATATCTTCCTACTGGCGTGGACTGGGCGGTTTTTTTTAGATTAGAGGGTCTCGGGAAAACACAAGATGGGCTACAGTCACAAGTGGTGCTGGCTGAACACAAGAAGAACACAGATACAGGAGCCATTGGTGTAGCAGTTGTAAACTGTCTTAGCTGTGTTGGGAAAGTACCAGAGATCCAAGCGCTAACAGAAAGCACTGATGCTCAAATCGTTACAGGCACTGAAAGCGGGCTAAAGCCGGATATAAGCTCAGCCGAAATTTTTGCTAAGTACCTAACGGTGTTCCGAAAAGGTAGGCTAAACACGGTTGGCGGTGGCGTGTTGTTGCTGTCAGAAGTAGTTTAACTTGTCGCGAAATTGAAGTAGATCCTTCCTGTGAGTTAGTATGGGCAGAGGTCATTGTTGGCAACCGGAATAAAATAAAAATTGGATCCTTTTACCGACCTCCCAGTTCAGATGACGCAGTTGCTGAAAGGTTCAAAGAAAACTTGAGTTTGATGTCAAACACGTAGCCGACTCATACGATAATAGTTGGTGGTGACTTTAATTTACCCTCGAAGAGGATCACAATGTTACTTTCGCAGGCGGACCAGCAGTGCGAAGCCTGCGCAAACCAACAGTCTGGAAAAACTCCGCCCCACCTGCGGCTCGGCTGTTCTACCGTCGCCATACGCAGTGTTTGCGTTGGATCGTATGGACACTTCTGAGGTGCCGACGACATCGGCATGGAGTGACAATGTCGAGCAAGCACCGGAACCCGCGCAGGTGTCTGTGGCACACCCTGCAAGCGGTGCTACCTACTGCCGACATTTTGTTGCTTACCGGTAGAATTCCTCCCTGCTGCGGTCCGCAGCATCAGATATGTCGAGTGGCTACAATTAATATCAGCAACGTTAGTACCCAGGTGAAACTCCAAAATGATTTGGGCTTCAGATAATAACGTCCCGTTGCTTCAAGACGTGCCAACCTGCCGGATGTGGCCAGTTACGTCTCTTACCCCTCTCCTCGTGGCGTCTTTGGACGCGGAGCAGCCACGTATGTTCGTGAGGACATATCAGTTGAAGACGTCATGTACTTGCAAATATGTATTCGCTGTCTTCCTCTTGTCATAGAAGGGACAGACCTCGATTTTACTCAGAGGAGATCAATCTCCTCTTTCCAGGCCGTTATGAATATTGTATGGTTGGCACGGGCTCCAATTGTGTATGACATCGCTAGAACCAACAACCACACCTCAACCCTTTTCTAGGAACTGTGCTTTGTCGTCCGCGACGCTGTGGCAAGGCCCACTCCATGCCCTTGCCCTGCCATTGATGATGATGGTGATGGTGATGATGATGTTTGGTTTGTGGGGTGCTCAGCTGTGTGGTTAGCAGCGCCTGTACAAATACGCAACCTTTGCTCTGTCCAATCTCGCCGCTTACATGAATGATGATTAAATGATGAGGCCAACACAAACACCCAGTCATCATGTGGCTGGTGAAAATTCCTGACCCCACTAGGAATCGAACCCGGGACCCCCTGCTCTGGAAGCGAGAGCGCGACCGTGAGGCCACGAGGTGTGAACCCCTGCCATTGAGCCACAGGTGACCTCCACCTATTTATATCCCGCCATCCCTACCTCCTATATCCTTAACAGGAACAGGCAGTTTTCCCCAACGCTTTTTCTGATGTTATGCTGATTTGGTGTGTTGTTTGTAAACAAAGTTCGTATTAGCTTCTAATTTTTCAAACAAATAACTAAATAAATAAACAAAAAAAAGTGGTCAGAGAAAAAAATGAGAGCAGGAGACCTGAGTTCGAATTATGGACTAGGTAGAAATTTTTATTCGCCACTTTAGTTTACATGTCATGCACATCATGTTGGGTGGAGAGTAATGTAGTGACCTGTTCTTGTGCAGGTGCTCCTGAGCGCAGTGATCGCAGCTGCAGTGGCCAGGCCTGGATCGCTGGAGGCTGTACAATCGACCATCCCAGACGTTGCATCCTCAAAGGCGCCAACAGCGAAGACAATCAACAATCCCAACCAAGAGGCAAATGTTGATGGCAAGAACACAGTTAGAATCACCAGAAGTCTCCATAACCCTGTACGAGGCACTTTCGAAACGCCTAGACTCACCAACCCCATACTGCCTAACAGTTCTCCCATCAGTGACAGTAGCAATGACTCTACCAGCACTCGGTTTGTTGACAATCCCCACATCGGTCTTCCGTTTGGAACCGTGTTGCCTCTACCTGATCCTCCAGGTCGATCTCAAGTCTCACCAACTACTAACACTGCAGATGCTTCGACTACTTTTAAAGTACGAATAGACAGCCCTCATGTTGGCCTTCCTGCTGACAGTCCCATTTCTGCTTCACCTGCCAGTACCACTATTGTCAGCAGTCCAATAACTGATTTCCAGACTGATACCTCACCTGAAGGAGCCTTTGGCAGTTCCCTTTACAATATTCTTACTGAGGTAGCTTCGATGGATGATGGTCCTAACAAACGTTCGACTGGTAGTTCTCCTGCCAGCTTAACTGTCAACAGCGGTGCTGTCCATTCCAGCAGCCAGCCCAAAAGTCAGTCTGTTAACGTCAGTCCAGATCCCCCAAACGCTTTCACTCCCAACAGTTTCCCCACTCATAGTACCCTTGTTTTCTTTCCTGTCAGTAGCCCCATTTCAAATCCTCCTAGCACTGCTGGTTTACCTTTGAAAAGCGGCTCTAATAATTTTCCGACCAACAACGGCAATATTGATTTTCTTGTAAGTAATCCCTTCAGCGTATTCCTCGGCAAAACTGTCAGTCCCAAATTCTTCTCTAAAAACCCATTTTCGATTTTGCCCTCCACTAGTAGCCAAGTTCAATTTTTTCACAGTCTTCCAATCAACAGTGTTACAGGCAATCCTCAAAGCCATATTCCCATTAACACTGTCTCATTTGGTTTCCCCAGCAGTAGCCCCAAAACTTGTCCTCTGAAAAATATTGCTTTCCTTATGAAGAACCCTCCTCACAGCGTTACTGCAAACATTCCCACTTCAGTAGCTCCAGTAACTAGCCGCTCCAACAGTGTTCTAGTCAATAGTGCCAGCGTACTCCTGTATAGCAATACTGTGCCACTTGGAAATGTCGTCAACACGGCTCAAGGTCCTGTCCTCGTTGGCGGACCCTCGAATTTCGCCATTTTTCCACAACAGCCATCACTGGATGACATCAGTCAGGTATTGCACTAACCTCTCACCTACCACAGTCAAATGGTAATTGCTTTGTCTTCTGCAGAGAATACATGCATAATCTATTGTCTAAAATAGTGAAAGAAGTTAACTTGTGATCTTAATTAGTCAAGCAATAACATACTTAGCCGGCCGGTGTGGCCGTGCGGTTCTAGGAACTTCAGTCTGGAACCGCCTGACTGCTACGGTCGCAGGTTCGAATCCAGCCTCGGGCATGGATGTGTGTGATGTCCTTAGTTAGGTTTAAGTAGTTCTAAGTTCTAGGGGACTGATGACCACAGGTGTTAAGTCCCATAGTGCTCAGAGCCATTTGAACCATTTGATTTGATAACATACTTAACATTTCAAAGACATCTTTCTCTCTTAGAAGTCGCTATATATGACGACGTGCTATTATTGTACTTCATCATTACGAAATTTTCAAGCGCTTCAAAAACTGATATCGTAGCTACCGTATTATTTTACTTTCTTCAGCAGCATTCTAATTCTGTATGCATACGAACGACCAAGAGTAGAAAATTTATCTGCTTGGTTAGTTGTATCGTTTGCTACTTCTTCATAACTCGTTCTTTCCCTCACTTTAAATGACAGTCTTTGTTCGCAGATGCTGTATAAATTGATGGATTGTAACGTATTTACTTAGATCTATTTAACAGAATTTCTTTAAAGTGGAACATAATATACCGGGTGACTCAGAAACAAAAGAACAGATTTCAGTTGTTTGTTACAGACAAAGTATAAAAGATAGAAAGACACTGCGCATGTCGCTGGATAGAGAAAGGTTCAAAGTTTTGTCATAGCTGCGCTGTTGCTTGGCTGTGGTTTAGTGTTTGTGGGTACATAAAACTTGGATCCTTCCTCTGTGCAGTAACGTGCGCAATGTGTTTCATTCTTTAATTGTCTGCCTGTAACAAACAACTGAAATCTGTTCTCTCTTTCTGAATCACCCCGTACTATCGTTCCTATCAATAACAAATTGATTTATAAAGTGCAATTATGGGAAACGATTAAAAGCACCTGCATGTTAACGCAGTTTTAGTTTCTGAGCTGCTGTTGTTTCGTCCTTTGCTTCCTCATGTATTCCGTTTACGTTTGTACATTGCTATCTGCTTAAGTATTGAGGACTGCCAAAATTTTAAATACACATAGACCATGGTAAACGGGAATATCAAGCAATTTATTCAAGCTACAGACTCATTTCGATAAACTAGATTGCTTTCATTTTTCTCAATTTGTTATTGTGGACCAGCTGTCAGTTTTGTTTACAGCAGTCAGGAATTTACACACACGGTCTTTCAAGAAATTATCTTAATTGGAGACTACCGATGCAAATGAACACATACACTCCTGGAAATGGAAAAAAGAACACATTGACACCGGTGTGTCAGACCCACCATACTTGCTCCGGACACTGCGAGAGGGCTGTACAAGCAATGATCACATGCACGGCACAGCGGACACACCAGGAACCGCGGTGTTGGCCGTCGAATGGCGCTAGCTGCGCAGCATTTGTGCACCGCCGCCGTCAGTGTCAGCCAGTTTGCCGTGGCATACGGAGCTCCATCGCAGTCTTTAACACTGGTAGCATGCCGCGACAGCGTGGACGTGAACCGTATGTGCAGTTGACGGACTTTGAGCGAGGGCGTATAGTGGGCATGCGGGAGGCCGGGTGGACGTACCGCCGAATTGCTCAACACGCGGGGCGTGAGGTCTCCACAGTACATCGATGTTGTCGCCAGTGGTCGGCGGAAGGTGCACGTGCCCGTCGACCTGGGACCGGACCGCAGCGACGCACGGATGCACGCCAAGACCATAGGTTCCTACGCAGTGCCGTAGGGGACCGCACCGCCACTTCCCAGCAAATTAGGGACACTGTTGCTCCTGGGGTATCGGCGAGGACCATTCGCAACCGTCTCCATCAAGCTGGGCTACGGTCCCGCACACCGTTAGGCCGTCTTCCGCTCACGCCCCAACATCGTGCAGCCCGCCTCCAGTGGTGTCGCGACAGGCGTGAATGGAGGGACGAATGGAGAAGTGTCGTCTTCAGCGATGAGAGTCGCTTCTGCCTTGGTGCCAATGATGGTCGTATGCGTGTTAGGCGCCGTGCAGGTGAGCGCCACAATCAGGACTGCATACGACCGAGGCACACAGGGCCAACACCCGGCATCATGGTGTGGGGAGCGATCTCCTACACTGGCCGTACACCTCTGGTGATCGTCGAGGGGACACTGAATAGTGCACGGTACATCCAAACCGTCATCGAACCCATCGTTCTACCATTTCTAGACCGGCAAGGGAACTTGCTGTTCCAACAGGACAATGCACGTCCGCATGTATCCCGTGCCACCCAACGTGCTCTAGAAGGTGTAAGTCAACTACCCTGGCCACCAAGGTCTCCGGATCTGTCCCCCATTGAGCATGTTTGGGACTGGATGAAGCGTCGTCTCACGCGGTCTGCACGTCCAGCACGAACGCTGGTCCAACTGAGGCGCCAGGTGGAAATGGCATGGCAAGCCGTTCCACAGGACTAATCCAGCATCTCTACGATCGTCTCCATGGGAGAATAGCAGCCTGCATTGCTGCGAAAGGTGGATATACACTGTACTAGTGCCGACATTGTGCATGCTCTGTTGCCTGTGTCTATGTGCCTGTGGTTCTGTCATTGTGATCATGTGATGTATCTGACCCCAGGAATGTGTCAATAAAGTTTCCCCTTCCTGGGACAATGAATTCACGGTGTTCTTATTTCAATTTCCAGGAGTGTAAAAGTAACGTAGAGGGCCGTGGCTTCATACATAAAGTAAGTAACGGACAGTAGGACAGACGAAGCGTGTCTGAGGATCAGCGAGAAGTGAAGTGGAAAACCACAGATATGATTGGCTATGACAAAGGGTAGTTCCTTCTTAGACACTGATTTTTTTAAGAAACCTATGATTCTTCTTATCTGTCTCTTCAGTATTCTTTTTTGTAGTAATGTCGGAGGTTCTGAAGTATACAGACTTTCAGACAGGGTCATTGACAGGTAATATCTTAGATTGTTCTTAATTCCAATTGTTTTTGCATTAAAGTGTTCGTCATTAGGTCGTATTTAAACCCCATTTTCATTACTCTTCTAGAGTTCCCTCTTCTGTTTAGTTTGGTTTATGAAGATGTTGAGGTTCTAAATAAATAAACAAGAAGAAAACAAAAACTATGGTAGTAGGGAAGACAAAAGAAGATGGTAATGTTAATATTAAACTGGAAGCTGATTTTCTAGAGCAGTCACTGACGACAATAAATGTATCATAGATATATAGAGTGAAGAACAGCCTTGGCAAAGGAATTTACTAACAGACAATCATATAAGCCTAGAAAGTAGGAAAAAGTTTGCCAAAACTTTTGTCTGGAGTGTCTTAACATACGGATATGAAGCGTGGATTCTGGGAAAGGCAGATAAAGAGAGACTGGAAGCAATGGAAATGTGAATATAGAGAAGAATGACGAAAACAAGCTGGGTAGATAGAAAAAGTAATGAACAGGTTTTAAGAGCAGTGAACGAGAAAAGAAAGCTGCCAAATTATATATGAAGAAGAAAATCAAAAATGATAGGGCACATAATGAGACACAACCAGTTTCTAAAGAATGTATTTGAAGGAAATGTTTTAGGGAAAAAACCAAGAGGCAGTCCAAGAGAAACTTACTTTAATAACATCAAAAAAGATATGGAGATAAAATCGTATGATGAATTGAACAGGATGACAATGGAGAGAGGGACGTGACTAAATCGACAAGGCATGCTCTTAAGTTTATGATGGTGATGACGATGAAGTTCTTCAGCTGATCATTCACTACTGGCCATTAAAATTGCTACACCAAGAAGAAATGCAGATGATAAACGGACAAATATATTATACTAGACCTCACACCTGATTAAATTTTCACGCAATTCGGGTGCATACATCCTGAGAAATCAATACCCAGAACAACCACCTCTGGCCGTAATAACGGCCTTCATACGCATTGAGTCAAACAGAGCTTGGCTGGCGTGTACAGGTACAGCTGCCCATGCAGCTTCGACACGATACCACAGTCCATCAAGAGTAGTCACTGGCGTATTGCGACGATCCAGTTGCTCGCCCACCATTGACCAGACGTTTTCAATTGGTGAGAGATCTTGTGAATGTGCTGGCCAGGGCAGCAGTCGAACATTTTCTGTATCCAGAATGGCCCGTACAGGACCTACAACATGCGGACGTACATTATCCTGCTGAAATGTAGGGTTTCGCAGGGATCGAAGGAAGGGTAGAGCCACGTGTCTTAACACATCTGAAATGTAACGTACACTGTTGAAAGTGCCGTGAATGCGAGCAAGAGGTGGCAGAGACGTGTAACCAATGGCAACACATAGCATCACGCCAGGCGATAACGGCAGTATGGTGATGACGAATACACGCATCCAATGTGAATTCAAGGCGGTTTCGCCAAACACGGATGCGACCATCATGATGCTGTAAAAAGAGCCTGGATTCATCCGAAAATATGGCGTTTTGCAATTCGTGCGCCCAGGTTCATCGTTGAATACACCATCGCAAGCGCTCCTTTCTGTGATGCAGCGTCAAGGGTAATGGCAGCCGTGGTCTCCGAGCTGGTAGTCCATGCTGCTGCAAACGTCGTCGAACTGTTCGTGCAGATGGTTGTTGTCTTGCAGAAGTCCGCATCTGTTGACTCAGGCATCTAGACGTGGCTGCACGATCCGTTACAGCCATGCGGATAACATACCTGTCATCTCGACTGCTAGTGATACGAGGCCGTTGAGATCCACAACGGCGTTCCGTATTACTCTCCTGAACCCACCGATTCCATTTTCTGCTAACAGCCATTGGATCCTGACAGCGCGAGCAGCAATGTCGCGATTCGATAATCCGCAATCGTGATAGGCTACAGTCCGACCTTTATCAAAGTCGGAAACGTGATGGTACGCATTATCCTCCTTGCACGAGGCATCACAACAACGTTTCAGCAGGCAACGCCGGTCAACTGCTGTTTGTGTATGAGAAATCGGTTGGAAACTTACCTCATATCAGCACGTTGTAGGTGTCGCCACCGGGGCCAACCTTATGTGTATGCTCTGAAAAGCGAAAGATTTGCATATCACAGCATCTTCTTCCTGTCGGTTAAATTTCGCGTCTGTAGCACGTCATCTTCGTCGTATAGCAATTTTAATGGCCAGTAATGTACATGTCTTTGCTGTCATTTTTTCTGAGAACTGATATCAGATTTTCACGCTATTGCGTTGACGTACTCTTTTGACTAAACGGTACTTGCAGACTGAACTCTAAATCATCCAGGATGTCAGCTTGTGGGATTGCCCAGTGACTGTCGTTGCGTGATATCAGATAATCACAGAGAGCTTAACACACGAGAGTAATGTTCTGTTTATAGTAGATTACTTCAGTTTCGTGTTTTAAAACTAGTTCAAGAAATGGTTTTTCCGATTCTCTGTCAGTTTTGTCCGCAACCAAGCTGAGATGTAAAGATTTCATAGGGTTCTCTTGTAACAATTATTAATTTATAGCCTAGTAACACGACATTATATTGGCAGTTATTTCTTCATCGTAAGGTATTGTGTTACTGTCATCTTGGAATGTTCCTTCTCGTGTGTCACCTCGGAGCCATCATAAAATGGGTCTGTGTCCTGTACTTGGCCATAGTCAAATCCCTTGCAGTCTTAGCACCTTGTAGGGTATGAGAGAAATATCAGTAGGCAGAATGGTTGACTGCGCAGCAAGTATGAAGAAACACTTCCTTGGCTGTTGTGGAATCAGAAACGCAGTGGTAACTGCAGAGTATTCAGTCAGCAGAATACATACAGTCGAAGCAGGCAGTGATCCTGAAGTGCTGACCCTGAATGGCGCTGCTTCGGCAGCTCATCATGTGACAGTGGGCGACAGCCACCACTGCATGGACGCCACACCGGAATGGTGCAGTGTCAGCACATCTGGAGCCGCAGAAAAGGAACCCACGACAAATACAGGGCCTGCAACGAACGTGTGACATCACACTAGTCGCCCGCCGTACATCGCTAGCGCTCGGTTCCATGCATGGCCCACTAAATTTCTTAACTTTGTTATTGAAAGCTTGCATGTAATGCACAATAAAAAATTATTAAATTCATCTGAAATAGTAACTCACTCCCAGCCAGAGACGGCCGCTTGCACTCATAAGACCTGTAGCGTCACGTACAGTGACACAAGCCACATTCCCCATATATCTCGTTGGCCGCATACAGAAAACAGGATGGCAGTTGCAGAAGTCAAGCAGGTAAACCGGCTTCGCTGTTAGGCGTAAGTGTAGCAGCCATCCAGAAACTCAAAGTGGGATGGATACAAGAAGAACCCCAGCGCAGGCTGCACACCAAAGACACCCTTTACAAGTATGGATTCCAGGCGGTAAGGATCGGGTTCTGGAAAGGGGTAACCACACTAGCTGTAGTTCCAGTCCAGAAGCTTTTGCCACGCTGGCTCAGCTCTTCTCTGCCCGAAGCATCAGGATTACACCGACAGTACACTGGCCCATCTGCACACGGATTGTCAAGTCGACTAGACAACAGTCCTCCTTCTTTTAGAAGATCCTGTCCATTGTATTGCAGACTGCTATTAACTCTGTTAATTACTTAAACATTAAATTTTATATTTTTACGTTTATATACTCTTTTCGTCCCAGCCGATTTTACACTGATCCAGTCCAGTTCACCATCTCTGATGGCTAGTTTCAGTAGTGAGTAGTTGCTTTCCAGGGTGAGCCAGTCTTTCAATATATGGTGGACAGGTAGCCCAGAAGGGTGTTAGGTTTTGTGCCATAGACAGGTGTAAGCCGCACAAACCAGAATTAGCAGCAAGATGGTTCTTGAAGTGGATGTACTTGTTACTGTGATTTTATGATAGTAACAGCTGTGACACTGGTGTGGTGTATGTGTAGGAGCATTTTCTGCGCACTAACATGCCCCTCCAACCCTGCTGTGGACTTGTCCAGACAACTGCATAAACCGGGATCCATGAAATTCAGAAAGCTCAGGTTTTTACCAGGAAGTAACTCCAAGCGTTTGTCAGGCAATTGCACTACCTGATATGCTAGTTTCAGAATTGTAGTCTTGATACAGTTACTGGCACCTGAGATTTGACCCCGAAATATCACACGTAGCATTTATATACCGCTACTTTCTAGCTCTAACTGTTCTGCTCCCTTATGAGGCCCCTGCTCGTATGTTCCATGGCCATCCTTCTGCTCTTGTCCCTTCTAAAAATACTTTCATTTCACATGTCCCTAAGGCTGTGTGGATCGCCTGGGACGGGCATGTAGTTACTTGTACTTAGTGGCTGCATTGCAGATCATCAGTAGACCAACCGCATATCCAGTATCTCGAACCAGCCCTGCATTGAACTTAAATTTTGGTTAACAGAACTGGAGGTCGTTGTTACGTAACTTGCTCTACTGTTAACCCCCGCACCATTATGGTTTTATTGAACATTCCCTGTTCCAGATTGTCTAGCTGCCATTCCGTCAGGGTTCTGGTACCCTCCGCCTCTATCTGCATCTGTATTAGCGTGTCGTTGAGTCCCATACATGTCATCAGCATCTAATGCTTTGAATAACACCCTTAACAGTCTACCTCCAGCAACTATCTACCTCAGCTTCTCAGCTTCCGTCGTTTTAGTGTGCGTGGCACCAAATCCATGGTCCTGGAGGCACTCACAAGAGAGACGATGCACCAGGTACTAATTGTGTACCTCGCTTGATACTCCAATCTTCCCGGATGTCCGGAATAATTCCGAGAAAAACTTCATCCAGGTTTCGCACCTCGGTTCTTACTTCCCAAGCATTATCCGTTAATCCCAACATCCACTGGTGATTGGTCAAAACAATGTTATCCTGCCTGGATGAAAGCACCTCTCCTTCCGCAGATCGTTTCTGCAAGATGTTCACACGCTTGCCTGCAGAGGTGCACCATTTCCTTGTGAAGTTCCACACTGGCTCACTATTTTCTCCCACCGAAAGTTTCACTATCTGAAAACGAAATGGCATTGTGCGTCACGCACTACTTTGTATAGCGGTTGGCCTTTAATCCCACATATTTTTGAATTCTAAGGTACAACAACGAATTACAGTAAAGCTTTCCAATCACTGTGGTGATTGTTCGATTAGTTATCAATTTTCCTATCATTCAGAATACCTGTTCACTGGGTTGATGGCTGGTGTGGAGGAGTTCTAGTGTAAGCAGCAATCGATAACAGGTACTGCGTGGCTGAAGCGGCCATTATTTGTAAGGGCTCGCTCCTGTGTAACTATCAAAAGATGCGATGTATCCTGACGTAGGGAGTCAATACATCGCATTTCTGTCCCTTGCATTGGAATCGTGCTGGCAGCAAGCTGGCCCTACTGCCTACAAATTGTTAGGTGGGCCAGGAAAGTCATGGCGTAACACACATCACATGAGGTGTTGCTCTGCTGACTTATTCCAAAACGTCTGTTGAAGAAGCAAGATAATTTCCAAGGAAGTGTTGGCGCAACACAGTTCAGGTGAGGTATTACTCTGCTGACTTGTTCCAAAATGTCTGTTGTTCGAGCGAGATAATTTCCAGGAATGTGTTGGCGTAACACAGATATTTTTGAGGTATTGCTCTGCAGACTTATTCCAAAGTCTGTTGGTGGAGAGAGATAATTTCCAGGAAAGGTTTGGCGTAACACCGATCACATGAGCTATTGCTCTGCTGACTTGTTCCAAAAAGTCTGTTGATGGAACGAGATAAGTTCCAGGAAATGTGAGTAGTAAAGCAACTTAAATCACTTAATAAAGGCAAGTCTTCTGACCCAGACTGTATATCAATTACGTTCCTTTCGGAGTGTGCTGATGCATTAGCTCCACACTTAACAGTCATATACAACCGTCAAACAGGTTACACCAATATTCAAGAAAGATAGTAGGAGTAACCCACTAAATTACAGGACCATATCGTTAACGTCCATATGCAGCAGGATTTTAGGACATATATTCTGTTCGAATGTAATGAATTACCTCGAAGTAAACGGTCTATAGACACACAGTGAACATGGGTTCAAAAAATATCGATCTTGTGAAACACAACTAGCTCTTTATTCGCATCAAGTTCTGAGTGCTACTGACCAGGGATTTCAGATCGATTGCGTATTTCTGGATTTCCGGATGGCTTTTGACACTGTACCACACAAACGGCTCTTAGTGAAACTGCGTGCTTATGGAATATCGTCTCAGTTGTACGACTGGATCTGTGATTTCCGGTCAAACAGGTCACAGTTCGTTGTAATTGACGGAAAGTTATCGAGTGAAACAGAAGTGATTTCAGGCGTTCCCCAAGGTAGTGTTATAGGTCCTTTGCTCTTCCTTATATATACAAACGATTTAGGAGACAATCTGAGCAGCCGTCTTCGGTTGTTTGCAGATGACGCTGTCGTTTATCGACTAATAAAGTCATCAGAAGACCAAAACAAACTGCAAAACGATTTAGAAGAAATATCGGAATGGTGCGAAAAGTGGCAGTTGACCTTAAGTAACGAAAAGTGATAGGTCGTCGACATGAGTGCTAAAAGTAATCGGTTAAACTTCGGTTACACGATAAATCAGTCTAATCTAAAAGCCGTAAATTCAACTAAATACCTAGGAATTACAACTACGAACAGTTTAAATTGGAAGGACCACGTGCAAAATGTTGTTGGGAAGGCTAACCAAAGACTGCTTTTTATTGGCAGGACACTTAGAAAATGTAAAAGGCCTACTAAGGAAATTGCCTACGCTTGTCCGTCCTCTTTCAGAATACTGTTGCGCGATGTCAGATACTTAGCACATAGGAGTGACGGAGTACACCGAAAAAGTTCAAAGAAAGGCAGCACGTTTTGTATTATCGCGAAATATGGGAGAGACTGTCACAGAAATGATACAGGATTTGGGATGGACATCATTAAAAGAAAGGCGTTTTTCGTTGCCACGGAATCTTCTCACGAAATTCCAATCACCAACTTTCTCCTCCAAATGCGAAAATATTTTGTTAACACCGACTTACATAGGGAGGAACGATCACAAAGATAACAATAGGGAAATCAGAGCTCGTGCGGAAAGATATGGGTTTTCGTTCTTTCCGCGCGCTGTACGAGATTGGAATAATAGAGAATTGTAAAGGTGGTTCGATGAACCCTCTGCCAGGCACTTAAATGTGATTTGCAGAGTATCAATGTAGATGTAGACGAAAGTGTAGGCGTAACACAGACCACATGAGGTATTGCTATGATGACTTGTTCTAACAAGTCTGTTGGTGGAGCGAGATAATTTTTATGGACTGCTGCAGCCTCATGTAATGTAATGGTTGCGAACCTTACTCTGGACATAAAGACAGGGGTAAGATAGTCGCTTCTTCTATATCACTAACCAGTGACCTGTACCAATTGAACTATTTTCAAAAGACCCTCAGTTCCGTCGACTGGATTGCAAAACAAGCACCGAAAACAGTCAGTACACCGTCTACAGCTGATTTGTAGCATCTCTTTGGCAAACAAATCTTAATAAGCCTATAGTTAAAAGGGAGGACACACGCAGAAGTAAAGGATTTTTTTGTGTAAGAGATCTTGCCAGAACCTCTCATTGTTATCAAACGCCAATTCCATCCAAGCTTATGTAGTTAAAAGGGAGGACACACACAGAAATAAAGGATTTTTTTGTGTAAGAGATCTTGCTACCACCCCTCATTGTTATCAAACGTCAATTCCAGCCAAGCTTATGTCTCCTCTTCTAATATATCTCTGTCCACCTAAATAATTCTTGTTTAGTCAGTGACAAACATTCTTGCAAACTCTGGTGATGGGCTATCTGACCATTGAGAATCGTTCACTCATTGCTTCCTATACGCAAAGCCGGCCGCTGTGACCGAGCAGTTCTAGGAGCTTCAGTCCAGAACCGCGTTGCTGCTACGATCGCAGGTTCGAATCCTGCCGCGGGCAAGGATGTATGTGATGGCCTTAGGTTAGTTAGGTTTAAATAGTTCTAAGTTCTAGGGGACTGAGGACCTCTAATGTTAAGTCCCATAGCGCTCAGAGCCATTTGAACCTGTACGCAATGTTTTTAGAATCTCATCTCCTACCCCAGAACACTTCCTAGGAAATACAAACCCTGAATGTCTTTCTGGTATAAAGCCCTCAAGTGTTCCAGGCAAGACGGAGAAAGGCAAATACTTGTTACCCTAGACAATGAAACCCGAGATCACCTGACAGTAATCTCATGTGATGGTCTCGCGCTTCTCATGCGACGGCGACATAGTTCCTGTTTTGCGTTTTCCAACGCCGTGCTCTGTAGAGGAGCGCGGACAGGAAGGCGGGTTCAGATACCGGTCTGGCACACAGTTTTAAAGTACCCAAGATACTTCTTAGATCGTCAGAGCAACAATATATTAGGCATTTCCTAGTCCTGTTTCTGTTCCGCTTCTTAAAAAGTTTCAAATATGACTTATTGGGACACATTGCTTCCAATAACACTTTATTGTCTACTTTACATGCTCGATGTCGGACACAATATGATGCTATCATTGCAGATTATAAGAATGAATAGTTATCTGTCCAGTATGTTGTTTTCTGTTTCTTCTCTTCCCGTGTGCTGTACTCGGGATGTTGTTTGAGTACTGCAGTCACCGACTCGTGGACTTAGCGTTACTGAGTATCATGGTTCCCAAGCTCATTTCCGGCCGGGCCGGGAATTCTCTCCGCTCGGGACCGCGCGTGTGTGGTGTTTTCATCATAAAGTTGCCGAATCGGGGTGAAATAAAAAAGTGCACCAGGCGGTCGAACTCCTTGAAAAGGGACTCCTTGCGGAAAACGACATACGCACTTTTTTGTGTACTGCACTACCAGAAAATCCCAAACCGATAGAGTAAGATGTTACAAATCGTTTTTAGTTGCACTGATCAGTAACAGTATCAGCCACGGAAGTAGCAAGTTCTCTGTTTTGTCTATTCAGTACGCGATAGTTGACTATCAGTGATTGCAAGTGTTTTCACGAAGAAAATTATTTCTTAGGCTCGTGCTCACTCTGCTGTCCTTTCTGGTTCCAAGGCCCTGAAGATAATGTAGAAATTATCCAATCACGGTTCATTGTCGGACTCGATGTGCTTGCGCTGTTGCCGTCGTGTTCTCACTTGATATAATGTTCGTCGCTGGCAGCGCAGCTCTCTTCCTCTCACACTTGTTGACCATTAAATAATTATTTTAATCACTCTGCAATCAGACCCACCCGGGTAGTCGTGCGTTATAAGGCGCTGCTTCTCGGAGGGGCAGTCGCGCCGGCCCCGTATCGAATCCGGCGACAGGAAAGCGTACGTATGCCCTGTAAACTAATGTTTGCAAATCTGTAGTTATTAAAACCGAGTCTGCGAGAGCGTTGTGTCTGTATCTCTGTTGGAACACGCTGATCTCCAAAACTACTATACAAATTTTCGTTGGGCTTTCGTAGGTTACTTGAGCTTAACGTGGGGAATCCTATACCTTTAAGTCATCAAAATAGTCGTGTCTGTCTGTTTGTTTGAACACACTAATCTCAAAAACTACTAGACGAATTTTCATGATGTTTCTTGAGGCAACATACTGTCTTAATTTCATTCGACTCACGGAAAAAAATAACATCGAAATTAAAAGTTTTATCTTGTTAAAGTGACATGATGATGATGAAGTTCCATACTCCGTAACAGAGCGTAGGGGACTATGTGGGAGACCCGCACCGCCGTACTAGGCAAGGTCCTAGTGGAGGTGGTTTGCTGTTGCCTTCCTCCGACCGAAATGGGGATGAATGATGATGATCAAGACGACACACAACACCCAGTCATCTCGAGGGAGGTGGAAATCCATGACCCCGCCGGGAAATCGAACACGGGACCCCGTGCTCTGTAAGACCACGAACTGTGGACTAAAGTGACATAGGGAAACACATTTACTATGTGGAAAAGCTGTTTGCTCTTTGTGAAATTTCCCCTTTGTATATAAAGAATGACAGTGCTGGAAATACTCTTACGTTATTTGATACAGAAATAGCTGATTAAAACTCAACGTACTCAGACAGTTTCCTCTTTACTTATTCTGATCATCACTAAACTGACACACAATATTTTAGCGCAACGCAGTCTCACTTTCAATATTCCCTAAAAAAGAATGGCCCTGACTAACAATAACCTATACCTTTCATGAATCATTTACCTCACAAAAATCTTCGTTAATCGAGCTACTGCAATACAGTGAGCTCCAATACTCCCAGCTAAATAAAAGATTCTAACTACTGTAGGCACTAATTACTGATAGGCATAGTTAGCAAATGAAAGATTTTCATAGAGAACAAACAATGTATTTGCCTTAATAGTGTTCAAAATTCATTATATATATATATATATATATATATATATATATATATATATATATATATATATATATATCCAGTCTTAGAAATTTCCTTTTCCTGGCGGACACACGTCCAGATCGTCCACTCATAGTAACCTCTCAAAACTCTGGCATCTCTCTCCAGTCGGCCGGTGTGGCCGAGCGGTTGTAGGCGCCACAGCCTGGAACCGCGCGACTGCTACGGTCGCAGGCTCGAATCCTGCCTCCGGCATGGATGTGTGTGACGTCCTTATGTTAGTTAGGTTTAAGTAGTTCTAAGTTCTAGGGGACTGATGATCTCAGAAGTTAAGTCACATAGTGATCTCTCTGCCTCGCTTCCCTCCCCCGAGGCCTTTTGCACTCACCTCCTCACTCCCTCTCGTGTCTGCCCTGTCCCCCTTTTGAGTCCTCTCCCTCCATCGGTCCCCCCCCCCCACTACGTTTTTCCCCTCCTCCCTCCTTTTTCCCCCTCATCTGTCCAGGTCCCGACCCCCCCCCCCCCCCCAAATCTGCCCTTGTCTGTGGTGTGTCACCTTCCTGCCAACATTTTAGTGCAGTGTTTTCAAGTGAGTGTTAAGTATTGTGCATCTCTTCCAAAGTGTAGCGAACTGAAAACATACTGTCACTGGGTATGATTTATATAATCTTTGGCGAACAGAAACCAGACTGTCACCGTGTTTTTGGATTGTTTGTCTACTATTTTACCTGTCTGCTTCCCGTGTATTTTATTAGCACCGCCAAACCTTTGTTTTATGTTTTAACTTCCACAATTTTCCTCCATTTTTCAATTTAAGTCACCGTTTTATCGCTTGCTTTTATTGCCATCTTTTTCTTATGTTTTAAAAACTCTGTAGGCTTAAGAGCGGCGTACTAAGCTGCTGCCAGCCAGCCTGCTTTGGGGGGAATCGAAAACTAATAAAGGGAAAAAAACCGTTACTATGCAGTCCTACTCATGACTAATGCTACAATGATTGGAAGTCCATAGTACTACTACGAATTCGTTACATCACTATGTATAATAAAACTAAAATCTCGCCAAAAGGATTATCAGTTACACTAGGCACTACACCTTGAATGAAATGGAAACTGTTAAGCAAAAGAGAAAAACTGCTATAATCAAGCCATTTTATCATTTATGTCGAGCATAGTCATTAGATTGAAGCATGCTCCAAAGTTGTGTGTTTCGTCGTTAGTGCTACGAATAAGTAATACTCCAGAGTAGCAGATTACAGTGGAGGATGCAATTATCGTTTGTACGTAAATACCCACTTACGAGTTGACATATTTAGAAATGCAGCTCGTCTGCTGAGCTGAGTGAGTGACCGAGCTCAGGCCTACCCTCGTGACGTATGCAAAGTGGGCTTCGCCTTCCAAGCTGTGACGGCAGGTGCCCAACAGGACTCCTGATTGGCCAGCACTGGTGGCTTTTGGGAATGCCTACTAGGGAAATAGTACCGGAGCTATGGGGCGAAAACGCCTGAAGCACGGAAGCAGTATGGCAGGCTGCTTGGGGGCCACTGCGCCATATACCAAGTAAGATTACAGCGAATCGTACTCTGATACGACTTTGCAGTGCCTATGTTGTTAAGAAGAACGATAGAACGTTCCTAGAGACATGCATGCAAGTCAGTTGGAGTACAGCATCATAAAGTGGGGCTTCTGAGTTCGAGGCTAGTCTGACACAAATTTTTTAATTGTAGTCATTCCATTGCACAGATGATAGTCCACATTTGCAAGTGGGAATTTATTTTATGTAATTGCCGGCCGGTGTGGCCGAGCGGTTCTAGACGCTTCAGTCTAGAACCGCACGACCGCTTCGGTCGTAGGTTCCAATCCTGCCTCGGGCATGGATGTGTGTGACGTCCTTATGTTAGTTAGGTTTAAGTAGTTCTGAGTTCTAGGGGACTGATGACCTCAGACGTTAAGTCACATAGTGCTCAAAGCCATTTTTTTATGTAATTCATCGATCTTACTTCGATGCGCGCGGGGTTAACAGTGCACTCTGTGCGCTAACAGCAGTGGTTCCAAAGGCTGTATACCAGAACCAGCTTTCGCTCTTTACCCTTTTGTCTCAAATGGTTTCAACAACAGAAAGAAGACGCTACTCAGCAAGTACAGTAATCACAGACAGCTAGAGTAAACAGTGTCTCTAAAGACGAAATTCGAAAGAGAAAGGCGCCAATGTGATCGAAAAATGGTATCATTTACAATTACTCCCCAGAACGTACTGCCCGGGGTTATCCAGCCCGCAGTGTCATGTGACGTTACTGGTTCCCCGTTTCTTTGTGCAGGTACTGGCAGCGCAGAAAGTCCCGGGGGGAGCTGCTGCCACAGCATCCGCGGGCCTTACTTCCAGCCGTGCCACCAACGCGTCTCCAGTCACCATCTTCTTCGCTGGACTGCCGTCGAGCCTCGATAGCTCTCGTTCCCACTAGCAAGCACTTCCGTGGCTCTCCCCAGCTCTGCGCACGCCAACGAAGGGGCGGTAGTGTGCGCCTGCGGCCAGCGAGCGAAGGCACTTTGCGGAATACTGAATGCACACCTGATGCCGTCAGAGTAAGAACGATGGAGACGTGAAAGAACGACGTGGAAAACATCTCTGTTATAGTCATGATGAACAAAATGTATTGTACCCTTACTGTACTGTCTAATTTACATGTGACTGATTATATTTATTCTGCCAACTATACAGAAGTTTCTGATGCCTTCACACGTTTTCTTCCATAAATATAGCTTTTCTTCCAACAATTTCGGCACTCATTTATTTGTTGAAGACAGAAGTGTCAAAAACTAGTGTAAATGCATTGAGAGCACCAATGAGCAATACAAAAAAGCGCAACATTTAGCAGCCTCTGCCAGTTTGATGATGGTGGTAACTCGACAATAAAAAGAAAAGAAATGAGGAGCCATGATCGTATATCTCGAAGAGACAGCTGTACGCTACTACCAGTGACCAAACGTGTCCACCTTGGCTTTGGAGATATGTTTAGTAGTACATACGAGGTGACTGAAAAGCCCGCATCTATCTACGCCACTTCGATAATGACTGCAGGTGTGAGCCCATGCTGGTTAAACCCTTTAGTTGGCTGTGGGATGTGAGACAGCTCAAGGAGAGATTTTGAAGTGCCTTTACACAGGGTACACTCGAACTTCTCCAAAAAAAGTTTCAGAGTTTGGAGATAATTTGGACCTCTTTTTATAGTAACGCATCGTCCCCACATATAATTTAATCTTTCGCCAAAGATGTCTGAGCACTTATACACTCCTGGAAATTGAAATAAGAACACCGTGAATTCATTGTCCCAGGAAGGGGAAACTTTATTGACACATTCCTGGGGTCAGATACATCACATGATCACACTGACAGAACCACAGGCACATAGACACAGGCAACAGAGCATGCACAATGTCGGCACTAGTACAGTGTATATCCACCTTTCACAGCAATGCAGGCTGCTATTCTCCCATGGAGACGATCGTAGAGATGCTGGATGTAGTCCTGTGGAACGGCTTGCCATGCCATTTCCACCTGGCGCCTCAGTTGGACCAGCGTTCGTGCTGGACGTGCAGACCGCGTGAGACGACGCTTCATCCGGTCCCAAACATGCTCAATGGGGGACAGATCCGGAGATCTTGCTGGCCAGGGTAGTTGACTTACACCTTCTAGAGCACGTTGGGTGGCACGGGATACATGCGGACGTGCATTGTCCTGTTGGAACAGCAAGTTCCCTTGTCGGTCTAGGAATGGTAGAACGATGGGTTCGATGACGGTTTGGATGTACCGTGCACTATTCAGTGTCCCCTCGACGACCACCAGAGGTGTACGGCCAGTGTAGGAGATCGCTCCCCACACCATGATGCCGGGTGTTGGCCCTGTGTGCCTCTGTCGTATACAGTCCTGATTGTGGCGCTCATCTGCACGGCGCCAAACACGCATACGATCATCGTTGGCACCAAGGCAGAAGCGACTCTCATCGCTGAAGACGACATTCACGCCTGTCGCGACACCACAGGAGGCGGGCTGCACGATGTTGGGGCGTGAGCGGAAGACGGCATAACGGTGTGCGGGACCGTAGCCCAGCTTCATGGAGACCGTTGCGAATGGTCCTCGCCAATACCCCAGGAGCAACAGTGTCCCTAATTTGCTGGGAAGTGGCGGTGCGGTCCCCTACGGCACTGCGTAGGATCCTACGGTCTTGGCGTGCATCAGTGCGTCGCTGCTGTCCGGTCCCTCGTCGACGGGCACGTGCACCTTCCGCCGACCACTGGCGACAACATCGATGTACTGTGGAAACCTCACGCCCCACGTGTTGAGCAATTCGGCGGTACGTCCACCCGGCCTCCCGCATGCCCACTATACGCCCTCGCTCAAAGTCCGTCAACTGCACATACGGTTCACGTCCACGCTGTCGCGGCATGCTACCAGTGTTAAAGACTGCGATGGAGCTCCGTATGCCACGGCAAACTGGCTGACACTGACGGCGGCGGTGCACAAATGCTGCGCAGCTAGCGCCATTCGACGGCCAACACCGCGGTTCCTGGTGTGTCCGCTGTGCCGTGCGTGTGATCATTGCTTGTACAGCCCTCTCGCAGTGTCCGGAGCAAGTATGGTAGGTCTGACACACCGGTGTCAATGTGTTCTTTTTTCCATTTCCAGGAGTGTATATATTACAACGCGCTAAAATAAAGTTCTAAGCACAATGTGGCTTATATGGCAACGATACTACTGCTTCCGCCAACATATCTTCACCGAGAACGATCAGCAGTGTCTGATAAGAAATTTTCAATCGAATCACTTTTCCTGTATAATGAATCAAAAGCATCAGCTGCGTGATCAATAGACAGTTTCCATTGCCAGTTCAAATGGTTCAGATGGCTCTGAGCACTATGAGACTTAACATCTGAGGCCATCAGTCCCCTAGACTTAGAACTGCTTAAACCAAACTAACCTAATGACATAACACACATCCATGCCCCAGGCAGGATTCGAACCTGCGACCGTAGCAGTAGCGCGGTTCCGGACTGAAGAGCCTAGAACCGCTAGGTCACAGGGGCCGACCACTTCCAGTCCACGTGATATTTTCCCACACTTTTAATTTACAATGCCGACTATGCAGCTCCTATTTTTAAACCGGACACGTGACTTTTTTAATCCCTTGTAAGTGCAGTGGTCTCGATGGTAGAACCTATTTGCGTTCTTCGTATGCTGTAGTGAATTAGAGTCGGTTTCACGCCTGTGAATTTTAACCAACCGAAAGCGTCCTCGTCTATGACATTTCACTGTCCACGGCAGTTCACTTAAACGGATGTACTTTGAGCAGAAAGCGATATTGTGGCGCGTACAAAAGAACCAACTGCATACAAATAATCACGGAGATGGTCCCGATTAAAACATGTGAAATCTCGTCTGCTCGACTGTTACTCAGACAGTCACAGCCACCTGGAAGGACTGAATCACAACTTTTTCAACATGGCCATTGTAATGCTTCATTAGTGGGTTAAGACAGCAATAACAAAATCCAAGACAGTAAAGTGGTATAAGGAATAAGATTGAGAATAGAAAAAAAGAGAGGTATCAACTGTCCGTGTTGATCGATTCGTAAAGCTTGTAGTAGATTCTCAGACACCACACTTTCTGTCAGAACTTCCATTTTCTTAGAGATAGTCATACGCTCGCTAGCTTCTTTGACAAAATCCACATCGCATGCCGTTAGCTAGGTTTTATTCAATTCACAGTAAATTGACTTGTCGTTTGCAAAATCTGCAAAAAGAGAGCTTTTATTACATAAGAATGCAGAAAATTAAGTGGACTGCCAAATGAGGAGAGAAAAGATGTACAGGGTGTGTCAATTGTTTTTTCTCTGCGACTAACAACCATGTGGACTATAACTGCCAGTATAGATTATCCATTTTGCTTCCACACATCCACAGTTCCATATCTTACCTGTTGCCCAGGGAAAACAGACATTAATGGTTTGCTTGTGTCACACATACTTGAAGGTTGTGACCTAACTAGTTAGTCTTAGTGACCATACATATAGTAATTGCTGTTGGATCATCTGAAAATTTCTGGATGGAGGGACACGGCTTGTGAAGTCTTGATTATGAAGCTGGAACGTGATGAGAAAGGGCAAACGCAATTTGAGGACTTTTGGTCGCCGAGGAGCGAATTTTCGGGACGTTTCTCTAAATTCCCTCAAGGACACTAGAGTCACATGTCACATGAGAAGGCTGTCGGAGGTAACGGTGCTCCCAGGCCAGAGGACCTGTGAGACAGTCAAGTGGTCCCAGGGAAAGATGATGGTTGTTGGGGGGGGGGGGGGGGGGGATGGGCAGGGGATAGGATGTTGTCAGAGACGCCATTGGCCTTTCCCAGAAGCATACGCAGAGAATGAGCCACCGTCATGTTACGTAGCATGGGAACGAGCTGCATTGGGCGCCCAGGCGAATTTTCAGCCATTCAGGATGAAAGTCTGTCCAGTACCAACTTGTAGTCAGTTTATGAAAATACAACTGTTTTTGACGTAACTTATGCGGGCTTATCCTGCAGCGTTGACTATGAGAAGACATTCTTGGGTTCACGATGGCAAAACTCGGGATTCCTTCCCTCCTCCAGTAGTATAGACGAGCGGTGAGGAACACAGGAGAGGACAGTCGGATGGAATCGGTTTCAAGGACGTGATGCTCGCATCTCGTCGCAGAGATATCACTCGGCGTCTGGCCAAGTCTGGCGCTTCCTTCGCCGTACCTTTTGAGTAAGTATCGAGCTGAGCAACTCACAATTTGCGTGTATACTTCACGAACGGAGTTTCCTATTTACAGTGGCTTTCTTGTAGCGGGATCGAGAGTCGATCTTCTCCAGTATTATTGCATTTGAAAGATGCTCGCTGTTTAAACGGTCATTGGCTTCTTGAGAAACAGTCTGCCACAGAGCATTGAGATGCCTTCAGCGTTTATTCAGTGCAAGAAATATAGACACTAATGTTATCTGATGACTGGGTAGTTTCCTGCTTTTTGTAATTCCAAGCGCAGTAGTTAAATTATCTATGACTTGGTGAATTGTCTCGATAGTTTCCATTGATTTGCAAATCGCTTTAATTTTGAATGAATAACCTAAAGAGTAAGTTTAATGAATATAATTTTTTTTCTGTGCTACAACCATTTGATGAGGCAGTGCTTTGTTTCTATACAGGGTGAAAAGTATTTAAACCGACAAACTCTGCGAGGTTGTAGGGGACATCAAAACAAATATTTTCCCCTGATGACATTTTTTCCTATGAGGAGTATTTAAACGGGTAGAGGAAGAGTTCTCTGGCCACAAATCAATTAAACCAACAAAAAGTCTAGAGGGGACATAACTGGGGATCGAGCAGGCCATGGTACAGGACCACCTCTGCCAGTCCACGTTTCTGGGAACCGTCGGTCCAGGAATCGACGCACACGACGACTGAAATGTGTCGGCGCCACGTCATGCCGGAACCACATGCGTTGTCTTGTAGAGAGTGGGACGTTTTCCAGCAATTCCGGTAATGCTCTGGCGAGAAAAATTGTAATAGTGCCTGCCATTTAATGGCCTAGGTAGCAGACACGCCCTAATTAAACAGTCCCCAACACCTACCCACACATTACCGAAGAACCGCACTTGATGAGCGCCATTAACTGTGGAATGCGGGTTATTCTCACTCCAAACATGCGAACTGTGCATGTTGAAGATTCCATCACTCCCGAACGTTGCTTCATGGGTAAACACCACAGAAGATGGAAATGTAGGATGCATTTCACAGTGTCCCAGGTACCACTGCGAAAACTGTGCTCTGGGTGGATAATCAACTTGTTCCAGGTTGCGGACACGCTGTAAGTGAAATGGACGTAACACTTGCTCTCGAGGAACTGTTCTTTGCACGAGTGCTGATTGAAGGATGCCGCTCCACATGCTGCAAGACAGATTCCTCAAATTGCAGCGTTCTTACCGTGCGACGGCGTCACTGTCCAGGTAATCTGCTAAATGACCCGGTCTCACGCAGACGTTGGTACACAGCAGCAAAGGTCGCATGATACAAGATACGGCGATTAGAGATTGCTGTTGATAAACCCGCTGCACGGGTCGTCCGTTGTGGTGCGCTACGTAGTACGCACCAAGCATGTCAGTGTACTCACTCCAGATGTATCGCTCCCTTGGTAAACAGAGACAATGCACTACTACACTGGTGGACAGCAGTTGTCTACAACTGAAGAGCGTAATACGCCCTCTAACAACTGAAGATCGAAATACTGCCTGTAACAATTGAAGAGCGTAATGCGGCCTCCACCGGTTTAAATAATCCTCATAGGAAAAAATAACATTAGGGGAAAATATTTGTTTTGATGCCCCCTAGAACCTCCCAGAGTTTGTCGGTTTAAATACTTTTCACCGTGTATAAATGTCTTCATTCGGCTCTATATGCCTAAATTGTGCATTCGCTGTGTCGGTATTCTGGTGTAAAACTGGCGACATTACCTGGAACATTTTTTGATTATCCAGGAAAGATAAATTTTTCATTCCCTTTGTTTATGAATTTCTGGCGGTTTATTTATTGCTAATTATACTTCACCTGCAGAGTTAGTCGTTTTCATGGACAGTATCTTTCGGTGGTGATGTAAACCTGCAAGGTGTAGAATAGCTGGCAGTGTTAATCGTGTTTTCAGTCGGCATGTGTACCAGGCAGCTTGGTCTCACTACAACTCACTCGATCCTTGGAACACAAAACACACACACACACACACACACACACACACACACACACACACACACACTCACACACAGACACAGACAAAGACCATAACATTATAAGGCACTATCCAAACCAAAAACATACTACTCATAATCGCTACAATTATTACTCTGTAGACGAACTGGTGTAATGTTTGAGGCGCAGCGCCTTGCATATCGCCTATGTAAGTAAACGACGGAAACGAGCAGATGGATACAATGAGTCATGGTTATAGGTTGACAGATGCGTTAATCCAGAAGCTAGGTACAACTAGTTACGACAGATGTCGAAAGGCATCAGCTCCTAACGGGCAACGCAATTATCAAATAATTAAAAGTTATTTTGGTAACAAAACTGTGCTAATTCAGACGGTTACCACTATCATCAATTATTGCTATTTTTTATTAATGTGAATGTAAAGTAAGATAATACCTGGATATTGTTATGTCTGTTAACCGAGTACGCAATAGCGTGAGCAATGTGCACAGAGAGAGTGAATCATACTCAGCGGAAATTGTAAAGTGCCGCTAGCCAGGTTATGGGACTGAGGAAACAAGAAACAGTTTACGATGACTCCTTTATTTGAAGAGAGAGTTATTTAGGTATTTGTGGAGTTTATAAATTTTTTCAGCTATTAAATTGTTCGTATAAGTTATTAAGCTGCTTTTGGTCAAATGTAGAAGACACAGGATTACGCGGTCTAATACTAATATCGCATTGGCTCTTATGTGTATCAACCAATCAGAGGACAGTACGTTCTCGAGTATATAGTGGGTTAAAGAATTGCTTTGTGACGTCTGAACAGGGATTCGAAGATCAGCCATCATCATGTTGGTGTGTGGATATAAGGAATTTTGAAGAAGTGTGAATTTTGCAGAATAATGATTAAAACTTACAGTGTGTAAGGTGTCAGGCAAATCCAACACCTTCCATGAAAACCCTGACATGATATGCTAATCCAGCAGTATGTCACATAGCTCCGAATAAATCGTGACATTAAATTTACCAAAGTAATACGAGTAACGAATGAGCAATTGGAATACCACAGACTAACACGAGAATGCCTAAATGCAGGTCATACCTCCCCACTGTGAGATAGACGCAGTTCCGAGGGGAGAAACGAGAACAGAAGTCGAGAGCAGAACCGTGTTAAGCTAGAAGGCCCTACGATAAGGGACGGACTGGACTCCCACATCGTCAGCTAACAACTAGGACAACGCCAGCTGCAAGTTTTAGCGTAAGACTTTTTCGCGTTTCTGTTACGTCAAGGACCACCCCCCAGCCCATGTTAAAAGATAGAACCCACCACAAAAACAGTATAGATCTTACGATAACACGAAAAGGGCCACACCACCTGCAAGTTTTAGCGTGAGACTTTTTTGCGTCTCTGTTATGTTAGGTCCACCCCCCAGCCCATGTTAAAAGATAGAGCCCTCCAGAAGAACAGTATAGATCTTACGATAACGCTAAAAGGACCACACCAGCTGCGCCGGACGCGGTGGTCTCGCGGTTCTAGGCGCTCAGTCCGGAACCGTGCGACTGCTACGGTCGCAGGTTCGAATCCTGCCTCGCGCATGGATGTGTGTGATGTCCTTAGGTTAGTTAGGTTTAAGTAGTTCTAAGTTCTAGGGGACTAATAACCACAGCAGTTGACTCCCATAGTGCTCAGAGCCATTTGAACCATTTTGAACCACACCAGCTGCAAGTTTTAGCGTGAGACTTTTTCGCGTTTCTGTTACGTTGCAAACTTTAAAAACATTGCCCCACCACGAAAAGTATAACGTTTCTCATTGGATTGACAGAATTTTTGTAGGCAGAGCTTAAGGTTAACATTGAGACCCTGGTTGGTCAGATGAAAACACAGCCAGATAGTTTTTTTTAACCAACTTCGGTAAATGATAGTAAGGAGAAGATAGTTCCGAGACGGCGAGCTGGATGGTTGCTGCGCCGGCCGCTGCCGCCCTGACGAACACCAACAAGGTAATGAACGCACGCGATGCCACATAACAGTTCATAAAGCTTCACTCAGAACTGCAGAAGTCTCATCTGTTACACCTCCTTTTTGCATAATACTAGTGTCGATCGTCAATTAAAGCTCATGGTGTTCACATTTGCCACTTGAAGTAAAAAGCTGAAACGCGATGACTTTTCTGTTATATAGTTATTGAGAAGCCACAACGGCCACTTAATTTACGAGAAGTTAGATAAGTAATTAAAGATAATTGACGGTCACTGTAGACCATTTTGATAGTTTTCTCTTTTGTGAAACTTAATTTAAACCTAGATTATAGATGTGATTTGGCATAGGTCATCCTTCGATCCATTGTAGAACTTTAAAACCCTTTCAGGGAATATTCGTTCACATTTTTGTTGCACGCAGTTGGTTTTTACCATCCTGCATTAAAACACTTCCTTTTATCAATAGTGCAATTTATAAACAATGTTTTGTGACGAGAATAAAATTTCCAAGTGTAAACTTAACTGCTTTTTCGACGTTATTTTACCAGCTAACTAAAAACAGGAAAGACTTGAACCCCTTCCACTAAATTTAGTTAGTATTAAGATTATTTTACAGGAAGTGCAGTGGAGCTGACGCTGAGATCATTTAGTATTTGGTTATATCATCGCTAGTCTCACTGAACTCTTCTGAATTCTACGTGTCAGGTGTGGTCTGGCGCCCCTTTACCAGCAACAGGTCCCAGTTTCAAACTAGTCAATTCCCTAAAAAAAACACGCTCAGAGCGTCGTTGCGCGAAAAAGGTAGGGAGACACGATATAGAACAAACAGACACCACGCAGAATGTTAGAAGTGGAGCACCGCAAAGTGGATGCGAACGTACGATAATAACTAACACGCGAAATTTCGATTTTAGTATGCAAACTATGACTTTTGTATAACCAAACTCCGAATGCCATGTTACACAAGCAGTGAACGATAAATGAACGTGCGTAGTGGACACCTTGTACAATACTTCAGCGAGCATTCTATCACAGATAATCCGTCTTCAAATCCTTTCTGGTCTCAGGTTTGGTTCTATACCAGAAGCTGGCTATTACCAGTCACTATGATTCCGTCTGCCCACCCGCGGTGGCCGAGCGATTCTTCAGTCTGGAACCGCGTGACCGCTACGGTTGCACGTTCGAATCCTGTCTTGGGCATGGCTGTGTGTGATGTCCTTAGGTTAGTAAGCTTTAAGTAATTCTAAGTTCTAGGGGACTGATGACGTCAGATGTTAAGTCCATAGTTCTCAGAGCTTTTTTTATGATTCCATCTGAATACTGAAAGGGGCTTGGTAGTGGTTTTGTATAAAACAACTGCCAATATATCAAAGTTTTCACTGTCAAACCTTTCAGTTAATCGCTATGTTAACCTGGTACTGAAAAATATTTGTTGTGGCCGTTGGATTGGTACAATGTTACAGGTTATACTACAGTTTCTTATTCGTTTTTAACAGGAAAGGCGTGTGGAGTGGAGTGCAGAAAAAGAAATTCACCACAAGGTGAGTGGACACTTCCTGTAGGAAGAAGAAAAATTGTAGCGTAAGACAGAAATATCGAACAAATAAGCGAGCATGCTGGATGTAAATATTGACATCAGGAAAGTAGCAACCCACAAAAACAAAATAAAAAAAATAAAAAAAAATCTAATTAAGAAAAAAATACGTAACTATACCTATTCGAATTCGGGGTCATAACTTACACCGCCCATCAGCCAAGTGGTCTGTAAGAAATCCATAGAGGATTGAGTTACTAGAGAACTATTTTTTAGCGTTCAGTTTTTGTCTATATATTTTCTCGAATGTTAACGTTTCCATACTTGCCCGTATATTGAGGTTGTTGTTGTGATCTTCAGTCCTGAGACTGGTTTGATGCAGCTCTCCATGCTACTCTATCCTGTGCAAGCCCCTTCGTCTTCCAGTAACTACTGCAACCCACATCCTTCTGAATCTGCCTAGTGTATTCATTTCTTGGTCTCCCTCTACGATTTTCACCCTCCACGCTGCCCTCCAATACTAAATTGGTGATCGCTTGATTCCTCAGAATATGTCCTACCAATCGATCCCTTCTTCTAGTCAAGTTGTGCCAAAAACTCCTCTTCTCCCCAATTCTATTCAATGCCTCCTCATTAGTTACATAATCTACCCATCTAATCTTCAGCATTCTTCTGTTGCACCACATTTCGAAAGCTTCTATTCTCTTCTTGTTCAAACTATTTATCGTACACGTTTCACTTCCATACATGGCTACACTCCATACAAATACTTTCAGGAACGACTTCCTGACACTTAAATCTATACTCGATGTTAACAAATTTGTCTTGTTCAGAAACGCTTTCCTTGCATTGCCAGTCGACATTTTATATGCGCTCTACTTCGATCATCATCAGTTATTTTGCTCCCCAAATACCAAAATCATTTATTACTTTAAGCGTCTCATTTCCTCAGCGTCAACCGATTTAATTCGACTACATTCCATTATCCTCGTTTTGCTTTTGTTGTTGTTCATCTTCTGTCTTCCTTTCAAGACACCTTCCATTCTGTTCAGCTGCTCTTCCAGGTCCATTGCTGGCTCTGAGCACTATGGGACTTAACTTCTGAGATCATCAGTCCCCTAGAACTTAGAACTACTTAAACCTAACTAAGTTAAGGACATCACACACTCATCCACCCCCGAGGCAGCATTCAAACCTGCGACCGTAGCAGTCACGTGGTTCCAGACTGCAGCGTCTAGAAACGCTCGGCTACCCCGGCCGGCGGTCTTTTGCTGTCTCGGACACAATTACAATGTCATCGGCGAGCCTGAAAGTTTTTATTTCTTCTCCTTGGTTTTAATTTCTACTCCGAATTTTTCTGTCTCACTCCCTTCCGGACCACTGCTTCCCTTTCATGTCCCTCGACTCTTATAACTGCCATCTGGTTTCTGCACAAATTGTAAATAGCCTTTCGCTCCCTATATTTTACCCCTGCCACCTTCAGAAATTGAAAGAGAGTATTCCAGTCAACGTTGTCAAAACCTTTCTTTAAGTCTACAAATGCCAGAAGCGTAGCTTTGACTTTCCTTAATCAATCTTCTAAGATAAGTCGTAGAGTCAGTATTGCCTCACGTGTTCCAATATTTCTACAGAATCCAAACTGATCTTCCCCGAGGTCGGCTTCTTACCAGTTTTTCCATTCGTCTGTAAAGAATTCGCGTTAGTATTTTGCAGCTGTGTCTTATTAAACTGATAGTTCGGTAATTTTCACAACTGTCAATACCTGCTTTCTTTGGAATTGTAATTATATTCTTCTTGAAGTTTGGGGAATTTCGCCTGTCTCACACATTTTGCTCACCAGATGGTAGAGTTTTGTCAGGGCTGGCTCTTCCAAAGCTATCAGTAGTTCTAATGGAATGTTGTCTGCTCCCGGGGCCTTGTTTCGACTTAGGTTTTTCAGTGCTCTGTCAAACTCTTCACGCAGTGTCGTATCTCCCATTTCATTTTCATCTACACCCTCTTCCATTCCCATAATATTGTGGTCAAGAGCATCGCCCTTGTACAGGCGCTCTATAAAGTCCTTCCACCTTTCTGCTTTCCCTTTGTTGCTTAGAACTGGGTTTTCGTCTGAGCTCCTGATATTCATACAAGTGGTTCTCTTTTCTCCAAAGGTCCCTTTAATTTTCCTGTACCCAGTATCTATCTTACCCCTAGTGATACACGCCTCTGCATCCTTACACTTGTCCTCTAGCCATCCTTTCTTAGCTATTTTGCACCTCCTTTCAATCCCATTTTTGAGACGTTTTTTTTTGCGTGCTTCATTTACTGCATTTGTGTATTTTCTCCTTTCATCAATTATCTCTTCCTTTACCGCAACGGTCGCAGGTTCGAATCCTGCCTTGGGCATGGATGTGTGTGATGTCCTTTTTGGTTAGTTAGGTTGAAGTAGTTCTAAGTCTAGGGGACTGATGCCCACAGATGTTAAGTCCCATAGTGCTCAGAGCCATTTTAACCATTTATCTCTTCCGTTACCCAAGAATTTCTATTAGCACTCGTCCTTTGACCTACTTGATCCTCTGCTGCCTTCACTATTTCATCTCTCAAGCTACCAATTCGTCTTCTACTTCTACTGTATTTCTTTCTTGTCAATCGTTCGCTAATGCTCTCCCTGAAACTCTCTACGACCACTGGTTCTGTCACTTTATCCAGGTCTCATCTCCTTAAATTCCCAATTTTTGCAGTTTCATTAGTTTTTATCTACAGTTCATAACCAATAGATTGTGGTCAGAGTCCACACCTGCCCCCGGAAATGTTTTACAATTTAAAACCTGGTTCCTAAATATCTGTCTTACCATTACGTAATCTATCGGAAATCTGTCAGTACATCCAGGCTTCTTCCATGTATACAACCTTCTTTTATGATTCTTGAACCATGGGAAAAAAGTAAAAAAAATTAAATCAAATTAAGGAAAGAATAAGTAAGTATACCTATTCGAATTCGAGGTCGTAGCTTACACCGCCCATCAGCCGAGTGGTCTGTAAGAAATCCATAGAGGATTCAGTTGCTAGATACTACCTTTAAGTGTTCAGCTTTTGTCTATATATTTTCTCGAATGTTAACGTTCTCCGCACTTGCCCGTATATTGAGGTAAGGAGGTAGAAATGAGCCATTGTGACATTGACAACAGATATATCACGACATAAACCTTGGACACGTCTCGCTGAACACGCTCCCGGATGAAATGAAACACTGTTCGGCATGGACGGACATAAACAACTACCTGTGCCTAGTGCCAGGTGTTTGTGCCTGCTCGTGGACCTATTTACTGCGGCGCGGCTGACGTGCGCCTTACATCATTTTGTGGCGGGTCGTTCGACGATTGTTTACGGCCCGGTCAGGGGCCACACGGCAGTGTCCGGCGTGGTTCACGTTTCAGTGGGGTTGCGTGCGGCGGATTAACGAGCGTGAAAATCACAGCCCGACACGGCGGGCGTGGCGCAAGCTGCGTGTCTAAGGGCCGATATCGCGCGCATTAATCACGGCGTCTGGGCGGGACCGCCTCCACACGCAACGGCGGCTACTGGCGCGTGTAGCTGTTGTGTTTGCTAAACAGATATGTAATTGAGACCGATTGACTGCTCGGTATTTATAGTCGCCTCCTTCTGCGATGCTGCCTCGGGCTCCACTTGTGGCATAAATCTCCAAAAAGCTCTGACAAAGATAAAGTTGAACTGATAACGTGCTACGTGTGTAATTCTTATGTCCCCAGTTTACTTACTGTCATTCGATCTGTATGTCAACCCTATATGTTAACAATAACACGGCATTAAAATTGTTTATTTTTCAAGTTTATTTCCTCTATAATTCTTCCCTTGTATTGATGTAAGCAAAGCACGCATATGCACCAGCGGTGGTGACGAGTCCGTATCACTATTTGGTGAAAGACTTTGTAGAATGTCGTTATTTTGATATTGTTTTATTAAGCAACCAGTTGAGGTTCCAATCACTTCATCTACAGGCCCATACGATAAAGTTGCAAGACAGTAGGTAAACACATAATGGTTTGCCACACATAGTATTGCATAAACAAAAAAAGGATACATATAAATGCATTTAAGTAGAAGAAACCAATGATGAAGCAAAATGATCACGTTACAGCGGAAGATATACAGAGAACTTACAACACGATTTGCATCCTTAAAACAAGCACATCAGTCACTTAACAGAAAACTGCTTGTTTTGTCGTATTGTAAGTTCACAATGTCTCTTTTATTATAACCTGAATATATTACTTCATTACTGGTTTTCTTTACTTATATATTGCCTTGTTTATGTAATACTATGCGTGACAATTCAATATGTTTATCTGCTGCCTTGAAACTTTATTGTACAGGCCTCAAGATGAAGTGCTTTGAACGTCCAAATTGGCTGCCTAAGAACACATTACGAAAATAACTTCTGTTGGTAAAGCATTACTGCATTCCATTCACCAACCGTCATATATGGTCCTTTCATACTAATATAGGTAAATAATCTTACGATAGCAACCGACCTGTCTCACATAAGTCTGAAATATTATATAAGAATCTAAAGATCGAATAGTTTCCCACGTTCCTGAACCAAAGATGAAGCTACACTTTCTCATTATAAGTATTTTGGCGTCAAATCAACATGGAGGAGGAAGAGTAGGTGTATTTACCGTCTAATCACCAAAGAAAATGTCCTAAAGGTGTGGGGTCTTCCGTCGGATATCAGCGTCTCCCATGGACAAGACTTTGGCCACGTGAAACCTTGTCTTCAGCAGGAAAGAATTCAGTATATATGCCTACTTCCCCCCCCCCCCCCCCCCCTGCCGGCGGGTGTGGCCAAGAGGTTCTAGGCGCTTCAATCTGGAACCACCCGACCGCTACGGTCGCAGGTTTGAATCTTGCCTCGGGCATGGTTGTGTGTGATGTCCTTAGGTTAGTTAGGTTTAAGTAGTTCTAAGTTCTAGGGGACTGATGACCTCAGATACTAAGTACCATAGTCCTCAGAGCCATTTGAACCATTTTTGAACCTACCCCCGTCCCCCTTGATGGTCTGTTCTGGGCGTTTCGTCTCCGCTCCGTACCTACTAGAAGCGTCCTGAGACGTTCCGTCAGCCGGCCGCTGTTGAGGAGCGGTTCCAGTCGCTTCAGTCTGGAGCCGAGCGGCTGCTACGGTCGCAGGTTCGAATCCTGCCTCGCCCATGGATGTGAGTGACGTCCTTAGGTTAGTTAGGTTTCAGTAGTTCTACGTCTAGGGGACTGATGACCTCAGATTTTAAGTCTCATAGTGCTTAGAGCCATTTGATCCATCTGAACGTCCCGTCTTCGAGAGGTGCGCCTGACAGCCTACACAGTATACCTGATGCCCTGTTTGGAGTTCGTTGCACACGTCCACATTCTCTTCGTTTCGTTCAGTCCAGCTGCTGCCAACGTTGCGTTTTTCAGCAACAGCAACGTACAGTACCATCGTTTGCTCTGTTGGTACCCAGAATGAAGGTCCATGACGTTTTCCGCCACCGTTATCTTTGCTGGCTGTTCTACAACACTGCCCCACTATATGGGGCCCTGCACCAGACCATTGGTTTCTCTTTATTTATTTTTTAACATAGGCAATGGACGTACCTACTGTGGACTGACCACAGTCGTAACGCCTAGAAACGATCACGGGGGCACTCCGGGCCGAAAAAGGAACGTCCCAGGACGCGTCTTGTGGGTACGGACCGCAGACGGAAAGGCCACAACCGACTGTGGGAAGGCGAGACAGTAGGAACAAATACGTGACCCATTTCGCACAACTTGCCGTCTCAGATAGCACCTGATGAAGACAGCGATTCATGTTATCGAAAAATTATTCGCGGACGACCAGTATTCGGTAGATCATCGGACACCTCAAGATGTCAAAAGGCCACCTGGAAAGCAAGAAGAATTAAAAAATACCGAATATTAAAGCTCTCCGTACAGATGCCTTGGTGCTCTGGGGAGCTCTCACGCAGTGCGACGATATTTACACTGCTGGAAAAGGGAAGTGTAGCAAAACGAATGCCTCCACAGCCTTTCTCCTATCGTAACAGCCACGCGGTTAGCCGCACGGTCTGAGGCATGTTGTCGCGATCCGCGCGGCGCTTGCTTTCCTTAGTTTGCATTGGCTTGTCATCGAGCTATTGACACCATGCAGCTGCTTTTCTTTTGTTGTCCTATACTCAGCAGATATCCTTATGATTGTCTTGCAAGGTTCTACATAGTTGCAATTCTCCTCCATATAGTCCTAATTTGTCGTTTTGCCTTGTCAGTCAATCGCATGTGTTAGACATTTGTACTCCCTTTTGTCTGTTTCGTTTCCTATATTTTGATGTCTGATTTTTTAGTCAAACGAATTAAATATCTCATTTGTTCTTTGAGGTATTTATTGCGCTTTAGGTTTGGGCTCGCTTTTACTGTGCTGATTTCACTATTTTCGCTCTCAAAAATTCTCCACACCTACAGGGTATGGGTAAAAATGTGGAAATTTATGTTTGAATATAAATAGAGAAGCTATCCAAGTCTGCAGATTCCGCTTTTGTATTTGAACAAGAAGGACGCCTGTATAATTTCTTCAATACGTTGCAAGAATCACCCGTGGTCAGGACATTATTATGTGTAGTCTAGAGTGTATTATGTAGAACCTAAGTGAATTTGAACGTGAACAAATTTTTGGTTCTCGCATGGTGTAGGTCAAGGTAGCCGAAGTGTTTGGTGTGTCAAGAGGCACTATGTTAAAAATTTAGACCGTGGACAGGGAAACAGAAAAAATGTCATCCGCTAAGATAAGATGCAGTGGAGAGTGTATGTTGATTTATAGTGGCAGTCGATCATTGAAAAGGGTTGTAACGGAACATAAAGAGAACTACGGCTGCAGAAGTCACTGCAGAAATGAATGTCATACTCATGAACCCTTTCAGCACCGAAACAGCACGAAGGGAGCTCTATACGCAGGAAACAGTATGGCGAACTGTAATTCCAAAACCACTCATCAGTAACAGAAAACGTGTACCGGAGCCGTCAAATTGGGAATATGAAGCGACAGAAGAAAGTAATTTGGTCGGATGAGTCTTGTTGCACACTGTCTCTAACTTCTGGTTTCATTTACGTCACAATAGTGAAACATGCTAAGGGGGTCAGGTGACTTATTTGGGCAGCCATACCGTAGTATTCTATTGACCCCATTGGTACTCTGCAAGGTCGCATTACTGTTAAGGGTTAGGTGAGCAATTTGGTTGATCAGGTTCATCGCATGGTACAATGTTTTCTTCCCCAATGATGATTCTCTGCCGACAAATCCCCTGTGCACACAGCTCGTCCAATCCAGGAGTGGTTTTGCGCATGTCCTCTGGCCACTTCAGTTATCAGATCTCAATAATGCTGAGACTTAATGGTCTACTTGGGAGACAACGGCGCGTTTCGCTATCCACCTCAACTTGCCCTTACTTCGCATGAAGAATAGTACAAGACCTCCCTGAGAACCATAATAGACCTGTATTTGCCTATTCAGTGACGTCTTGAAACTCCTTTGAATTTCAACGTTTTCCAACACAGTATCAGGCATGGTAAGGTGCTGTGCCTTTGTGTTTCCATATTTTATCCACAGATGACAGGAGGAAGTGCAGCACCGGTCACAATTTTTTATCTGTCTATTACAGAACGATTTCAGCTACTGTGCGGCTATCTTCAGCTCTGTCCCTACCATGTATACTTGTTGTTGTTGTGGTCTTCAGTCCTCAGACTGGTTTGATGCAGTTCTCCATGCTACTCTATCCTGTGCAAGCATCTTTATCTCCCAGTATCTACTGCAACCTACATCCTTCTGAATCTGTTTAGTGTATTCATCTCTTGGTCTCCCTCTACGATGTTTACACTCCACGCCACCTCAAATACTGAACTGGTGATCCCTTGATGCCTCAGAATATACCCTACCAACCGATGCCTTCTTCTAGTCAAGTTGTGCCACAAATTTCACTTCTCTACAATCCTATTCAGTACCTCCTCATTAGCTACGTGAATTACCCATCCAACCTTCAGCATTCTACTGGAGCACCAAATTTCGAAAGGTTCTATTATCTTCTTGTCTAAACTATTTATCGTCCATGTTTCATTTCCATACAGGGCTACACTCCATACATATACTTTGAGAAACGACTTCCTGACACTTAAATGTATACTCGATGTTGCCATTGCCTGTCTACATTTTATGTCCTCTCTACTTCGACCATCATCACTTATTTTGCTCCCCAAATAGCAATAGCATATACGACTTTAAGCGTCTCATCTCATAATCTAATTACCGCACCATCACCCGATTTAATTCGACTACATCTTATATCCTTCTCTCAAGCCACTGTCCATTCCGTTCATCTGCTCTTCCACGTCCTTTGCTGTCTCTGACTGAATTACAATGCCATCGGCGAACCTCAAAGTTTTTTATTTCTTCTTCCTACATTTTAATTGCTACTCCGAGCTTTTCTTTTGTTTCCTTTATTGCTTGCTCATTATACAGATTCAATAACATCGGGTAGAGGCTACAACCCTGTCTCACTTCCTTCCCAACCACCGCTTCCCTTTCATGTGCCTCGACTCTTATAACTGCCATCTGGTTTCTGTTCAAATTGTAAATAGCCTTTCGCTCCCTGTATTTTACCCCTGCCACCTTTAGAATTTGAAAGAGAGTATTCCAGTCAACATTGTCAAAAGCTTTTTCTAAGTCTACAAATGCTAGAAACGTAGGTTTGTCTTTCCTTAATCTTTCTTCTAAGATAAGTCGTAAGGTCAGTATTGCCTCACGTGTTCCAACATTTCTATGGAATCCAAACTGATCTCCCACTAGGTCGGCTTCTACCAGTTTTTCCATTCGTCTGTACAGAATTCGTGTTAGTATTTTGCAGCCGTGGCTTAATTAACTGATAGTTCGGTAATTTTCACATCTTTCAACACCTGCTTTCTTTGGGATTGGAATTATTATATTCATCTTGAAGTCTGAGGGTATTTCACCTGTTATGTTAGGCCTGGCTCTCCCAAGGCTGTCTGTAGTTCTAATGGAAGGTTGTCTACTCCCAGGGCCTTGTTTCGACTTAGGTCTTTCAGTGTTCTGTCAAACGCTTCACGCAGTATCATATCTCCTATTTCATCTTCATTTACATTCTGTTCCATTTCTATAATATTGTCCTCAAGAACATCGCCCTTGTATAGACCCTCTATACACACCTTCCACCTTTCTGCTTTCCCTTCTTTGCTTAAACTGGGTTTCCGTCTGAGCTCCTGATATTCATATAAGTGGTTTTCTTTTCCCCAAAGGTCTCTTTAATTTTCCTGTAGGCAGTATCTATCTTACCCCTAGTGATATGCACCTCTACATCCTTACATTTGTCCTCTAGCCATCCTTGCTTAGCCGCTTTGCACTTCCTGTCGATGTCATTTTTGAGACGTTTGTATTCCTTTTTGTCTGCTTCATTTACTGCGTTTTTATATTTTATCTTTTCATCAATTAAATTCAATATCTCTTGTGTTATCCAAGGATTTTAATTAGCTCTGCTTCCTTCACTATTTCGTCTCTCAAAGCTACCCATTCTTCATCTACTGTATTTATTTCCCCTATTGTTGTCAATCGTTCCCTAATACTCTCTCTGAAGCTCTCTACAACGTCTGGTTCTTTCAGTTCATGCAGGTCCCAACTCCTCAAATTCCCACCTTTTTGCAGTTTCTTCAGTTTTAATTTGCAGTTCATAACCAATAGATTGCGGGCAGAGTTCACATCTGCCCCTAGAAATGTCTTACAATTTAAAATCTGGTTCCTGAATCTCTGTCTGACCATTATATAATCTATCTGACACCTTCCAGTATCTCCAGGCTTCTTCCATGTATACAACCTTGTTTTATGAGTCTTGAACCAAGTGTTAGCTATGATAGCTTTGATTAAATTATGCTCTGTGCATAATTCTACCAGGCGGCTTCCTCTTTCATTCCTTAGTCCCTTTCCATATTCACCTACTACGTTTACTTCTCTTCCTTTTCCTACTACCGAGTACCAGTCACCCATGACTATTAAATTTTCGTCTCCCTTCACTATCTGAATAATTTCTTTTATCTCATCATACATTTCATCAATCTCTTCGTAATCTGCGGAGCTAGTTGGCACATAAACTCGTACTACTGAGGTGGGTGTGGGCTTCGTATCTATCATGGCCACAATAATGCGTTCACTATGCTGTTTGTAGTAGCTTCATGTACACTTAACCATCGGAAAATATGACTGAAACAGCAACGTGTTAATACAGTGGAATTTCATGCATGATACGTGCGTTGGTATCCGGTCGCCTAAACACCCTTCTACGTCGATAATCAGGCATCAGTCAAATCCAGTCGCTGGTGAAGAGAACTGACTCTATTATCCACATTCCATTCCATGTTTTCAATTATCAACTTCAATGGAGTGCGTCTGTGCTCTGCCTAGATCAACATATCCCTTCCAGTTGCCGCTGCGAAGGCAGCGCACAGCTCTGTCACGTTCTCCTCGGTAGCGGTTATCAGGCTATGCTGTTTACCACGAGCGGCCACTATTAGGCACCTCTTCATGTGTTTGCCTCACGACGCCTCTTAAATGTTCGAGTGACGTCTCAGTTGAGGACACCACTTCCGCGAACAACTTTCTGTGCTGACAACCCATCCTGGCGTAAAGTTACGCAACGGAGTTCTTTCGTCGGCCAGTTTCGCTTAAGAAATTTTGAATTTTTGTGGGACATTGTGGAATCTTACAGCTTCAGCTCCTATAGTTTCATTGAAATGTGGGACTTAGGGAAAGCAGGAAAAGGTGTGGACAGGGCTGATGAGTTAACGTTGGTTGCACAGTAAACACATACAAATCGTAGTTCCTTTTATTTTGAAGAAAGTTGGGTTACCCCAACTGAAACCTAGGTAAATCTAGGTACACATTGGTACTGAGGCTGTTGTTAATTTAAAATTAAAATCAATTTAAAATTTTAAAAATTAACATACACTTTATTTAAGGAAATTATTTTTTTAAATTATCATTAATACAAAATGACTGTAGCATAAGCTACACTGACGGCTGAGGACCTTATTAAGAAAGAAATCAAAAGTATTTGTCGACTGAAGGCCACAAGCAATACATCAGAACAATCAGCGACTGAAGGCTTGAATTACAAGTGAGGAAGACACGTTGAAAATACCGAAATACTTTTTAAAACAAACATTAAAATGATTGACTGTAACACAAGCTACACTGACGGCTCGATACCTTATTAAGAAAGAATTCAAATTATTTGTCGGCTGAAGTTCACGAGCAATACTTCAGAACAATTAACGACTGCAGGCCTGAATAACAAATGAGGAAGACAATTACCTGTTAAAAATACCAAAATAATTTTTAAAGCAGTCATTAAAAAATTGGCTGTAACACAATCTACACTGGCGGCTGAAGGCCTTATTAAGAAAGAATTCAAATTATTTGTCGGCTGAAGGCCACAAGCAAATGAAATAATTTCAACAAAATATTATTTTGAAACAATTGACACAATCAGACCAAATACAAAAGGCAGTGATCCACAGACAGTGATCCAAGGATCGACCGAGAAAAGTCACTACAGCCGCGTAACCGGTGAGACAGGCAGCCAAGACTCATGCTGACTTAACAGGATGGCAAGACAAACTAGGGACAGTTTAAACGCAGACCAACCCTCTTACCAGATCAACCTAACACCAGATAACCAGTACAACGATGGAATAATTCAGGCGAAGGCGAAGTAACAGACAGCACTGCGTTTACAGAATCCGGCATTTAAAGCACTGAAAGGCAAAAGAAACCACTCCACGAATGCAGTACGCATACACCGTTAAAATAACTGCTCATTAAAACACGCTAGATACACACGGACCTGCGAAAACAATTCCACCAGCAACTCAAAAAAATGCTGCAACCAGTCACTGCGGAACAACAAGCACGAACCACAAGTCGACACAAAGGGTCCAGCAGCGGTCGGAGGCCAGACACACGTCGTCCGATGAGACGACCCACCGAACGACTAACCAACGGTCGAGTCAGGCAAGGAAAAGGTGCCAGTATCGATGGTCGAGTGACAGCTTATTGCCACGGGGTCACTTCCACGGACGGACACACACACATAAGTGTAGGTAGCACTACCCGAATATAACGATCCATTCAACATAATGTCGCTGAATCCGGACGTCGACGTGGTCGTGCACTCCCGCGACCACATCCTTCCATCGGGCAGTGCATGTATGGCGCCAGCGGTCGGGCAAGTGCTGGGGCTGTGCGGACCTCACTTCTCCTCCGTCCTAACCGAACTACCGACACACCCGACGCGGAAAACACCTCATGTCCTTCCAAAGATAGTACGGGTACTAGATATCGATAAACGCTGCTGCTGCCACTCGTGGACAGACAATGCTAGCAAACGAAGTGGCGCCAGCAAACAGAAAAAGAAAATGGGACGCCACTGTCCCTATTACATGATGCCAACCTACCAACGGCACCAACGCGAGCAGGAGCACGGCTCATTCATGAAGTTCTAATAGGTGGCGGCCAAGAACGTAACCACCATAACGGCGTCTTTCCTTTCGCGGAAAGTCCGATTAACACAGATACTCATAGGAGCTTGCACAATCTGTACGGAGACGTGGTGTAACACTCACTGGAGTACAAATGGCGGCCGGTCGGAGTGGCCGTGCGGTTCTGGGCGCTACAGTCTGGAGCCGAGCGACCGCTACTGTCGAATCCTGTCTCGGGCATGGATGTGTGTGATGTCCTTAGGTTTGCTAGGTTTCATTAGTTCTAAGTTGTAGGGGACTGATGACCTCAGACGTTAAGTCGTATAGTGCTCAGAGCACTGTTTTTTTCACTTCGGACCGTGTGCTCTGGCCCACACCACGTACCTGATACTCCCGCGGCGGTCGTACTCTTCTGCTCCACACTGATGCTGGCTTGCCTGAAATTATTTATCGAAAGATGCAAGCGGGTTTAGGGGAGCCACTCAACGTTCAAACACAACACTGTTCAACGCCTGGTATGAACAACTGTATTCTGAGACGATAAAAGAAAATCGCAGGTTGCACTGTTTACATTCTAATTCATAAGTGTTTATCCCAATTAATGTATGATTATCTGTCCACAATATCACACAGACGAGTTTACGCGTAACCGACACGACGCGGGTGATGCTCGTCACGCATACACAGATATCGGGTACCAGTCCTCCTTAACACTAGTAATAAATTTTAACACTGTTCACAAAGTTAAATTTACAGTTCTCAGTTGTACGAGCGTGCGCGTAACCGTCGAGGCGCGGCTGATTGTTGATAATGCGGGAACGCGGTGATCGAACGCACGTCCTCGCGCTCGCTACAAGACACTGGCACTTGACTGCACTCTTTTATGGTAACTAATTTTTGCTGACTCACATCAGTTCATTCTGGGAGACCGAACAGGCCGCGGATGATTGATACTGTACGGTTCGACACGCAACGAGAGGATACACAAATGCGTTATCGGCGGCATTGCTCATTTTTTAATTACTTCTTGACGCACTTCCCTCTGAATCATTTCCATATTTCATCACTTTACTGTAATAGCACTTGTAGCAACTCTTCAACTTCCATACTAACAATGTGTCTCACATGCAGAGCTACACACAACACAACAGTTTTGTGTCCCGTGCTCGACTCGACAGACGCGGCTGCCCGCAAAGATACCCTGCAACCAATCCAGCGTTATGACCGTACGCATACAGTGGCAGTGAACAAAAGCACAGCGAGTCATTGGGCGAGACGTCTGTCATAATCGCAAGACGGTCTCCCAGAAATGTCTGAACTCCCGTGTGCTGGCTGGCCACGCACAGCTGTGAGGCCTGCAGTGTTGGAACGTGTTGATGGGCGGAACACAACCATGAAACAGGTCTCTGCTCAACTGGACGTGTCTGTTTGTAGTCGTCCACCAGTCGGGGAACTTAGACGGGGTCACACCACCAACATTCAAAGCCGCGACAATCTTCTGCTTGATGTCCTCCATCATGGTGCGACGATCAGCTCTGAAGAGTATTGTACTACCATCAGCAAATTAAAGGAACCACTTCAGCGTTTTCGTCGCTCCAAAAATGCAAACGAATTTCTCCTTCTCCATGACAACGCAAGAGCTCACACAAGTCTGTGCACCCGAGAGGAACTCAGAGAACTTCACTGGACTGTTTTTGCTCATCCACCCTACAGCCCGGATCTCGCACCTTTAGGCTTCCTCCTATTTAGCTCAATGAAGGATGCACTACGTGGGAAGCATTATGTGGGTGATGGGGAGGTTACTGATACAGCAAGAGGCTGGCTCCGACTTCGACCAGAGTGATTACATGCTGGCATACAGGCCCTCCCGGTAAGTTGGCGAAAGGCCGTCGCCTTGAGCAGAGCTTAGGTTAAAAGATTTGGTTTCCTAGGCAAAAGAGCGGGGAGTAATACTTTGTGTAGGAATCCTGACTAAAACCAATCCGCTTTCAGAAAAAAAAGTGTTGCATTACTTATCGAACGAAACTCGTACAATGCGCATTACCACCTACGCTTGAAATGGCTGTTCGAATCGTGTTGACAGAATGAACAGTGCACGCAAGCTCGTTATCCGATCCCGATAGGAGAAGCAGTGGGCTCTACTAAACTGCCATCAAAACTGCAGGTTTACGTTCATTCCTAATTCGCTGCCAGCTGTACGTATCGATTTGCTAGATGAAAAGTACATAAACTACGCAAAGTGATGGAATATTTCTTAGGAGCTTAGCAGGCGAAGCATACTAGCATGAAAGGTGATAGTTTCTCCTGAAGCTTCACTAAGGATTAGTATGGTGGGGCTCGGGCGATCAGGTTTAAGAAAATAAGTCAGGCAGTTCGTTGAAGGATCGTGTAATTGTTCATATCATATTAGTGGTTCCTCTGTTCGGAACCCCAGCCCGCCGAATACATCCTATGGTCAAGAGTATACCTAGTAAGTGAATATCTGCAGTGGGATGGTGTATCTGGAGTGCTGAGCAAGATGAGAATAAATCTTACAACCCTCCCCCCAAAAGAAAGAGGGCCTTGAGCTAAAATATGTCCAAAAGATGGAAGTCACGTGAGAACGATGCAGTGGAGCCGCAAATTCTCGGCAGTGCACTGAGTGGAGCTATAAACTGTGACAATATCCGTGCACCAACAAATCTGGGAAAATAAACCACAAGGCGAACGACATCAAGATACTCCTGCTGGAAATTAGTTAGGTCCTGACGTAAACAAGCACTCTGTAATATCGAACCACTACCCAACTATACCGACTAATGAGCAATAACAGAAAAGTCGACTGTACCCCTCCAAGAACCGGAACGTAATTCGGAAGAGGTCAACAACAAGATATTGAGAACCGACAAGAGACCAGCCTCATACAAAACAGGTAATGAAACGATATTAACGAAGGAAAAGACACAATATATCTACCGAAATCTAAAAAATGCATATAGTGTAATCTGAAAAAAAGTCCTGGCACACAGATAAACCTGTTGAGGAAAGAATTTAATAATGAAAAACTATACAAAGAGTATGGCTTCTATCTGCGGAACAAGAGCGCTCGTTTCACTAACATCGGATCTACAACCAGATGGACGCTACGCTTAATCGCGATTGCATTATTTGACTAATAACTAGGAAGAGCGGCCACATCAGGACTATATACTTCGCAGCCCATGCACATCTAACGAATGACGATAAAAGTAGCCAGAAATACGCAGACTGTATCTCAGGACTAATACTAATAAAACATGTGGTGGAAGGAAAAGGAGAAAAAAAAAGAAGAGGTAAAATATGGATGCTCCTATTGTATGTTTGGCTACTGATTGTGGCTTCTTCCAATGAATTTTGTGTTCTTGCGCTTCTTAATGGACACAGTATCTACAAAGATATGTTGAAGCGGACCTGTTCACGTTCCTAAATTAACATATTTCATCACGTGCTCAGTGGCACTGATGGCTTTGAGCAGCCATTCAATGAAATTGGGAATATGGCAAGTGACCATCTCTTTAAACATTACATACTGAACCGAGTAAACCTATTAGAGATTACTGAGTAGAAACCGATGACGGAAACACAGCAGCATGGTGAAGCAGTCAAGACGAAAATTCCACTAATAGTGCACAGGTGCCAAATTCAGCTGCGGCAAGAGGCAGTAGGAAAAGGTCGCCGTTTTAAATGGGTGATATTATATGCATAAATGGTTTTCCAGTAATGTATAAGGTTCGAATATGCTTTGATTTTCTGAAGACTCTTTTATAAGCTGATAAACAGTTGTTTTATGAAATACAAATTTAAAAAATGGCTACCTGCTCACATCGTGGTAGCACCGAACCAAAAACAACCACGCACGGCCTCGCTACGCAGCCACGCGGTCTTAAATTGAAAAGCGTGGGCGGTCGGCCGTGACTGCACCGTGAAATATGTCCAGAGTCACGGTCAGGTCGCTTTGGCGTGATGTACCGCCTGCAATCCTGTTACACTAGCTCCACAACTTGTAAGGGGCGTGACTACTTCAGAAACGGTCTTGTACTCTAGGTGATGCCTAAATTAAAAGAGCTCTTTTTTATTGTTGCTCAGGAGCCTACATAACCTTCCAGGTGTTGTTGCATTTGCCATAAAATTACTTCAAGCGGATCCTTATCGACAGCGATAGTATCAGCTGCTAGCATAAGCGTTCCGCCCTCGTTCATTTATATTACACTGTTTTTTTTTTTTTTTTTCCTATTGCACATTCGAGGCAGGGACTGACGTAATACAGCGACCTCGTAAGTCATTTGTCCATGTATTTCAAAATCTGCTCCGTAAGTAATTCCGCTAAACACTGATTAACTAGGCAAAATATAAGTTTCCTTCTGTATTAGGAGGGACATTTCTAGGATTTAAATCTGCTGCAGCTACCTCATAGTCCTGTTTGTTGTAGTAATTTTTTTTTTCACATTATCGCTGTGCGCCTACAGTGTGACAATATGCGTGAAGATACAGGCCGAACCAGATACACATTATTTAGTCGATTCTGTGAACCGTCATTGTTGAACCGTCACTGTTCTTTCTGTTTCAGTATCATCACCAAAACGTAGTCCACCTGCGCTGAGTGGTCAGCGTGACAGAATCTCACTCGTAAGTGCCCGGTTTCGATTCCCGGTGGGGTCGGAGATTTTCTTCGCTCAGAGACTGGGTGTTGTGTTGTCACCGCCATCATTTCATCCCCATCGACGCGCAAGTCACCGAAGTGGCGTCAAATCGAAACACTTGCACCCAGCCAACGGGAGGCCCTAGGCACACTACATTTACATTTACCAAAACATATACTTGTTTAATAAATATTACACGAGAAGTGTATTCAGAGGTAGACATAAATAACAATTCAGACAAAATTTTATTTATAATGGGAAGATATTTTTTTTTATTTTCGCTCCCGACACTCTTCAATTTGACTGCACCGGATGCAACTATTATTTTTTATAGTACATACTACCGCCGTAAAATTGTCTGTACTATACCTTTGTTGGATAATCAAATGGTTCAAATGGCTCTGAACAGTATGCGACTTAACTTATGAGGTCATCAGTCGCCTAGAACTTAGAACTAATTAAACCTAACTAACCTAAGGACATCACACACAGCCCGCAGCTCGTGGTCGTGCGGTAGCGTTCTCGCTTCCCACCCCCGGGTTCCCGGGTTCGATTCCCGGCGGGGTGAGGGATTTTCTTTGCCTCGTGATGACTGGGTGTTGTGTGCTATCCTTAGGTTAGTTAGGTGTAAGTAGTTCTAAGTTATAGAGGACTGATGACCCTAGATGTTAAGTCCCATAACAAAAAAAAAACACACATACACACACATGCCAGATGCCAGAGGCAGGATTCGAACCTGAGACCGCAGCGGTCGCTCGGTGCCAGACTGTAGCGCCCAGAACCGCACGCCCACTCCGCCCGGCGTTGGATAATCGTTTTGAAACTCAGCGAAGACATTATGAGCTAAGACAAAATCATAAATACGATTCTGCAGTTCCTGTGTCATATCGAATTACGATGCAGTGTTACTTCGGACATGCACGCATGTCTCAAGTTACAGGCACTGCGGCGACTGCAGCAGTTATGAAACACATGAAATGTATTCGCAGTTGCGAAAATGGACAACATGCAAGCATGACCGAAGAAATATTACGTATTGATCCGCAATAACACAGGCATTGTAATAACGTATACATCCGCCAACACCAGGAGTGCGCTTTTCAAGCAACCTGTACGGGAATATACATAATGGATGCACGAGAACTGGTTGTAGACGCGAGATTGACGATATTTTGAAGTTTGGAGCTGTCCACGAGTCGGACGGATAGCCAAATGGTAAGGCACGTCTCGCGTAAGGGAAAATCCGGGTCTGAGTCCTCGTTCGGCACAAATTGTCATTGTCCCAATCGCTTTCTAAATCTGACGGTTCTCCATATTCACTATAGAGAATACGATTAATGTGTTTCTAACGGCCACAGTCGCCACACTGCCTGCATGTCCAAAGGAACTTTGCGTCGGAATTCAGAATGACACAGGCACCGTAATATCGTATTTATCCTCCGAATCCGGGCAATAGAATTTCAAGTAAAATGTCTACGCTGTTTGGAAATATACATAACGGATGTACGAGTACAGGTTGTAGACATACGGTTGACGACATATGGAGGTCGGGGCCTGGCCCTGAGTTGTGCTCGGATGGCCAAACAGTAGGGTGGCCGCTCCAGGAAAGCGAGAAATCCAGGTTCGAGTCCCGATCGGGGGCAAATTTCCATTCTCTTCATTCCATTATGAATCTGGCTGACAGTTGTCCATGTTCGTAAATGCGAACATATTTCCGGCAAATCGTGAACAATCTGGCTATTTCTGACGAATGGTGTGGGGCGTGTAGGTTTACAGCTCCATTCACACGATACGACAACGAAACTGAAGATATCTTAAGGGGAACATCCGAAATTTCCGATCGTATTGATAAGGAAGGAAAAAAAAACTGCCGACAATTTTGCAAATTGTTGAGTGTATTTAAGAACATACTTGTTAACAGTATATTAAAATTAGAGTTAAATATTTCTACGCATACTGTTTATCAAATCATACACTTTCTATGTTTAAATTTAAAAACAGTCTGAGAAGTTTGAAAGGGTGTTGCATTGCAGGTTCGCAGTGGATACACCGGTTCTCGTTAGATCAACGAAGTTAAGCGCTGTAGGGCGTGGCCGGCACTTCAATGGGTGATCATCCGGGCCGCCATCCGCTGTTGCCATTTTTCGGGGTGCACTCAGCCTCGTGATGCCAATTGAGGAGCTACTCGACCAAGAAGTAGCAGCTATTGTCATAGAAAACCATCATAAGTACCGGGAGAGCACTGTACTGACCCCACGCCCCTCCTATCGGCATCGTCATCTGAGGATGACACGGCGGTCGGATGATCCCGATGGCCCACTTGTGCTCTGAAGACTGAGTGCTTTGCATTGTAGGTTGTGTTGAGAAATAATTGTTAGTAAAAAGTCGACACGTTGCGCCATTCCAAGTGAATTAACATTGAAGTTGGCCAATCAGGCCGTTGAGCGCAAATTTAAGCAGCTGGTCAGATACAATTAGTGTCAATTGTTCTCACAGCGTAGAGGATAGCGCACGAAGCTGCTCGGCCTTTGTACCTGGTTCGATCCTTACTACCGTCCCATGTGCAATTTTTGTACCGAACACTTTCTCGGTCTTAGGAAACACATCTAACAGGATATGTGGCGACGCCGTTTGTGGTGGCTGGCTTGAATTTGTGCGCTCAAATGCGTGGTTGGATAACTTATAACACTAGCGTCTGCTGTCACTGCTGTACCATAACCTTAAAGCAGGTTGTGAAATAAAACAATATTATTAAAGCAATTATGGTATAACGCAACAGAGCAGTGTTACCCTCTCGGAGGAATTTTGTTGTGTTGTACCTAACGGAGGTGGCTTATCGGAAATGAAAGTCAGAATTACGGAAATATTTGAACAGTAACAAACAAAATTTTGCCTATCTGCACTGTTTAACAGGTAAAGAAAACGGTCGCCAGCCTAACTAGGTAAGAGAATGATTAACATTCTCGTTCAAGAAAATAGTTATTAGTAACTTGAATGGATAAACACAACCTATACTTTGTCACACGCGAGTGCAGTGAACTCTTGACACATACATATGTGTACGGTAAGATTGAAACTAACAGTTAAAGCAGCACAAACTATTTGCAAAATTATAACAGATACTGAAACACACTATTACTTTCAGGGCTTACACAAACTGAATGGTCTTTATAACGTTAATACTATTAACTGCAGAATCATTAATTGGATATAGGTTAAGTCTCTCTCAGTTAAGTACGTTACTATTTAAAATGAAAGTAAATTTCAATCCACTTACAGTTTGCTCCTCACAATCATTTGATTAATGAAATTAAGGTTTTCCTAATTAGTGGTCTTTCCGTTACTTGTTACCAAACATTAACCCAATAGACAAACCGTGGATCCTGTTATATTATTAATAAGCACTTCTAGTACACAGGAGAGACAAACACTTAGCAAACGAGTATATAACGTTCCACACTGCAGTTTTCCACTTTTACACATTGAGACACAAAATTAACATATATGTAAGATACTGACTCACCTTCTGTGATTTACAACAGGCAGTAATGAGATCATTTACGAAGCAAAACATTATAAGCCTCAGTCTTACGAACTCTTAATTTGAAGTTGGCAACAATGCATTAATAAGTAGTTTTATTAGGAAAATTACTTTCATTAACTTTTTTTATGTTCAAGAGGCATTAATTAGCAAAAACACTGGTTTTTAACGTTCTTTCAGTAGGGACACTCGGAAATCACTTTAGTTCAAACGGAGAGGAACCTGAGAGGTGTTATGATAAGGAGAAAAATCAAGGTAGGTACTTAAACTCAGTTGTAAATTACCTTATATTTGAGCACACTAACACATCCATTAAGCTTATCCTTCACTGTACATTGCTATAGTGCTCCATTACAGTGATTGCGCAATGTGGTGGCGATTGCATGTCGGTAGGTGGAATTGCAGGTAGAATTGCTGGACTCTGTCATTTCTTGGTGGCGATGATAGATACAAATTCCAGAATAGTTCCAGCTACTTATCCATCCATCCGAGGCATTGGAAAAGAGCAGAAAATTCCTCTCTCGGGACCAGCACAATATGCAACATTTACATGGCAGTGCACAGTTTGGTAGCTCGTCTCCGACTGGTGGCTCGTCCCTGACTGACTCTTGTTCCACCTTTTCTACCTAGGCCAACCACAATTTGCGCGCCCTACACGGTTTCCTTCCTGAGGGCAAACACTACTACTTTTACATACAGACTAACTAAGAACCCTAAGTGAAGATCAGCAGTTTACATAACAGCAAACAAATACAATAAATAAAACAGAATATTTGCACATATTGACATTTCTACCAAAAATTATTCACACAAAATTACAATTATATACAGTAAGATTTGTTTCCTCCAAATGGGACAAAGAATTTAAATGACAGATACATTACTTTGCATAGAATCAAATCATGACATCAAAGTTTTAAACAAAGAAAAGAGTATACAATTTTGTGACATCTATTCAATCAAACATATTTACAGAAGCTGAACGATGTAACATTAAATAAAACAAAAGCAAAATAAATCCATACAGCATAAGAGCTGTGGTGTTACAAACTTAAATGCCAATTAAGTCGGAAACGACCCGACGTATCGAATTTTTTTTCTTAAAATTTTTTTCTCTGCATTGTCTACCCTGTAAACAACTTACAAGCTTTACAGTCTGTTTCTCGCCACACTGTTTATATTATGTAAGGCGCTTTGCTTGAAATTGAGTACGGACTATTGTCAGTTTAACGTCAGTAGTTGATTGCTAGCGTCACCTCAAATTGCGCAGTCGAAAGTAAATCCCTTGCGAGTTGCCTTTTATCTATATTTTTCGAGATAAATCGGAATTTTATATAATAAGTATTTAAAGAGTTACAGGAACTGCATTGCCTGTTTCGTTATTTATATGAGCGATATGGCAGGTACATAATCTGTTCTCTACAGTAATGCTCATTGGCTGAATGAGAACCATTATTAAAGAATCCTTCAACGGCATTTTTTGATGACTCAGTTAAATTCATCGAACAATAAATTTCTCTACCGATATGACCTGCTTTGCGTTTGCCAGTGATATTCTGACTTGTTGACCCCTGCCATCTATGAGCAAAACGAATAAACTTTGTTGTAATACTTATGCTCTGATTTCATTTCTGAAGAGCGGCAGAGGTGATTAACATTAAAACAATTTTTAGTTTATTCTGAAATCGATGTAACACGGTAAAGATCTGTAAATGGTTTTCCTCGTGTTGTAAGCGAATGGCCAGGTAAGGTACGAGTACTGCTGATCTTTCAGGGAAGGTATTTCTGATATTTAATTATGTGATTGTTAGAGCACGTCAGAAACTAAAAACGTATGAGGCGTGGAGAATTTGTAGACATACTTGATCAAATGCAATACAATCAATTAGATTGAAAACTAAGCTCATTACGGTAACACCAGTGAAAGGGTGCCAATGTCTGGAGTACCTACAAAAAATATGGGATCGATTTGCTCGAATAAAAAGGCGAGGGTTGACAGCAGCGTTTGCTGCCATGACACGACACCCGGTGTGTGTAATGCTTGCCCCATTGAACTTGAGATACTTAAAAAAAAGCCAAAACACCGCGTTATAAACTCAAAGTATTTACTGGGTATTTCTGAATAACATTGTCATTGTCTTCCAGTTTGTTTGATTATTTAAAAGTTAGTGCTTTATTCATCTTCAGCAAGCGTAATTGCGTTAATTGAAAAAATTAGCAACCGGTTGATCATAACAATTGTTTTTCGTGTATCGGTTTCGGTTACCGGTTGCCCTTCTTCAGAAAGTTAGAATTATCCCATTATTAATGTGAGTAAAAAATAAGGAGGTTTATGCGGTAATATGCTGAATACTCAAGCTTATTTATGACGCTCGCTAATAATGCGTTAATTCTAATCTTCTGAAGAAGGGCACTATTTACCTGGAACCAGAAAAGAAATAAAATCTTGTTATTGCGACTGGGTGCTGATTTTTTCAACTAATTATTTAAAAGTAAAATAGCTATCCCCGACACCAGGGTAATCTACCGCTTATGGAATTTTATTCAACAAAACTTGTGTTTTCATTGAACTGAGGCTACAATGGTAATTTCACATTGTGTATTGTTTATTAACAGAAACAGACACCCACTACCCAAGTGGAATATTACTGCCTATCTTGCCACATACACTTTAGTTTGTTGTTGGATTTGTTCAAATGGTTCAAATGGCTCTGAGCACTATGGGACTCAACATCTGAGGTCATCAGTCCCTTAGAACTTAGAACTACTTAAACCTACCTAACCTAAGGACATCACACACATCCATGCCCGAGGGAAAATTCGAACCTGCGACCGTAGCGGTCGCGCGGTTCCAGACTGAAGCGCCTAGAACCGCTAGGCCACACAGGCCGGCGTTGGATTTGTATTTGAACATGATATGAATGAGCTGAAACAAATGTGAGTATGAATGAGTTGTAAAGCATTCTCTGATTTCTCTTGCTACGAGTTCGAATCAGCGTTTTTGCAGTTCTACGTTGCCAATACAGTGTTATTAATATTTATAAGATGTCCTGAACGCCATTCGTAGTTATCATTTGCGTAAATTCCCATTAAAACCAGTAAGGTGTTTTGTGTTTGGTACTTTGCGGATTTACAATTATGCATTTCCAGTAAGAATATCTGGAACGTAATGAATGTCGCCGGCCACGGTGACCGAACGGTTCTTTGCGCTACAGTCTGGAACCGCGCGACCACTACGGTCGCAGGTTGGAATCCTGCCTCGGGCATGGATGTGTATCATGTCCTTAGGTTAGTTAGGTTTAAGTAGTTCTAAGTTCTAGTTTGAACCATTTTCGTAATCAGTGTCCCATTAGGCCACATCATTGCTAGTGGTAACTGCTCTGAGTAATGACAGTAAGCCATGGCGGTTTTTTGGCCTATTATTTATAAAATCAAAAATCAAACCGAGCCGCTGCCTTGCGCTATGAACGCAAACAGACACGCTAGTGGCGAGAACGGCTACCGATGCGCCGACTGCATTACGAGGTGCGTTAGAAAGTGACACACATGGTTGTGATAGGTACACCGCCTGACAATGAAAGTAAGCATCCCGAAGAGGAGGAATGGAACTGAAACTTCTCTGGTTGAAATGCAGTAATTACAAACTCGAGTCAAATTTACAAAGAACTTGACAGTCTACTTACTAATATGACGTTGCGCCCTCTCTGACCTGGATGCATGCACCGATTAGGTTGAGATGGATCTGATAAAGGAATTGAACCCTCTTCGGAGCAGGATGGCGCACAGTTGACGCAACTAGTCCTTCAAGTACACGATACGGGCGCCGGAACATAGTTGGCTGATGACCTTAGCAGTTAAGTCCCATAAGATTTCACACACATTTCAACTTTTAAAATATTTCGTGTAAAACTCTGCTGAAGAACTCATACTAAAGAATAACAATCTTAGGACTTAAGGACAAGACCAGGATTTTTAATTTTTAATTGAAGAGGAATTAAAACTCTGCTGAAAAGCACACACCATGCAGAAAACAATGTTATGGCTTAATCCCTAAAGGGAAGAGCTTCTAAATTTCTACTAAAACCTTTATCCCTAAATGAATCACATAACTCTCGGCTGAAAGCCACGTACGAAACCCAATCTCATGGCTTAAAGCCCAGACAAAGCAATTTCCAATTCTTAATTTAAGGTGGAAAACTTGTCTGAAGGCCACATAAAATTAGAAAAGGTTTCTTACGGCTTAAGGCCTAGACAAAATTTTTCAACCTTTGATTTGAAAAGGCTGAAACTCGGCTGCAGGCCACATACCAAACAAGAAACAATTTCTTTTTTTTACAGCTGAAGTCCTAAGAAGAAAAGCCTTGCATTTTTAATAAGCTAAAACTCGGCTGAAAGCCGCAGAGTATTTAAGACTAAAAACGAAATCACTGTGTGAAACACAAGGATCAGCGCTCAGAAGGTTCCAAGGATCGGCCTGGGAAGGTAACACTAACGCACGTTTAGGGGAGACGAGCAGCCAGACCTCTTAATCGGAAGGCAACCCAACCGAAAGCCAGCCGACAAACCAACCAACAAGATCAGTTCTGCTCCATCCGACCAGCAAAACGACAACAAGACGTCAATAGCACAACGTTCTGGACACTGGTGCCCAATCCAGCCAAGTCAGAATAAACGCCAAAAACTACCAACAACATCTCAGCTGTCGAACTACACGCCGTGCTCGACAGCATCAACACGACGAGGAAAATACACTGACGAAAACTACGTCAACGACCAGGGCGGGTCACCGGAACGTCAACGGCCACAACGCTGAAGTCACCGCTAGTACACTTCATTAATGAAGGAATGAATTAAGTTAAACACCACTCAGAAAGACGGCTGCAATTCTAAATGGTGCAAATGGCTCCGAGCACTATGGGACTTAACATCTGAAGTCATCAGTCCCCTAGAACGTAGAACTACTTAAACCTAACTAACCTTAGGACATCACACACATCCATGCCCGAGGCAGGATTCGAACCCGCTACCGTAGCGGTCGTGCGGTTCCAGACTGAAGGGCCAAGAACCGCTCGGCCACAGCGGCCGGCAGCTGCAATACTAGCCGACTTCAATGCACACATGTTGTTGCTCACGAGACTCTCCCCCGAAGTGAGAACCACGATCAAACGAAGAGATTTGATGGCAGTTGGGGCTTGATAGTAGGTTAAGTGAGCACTCAACTTCAGTGTCCAGGATAGGTGGACGACGAATCACAACCCTCGCAAGAAGCGCCTCACAACTCCAACCAAGCGTGCACACCGCCAGCGGCTCTGACCTGACAACGTGCCATAGAGACTTCCTCGCTGCTCTGCCCCAAACGACCGACTCCCCAACACCCGAAAATGGTCAAAAGATCAAATACACGTCGGCGATGAGATGACCCACCGAGCGACCAACCAACGTTCGTTCCCGCTCCAGTCTCCTTCAGTTGGACAGTACATGTGTGTTGCCAGCGGTCGCCAAGTCCTGGATGTCCGCACGCACCGGCGCTCCGTCCCCGACTTCACTGCTGCTCCGTGCGGGACTACACTGCTGGTCCGCCTCCAACTGACTTCCCGCCACACGACTGCCCAGAAATGCTATCGGTCGCTCTAGAGGTGGTACGACAGTGCACTACCGATACGCGATACTGATGCCGCTCAGAAGCAAGTAAGGCAGGAAGCTAGTGACGCCAGTAAATAGAATAAGAAAACGAGGCGGCAGTACCGTAATCGAAGATGACAAACAAAAAATGCCATAAACACGAGCCGTGCACGACTCTCATACCACATGGAAAACAATGACCAGGATAGCAGTTGTTTCTCAATTTTCGTGACAATGATTTTATATCAGTTGGTGTGCCTCATGTATCGTTATATCCAAATGGTTTACAAATGTTAATCTACATTCAGATCCAATGATGGCATCTTTAGTACGTTGAAACCGGTTATCCAGCAAACAGTATTTAAGCGATCTTGGCTTTTGAATTATTTCTACAACAGAGTGATCGCCTCACTACGCAGTATGTGTTCACTGGAAAAAAGCGCAACTGTTTTGTGTTATGGTGTTAACGGCAGCCAACACATGGAACGGTTATACGGTAATCCAGCTGCTGCTAGTTACCGGCCAATGGTGTGGGAGGATACAGAATGTTGTAGGGAGCCCGTTTCTTGTTCTCGGCAGTCGTGAAGGGGTTACTATGTGTGTGCTGCATAAAACAGCGATTCTCCCTCGTGGTATTCAGACATCGTCGACGAAAAGCTGACTTCCTGTATGCCTGCCCGTAACTTTCTATGCAATCCAATGCTCGTAATAATTTTGAACACAACCTGTGACTGCCAATAGTCTTGTTTCTGGTCAGAATCCACATAACTAGTGTATGCTCTTGAGTTGTTGCTTAATGAGTGCTGCCACAGGTATTGTACAAGCGTCGGTGTGGGAACTTTTCAGAATGTGATACCTCGTTATGGCCCATAAATCTGAATACAGACCGAGTCGATCTGCCTGTAAAATGGAGATCCAATTAGATCCCTTTCAAACTGTGTCATGTACTGATAAGGCTGTCTCACATGAGTACATGACATCTCCATGTCCTTCGCAGTGATCACTCTATCTGATGAGCTTCACGCACCTTATTCCTAAAACTTATACTGCAAATATTGCGGATAGGGCAAGTGCCATTGGTGTGCGGTTTGCACAGAATGGATTGGTAGTCAGAGGCTCGTACTGTTGGCCAATAAACAGATTGTAATCACCCTTCAAACGAGTACTTTTTGAGAGAACATTCATTTTTTTAAAATAAAACAATGGCTATTGACATTAACAAACTAAAACTAGGGTAACTTAGAATGTTAGTGCTGTTTGTTGCAGGATCTAGAGCGAGTCATTTACGAGATATTGTATTCTGAAAAATTCTCACCCGAAACTTTCACGAAACCTGTGGTAACACACTAAAGAACAACAGAAATGCACACGCTAGTTATTTGGATTCCGAGCAGTAATAAGACAATTGACTATCACAGATTTCGTTCAAAATGATTACCACAGCGGCAATATACGCTTCCAGACTCGTATGGAACAACTGCTGTATATGTGCTAGCATTTCGGCAGAGATGTCCGAGCAGGCTGCAGTAATATGTCGTTGCATATCATCGGGTGTAGCTGGTATGTCCTTGTGGACAGCGTCTTTCAACTTTGCCTACAGAAAAATATCTGCAGGCGACAAATTTAAGGAACTGACTGGTCAGTACATGGGTCCTCTACGTCCGATCCAACGATTAGGAAGCAATTCGTGAAGACATACCCGGCCGATGTGGCCGAGAGGTTCTAGGCGCTTCAGTCTGGAACCGCGTGACCGCTAAGGTCGCAGGTTCGAATGCTGCCTAGGGCATGGATGTGTGTGATGTCCTTAGGTTAGTTAGGTTTAAGTAGTTCTAAGCTCTAGGGGACTGATGACCTCAGATGTTAAGTCACATAGTGCTCAGAGCCATTTGAACCATTTGTGAAGACATACAGTAGTACTTCGTCCGCTATGGGCAGGATAGCTATCATGCTGGTTCCTCCTAGCCTGCAGAGGAACGTCTCCTGTCATGTGTGGAATACGGTCTGTTACGCGGCTGTGATACTTGCGTGTGTTCAGTGCTCCATTTGTGAAACACTGGCCTACGAGCTGATGGTTCTCTGTCCCGCATCACACGTTTACACTCAATGGACGCTGTCGTTCTACCTGAAGAAGCCAACGGTGATTATCAGCAGACCAATCGGCGGTTTATCTGGCCATGATTGGTAAATGTCGTATCATTAATAAACAACATTCGTGATACATCCAGAGTATCCTTTCTTAATGGCCACACGCAGAAGTTAACATAATTCTCATAATCGTTTCCAGGCTGCTCTTGGTAGAGTGATAGGAACTGAACCTTTGTCGATGGAGAACGTGTATGACACTTGCGTGACTCATGTCACTTTCCCGTACGATTGCGTGATAGCTAACGTGTTGATCAACTCCAGCAGCAGCAAGAACCTTAACTGCCCCCTCTTCCGATGATACTTGTCTCCTTCGGTTACTTTGTCTAGGTGCTATATTACAAGTTTCACGTACCTGGTTGAAGAGGTCGACAAATAATTGCCGAGATGAAATTTCCTGGCAGTTTAAAACTGTGGACCGGACCGAGACTCGAACTCGGGACCTTTACCTTTCGCGGGCAAGTGCTCTACCAACTGAGATGATTGACGTCAATTGGGATATCTTTTCGCATACATCGTACAAGAACGAGCTGCATTCATCCTACACTCCCCATGCACCATGAGTACCTCAACTTTTTCTGCATTGGTTAATCCCATTGTCGAGTCACGACCTACTGCTTAAAATATCACATACTAACTGCGTAGCAAGTCGCAATTTCATCAAGGAACACACCATCATCCACGAACTATGTAAGCAAACATAATAATAACTTGGCACCTAGCAACTACGTCAATAAGTGTTCGGTGTGGAAACTTCTCAAAATACGGCATCTCGTAAACGACTCGCTCTAGAATCCTGCAACAAACACTACTGACATTCTAATTTACCATATCTGCAGTTTGTTAATGTCAATAGGCATAGTCCTTTTTAAAAAGTGTATGTTTGACATAAAAGTACACTTTATAATTATTGCTACGATCTGTTTATTGGCTAACAAACGAGCCCCTTCTACAAATTCATTTTTTAGAAGCAGCACGTCAATATCGCTTTCCATTTCCACAATGCCTGCGCTAAGAATTTTAGATGATTCAATTCGTACGAGTATAGGCTGGCAACAACACGAAACACGATTAAAATTAACGCACTTTGTTGTCCGTTCCATTTGTTACAGAGAAGGGCAATTCTATTAATTTAAGAACCCGTCGATGATTGTAAGTGTACGAAGTAAGACTGACATCCGACCATGTCTTCTGGGCAAGTCACTTTTTATTGTCAGACAGTGTACTTAGTGTAAGGTCCACAGACAGCAGTTACTGCTCACCATCAAATTGGAATGGCCTGCGAAAGCTCAAATTTAACGCTGTAGTGTATCTAAGACCTAAGTGATTTGCAGTACAGCAGAAACCAGAATGTGGCAAACAGGATTTACTGTGAAATAAAAGCGAAACAATAACAAAAATACAGGCAGTCATTTGGAAAGTACCCATCTCTTTTTGTGAGATGAAAACCTACTTCCGTGTAACATTCAGTACTGTGTTGTTCACCACTTCCACACCGGAAAACCCGTCACCGTATCCAGATATTTTAATTGTTTTCCAGTTATTTGCCTCCTTTCGACACATTACCATTTTTCTTATTAGGTCTGCTTACCTTTTGTTTACAACGTTAATGTTCTGGTGTGCCATCAGTTATGTTACGATGGAGAGACATTTTTGGAACAGCTCTGCTTTAAATCTTCAATTCAGTCTATCCTACGAATATGACAATGTTACATTGTGGTAGTTTATAAATGCATGAAATTTATATATGGCAGCAATAGCGGAACCACAGCATGATAAATATAATCGCTATTACCTACTCCGTCTCTATACTATCAACTAATACTTAGTGCAGTGAAGGCTATTATGACAATCATTTAATATCCAAGACAGGAAGATTTTGGCTATAATTTGAGTTGACACTTCGTCTTTCACACCATTAAATTGGACATTTCTCAATTATCAGAAATACCTTGTGTTTAATGCACCTATGTACATATGTAGATACTCAAATGCATGCATATACACGAACAAAAAAGTACCTACTTCTTAAGTGCATTGACATTCACAATGAATACAACATCGCCATTTGCGCTATATAGCTAAATATGAAAGAAAATTGTATTTTTACCTAGTTCCCTACCTATTTGTTACTAAAACATCAAGTAAAATGCTAAACCATTCACCTGACTACGTCGACTGTTTTAACACATGAGAGTCACACCTAACTCTATCAGGTCAAGATGAAACCGCCTAATGTTTCCGAAACAGTAACCATTTGTTTGTCTGTACATGTACATAACATCTATCAATTTAAGTCCAATTGGTTAATTCCTTCGTGGTGCCTTTTTTGTTGCTTTAGAGTGTAATTTTGATGTAATGTTTACGTTAGAATAACTCTATATTTTCTGATTGGTTTTCCCTAATATCATGTAATGTCTTTGACACTTCATTGATTTCATCCTCCATTGTGCCGTTCAACTCATTTCAGCAAATTTAATTCAGTTGATATGTCAGTGAAGATTGCCTGCTCAGTAATGAGAAAGGCCACTGGTGTGGAGAGTTTAATACTCCTCTGTAACAGAATCTATTTCAATTTGTAACATAGCAGAAGTAACAGATGTTTGTGGGAATCAAAACGATATCCACCTATACACTTTGAGAATAAATCAGTGGAGACGTCTGATAGCAGCAAGAGGAACAAGATAACACTCTTCACGAAATTTTTGCAGCTGTGTTACAGAGTTGCTGAAGGTGAGTTAGCATTGTCATGCAAAATGGATGAGCCTGCTTCCGTCTCCAATAGTTGCTCTCATTTTTGAAGAGCTTGATAAATGGTTCATCTTTGAATATTTTAGGACTTCTTGGCCATGTAAATCGTTTTATTCCTCAATACCTCCACGGAAAGAAACATATCTCTGAGTATCTGCATTAGTGTTCACTGTAAAATAAATATAAACTGTGACATATGTTTATGCACAGTGAAAATCATGCAAATTTCCCTTCCAGCTAACATTAGCTAATACCTGCTGTGCAACAGGTTACGAAAAGGACTCGCACCTTCCTCGAGTTCTCAACTGTAACTTACCTTAGCTGTGGTCCTATTCTGCTAACATGGACGTTATTTGTAAAATTATCACCATTTTTAGCTGCCATGCAGTGTGAAATAAAATCAATAGAAAACGAGCACGCGACGCCATCAAAGGTTAATTTTTTTCCCCTACAGGTTCATCGACGTTCTCAACAGTATTGCCAGAGCAGTTGTCAATTAATTCGTATTTGTACTTTTTGACCTAATATTTGGAATGTAAAACATGTAGATTCAGGTGAAATAAAACAATGGAGTAAAAACTCGCGTATATTTATTAAAAATACAACAGATCACAAAACGATTTTTTGGGATGCACGTGTCGGGGGAGGGGGGTAGAAACGTATGGCACAGTGTTCGGATTGTCCAGCCGGAGTCCGTAGTCGGGCAGCGGTCGCGAGGCACAGCGGCGCGCTCAGACGACGATGCCGCTCTTGGCCCTGATGTGCGCCACGGCGTTGGCCACCTTGCCGGCGGCCACGGCAGGGGTGTCCAGAGGCACACCCTCGGGGGTCAGCAGCGTGCCGTCGTGGTGCACGCTGTAGGCGCCGGGCACCACGCCGTACGAGTACACGCTGGGCACCACACCGTACAGACCGTGGATGCCCACGGCCTCGGCGGCGTTGCGCACGTTGGCCTCCACGTGGGCGGCTGCGTGGGCCACCTTGGCGGCGGCCACCTCAGGAGTGTCAGCGGGGACCTGGAAACGAGCAACAAACCACTCAGCACCCTTCAAATTCTGCACCGCTAACACTATCTGAACTGCTAGGTACTATGATCCTTAAAAATTCCTCATTCTCTTCTTTTTCTCATATTGTCTTGATCTGTGGATCTTCTATTGGACATAAACATAGAGATGGAAAAGAACTAAGAGCTCACAAGATTGTACTTTACTGTATATAACGAGAGGCTAGAAAGCCAGCCTTAGAATATAAAACTTTCAAACCACCTCCTGTCGGAATATGTGACACGTTTTTTTCTTCTTTAGCAACATGTATATTCTGTACACCATTGTTTAGTACACTACTCGAGATTGAAATTGCCACACCACGAAGGTGACGCGCTACAAACGCGAAACTTGACCGACAGGAAGAAGATGCTGTTATAGGCAAACGATTAGCTTTTTAGAGCATTCACACAGGGTTGGCGCCGGTGGCGACACCTAACTCGTGCTGACCTGATGAAACTTTCCAACCGGTTTCTCATAAACAAATAGCAGTTGACCGGCGTTGCCTGGTGAAACGTCGTTGTGATGCCTCTTGTAAGGAGGAGAAATGTGTACCATCACGTTTCCGACTTTGATGAGGGTCGGATTGTAGCCTCGAGATCCAATGACTGTTAGCAGAATATGGAATCGGTGGGTTCAGGTGCGTATCACTAGCAGTCGAGATGACAGGCAATCTTATCCGCATCCACGTCTCGATCCCTGAATCAACATGTGGGGACGTTTGCAAGACAACAATCATCTGGACGAATAGTTCGACGACGTTTGCAGCAGCATTGACTATCATCTCGGAGACCATGGCTATGGTTACTCATGACGCTGCATCACAGGCAGGAATGGCTGCCATGGTGTACTCAACGACGAACCTGGGTGCACGAATGGCAAAACGTCAGTTTTTCAGATGAATCCAGGTTCTGTTTACAGTATCATGATGGTCGCATCCGTGTTTGGCGACATCGCGGTGAATGCAAATTCGTCATCGCCATACTGGCGTATCACCTGGCGTCATGGTAAGGGTTGCCATTGGTTACACGTCTCGGTCACCTCTTGTTCGCATTGATGGCACTTTGAACAGTGGACGTTACATTTCAGATGTGTTACGACCCGAGGCTCTACCCTTCATTCGATGCTGCAAAGCCCTACATTTCAGCAGGATAACGCACGACCGCATGTTGCAGGTCCTGTATGCGCCTCTCTGGATACAGAAAATGTTCAACTGCTGCCCTGGCCAGCACATTCTCCAGATGTGTCACCAATTGAAAACGTCTGGTCAATGGTGGCCGAGCAACTGGCTCCTCACAATACGCCAGTCACTACTCTTGATGAACTGTGGTATCGTGTTGAAGTTTCATGGACAGATGTACCTGTACACGCCATCCAAGCTGTGTTCGACTCAATGCCCAGGCGTATCAAGGCCGTTATTACGGCCAGAGGTGGTTGTTCTCGGTACTGATTTATCAGCATCTATGCACCCAAATTGCGTGAAAATGTAAGTCAGTTCTAGTATAACATATTTGTCCAATGAATATCCGATTATCATCTACATTTGTTATTGGTGTAGCAATTTTAATGGGCAGTAGTGTATATTGGAAGGAATACTCTGCTAGTCTTATCGCTTTTGACCGTACACGTTATACGCCAATGCCTTTGTGCCACACTGTGATGCATCAGGCATAGAAAGAAACCCCCGGTGCCTGGCCCACACCGAGTCCTGGACGCTGCAGTGAGACACTTACAGATCCGACGACGGCGGGCACGACGGCAGCGGGCACGGGGACGGGCCCGACGGCGGGCAGCCCGGCGGCGGCGCGGGCATGCGCCACGGCGTCGGCGGCCTTGCGGGCGGCCACCTCCGGGGTGTCCAGGGGCACGCCGTCGGCGCCGATCACGATGTTGGCGGGCCCGTAGGCAGCGTAGCCGTAGGAGGGCGCCACCGCCACCACGCCGGCCGAGCGCGCCGCGGCCTCGTGGTAGGCGGCGAAGTGCGCCACCTTGGCGGCGGCCACCTCGGGGGTGTCGGCGGGCAGCGACAGGTAGCCCGGCTTGGCCAGGCAGGCGGCGACCAGCGCGCTCACGACGATCTGCGCACCAGCCGAAACCTCCCGTCACACTTTCTGCGCACAGCAGTGATACAGCGAGGAAGGCCAGCGTTCAGCCGAAATTATTGTCACTGGACGAAGATAGGGCGTCAAATGGAGAGTCGCCCGATGAACCCAACATTCCGCCCAAATTAATGTCACTGGACGAACAGGGTGTGTGAAATGGAGAGTCGCCCGAAGAACCTGGACGGAGATAGGGTGTCAAATGGAGAGTCGCCCAATGAACCCAACATTCCGCCCAAATTAATGTCACTGGACGAACAGGGTGTGTGAAATGGAAAGTCGCCCGAACAACCCGGACGGAGATAGGGTGTCAAATGGAGAGTCGCCCAATGAACCCAACATTCCGTCCAAATTAATGTCACTGGACGAACAGGGTGTGTGAAATCGAGAGTCGCCTGAAGAACCTGGACGGAGATAGGGTGTCAAATGGAGAGTCGCCCGATGAACCCAACATTCCGTCCAAATTAATGTCACTGGACGAACAGGGTGTGTGAAATGGAAAGTCGCCCGAAGAACCCGGACGGAGATAGGGTGTCAAATGGAGAGTCGCCCGATGAACCCAACATTCCGTCCAAATTAATGTCACTGGACGAACAGGGTGTGTGAAATCGAGAGTCGCCCGAAGATCCTGGACGGAGATAGGGCGTCAAATGGAGATTCGCCCGATGAACCCAACATTCCGTCCAAATTAATGTCACTGGACGAACAGGGTGTGTGAAATGGAAAGTCGCCTGAAGAACCTGGACGGAGATAGGGTGTCAAATGGAGAGTCGCCCAATGAACCCAAAATTCCGCCCAAATTAATGTCACTGGACGAACAGGGTGTGTGAAATGGAGACTCGCCCGAAGGACCTGGACGGAGATAGGGTGTCAAATGGAGAGTCGCACAATGAACCCATTCTGTCGCTCGCCTGAAATAACAACAGCTCACCCAATAGGTGATGGCCGAGAGTGTGGCGTGGTTTGAAATTTTCCGCCAGATTGAAAATTTTGGCCAGACTCGCACACGAACCCAGAACTTTTTGTGGTCATTGACCTTGCTAAATTAGGTATCCACACACTACTTACAGCCTTATCTATATCAGTAGCTCTCCCCTGCTTTCACAATTTCATCATTGATTTTCTGCATGTATTACTAAATTAGAACTCATTCAGAAGGACGACGGTTCAATCCCATGTCTGGTTGTACTGATTTAGGTTTTCCGTGATTTCCTTAAATCGCTCCAGGTAAATGTCAGGATGGTTCCTTAGAAAGGGCACGGCAAACTTCCTTTCCTAATCCGACAGGCCGATGACCTCGCTGGCTGGTCTCCTCCCCCAAACCAACCAAACCAACCCTAGTACTTATGGGTAAAGTAAAGCTGTGAAGATGTGTCGTGAGTCGTACCCGAATACCTAAGAGCACTGACTACAAAAAGTAAAGCACTTGGTTCAAGTCCCGGTTTGCTACACAGTTTCAATCAGCCAAGATGTTTGGGAACCTCGATGCTCCAACGCCTCAAAAATTACAGTATTTTTTCAGTGCAAAACAGGAGACATTTGACTTGCCAATGTCAACATCTATTTCAGTGAAGTGTGACATTAGCCGGCCAATGATGCCGGTCGGTTCTAGGCGCTGCAGTCTGGAACCTCGCAACCGCTGCGGTCGCAGGTTCGAATCCTGTGTGATGTCTGTAGTTATTTAGGTTTAAGTAGTTGCAAGTTCTAGGGGACTGATCACCTCAGAATTTAAGTCCCATAGTGCTCAGAGCTATTTGAAGTATGACAGTAAGAGAAAAATGTTAGCAAACCAAGACGCAAAAAGTTTTATCCTTCACGTAAGCAATATTAACAACATCACAGTTTTATTTATGGTGACATTGTCTGAGTTTATGCAGTAACTGCATTTATTACAATACATGTCCTTCAGATATGCATGCATTACGATACTAAAATTCTTATTCTTGGTTTGACTGTAATGAGGAGTTTGGATGTTGACTGACTGACGTATGGATGTCTGGATAGGCAGTGGGAGCTTGTTCAGGTAGCTGGAGTGGTTTAGGCGACAGCGGGAATTGCGGGTTCGAGTCCTGATTCAGCACAAATTTTTCATTTGTCACAAGTATCTGACGCTATTATGTACTTACAACATGTGATTTCGTTTCATACTGTTAAAGTTGTTGTCTCCAAAGTTGCTTCGAAAATATGGCTGCAACCAGTCAAGCATATTCAATACGTAAGGCTTACCATATTACGACAAAAACAGTGGAAAAATTAACCATGTATTACTTGACGGAATTACCTACAGAGTTTGCTCAACGATAGGTTTCTGTATCAGGCTGTTTACTTAGGGGAAAAAAGTTTTTCTCAGGTGCACGTGATGGAGAAGTTGCAGAGGATTTTCATGTTTTTTATCTGATGCATGGTCAAGTTATCACCGAAAATTGTCAACGAACTTATGAAAGAAAGTTTCAAACTGAGAAGTCGACCGCCTAGGCTCAGGATTGCATAAACATTTCCACTTACAGTGCAGGACATTTGTTGCACTGTACTGGAATCCATGCAAAATTCCTTGTAAGTTTGTTAGTAAATACAGGAACTGAAACATGACAAAGAGGCAAGTAATTATATTAAAACTTTATCTGCATCGTGCCTCGCACGTAACCTTACACCTCTAATATATTGTAAGTCCACCTAAGAGCAGTACCAAGTCTTCGATGATGTTGATAATGTTTGTTTTGTGAGGTTCTCAACTGCGCGGTCATCAGTGCTCGTACGAAGTTCCAATTTTTACGCAGTCCAAACTAGTCACTGTCAGCCAGTGGCGACGAGGATGATGAAATGATGAAGACAGCACGAACACCCACTTCCCAGGCAGAGAAAATCCTCAACCCGGCCGGGAATCGAACCAGGGACTCCGTGATCCATAGGTAACAACGCTAGCGACTAGACCACGAGCTGCGCCCCACATTTTCGAGAAGTATTTGTCAGTAGAAGGATAGCGCCTTTCGGTACCATGGAGCGCATGTGTCTATGTCATAATGAAGGAAATAATTCGCTAGAAAGGAAGTCTTATCTGTATCATTCTTAACAGCCACTCTCCTCACGTAACACACACAGTATTCTGCATGATTGCCTCATAACGCAGTACAGGACTAGAAAAAAAGAAAGGTGCTACAAATTAAACCCCAAACCAATTCCCATTTCTGTCCCATGCACCTACGACATTTTGCTTCTATAAGCGCAGATAACCTGATCTGCAATACATGTACGTTGCGAAGTTGCTTATCGTCGACTCATAAGGTGGATACTGGAAGTTCAGATACAGGAAGTCCCCCATTGCGTCTTCATTTATAAAATATATGTGTCTGTCATGGTTTAACATATAGCTGCAGTTTCTTCATCCAAATGTAATTGAAACGACTCCCAATATATTTTCTTCTATATTTGAAAAATGTCCTATTACCGCCTTGAGCTGATGGAAAAACACTTTATTTCAGTCGTCTGATCATCATCAGTTCCATAAAAGTTAAAATCATGATGCTCCGACTAACTTTATGAACCTGATGACAGTCAGACGATTGAAACTTGTTGTGCTAATAAAGTATTACTCCAGCAGTTCAAGGCAGTAATATGAGATCTTTCAAATCTTAAAATGAATGCCTGACTGCTCACCCTTGCTTTCTTTCGAGTTAACGATTTTTGTCGTAACTTACCTATAATCCCATGTAAATTGATTCTGCATAAGGTCAGAAAACAAATCGCGTTCTTGTCGACGAAATAAATACGTTTCTGGTTAATGGAGCCGTTTCGTGCACGTATTATCTTATTAAACAATCACTAAAGCTTGTACATGTCAACTGTTTTCAAAAATACGTTCGCAGTGTGTCGTTAATCCGGTTTCAGAGTTACCGGTGCTTCAGAAAATAGTGAAGTGTTTATTATTGCATGTGCACCGAACTGGTGGCAGAGAACGGATCGTAGATAATGTCGTGCTGACAGGCTGTCGTTAAGCCAAGGTCGAGACAACAACAGCGCCGCCACAAACTTGTCCGACAAGAATCGAACATTAATGACTGCGCCTAGCCCCACATGACTTATGTCCCATTAAATCCGAACAGAATGGCTCCTGATTTTCTTGGTGCTCTCAAGCGTATCTTCGCTCTACACCCGTCCACTTGCGACACCATCTACATTTTGTGAACTCAAGTGAAAGGAATCTTCTTGTTTAGCACTGACAAGGGTGCGTAACTGATACCCTCTACTTCAACCTGATTTCCTTGGATTTTTTGTAATACATCGTTGTTCCATGACCTTCGTTCATTTTCCGGCAGATTTACAAATACCGAGCCGCCCCCGAGAGTGTGAAATTATGCTCATCTCGGTTAATTTAAAGTTCAGGACCACTCGTTTCCTCTGGTTTTGCTGAGTGTAGTGCTGTTATTATATGCTGCCCTTCTGGGGAAGACATACGCATTGCATGGCTAAAACAAAAAAAAAAACTTGTAAGACAACAATGTAAACGCCTCAAGGACAGAAATATGGATACTAAAATAATGAAACTCTTCAGATTTTTGCAGTTATGGTTGAAATAATGCCGAGGAAATGCTAACGTAAATAGTACCTGAATGAGATCGTATTCACATGGAAAAGGATCCGAAAGTTCTCACGCCTGGTACGCATATCGCTAAAGCTTCTTAAAATGTTTTATCAGTTATACGGATAATTCGTATGCTTTTTATGAATTAATATATGCTGCTTGCCAAACTTTTCCCGTGAGAATCGTACGTTAACTACTTGCGGTACCAAATTGTTCTTTCTTATGCTACACAGAAATGGTGATGTGACCAAACACAGAGATTATCGTCAAACAGTGTAATATTGTGTAGGTATAAACCCCGCCATTTTTGGCCTGTTTGTATGATTGCTGAAGAGAGCATGGTAGTTTTGACCTAACTTCACCCAAGGTGGACATAGATAAGCAGTTGGTCTAGATAATTTTACGTTGTTTAATTTCGTATTTCATCACAAGAAAATCGATTTAATTTCAAGTATCTCCGAATCTGGCAAATCTATTCATTTATTTAGTTTTTATCTGACCAAAACTGTACCCATACGGCCATTGCACCTGAAGCTACAACGGTCATTGCTTTTACAAACTGTCACTATATTGGCCAAATATGATTTAGTGGAACTCACGGAATACTTCGATCTGGACTGAGCAACTACGAGCAGACAGTTTGTACAGAAATGAAAAGATGCGCGGCTTCGTTTGTGTTTCTTTTTTTTCTATTAGCGAACGATCTGCAGTTCAAGAACACATTGACCCACTGTAGGAAATACCGTAACTGTGACTGTGATCATTTGTTTCCATTGGGTATCAATCATATGTTACCACCAGACATAGTGTTTCGCCTGTGGATGCAAAATTCGCTCTTAGCTTTTGTATCACGCATATTATTTACTTTGGAAGACTCAGCAGCCAAAAAAGAGGCTCAGAGTGTAGGAATGTGAGATTATAACAGGTTTTAATTTATAATTTTTTTTTCGCTTTCCCAGAAAATACGATGTTTCATTTCGCACATCAGTATGTCCTGGTACACGAATAAATGTTGCATAACTTGTGTATTAAGAGGTAGTCCTCTTCGAATTTTTTTTAAAAAGTTGACGATTTTGCTTTAATTGTTCTGTGGGACGTCTATTTGATAGTAGTGTTCATCCTAAGAAACACATAAAATTCATTGAAAGCTTGTCTGTCTGTTTGGAAGTTAGCCTCCAAGCATTTGCATTCGGGTGCGAAGACTGTGGAGCCTGCGACTTTCCTGGCAGTGAGCAGCTTCAACGAAGGGTATTCAGCAATTCTGAAGACCATAGGAACGACGGACGTCACCCTGGGACTCTGTTCGACAGAGTTCTCCAAGCATTCGGACGACCACAGGATTCAAGCGGCCGAAAACCTTTGTCACGCGGCTCTGGAGCAGTGCAGGATGGCCCAGATCGAGCAGAACGCCCTCTTCAAGGAAGAGGAAGGGCTAGTTTATGGACCCGGAATAGCAGATTGTACGTACGTTGCATGATATTGCACTTATGTATAGTGAAAACTTAAAACGCGTTTTTCACGAAACGACTTTTTTTTTATCGCGCGGTATGGTAACTGCAAATCTGAACCGATTGGCATGATTGGCATGATTCTTTGTTTCTGACGAAGCTAACTAAACTGTCTAGGAGTGGAACCACTTCCATTCCGGTCCATCAACTAAAAAAACTTTTACTTTGGCAACTAAGTCGAAAAATCAATGAAAAGAACCCTATTTTTTTTTCAAATTACCGCCATTTTGTTTCCTATGGTCCACATAATTTAAGCGACGTACCACTCCTAAGGAATCTTATATACTTCGCTAACGTCAACTAAGTTTTGATTTCAGACGTGCCGGCTGACCTGTGACATACCGCGCGTGGGGGTCTACATCGAAATTTGTTGTCCAGCCGATGGGACTTTCGCCTTTGCTCTTCGACATCTCCGGTACACAAAATTATAGTTCGTAGAGGAAATATCAATAAACATTTTGCCCAAATTTGACATTGATACCTGCAACACACCCCAAGAAAATAATTGTCAAGGAACATGCTTTATTTCGGGCCAAAGACAGTAAACCTCCAGTTAAATCTCCCTCCTTGTCTCTCCTGTTGGGATTTTCTAGTTATACTGTAAGGACTAATGAATCCGCCATCCAGTATCGGCGTCACGTAAATAGTTATTATGTGGGGACAGAGCACGTTTGGTCCGTCGGTGGAAAACAAGAAGCTGTAAATACACGTTACAATTACCAAACTGGACCGGGCTGAATAGCGCCTAAGTGTCCACCGGGAGGAAAAATAAAACGTGATTGGAAACAGGAGGACCTGCAGGAGACAGCAGACAAACGACCGCGCCTGTCGGGCCCCTCAAGGCCTGTGGCCACGCCTCGCAGTCCTGCGTACTGCGGCGGAGGCGGAGGCGGAGGTTGGGCCGCGCCGCCCCCGGCAAGGTCATGGCCTGGTGGGCGATCGCGACGGTCTGCCTACCTGCCCACCTGCCACGCCGCACCCAACGCTCTGCCCAACCCCGAAATTCCACTGCTAATGGCGGCGACTGGTTTAAGCACCTGCAAGTGCAGGACGAGATTTTCACTCTACAGCCTACTGTGCGCTGATATGAATCTTCCTGGCAGATTTTAAACTGTGTGCCGGACCGAGACTCGAACTCGGGACCTTTGCCTTTCGTGGGCAAGTGCTCTACCAGACGCTAGATTTCGAGTCCCGGTCCGGCACACAAGCAAAGGTTCCGAGTTCGAGTCTCGGTCCGGGACACAGTTTTAATCTGCCAGGAAGTTTCATATCAGCGCACACCCCGCTGCAGATTGAAAATCTCATTCTGGAAACATCCCCTAGGCTGTGGCTAGGCCATGCCTCCGCAATACCCTTTCTTTCAGGAGTGCTAGTTCTGCAAGGTTCGCAGGAGAGCTTCTGTGAAGTCTGGAAGGTTGGAGACGAGATACTGGCAGAAGTAAAGCTGTGAGGACGGGTTGTGAGTCGTGCTTGGGTAGCTCAGTGGTAGAGCACTTGCCCGCGAAAAGCAAAGGTCCCAAGTTAGAGTCTCAGTCCGGGACACAGTCTTAATCCAACAGGAAGTTTCATATCAGTGCACACCCCGCTGCAGATTGAAAATCTCATTCTGGAAACATCCCCCAGGCTGTGGCTAGGCCATGCCTCCGAAATACCCTTTCTTTCAGGAGTGCAAGTTCGGCAATGTTCGCAGGAGAGCTTATGTGAAGTCTGGAAGGTTGGAGACGAGATACTGGCAGAAGTAAAGCTGTGAGGACGGGTCGTGAGTCGTGCTTGGGTAGCTCAGTGGTAGAGCACTTCCCCGCGAAAAGCAAAGGTCCCAAGTTAGAGTCTCGGTCCGGGACACAGTCTTAATCCAACAGGAAGTTTCATATCAGTGCACACCCCGCTGCAGATTGAAAATCTCATTCTGGAAACATCCCTCAAGCTGTGGCTAGGCCACGCTTTCGCAATACCCTTTCTTTCAGGAGTGCTAGTTCTGCAAGGTTCGCAGGAGAGCTTCTGTGAAGTCTGGAAGGTAGGAGACGAGATACTGGCAGAAGTAAAGCTGTGAGGACGGATCGTGAGTCGTGCTTGGGTAGCTGAGTGGGCGAGCACGGTATCTCAGCGTGCTCGGTCAGAGGGTTAGATACCGTCTGTAATAAAAAACTGAGTGAACGGATCAACAAAGAACCTGAACGGCTGTCATCGGACGTCCGCTACGAACAGATTCATCGACCAATATAGAGCAAAATGAGATTTTTAAAAAAAGAAACAAAATCTCCCTTGAACCATTTCTTTTTTAAAAACAGTGGTAGAGCACTTGCCCTCGAAAGGCAAAAGTCCCGAGTTCGAGTCTCAGTCCGGCACACAGTTTTAATCTGCCAGGAAGTTTCAAGAGCTAAATTAATTACAAACCTTTTCCTAAAATCTATAACAGCGAGTTTTGTTTTTCCACAACATGCTATTTGAAGATTTTCTATGTGTTCTCGTCCAGCAGTATGTGGGTGGAATTTCGATCCTTCATTACAGCATAGAGCAAACGAATATCGCCGCTACTACTACATTCCTCTTTCATAACCACTGACTACCTGCAAATGGCGGACGTCTTCAGTCAGTGCTGAGATTGTCAGTCACTATGTGGTGAGAAAAGTAATGCCGATCTCTTTGGATGAACTGTCTCCACTGAGCCGGCCGGGGTGGCCGAGCGGTTCTAGGCGCTACAGTCTGGAACTGCGCGACCGCTACGTTCGCAGGTTCGAATCCTGCCACGCGCATGGACGTGTGCGGTGTCATTAGGTTAGTTAGGTTTAAGTAGTTCTAAGTTCTAGGGGACTGATGACCTCAGAAGTTAAATCCCATAATGCTGAAAGCTATTTGAATCATTTGTCTCCACTGAAACATAAAACACTCGGACAGCTTATACAATCCCTAAATGTATATTAACTATCTCGGTTCTGATTTTAACCGATCTCAATAGGTGGATGTGTGGGACAATCTTATTGTCCTCAAACACTTGTTTTTTTTCTTTTTTAGAAGATATGCTTAGAAACTGGAGATCTGTCCACATTTGTAAAATTAATCTACCATTTGGTTAATTATGTACAGTGCGATGCGGCTGATGCTTCCGACTTCACAAAGCGTATTAGAAGCGCAAGAAAAAATGGTGGTGAGGTCGACTTTATTGGCACAGCATCGGTCTAATTTTCTTGGCTGGTAGAAACACTGGCATTAACTCTTGTCTACCCCACAGCTTGCGTATTTTTGATGAGCTGTAATGTCATATAAACGACGTAAGCGGATCGTTTCGTGATTACACACCGTCTTCTTTTGTTCTTGCTACTGACGCTCTCTCGGGCTAGTCTCCAGTTGTCTTTCTTTCGTATACTGTACTTCTTCAAATAAACGTAGCAATGTATCATAAGCAGGTACATAGACACATTGACGTACATGACATTATGCTCAGCTGAGTAATTTTCTCTTCGTAAAGGACTATATTCGTGTTTCCGGAGCGAGTCACAACTGCCCTGTTTACTGGTTATATGTAACCTGCGTAGGAAATATACTACGTTACTCGGATACTCATAAACGTGCTGTCATGAAAGGGTAATGTGTACATCTCTACGCCTGTGGACACTCTGTAACTCTTCAGTCACTGTTACCCTGTAAGACAGAATCACAGTCATCTGTGATAAATGTACTAAGATCATAGGAGTCCGAAGCTGTTTGTGAGCAGCTGCTTTATTCGTATGTGTGCATATCTGTAATAGAAACCCAAAGTCTGGGAATCTAACAGATGTGATATAGTATTAGTACTAATTACAAAGAGACAAGATTTTAAAAATGAAGAGTAGCAAGTGCCATATCGCAGCCATAAGGATGGCAGAAATGGATTGTACTGTTACAAAGTGGTACGTAAACTAGACTCAAAAGATGCTATTTTCGTCATATTAATTGTAAGTAATTAGAAAGTACATAAATTTAAAAATCTGTGATTGTAAATGCAGTGGTGTATACTCCGTTTTCCAGAAGGGTTCCGTGAACCTAAAGACTGCCGACTATTACTTTTAGTATACCATTCAGCATATATTAAATGTCTTTTCATATTACCTACATTTGAGTTCGTAGAACAACATATTTAAAATAAAAATGTAGCTAAGAAATTCTCATACATATTCTGGTTCCTGCTCGTAATATTTCTTTCATATATCTGTTTAAAAGAAACCAACAATTAGTCTTCTTAAACATGACGTCCTTCCTTTACTACAGGAACGTATATCATAGTCGATTTTGGCAATCTGAAGATTTTATCTTTAGCGTGAGGAATGTACTGGCAAATGATTTTGAAGATATCACACAAGGGCAGCTGTTCCCGGTAGTTCCTGGAGCCCAGCACACCAAAGCTTTGGCTATTATGCTTTGTGGGTGGGTACCTCCATTTGTTCCAGGCCGCAGGGAGCTCTCAGTTTATTGTATGATAATTTGCCATTGTTGCGTACCGAGGGCAGCCGCCGAGCCGGGAATTTTTTGCATGAAGAATCATGAGTGATGATTGCTACAAGCAGAGGTATCTAAAAATATCATTTCATAGTGTCCTCTTATACAGGAATGTGTATACAGTTTCAGCGCTGTTTCAGCTGTCTAAAACACATCTCCAATAAAATATATTGTCCATACAAATAGCAAGTGCCCGCGAAAGGCAAAGTTCCCGAGTTCGAGTCTCGGTCGGGCACACAGTTTTAATCTGCCAGGAAGTTTCATATCAGCGTACACTCCGCTGCAGAGTGAAAATCTCATTCTGGAAACATCCCCCAGGCTGTGGCTAAGCCATGTCTCCACAGTATCCTTTCTTTCAGGAGTGCTAGTTCTGCATGTTTCGCAGAAGAGCTTCTGTAAAGTTTGGAAGGTAGGAGACGGATACTGGCAGAAGTAAAGCTGTGAGTACCGGGCGGGAGTCGTGCTTCGGTAGCTCAGTTGGTAGAGCACTTGCCCGCGAAAGGCAAAGGTCCCGAGTTCGAGTCTCGGTCGGGCACACAGTTTTAATCTGCCAGGAAGTTTCATATCAGCGTACACTCCGCTGCAGAGTGAAAATCTCATTCTGGAAACATCCCCCAGGCTGTGGCTAAGCCATGTCTCCACAGTATCCTTTCTTTCAGGAGTGCTAGTTCTGCATGTTTCGCAGAAGAGCTTCTGTAAAGTTTGGAAGGTAGGAGACGGATACTGGCAGAAGTAAAGCTGTGAGTACGGGGCGGGAGTCGTGCTTCGGTAGCTCAGTTGGTAGAGCACTTGCCCGCGAAAGGCAAAGGTCCCGAGTTCGAGTCTCGGTCGGGCACACAGTTTTAATCTGACAGGAAGTTTCATATCAGCGTACACTCCGCTGCAGAGTGAAAATCTCATTCTAGAATTTACTTGATTATTTTGGGAAGCAGAAATATATCTAAAGCCTCTACAATCTCTCGGAAAAACTCGTTCTTAACTTTTAGCAGCATATAGTGTGGCTAAGAAAGATTATACTTAGAGCATACCGCTCCGTTCAGATGTATCTCTGTCGAAATAGCCACGAGGTGTCGTTGTCATAGTTCAGAATTTCCATAACCTTGTCAAGTGACTATGATGGGTAACTGCTGTTTTCGTAACAATTGGTATCATGTCTACAATTCTAAAGTCAGGTAATGCAGTTAAATATTTTACGCTATTAAAATTTCCCTTTATTATACCAGATGATTTCATGCTGATGTCTAAATAAGTGCATTTAACAGGTTACACTCCGTAAGTTTTCTTTTCTTTCGGTAGACTAAACGACCAATGGTTTCTTCACGCTATGAATTTTAATCACGCTATACCTGATACGGATTATAGACACTTACTACACAGCCGAAACTGCAAAGTAGAGAATAATACAAAATGTAAGGATAGTTTAACGCTAACAATATAAGCCAGTGAGGCAAACTGATATCAACCAAGAATTATCATGGCTGTGTACCCCATTCGAGCTAAAATATTAGATGGTGTGGACTTTACTACTGCTATTGCCTACCTCAGATATTGTGCGAAATTAATGGTATCACATATTAGTTTACTCCTGTACGTGGTAATGTATGTGGGAAATTGACGACTCTGTTGAACAAAAAATAGCAATGTATCCTCGGAGTCTTTCGCGACGGCATACATGAATAAAACATTCGCATGCATTTTATTACTACTGACGCGGCTTGAAAACCGATATCGTTTTATTTAAAATTTGGCAAGTTATGTCTTTAGAATATTGATCCTATACTGCAACAACTTTGCGTTTAATAGTTTTACTGTGTATGGAATTATAGTTTGTTTTGGTCAGTACAAGTACATCCAAAGAGTATGGAAAACGGATTTCAAGTTGCATTTAGTTCTGTAATGTAACGCTAAATCGAAATACTTTTATAGTAAATAGCGATATGCTGAAAACGTGCGTTTGTTTACCTGGTCATCTTCCGCAGCAGCTGTTAAAATCAGTTATTACGGTTTCTCAGTCTTAAAATCACAGTGTTTCAATTAAAGAGAATTTTTACACCAAACATGTTTCGCTTTTATTGATAAAGCATCTTTTATAGATAAAATGCGGTTTTTAATCTAAAACAAACCAAAATGGGCAAACACATGTATTCAATTTCAAGAATGACCAGAGAAGATGATTTATACGTAAAAGTGAAACGTGTCTGATGTTAAAATTCTCTTTATTTAAATTGCAGTTATCTTAAGATGGAGAAACCAGAAACAACTGATGTTGAGAATGTATTTATTTATCACCAACTACTACACTCGAATTTACAGACATATTTCATTATACATTCAGGGTTAGAGAATCGACGGTGCAACGCATACAACTTTAATGTGTTAGTTTTTCAAAAACGATATTGTATGATCGCAGTTATTGTGTCACAACTGAAGTGAAACCTGGAGCCGAATCAGATCAACCTACTTTTACATTTTAGAATAGATCCTTACCACAATGCTTTAAAGCGAAGTCATACTCAAAGTCACCAGCTGGAGTGGCCGAGCGGATCTAGGCGCTACAGTCTGGAACCCCGCGGCCGCTACGGTCGCAGGTTCGAATCCTGCCTCGGGCATGGATGTGTGTGATGTCCTTAGGTTAGTTAGATTTCAGTAGTTCTACGTTATAGGGGACTGATGACCTTAGACCTTAAGTCCCACAGTGCTCAGAGCCATTTGCACCATAGTCAAAGTCATATTCCCATCTGAGAAATACGTCGGATGCCTACATATCTCAATACGTGTCACACCTGTGCGTGGAAAAATTTGAAGGAAGGGCATGTCTTCTCAAGAATCTTTCAACAGAGCAAGAAGTGGCAGAATTGTACCGCAATCTTGACTCTCGCCTAGCGCCAAGCGCAGTTACCCGGTAGTTACATACGTCATCCTCTGACGACCGGAAAGAATTCTCAGCCGAGTCGGCAGTTTTTCGTCTTGGCGCTCGGATGACGGATGACGCGCGTCACCGCAGATGGGCATTCCTGCCGGATCAGCGCCGCCTGGCTGGCACGTGACGTATTAATGCCCGCACAGTGGCTGTCGCCCTGGAGACGCCGCGCTCGTTTATCATCGGCGGCAGTCTTTGCAGCGCGGGGATAGAAGCGTCCGCCAGCCGCACGATATACGACGCCTAGGAGCTGAGCCGGCGTTATTCAGTAACCACTGCGCCTGTTTTGCATGGGAAAACAGTGGTACCTGCCCCACTAGCGTGATTAAAGGAACACTCTAACCAGTGGCTGCAAATAACGAGGACACATTGGATTCGTTATTTCATCTGATATTTACACTGGCCACCTAACATTGTCACCTTCGTAATCGGTTTCAGGATTCCTTAAATATATTAAAGTACTTTTACTATCTTGCAGACATGGTCAGCAAAGTGCTGAAACGTCTGATCTGGCAGACACTTGCAGATATACGCCAACTATTTCGTGAAAGCCTACTGACAAAGCTTCCAGCAGCATTACTGTGTGAGGAATCTGGGAAATTAGTACACTCCCAAAATGCCTTTCCCACAAGGATCTGGGAAACAAGATCAGGCTAAACAAACACGCCTGGAGCCATTGAAGCAACGATTCTTCCTTGGCTCCAAACGCCAAATGAATGGGGAGAAACCATAATAATATTCTGGGGCAACTCAACACTTATGCATAAGGTATTCACTGCTCAAAAGAAAGTAGTTAGAATAATGTGTGGGGTTCATAGTCGCACATGTTGTAGGCATTTGTTTAAAAGTTTAGGAATTCTTAGAACTGCTTCACAGTACATTTACTCAGTAACGAAATTTTTTCTCAACAGTTTAATATCAACAGCGACATTCGTGATTACAATACCAGAAAAAAGAAAGACCTACACTGTCCTTCTCTTAACCTATCTTTGGTCCAGAAAGGGGTAAAATATACTGCTATAAAACTTTTAGATGAATTACCAGATGAAATAAAATGTCTGACAGACAGCAGTAGTAGTTTCAAAAACAAATTGAAATCATACCTCCTTGACAACTTCTTCTATACCATAGATGAATTCTTGAATATGCGTAAATAAATGTGGAGATATAATATATGCACTTCGTGCCATTTAAGGGAATGGGATAGATAATACAAATATTTAGATATAACACTATAACGTAAACAAAAAACGAAAAAAGACAAAAAAGCTTATTTCATGTGCGCATTTCTTGTGCATTTTACACGTTCCACTTCATAACGCTTTTTCCGTGCCATTGATCAATGGAACACGTAACTAACTAAACTATACTAAACGAATATGCGGTACACTGCAAACTACCCTCTGCTAGGCGTTTCACAATGGTTTGCACAGTATAGATATAGACATAGACGTTTCTACTTGTCTTGTGTGAACGTCTGTCGAGCAATGATACAAGTGGTAAATGACACCCACAGAAAGCCCCTAGCAGAAGATCAGTCACGTCATGGCGACACTGCATCTACGTTTACTGGTGATCAGAAAAAAATTGTGCTTGCTGAAAATGTAGGAGCAGATAGAGGATGTGATCTAGGAAACAGACTGCGCAAGATACTGAATGTCGCAGGTATATAGGAATGGAAAACCAGTGTCAGAAAGGAAGAGCTGGAAAAAAGAGTATTAAACCAACTAATGCAGTCAAAGTGATAAAGGGAAAACATGTTGCTTCAGGAATAAGTATTATTGAGTGTAAGTTTGGTTTTTGAAGGAATTTCCAATTCGTTTGAATATAGTATGAGCCACTGCGGAAAGCATTCAATGGAAGGCCTTTACTTGTGCCACATGTACTAATTCAGGAGCGTCGATGGAGAAGAACTGCAATACTTCTCCAACAAAGTAAGAGCTCTGTGCCGCAGGGCTGGGTTCTAGAGTGTTCTTGATCTGCTCACGAATCAGCATAAAAGTTAAGTTACGTCTGACTACAGTTATGAAGAGTGGCTACCAAGCTAATGAAAAATAGAAGAGTGTCAACCCGTATCTGTGGAACACGTCGAGTGTCTAAATCGCCATCCGACCATCTTGATTTAGAAATCCCGTGCCTTCCCTAAATGTTTTCCGGCGAATGCCATGACGTTTAGTTAAATAATTTATGGTTGCTGCCACCTTTTACATACTGAGTTAGTACTTCGTGATGGAAGACCTTAACATAGCAAGTTATTAAACCGTCTGTTAAGTTCCTTTATGCTCATCTACGACTCATCTCGGCATTTGCTACATCTTTGGCTACGATCACAAGTGCAGTTCCCTGCTGGCCGCTCCATTGTCACATTTGTGGTTTCTGGATGCCCATAGTACATATTAGCACGAGGTTCGTTATTTACAACATTCCTGATAATCGACTTGAGTGTTGTGTGAATGTCTGCTTTAGATACATGACGGATTAAGTACGTTTCAAAGATAGCGCAGCATTCAGTTTGCTCGTAGCTCTCCAACACTCCTGTCACACACTAATAGGCTAACAATGTGTTAAACCAGCACATGAAACTAATTTAATAAAGTGTCCCTAGCTGCTTCAACTCCAATATTCGCACAAATGTTATTGGTTCACTCACTTACCTAGTAACTGAATTAAAAATGATTAATCAACCCCTTTACCCCGAAGAGGGCAAAAACCGACAAATTCATATGATACTATGGGTAGGACATTTCCCAGAGTTTATTCAGCCGCGTAACCAGAAACGTTTTCCATCGATGCTCACATCTTTCGTGAAGGGTTGGCGTTGTGTCTCGAATATGTCTTCCCATTGTAAGTGAGTGCGATGACTAAGTGTAGAGTTTAATGTCTAGACATGATGCAAAAAACATTGAGGGAGAGGGGAGAAAGGTTGAAACTCAATGGATGTACCGGTTGGGCAACTCCAAAAAAAAAAAAAAACGGTTCATATGCACAATGCGACTTAACTGCTGTGGTCATCAGTCCCCTAGAACTCAGAACTACTTAAACCTAACTAACCTAAGGACATCACACACATCCATGCCCGAGGCAGGATTTGAACCCGCGACCGT